>NC_081411.1:274374594-275089594 GCF_030272615.1 Cryptomeria japonica | reverse complement strand
AAGAAGCAAAGATAGCTGATTATCTACAAAGAGTGGATGAGATTGTGAGTGCTATAAGAGGACTTGGAGAGGATGTCAAAGATGAAGTTACTATCAAGAAGGTTTTGAGATCATTAACCTCTAAATATGACACAAAGGTCTTTGCTATTGAGGAAGCTAAAGACTTCAAAAATTTCCCTATGGATGAATTATTTGGCTCCTTATTAGCTTTTGAAATAAGAATAATAGGTGGAGAATCATCAAAGAGAGAGATTGCTTCAATACCACACAGAAAGGGAAAGAATTGGCTACAAATGAGGAAGATGATGACAATGACTCTAATGTTACTGTGGCAAACTTTGTAAGAAATCTCAAAAGAGGTTCAAGAAAGTACAAAGGTAATTTGCCTTTCAAATGCTTCAACTATAGAAAGATTGGACACTTTGCATCTAAGTTCCCTTATGGAGAAAAGGATGAATATGAAAAGAAAAACATAAAGGCTTTTGGCAAGGAAAATATGAAGAATTCTTATAAGCCAAGAAGAAGAAGTTTTAGGAGAAAGAGAAGTCTTTACACATTTGAAGATGATGCCTCTGATGAAGAAAGTGTTTCTGAATATTCTTGCAGTGAAGGAGAAAGAGAAGTCAATCTCTTTGTGGAACAAGATGAGTTGCATGATGAACATGTTGCTGATGAAGAAGAAGAGGAAATTCAAGCTGTAGTAGACCTTCAAGGTGAACTTGTGAGTGCACTAGAATAACTTAGAAAAGTGAGAAAGGAATATAAAAAAGTACAAGAATGTTGCTACTATATAACAAGATCTACTCAACAAATCACTCGAGGAGTCAAAGACAACAATTTCTGATTTGAAGATCCAATTGGAAGAAGCAAAGAAGATGTTTGAAGTAACAAAATCAGATTTAGAAAGAAAGGATAAAGAGTGTCAAAAACTAGAAGAAGATCTTGAAAATATAAGAAAGGAATTGGAAAGGAGTAAGGATGAACTCAAGGTGAGAATCAAGTATGAGGGAAACACCGATGCTTTGGATAAAATGTTGAGAAAACAAAAGAATTCCAAGGATTCAGGAGGAGTTGGTTTTGATGCTGGACAATTCTCTTCTAGTAAAGATTCATCCAATAAAGAAATACATTTTGTCTCCTCAAGTAAGAATGGAGGTGAACAAACTTTCACAGTCAACAAATCTACTAAATACAAGACATATGTTGCTGCTACAAGAAATCAGTCAAATATCTTGCATGTTGATCCTAAAGGAAAAACCAATATTGAAGACAAAGGCTTTACCAAAGTCAAGGATACAAGAAGAAATAACTTGAGGAGACAAAAATTTGTTGCTCAAGGAAACAAATGAGAAATGACTTCAATAGAGATTGGTATGTTCCCCAATTCCATGGCTATTGCTACAAATGTAATACATGTGGTCATATAATTGTTGATTCTAAACTAATGCATAGGTCTTCTCCTAGCTTTGAAAGTAGAAATCTATTTTCAACACTTAGGGATACGACCGTAATTTGTTATCGTTGTAATGGTATTGGTCATAGAAGTTATGAGTGTAGGAGATATAGTTTTCAGTCCTATGCCAATCCCTCAAGTTCATCATTCAATAGGAATGTCAAATGTTATCATTGTCAAAAACTTGGTCATATAGAAAAGCATTGTAAGCTTAGAGAAGCTAAACAAAAAAAATAAAATGTCAACCTTGGAACCCAAAGCAATCTCAGATCAGAAAAATAATAGAAGACAAGAAGAAAGAAATCAAACAAGTTTGGGCAAAAAATGATAAAAACAAGGTTGAGTCAAGTTTGATAGTTCAAACTACCTTACATGCTGAAAGGAAAAACTTGTGGGTAGTAGACGGTGGTTGTTGCAACCACATGAATGGAGTCAAGAAGAATTTTATCAAACTTGAAGATTGGAATGGTGGTTCTATGAGGTTTGGAGACAATTGATCCATCAAAATAAAAGGCAAAGGTACTCTCAATATTAATGGTAAACTAAAAGCACATGATGTATACTATGTGTAAGGTTTGAAACATAATCTTCTTAGTGTTAGCCAAATGTGTGACAAAGGATATAGGTTCACATTTGATTCAAAAGGATGTGAAATCAGAAAAGAGAGTAATGGTCAAATGATTGTAGAAGGTAAAAGAATAGCTGCAAATGTATACAACTTGAAGGAATGTTTTGAGTCTCAATGTATGATGGGGCAAGTTGATGAGAGCTAGTTATGGCATGGATTACCAGGTCACATCAATTTTGATAACCTTGTTAAGGTAAGAAAGAAAGGGTATGTAAGACACATACCTCAAACTATTAAGCCAACAAGCACCTTCTGTGATGAGTGTCAAAGAGCTAAGAAATCAAAGGTCATCTTTAAGACAAAAGAATACTCAACTACAAGACCTCTTGAGCTTGTGCATACTGACTTGTGTGTGCCTACTAGAACAAGAGCCCTAAATGGAGAAAGATACGTCATGCTTCTTATAGATGATTTTTTAAGGATAACATGGGTCACCTTCTTGCAAGACAAGTCACAGGCATTTGAAAGATTCAAAATCTTCAAAAAGATGGTTGAAAGGGAAAATGGATACAAGTTGAAATGTTTGAGATCAGACCATGGAGGTGAGTTTACATCAAATGAATTTGAAGACTACTGTGAGAGGCATGGAATTAGAAGACAATACTCAACCCCTAGGACACCACAACAAAATAGTGTTGTGGAAAGGAAAAATATAATAGTCAAAGAGATGGTAAGGACGATGTTGAATGAAGCTAATCTGCCTTATGTCTATTGGAAAGAGGCAGTACACATGACTGTATACACCTTAAAGGATGAACAACAATATGACAACCTATGAACTATGGTATGATAGGAGACCTTCAATCAAGTATTTCAAGGTGTTTGGTAGAAAATGCTTCATCAAAAGAGATGAAGATGGACTGGGTAGTTTTGAATCAGGAAGTGATGAAGTTATCTTCTTAAGCTACTCTACTCATAGTAAGGCCTAAAATTTTTTCAACAAGAGGCTAAATAAGGTGATTGAGAGTGTTCATGTAAGAGTTGATGAAGATCTACATAAAGATAAACAAACCATAGTAAATCATATTAAAGAACCATGTTGAAGATGAAGATCAATCTGAAAGTGAACATGAAGAAGGAGTACCAAGAAAAACCCCAAATAGATATGTGAAAAAGTACCCTCAAGATCAGATAATTGGCAACAAGAATGAAGGTGTACAAACAAGAAGAAGGTATGCAAGAAATAACTAGCGAGCAAACTTCTACCTTATGAATGAAATGGAACCTAAGACATATAATGAGGCCAACAAGAATGAGAAGTGGATGAATGCAATGGAAGAAGAGTTACAACAGATTGAGAAGAACAAAACATGGGAATTAGTTTCTAGACGTGCTAATAAGAATGCCATTGGGACTAAATGGGTCTATATGAACAATATGAATGGAGAATGGAAATTAATAAGAAAGAAAGCTAGATTGGTATGCAAGGGATATGCTCAAGTAGAGGGCATATATTTTGAAGAGACTTTTTCTCTTGTTGTAAGATTTGAAGCAATCAGAATGTTCCTGACATTCTCAGCATACAAAGGATACAAAGTATATCAAATGGATGTCAAATCTGCATTCTTAAAAAGAAATCTTAAGGAAGAGGTCTACATTGAGAAACCTGAAGTTCATATTTTCTTGGCTTGAAAATTTCTCATTTAAGTAAGGGAATATTTATTTCACAAACCAAATATGCAAAGGACATGTTGACGAAATTTCAAATGGAGGACATCAAGTCGGTTAGTACTCCCATGGTCACAAGATGCAAACTAAGAAAATAAGATGAGTCATCTAGTGTAGATCAAACATTGTATAGATAAATGATTGGAAGTTTATTGTATCTAACTACATCTAGACTAGATATAGTTCAAGAAGTGTGCATGGTAGCCAGATTCCAATTTGCTCCAAAGCAATCACATTTGAATGCAGTTAGAAGAATCTTCAAGTATCTGCAGGGAACACTTACTTATGGCTTATGGTATCCAAAGAAAGGAGATTTAAATTTACGAGCCTACGCTGATGCTGATTGGGTAGGTTGCATAGTAACAAAATCAACTTTACAAAGAAAGGATAAAGAGTGTCAAAAACTGGAAGAAATCTTGAAAATCTAAGAAAGGAATTGGAAAGGAGTAAGGATGAACTCAAGGTGAGAATCAAGTATGAGGGAAGCACCGATGCTTTGGATAAAATGTTGAGAAAACAAAAGAATTCCAAGGATTTAGGAGGATTTGGTTTTGATGCTAGATAATTCTCTTCCAGTAAAGATTCATCAATTAAAGAAATACATTTTGTCTCCTCAAGTAAGAATGGAGGTGAACAAACTTTCACAATAAGCAAATCCACTTAAAACGAGACATATGTTGCTACTACAAGAAATTAGTCAAAGAGATTACATGTTGATCCTAAACAAAAAACCAAGATTGAAAACAAAGTCTTTACCAAAGTCAAGGATATAAGAAGAAATAACTCAAGGAGACAAAACTTGTTGCTCCAAGGAAACAAACAAGAAATGACTTCAACAGATATTGGTATGTTCCCCAATTCTATGGCTATTGCTACAAATGTAATACATATGGTCATAGAATTATTGATTTTAAACTAATGCATAGGTCTACTCCTAGGTTTGAAAGTAGAAATCCATTTGCAACACTTAGGGATACAATCGTAATTTGTTATCATTGTAATGGTATTGATCATAGAAGTTATGAGTGTAGGAGATATAGTTTTCAGTCCTATGCTAGTCCCTCAAGTTCATCATTCAATAGGAATATCAAATGTTATCATTGTCAAAACCTTGGTCATATAGCGAAGCATTGTAAGCTTAGAGAAGCTAAACAATAGAAGAAAATGTTTACATATTCTTTTAGTTGCATCTGAGTTGTTGGTTGATGAGCTCATGAGTAAATGCATAATATTACATACATTTGTTGATAAGGTCATAAACCAACAACTCAAACACAACTAAATGAATTGTCAAGAACTTCTCAAAATTGAAACAAAGTGAGCACAAAGTAGAGCCTACTCTATTACATGTGTGTGTGTGTATCTTTGCATTTTTTGTATCCTTCAACCAATAACATAAATATATACATACACACATACATACATGTGTGTGTGTGTGTGTGTGTGTGTGTGTGTGTGTGTGTGTGTGTGTGTGTGTGTGTGTGTGTGTGTGTGTGTGTGTGTATATGTATGTATATGTATATATATATATACATACACACACATATATATATATGTATGTATATATACAAATATATATATATATATATACATATACATACATACATATATGTATGTATGTGTATGCGTATGTGTATGTATATGTGTATGTATATGTATATGTATATGCATATATCTGTATATCTGTATATATGTATATATGTATATATGTATGTATGTATGTATGTGTATACTTGAAAGAGTGGTTAGCCAATAAACATCATAGACACGCAAGTATACCAATGAAACATAACAAAATAAAGATCTAAATGATAAAGCAAGCTAAATCATCCGTCTCTTGAGATTGTTCCATTGTTATCTATCTCCAAGGATCCTTCAAATCAAGGTAGCTCTCAACTTGGATGAGTGCTTGATCTCTATGATGACTAGCTAAAGAATGAGGGATATATGATCAAAGATCTAAATGCAAAACAATTAAGATCTTAGCATGATATCAATATGAAACTAGTTATGATATGATGCAGTGATGATGATATTGATAGGAAGCTAAATTAGCATGGAAATGATATTAAGCTAGCATGGAAATGAAACTAACATGGTATATTACTAACATGATATGCAAAACATGATAAATCTATGCTATGATGCTACTAACATGATCTAATTACTATTATCAAAGAGAAGCAAAATGCTTAATGAAATGAGACTATGAATTAGATGCATGAAGAATTTGATTATGAATATTGAGAGAAATGAGGCATATTTATAGAAGAAATGGGCGATTGGATGGTTAAGATTGAGTAATCTTAACAAGGGTTAGGATTGAATTATCTTGAATCCTTGTGACATTTTTAACCCAATCCTAGGCTGGCAAGTACCAACATGAGGAGGCTTAAGAGAAGATGTAAGAGGCATTAAATTATTGAGAAGACATGGTGGATACTTTAGGAGGTAAGGTTAAGGTTGAGTTATTGGATAATGCTTTTACCCAAAGGATAAACTTTTGTGCAAGGGTTAATAGGATAACTAGGATCAAAGAAATGAGTTCTTGAAGAGACCCATGGGTTAGATAAGGGTTAAGTTAGAGAGAAAGTTTCTAACCAAGGGTTGAGGTTGAGTTAACCATTAACGGTTATGAAGACTTTGAGGGTTAACTTGTTGAAGACATAATTCCTTTAATGCATTTCAAAGACTTTTGAGGATTTTTGAGAAATGACTTCTCTTAAGGAATGTGCAAATGATTAAGGAGTGGATTAGGCTAATTAGGATGATTAGAAGAATGTAGAAGGCTCTAGAAGAGCTTTAGTCATGAATTGAGGAAAATGTAAGTGGGAGATATTTAGAATTTTTAATTAAAATAAAATGATTTATTTCAATTAATGGGTGCAACTTGCATTTGTAGGGAAACACAAGTGGGGGGATTTATAAATAAATATTGATTTATTTATATTATAAGATCAATTTAATTAAATGTAAATTCAATTAAATGTGGAAAGGGGATTTAATCAAATAAATTGAATTTATTTATTTAACAAAAGAAAGGGGAATTAATCAAATGTTGAATTTGATTAATGGCTGGATAGAATAAAATGGGATATTAATTAAACCTTAATTTAATTAATAAGTCGATAAATGATAATTCAATAAATAAAATTCATTTAATTAAGTGTGTAGATTTAGGTGTCTACAATATGTATTATATAGACATATACAAAAAGACAAGAAATTAAAAAGATTAAAAGTAAATGAATAAAAGCAATAAACATAGTGGAGTGGTAGTCTCACATGAGTATCTTCATATGTAAAGTGAATAGGTAGTCAATAAAGAGGCTATGTTGCTATAGAGTTGTCCAAGTTGAAGCAATCTGAAAAGCAAAGAAGATTGTTGGATTAGGACAACTACACTGGAAAAAAAAATGAGTGCCAATGGAAAATTGAATAGAAAGTAATTTGTGGGGGGGGGTGATCAATATTATACAAAACATACATAGCCAAGGAAGGTTAAAAAAAGATGAATAAAAGCAATAAATATAGTGTACTGGAACTATTACATGAGTATCTTGGCATGTAAAGTGAATAGACAACCAATAAACAAGGTATCTTGGTAGGGCCCTATCAAAGTTGTAGCAATCTGAACGTTGAAGAAGACTATTAGATTAGAACAATTGCAGTAGAAAAAATGAGCAAGCACCAATGGAAAATTCAATAGGAAAGCATACCTAAGAGATCAATAGATATTATATGGACTGTACATAGCCAAGAAAGGTATTAAAAATGTATATATAAGAGTGTTTTGAGCTTGCAGCGAGCAGTGTTAAAACGATAATATTTAAAAATGTGTAGTCAATAGATGTCAAAGTAAAGTAATATTGAACACAATGGAAATTGTATAGTGAATATACTCTGATTATAATAGATGGGCAAAAGGATATGTATATAAACAAATGAAGAAGGACTCAAAAAATATGGCAATAACATATATGGAAATGCAAGAATTGAATTTGCAACAGGGAAATAGTTAAAATATTTATAGATTAGGAATACATACATGGTAGCAACAAAAGATGGAAAAATCACCTACAACATGAGAAGTTTGCATTTATGGAAGAGAAAATAGAGTATGCAATAATAAATTAATAAGTAAAGTATCCTAGAGAAATGGAGTGAATATATGTGTAAAATTAGAATAATGTGGAAAATATATACACTTAAATCTGACAAAAAATATAATTAGAAAGCTATAAACCTGATTATTCATCCTATTGGTGGGCAGAAAAATAATGTGCAGGATGCAATTAGGGGGAAGTTGTAGTCACCTAAGATAAAGATAGCAAAGGCGATGTGAATAAAAATAAAGCATAGCAATTAGTGGACGCATCACTAATTCAGGTTTGGTAGGTGGTAGTTTGATTGGACAAGACTAGAAACCGAGCCTCTTCTTTTTAACTAATTGTAGTATATGCAGTGTCTGCATTTTTTAATATTTTTCAAATGTAAAGGGCGGGTCAATCCACAAATCATCGAATGATCTTACTTTTGAAATTGTTGTAAATGTAAGTCTTTGTTTTTTGGTTTTTCCTATGTCCACTGTAGCTTTTTTTAATCTTAGACCTTGAGATTTGTGTATCATTATAGCCCAAGACATTGCTAATAGAATTTTTGTATGGTTACCTTGAGTGATGGGAGGGATGGGAACACATTTTGGATTTGCAGTGTCCCATGATGGACCATTATAACTATGGAATTCGACAACTACATACTTTGGCAACTCAAGTGGTTTTGAATTGGGATGATAAACAATTGTTTTAATTTGTCCTAGAGAGCCATTAACAAGACCAACTTGAATCCATAGATTAGCTATAAACATTACTTGTTGGTTAATATAGAGTAATTCAAATGTAAGTTGTTCATCATCGTCACATTCAAAGTTTGTTTGACTTGGAAGTACAACTATACTTCTAGCAATATGCAAGTTCAAATTCTTCAACATTTTTATGTTATGTAATTTTGTTGATTCGTTTGTGGAAAATAGGTGAGTTGAGTTATTAAATTGTGTGTTTTGATCATAGCTCAATTTTGTATTTGTTCGTTCCATAAGAATTTCCCAATCATGTAGCAAAGGCAAAGAATTTCTTATATTATGGAGGACAGTGTGGAATCTTTGTTGTAGTTCAGATTCACCTTATTGACGAAAAATAGTATCTAATGTAACAACTTTAGTAAAAGACTGCCATAAGTTTATAGTTGTAGAATGAGATGCATATTTTGGTTTGTCCATCACTAGAGACAACTACCCAAGGTCACCTACAAGAAGCATTGAGATACCACCAAATGATTCATGTTGTTTGTGAGGGGGTGCTTGACATAAGCGACTGTCTATTTTGAGCAACAATTTAGGACCCAAAAAAAACATCTCATCTATTAAAATGTATTTGAGATGCTTAAATTGTTCTTAAAACAACACCAATGACTTCCTTGTCAAAGGTTACATTTGTTTAATAGGTATTTGGATCACTGCATAGATTGTAGTTGCATGAACATTATATGCAGCAACACTAGTTGGTACAAGTACCAACAATGGATTTTTACCATCAATTGTAGCAGTGTTTATACTTTTCCTAATACAGTCCATTAAAAATGATTTGTCAGTGCATGTTGTTCCTTGTATAATCATTTGCAAAGGCGATGCATCACTTTGTGTATTATGATGATGGAGGATGATATCATGCACCAATTGTTGTTTAGTTGCCAATCAACAAGCTAATTTGTCTATAGCCATTGATTGTGAAGGGAGAGATTGGAAATGGTTTTTACTCGATGCTACAAACTAAACAGTAATTGTATCCAGATGTTCATGAACACTATTGTGATTGCAAAGGAAGTTAATATCATAGTCACATCTACCAAGCATTTGTAGGTCATTTTTGTTAAAGTTATTGGTGGCACCCATCTGTGAAAGGTATTTCCATTCATAAAGGTTTGTCTCATCTGTATTTTAGGAGCTATCATTCTCATTGTTATCATCATTTGCAAAAATGTAACTGTCAGCAATTTTGTCAATGGGCCAACAAGAGAGGCCACCCATCTTCAAAAATTTCCAATTTGTTATAATTTATTCTTTTGAAGTGTTGATATCTATAGAGATGTTATGAAAGTGTCTATATAGCAATATCTCACTCCAACTAAATATTTCAAATTGGTCATCATCTTCATTTGGGACCACTTTAAATAGTGGATAGATGTTGACAATAGTTTTATTTTTCATCTTTTGCCATTTTTGTTTTCTATGATGAGGATTATATGATTTTTTTTGTGTTGCATCTATCATACATATGTTGTCCATTTCAATAAGGTGTTCCATGTAAGCATGGATGAAAGACATATAAATCTAATCACCATCAGCTGATTGTGTGACATGTAGAAGTATCTTTCTACTAACATTCAGTGATATAAATTGTGGGTTACAACATACAAGTGGCATTTTTTGTAACATATGACATTCTTCTTGAGCACTTATGTCACGATCTACAATGAATCCCATCATGAATTTTTAGTATGCTAACAATATGGTATCTTCAACTTTTGTTACAGATACTACCTTCTTTAGCATTTCAACATAGCTTTCTAATTTCTTTTCTGATTTAGAAGCATATTTTGAAATGTATTGCAAGACAACTTTTCTTGAAATGATAGGTTGACAATCAACATTTTCTCTCCAAATTGCAAGCATCACAAGATTGTGAATGTTTAAACGATTTTCATTTCTTGCAGGCTTATATGATGGGTTGTTGTCATTGTCGATCAACGATATTGAAGATTGTTGTTCGGGCCACAATGATTTGTAGTGGGATTCCAATGTGTGGCCTTTTCTTTTTAGGCATGTAAGTTTTGTACATTTTGTGTGTCTTTGGACCGTATTCACCAATTTTGCATAATCTAATATTGGGTTAGACAATAAAATCTGTAGTGTTCTAGCAAGGCATGGATCAGACAATGGAGAGTGGTAAACCCTACTCAATCATTCGGTATGGCTACAAGGATTCCATTGTTGAAACATATATTTCAAAGTAATCTTTTGAAAATTATAGTTCATCACTATTAGACCAGTCACTAGCATCCATATTGGGAGCTCCAGGCAACCACAAAAAACCATGTATATGTGCAGATCCACGATGTTTCCATTCATATCTGTACCAATAGTCTTCTGCACCAAACAACTTTTTGATAATTTCCTGTCAGAATATTGTAAATCTGTAATGATAGTACAATGTTGTTATGTGCAGATTTTGGATTACATTTTCTATAAGCTACTTTTTTGGAGGCTGTACATTAGGCCATCCGTTGTTCAAGAAAACTTTATGCAAGTCTGGCCATTTTGTATCAGATTGCAAATCATTGTGGTCAACTCTTTGTTGGTATAACTAATGGTGTTGGAACAACTAGTTCATCAGTCAGTATTGGGATTGATGACCAACACTTACCAGTGAATAAGGCCAAGCTCATAGGCAAGGAGGTGTGGTATGTTAGACAGTTCAAATATTCAGAAGACAACTGAGAGGGGGTTGAATCAGTTGTCACAGATTACCAGAACATTTAGCAATTAAAACTTTAATACCAGAACCCAAAACATTAATACCAGAATGCTTAAACCAAATACCAAAATAGTAGTTAAACCAATTAATCATAAGCAATAATCACATAATAAATACCATCCACATGACACCAAGATTTATATGTGGAAAACCCGGTAAAGGAAAAAACCACGGTGGGAAGCCTACCCACATCCCTTGACCATAACCATATATGATCTACAATGAGATCTTACATCATATATATACAAACCCTCAACCATAAATAATTAGATCGGTCACCAGGCAATAAACCAAATACATAATTACAAAACATATCGGCCTTAGACCAAACAAATGATATCCAACACATAAGACATCCCGGGAACACATCGAGAGGTCCAATCCACACGTTACATTAAGTCGGTCCATAACCAAGACCAATCGGGACCCAGTATAGGTCCACACGCTAAAGCAATGATCTCCATCTGCCAAGTCTCGAACATGATCACAAATAGCATCATGAATCTCCACCAGAAGATGCGCCAACACCACTTATGCATATCATCAAAGATCTTCATAAAAAGCTCTGTCGGTGCAACCCTCACCGAAACCACAAGCCAAGCTTCCAAGCAAGCAAGATAGCATCCAATCACCAGACCAAAACCAACTTATTAAAGATGAAAATGAGTATCATGAATAAGCCAATTCCATAACCAAATCATACCAGAGCCTACCAGATCATGTTGGATCCAAACCAACCAGAAACTACTCAACCTACCAGGACCAGAAGGATGTCGGTAAAGCATCCATACAGCTAGTGTTGACATCAATGACAAAATATCAATGCAACACATAATCAATTCTACCAAATTGCCAACATGGTAAACCTCAATGGTTTACTCATGGTTGCAAACAGTATGGAGGATTCAGTGCTTCCCTAATATGCATTATTGACACACTTAAGCAGTGTATTGGTCGAAGACTAATCGGTTGAAGGATAAACAGAGTAGCTGACCGGTCAGTCAAGCATTCGATAGCTGTTGAGATTAGTTTCTTAAACTAGCAGTTGAAATGATGATGCGGTCATAGGAGGTGACTCAGACTGCATTTTAGTAGTCTTATGTATGATTGGAACACTCTAGACAGATAGGTGATCAGTCTTCTTGATGATCAGTGACCGATGACAAAAGATGAACAGTTACACCGGTCATACATGTTGAAGAATGCTATCCACCAAGAATCTTGGAGTAGTGACCGGTAAGCTAGATACGATGACCAAAGGTGAGTCAGTCATGGTGAGATATCATCAAAACAAACTGCTAGTGAAGTCTACAACAGTTAACAACCAGTTAAGGTGAGATTTATGCGGATTTTCTAGTTCACATTAAAAAGGGAGAAGACGACCCAGAAGTTGGTATAATTATGAGTTGTGGTGGTAGATAAGGATGAGTGGCTAGAAAGATTGATGGAGAGTGTGCAGACAAAGTGTCGAAAGATTTGAATTTCAAATCTACCGAGTGTTAGGTGTAAACCCATTTAGGAATCAGCAGGTATGTGTTGGCAAAACATGGTATAAAGGTTTTTAGTGAAAACCAAAAAGTTTTATCGTAAAATTTCTAAGTGCAATTTTGAAGAGAGGCGATCCGGCAAGGTGAGAAGAGTGTAGAACTTCTAAGTGAATAGCAGAGTGGTGAAGAGATTATGTAGAGCTTGGATAGTGTGAAGAGTAAAGAAAGAATGCAGAGCTAGTGAAATGTAGAGCACTAGTAGAGTGCATAGAAAGTGAAATGCAGAGCACCAGTAGAGTGCAAAGAAAGTGTAACCAGTGGTCAAAATAAAGAGCTTCAATTGGATCTAATTAAGCTAAGAGTAGATATTATAGAAGATCATTCTCTTTGTTGTTTTCTAATAACTACAATAGTAAAATCCCTTAATCAGGTGGACTTTAACAGGTCCCTTTGTAAAATCCCTTAACCGAGTGACATCTTAATTGATGATCCTAAGTCCTTTAAAAAGGCTACCTCTAACAGGGTAAAGGTTATAACAACCCTTAAAGAAAATCTCTTAACCAGGTGGCACCTAACAGTGTCTTTGTAATCTCCTAACAGGGATGGCTCCTCACCAGGCGTACTCCAGAAGAGTGCAGATTTTGTGAGTTTCTACTCACACCGTAGTTTTCTCCCATTTGGGTTTCCATGTGATAAACCTTAGTGTTCATGTGTGATTGATTTTATGTGTGTATATTTCTTATTAATTCTTCTTATACTGATAAGTATTAAGTTTGAGTAGAAACTTTGATTAAGGTTAAATCTGCTAGAACTTGTATAGTGTTGATTCACCCCTCCCCTCTTAGCATCGGTTGGGACTAACAATTGGTATCAGAGCCCTGGTCCTTAGATTCAGAAGAGCTTAACAACTT
Organism: Cryptomeria japonica; assembly: GCF_030272615.1. Lineage (NCBI taxonomy): Eukaryota > Viridiplantae > Streptophyta > Pinopsida > Cupressales > Cupressaceae > Cryptomeria > Cryptomeria japonica. The sequence goes on along the minus strand of NC_081411.1, from coordinate 275,075,855 downwards.
AAGGAAAGATCCAAGATGATACGAAAGGAAGGCCCCAAGTTCTCTAAGGAGAACTACACATTATGGTGTGGTAGAATGAAGCTCTACCTAAGAATCCTAGGAGATCAATATTGGAATCATGTAAGCATAGAGTACAATGAACCTATAGGGGTTCTCCCTACAAATCAGATCAAATAAAAGAAAGAAAACATCACAACTATGGAGGTCATTGCTAGTACACTATTTGATAACGAGTATGTTGATCTTCAAGATCTGAAAATAGCCTATAAGATGTGGAGTAAGCTGAAGACTATTTATGGAGGAGATCCTCATCTACAAAAGGCTAAGGTGGATAGCTGGAGAGGAAAATTTGATGAGATGAGGATGAAAGAAGGAGAGAATATAGAAAAATACAACAAAATAATAAAGGATGTGGTAAATTTCATCAGAGATGCTGGAGGAAAACTTGAGGAATATGATGTGGTCAGCAAAATCCTGAGAACCTTTCTACCACAATATTCCATAAGGGCTTCTGTAATTCAGGAACTCAGATCTTTGAGAACAGTTAATGTTACACTTGACTCCCTAATTGGTAAGTTGATTCTCATGAACTTGACAACTTGTTATCAAAAGAACAGGAACAAGATGAGCTTGAAGCTTAAATAGAAAGAAGGTTGCCAAGAGGAAAAGGAAAGTACAAAAGTAAACTACCCCTGAAATGTTTCTATTGTAATAAAATAGGTCATATTGCATCCAGATGTCCTGACAATGATAGGAAGGTCAACTTTAGAAGATACAAAGAGAAGAACAAAAGGAGTGCTATCTTGCAGAAGAAAGAGTTACCAATGAAGAATCAGAAGGATCTGATGGAGAAGGGATTGCATTTGTAGTGGTAAAGGATGATAGCACAGATGAAAGTGATATGCCACTAATTTCTAGTTCAAATCAGTGTGGAGACTTAGTAATTGGCAATGGTTGCACTCACCACATGACTAGCGACAAGAACAAATTCCTCAGCATGGAGAACTGTGATTGAGGATTGGTGAGATTCGGTAATGGTGCTCCCTGTGCGGTAAAAGGTAAGGGATCTATAGCCCTAAATGATAAAACCAATTGTGATGATTTTTACTGGGTAAAAGGGCTAAAGTATAGTCTATTAAGTTTTTCACAACTTAACAATAAGGGTTACTAGTTGGAGTTTAATGAAGGAATATGCAAAATAAGTGATAAATCAAGAGGTCTGATTGCTACTGGTAAACAAACTAGAGGTAATTTGTTCCACCTAGACACCATTGTAGGAAATTGCCTAATGGAAAAGATAGAAGACTATTGGATATGGCACAAAAGATTGTGTCATGTTTATTTGGATAGCATAGCAAAGGTTAGTAAAATGAAGTTTGTCAAAGGTATGCCTGACATTACGAACCCTGAGAATGCTATGTGCAAAGAATGTCAACTAGGAAAGTTGACCAGATCTAGTTTCAACAACAAATATTATTAATCTAAGAATATGCTGGACTTAGTGCATACAAATTTGTGTGGTCCTATGAGGACTAAAAGTTTCTATGGGGATCGATACTTCATGTTGTTTGTAGATGATTTCTCAAGAATGATGTGGGATGTATTCTTGAAAGAAAAATATGAAGCCTTTCACATGTTTAAGGTCTTCAAGGCTCGAGTGGAGAGAGGAACTAGTGAGAGTTTGAAATGTTTGAGATCAGATAGAGGAGAGTTTACCTCTCAAGAGTTCATAAACTACTATGAAGTACAGGGGATTATGAGGTAGATGTCTGCACCTAGAACACCTCAGCAGAATGGGGTTGCTAAAAGAAAAAACAAAACTCTAATTGATTGTGCAAGGACTCTAATAATTCTGAAAGATATTCCACATGTCTTCTGGAGAGAAGTAGTGAGTACAGTTGTGTATACCTTGTACCGGATACAGGTGAAGAAGGGGATAAATAAGACTCCCTATGAATTATGGTGTGGATACTCACCCAATGTGAGTTACTTCATGGTATTTGGAAGAAAGTGCTACATAAAGAGGGATGAGTACTCTGGAAAGTTCGATCCTAAGAGTGATGAAGGAATCTTCTTAGGTTACTCCACAAAGAGTAAAGCATACCAGTATTTGAACAAAAGGACTGGTAAGATTATGGAAAGTGCAAATATCAGAGTAGATGAGTTCTTTGAGAAAAATGAACAAGACAACAAGAGTGAACCAAAGGACTATCAAGGATTTGATTACACTATACCGGCCAAACCTGTTGTAGAGAATCCTAGTGTAGCTGCAAATGAGGAAGCATGTGAAGTAGAATCTAAACAACCGGTAGAAGAGGCTCCAAGAAATGAACCGACACCACCAAGGTATGTCAGAAATAATCATTCTACTGACAATATTATTGGTGATAAAAATGTAGGAGTATTGAATAGAAGAAAAGCAAGGGAGAGTACCTATATGCTCTCTAAAATTGAGCCCAAAACAACAAAGGATGCTCTAAAAGATGAAGACTGGATCAAAGCTATGGAGGAAGAACTGGAGCAGATTTAGAAAAATGAAACTAGGACTCTTATGCCCAGACCGAAGAATAAAAATGTGATAGGCACCAAGTGGGTTTTTAGAAACAAAATGGATGAAACCGGTCAAGTAGTAAGAAACAAAGCAAGGTTAGTTTGCAAAGGGTGTGCATAGGAAGAAGGTTTGGATTATGGAGAAACCTTTGCACCGATGGCCAGATTGGAAGGGGTCAAAATATTGCTTTCTTATGTTGCTTACAGGAAGTTCAAGGTCTACCAAATGGATTTCAAATCGATATTTTTGAATGGTGTTTTAGAGGAAGAAGTGTATATTGAGCAACCAGAAGGGTTTGATTCAGAAGATGGAAGAGATATGGTATGCAAGCTGAAGAAGGATTTGTATGGGCTAAAACAAGCACCAAGAGCTTGGTATGAGAGATTGCACTCATACTTGATAAGTATAGGGTTCATGAGAACCAGTGGCAACGGTAACTTGTATTTGAAGAATGGAAAAGAAGGAAAACATCTGATTGCAGATTTTTTTGTAGATGACATCATCTTTGGAGGAGATGATGAAATGAGCAAAAGTTTTGCAGAAGAAATGAAGAAAGAATTTGAAATGTCCATGATCAGTGAAATAAAATTCTTCATTGGTTTGCAAGTATCTCAGCTAAAGAATGGTATATTCAATAGTCAAACCAAATATATAAGGGAAATACTGAAGACCTTTGGAATGGAATATTCCAAACCTGTTGGAACTCTGATGGTTACAGGTTGCAATATTTCCAAAGACGATGAGGATAATTAAGTGAATGAGACACTATACCAATCCATGATTGGTAAGTTGCAGTATGCAGTACACAGTAGCTTGGATATAGCACAAGCAGTTGGCTTGGTTGCTAGATTTGTTGCAAATCCTAAAGAGACTCATATGGTGGTGGTTAAGAGGATATTCAAGTACCTTAAGGGGACTGATGAGTATGGTCTCTGATATCCACATAAGGTAAATTTCAACTTAAGTGTCTTCAACAATGCAGATTGGGTAGGGAACATTGATGAGAGAAAGAGCACTAGTGGAGGTGCATTCTTTCTTGGAGATAGGATTGTGTCATGGACAAACAAGAAACAAAATTGTATCTCTCAATCCACAACTGAGGCAAAGTATGTGTCTTTTGCAATCAACTATACACAGGTAGTATGAATTAAGCAGCTCTTGGAAGGTATCCAAGAAAAGGTGATTGAACCTGTGGTGATACATTGTGACAATACAAGTTCCATCAACATATCAAAAAACCTGATAATGCAATCCAAAACCAAGCATATTGCAATAAAATATCATTATCTTAGGGAACAGGTGCAGGACAAAGAAGTTAGACTAGAATATGTGCCAACCAAGGAACAGGTGGCAAACATATTCACCAAGCCTCTACCTAAGGATACTTTTGAGTATCTCAGAGGTAAGATAGGGGTAACTCCCCTGCATGCTCTAAGTTGAGTGAAGATCGAAAAAACATCAATCCAATATGATTTTCCTACAAATTATATGTATTTGGATTGATTATTATGGACTACTCCTATTAGGGGGAGTAGTCATTGTAGTATGTGAAATAGGATGTCTAGACTACACCTTTGGCATTGTTGTTAAAGGGGGAGTGAAGTCAGATGGACATGAAGGGAGATGAAGTCAGATGTGACATGAATGAAAGCTAGTGAAAGGGGGAGATTGAAACAGAGAAGCTGATCGGTACAGCAGAAGCAGAAGTGACTGGTTGCTAAAAGAGAAGTTTGAAATGTTGTCATCAATACCAAAGGGGGAGATTATTGGTGTAACTAATGGTGTTGGCACAATTAGTTCATTAGTTAGTATTGTCATTGATGACCAACACTTACCAGTGAATAAGGCCAAGCTCATAGGCAAGGAGGTGTGGTAAACCTAAATGGTTTACTCATAGCTACAAACAGTATGGAGGATTCAGTGCTTCCCTAATATACATTATTGACACACTTAAGCAGTGTGTTGGTCGAAGACTGATCGGTTGAAGGATAATTAGAGTAGCTGACCAGTCAATCAAGCATTGAATAGGTTTTGAGATCAATTTCTTAAACTGACAGTTGAAATGATGATGCCATCATAGGAGGTGACTCAGAGTGCAGTTTAGTAGTCTTATGTACGAATGAAACACTCTAGATAGACAGGTGATCAGTCTTCTTGATGATTAGTGACCGGTGGCAAAAGGTCAAGAGTTACATTGGCGATACAGGTTGAAGAATGCTATCCACCGAGAATCTCAGAGTAGTGATCGGTAAGCTAGATACGATGACCAAAGGTGAGTCGGTTATGATGAGATATCATCAAAAAACCTGCTAATGAAGTCTACAATAGTTAACAACCAGCTAAGGTGAGATTTCTGCAGATTTTCCAGTTCACATTAAAAACGGAAATTACGACCCAGAAGTTGGTAGAATTATGAGTTGCAGTGGCGGATGAGTTGTTGGGGAGATTGATGGAGAGTGCACAGAGAAACTGTGGGAAGATTTGAATTTCAAATCTACCGAGTATTAGGTGTAAACTCATTTAGGAATCAGTAGGTATATGTTGGAGAAACATGGTATAAAGGTTTTTGGTGAAAACCAAAAAGTTTGATCGTAAAATTTCTAAGTGCAATTTTGAAGAGAGGTGGTCCAACAAGGTTAGAAGAGTACATAATGGTTAAGTGAATAGAAGAGTGGTGAAGAGAGTGTGCAAAGCTTGGATAGTGTGAAGAGTAGAGAAAAAATGCAAAGCACTAGTAGAGTGCAGAGAAAGTGAAATACAGAGCACCAGTAGAGTGTAGAGCAAGTGTAGCCAATGATCAAAACAAAGAGCTTCAATTGGATCTAATTAAGATAAGAGTAACTATTATAGTATATCATTCTCTCTGTTGTTTTCTAATAACTACAATAGTAAAATCCCTTAACCGGGTGGACTTTAACAGGTCCCTTTGTAAAATCCCTTAACTGGGTGACATCTTAATTAATGATCCTAAGCCCTTTAACAAGGCTACCTCTAACAGGGTAAAGGTTCTAACATGCCTTAAAGAAATTCCCTTAACCAAGTGGCACCTAATAGTGTCTTTGTAATATCCTAACAAGGATGGCTCCTCAGCGGGCGTACTCTAGAAGAGTGCAGATTTTGTGAGTTTCTACTCACAACGTGGTTTTCTCCCATTTGGGTTTCCACGTGATAACCCTTGGTGTTCATATGTGATTGATTTTATGTGTTGTACATGTTTCTTATTAATGCTACTTATACTGATAAGTGTTAAGTTTGAGTAGAAAGTTTGATTAAGGTTAAATCTACTAGAACCAGTCTAGTGTTGATTCACCCCTCCCCTCTCAACACCGGTTGGGACTAACACTCTTTACATGATTTATCCCAATAAGAGTGTGTCCCTTGAAGAGACACTTTAATTTGGATTAGTCGTTGGGGAATTTGATCAGTAGGCGTGTTCTGCAAACATTGGTGCAGAGCCTACAAAGTGTCAGGAAAAGGTTCTTCCAAACTAGTTCTAATAAAAATCGTAGCTGATTGTTGTGAATGATTCCTCATCATAAGGTTGTAAATATAAATACCAAAACCTAAAATGTTTTCCAAATCTTTGATCATTATACTTGATTAAGTGCAAAGCATACTCATGCAACTGCACATGTTTTGGGCATGGTTAAAGTGAGAGTGCAGAACCAGTTGGGAACAATGTTGGGAATGCCATGTCAAGCAATCCTTCAATGTTGTATTCATTTATAGGAGAGGAATTTATTTTAGGCCAAAGAAAGATGTTATTTTCAACACTTTCCAATTGCAAAATTTTCTTTATTGTGCCAAGTTCATGTTTTGCACATGGCAGCTTAGGGATAAATCATGATAAAAATTTTAAATATTCTTCATTTTGTCCACCTATATTTTCTTCTACCAATGAGATAGGTATTTCATCATGATTTCCTTCTAGTGTGTGCAACAAATTTAAAATATATGTGCTAGTATCAAGCAATAATTTTGCAACATCATAATCTATGACAACATCATGATAGTATAGGTCATGCTACATTTTGTAAGTCAATGCATCTAAAATGTGAAATTTATTTACATAACAATCATAATTTTTGCCTTGCATGTACGGATTATGAGGACTTCAAGGTCTTGCAGCCTATGTGGCAAGGCTTTTGTAATCTTTGAAATATCTTGCGAAAAACTTATAGTGTGACCATTGTATTTATATCAGCCTCCCCTTGCATGGGTAACTTGCAAAATAGGTGCAACTCTAGCTATAAGCATTTCCTCTACCCTAGGAAAGCCTTTTTTAAATTATAGGATTCTCACCAAGATCTAAATTATTTTCCATAGAAAAATGATGAATGCCCTTTTTAGCAAAATATCTTGAGCAAATAATATGTGGTTAGGTTGATCGTATCAACATACCTATATACCTTTCCTTGCAAATGTTGCATGTTTGGATGTGTGACAATGCATATATGCATTTTTAGAAAGATATCAATGCTTGTTTGTACTGTGTAGAGTATAAACAATTTTTAATGAAGTCATTACCAAGTGTATTGTTTGGCATTACTTGTCCAACAACAGCTCGCTCAAGTAATGGTAGCTCTACTTGTTGAATTATAGGATTGCTTAGGTCACGGTCGTGCATTTCAACAGAATCCATGCTTTGAACTGTACATTGCATATTGGCGCTGCATTGAAATGCTTATGGGTGTAGTTCTATGGTTTCTGCAATTTGGGTAACTGTTGACATATAGGAGGCCATTTTTTGACTTTGTCATTTAATATGACGCTTTCTTGAATTTTCTTCTTTCTGCCTTGCATAATATTTTTTATTGCTTTCTTTCTTTTTGGCTTTCTTGTAATCAGGCTCTTTTATTGAACCCTAAAGGCATATTTGTAACATGTTGTAGGGGTAGAATATATTAGATTGTGTATGTTAAAGAAAGAAACTTATTACAAATGTTTATTTGTTTGGTCCATATGTATACATGTGTCTGTACAGCTATATGTATTTTTTTTGCCTATGCATTTTAATATATATATGTCTATATACATATACATACATACATATATATATATGTATGTATAGATATATTTGTATATATACATCTATATGCACATATATATGTATATATATGTAGATACATGTATATGTATGTGTGTGTATATATATGTATATACATTTACATATACATATACATATACATATACTTATACATATACATATACATATACATATACATATACATATACATATACATATACATATACATATACATATACAAATACAAATACACATCCACAAACACATACACATTCACATACACATGCACATGCACATGCACATTCACATACACATACACATACACATACACATACACATACACATACACATACACATACACATACACATACGCATATATATATATATACATATACATATACACATACACATACACATACACATACACACACACACATATATATATACATATACATACATGTATATGTATATATATATACATATATATATATACATGTATATACATGTATATACATGTATCTATATATATATACATGTATATATATGTATATACATGTATATATATATATATATATATATATATTCATATGCATATAAATATACATGTACGTATATGTATACCTATACATACATACATGTATATATACATATATTTATGGACATATATACATTATTAGAAGATAAATATGAAGGTTAGGAGGTCCGGAGTTGGCTCACATTCTTGCTTGAGCCCAGATATTGTACTTGAGCGTGTATGTAACTAGGCCAGTGTGTCGAATCTTGTAAGCCCACATGTTGCCAATAGTTTGTAATTGATTTTCATGATATAATATAAATTGTTTCTACATTGCCTCCATCACATTGAGTTGTTTATGTTGTGTAACTCTTGTTGCACGGTCATACTATTCTCTTTGAGCACTTTCCTACCATGACTACACCATTATCTTTAGAGCTTGTAAAAATCAGTTTCTATTTGTTCCTTGTTTTTCACCTTATATTGTGTTTGGGAACGTACCTAACTTTTTTGTGGCCCATCTTCATCATCCAAGGACTTTGCAACACATGAGTAGTTTTCGAACATATTCATACATTTTTATTCTTCTTCCTACCAGTTCCTATTCTCAATGGGAAGACTTCATGTATTTATACTTGGTTTATCTTCTTCTCAAGGGGAGAGATATTATCCGTAGGCATTGGACTATGTTTTGTCTTCAAGCACTCACTATTTTAGATATGATACTATACATTGTGGGTGGGATATGTAGTCTCTCTCTTTCCTTCCTATGGTGTATCATTGGTTATAATTTCATAATGGATGTAGTCCTTGGGGGTATCATTGAGTCCTCCATGTATCATAATTTACTTGTATCTTTTCTCTCTTTTAGAGAGGAGTTTTGTCCCAATGGGTTTTCTCCTTTCTTTGTTTGTAAGATATTTTCATTGTACATGGGTACCTAACATGTTCTAGTAATTGGGATCCATCATAGTAATCTAACATATTTGCATAATAATCCACTCCCTAAGTTCTACTTAAGGGAGTGCTGGTGTAAATAAGGTCTTGTACCTAGTAGATGTCTTGTACCTAGTGTTGTCACTAGTTCCTAGTGGGGGACTTATTTTCACAAAACTTAATTTTACTTAGGTCCTAGGTGTTATTTATAGTTGTCTTAGTTTTCAAGATAAGATAGATTGTATCTTATCTTAATGAACTTTATTTAATTCTAGTTACCTAGGTCATATAGTAGTTTCTTGAGGTAGTTATCTCATTTCATAGGATTAAGACACATGTCAACATCCTGTTTACTCCTACCTCTTAAATTTTATTTATTATCAAGTCCATCTCTTTTTATATTTCATATTCAATTGATACTCAATCAATTATTTTTGCATTGTTGAAGCAATCTATTCTTGTCATTCTCTCTCATGGGAGTTCTTTTGGTCTTGGAGGGATTTTGGGGGTGTTAGGTGTTGATGTGGATTTTGAGTTCACTCAACATTAATAAACTTTCACCTTAAAATGAAGTTTATTTACTTGAAAGATTGAGAAAATATCAATCCCAAGGCTTGAAATGTCTTTGTTAGACCCTGTGCTATTTACTCAGTAAGCATGCATAAGCTGTTTTACAAGGGGAATCCAAATAATTTCTCTAGAATTCACAAAGATTTCAAACTATGGAGTATTTATCTTGACTTATTTCTCTTTGAACGATCAAAATAAAAGAAATACAAAATTGAAATGAAATAAAATTCTATCTATGAGTTAGTTTCATAGTTAAATGCTCTTCTGAAATGATTGAAATGACAAAGAACAGATTTCATGAATAATTAGAATATTTTCTCAATCATTCACAAAATTGTGTGATCTTTATTTAAGAAGATTACTATTGACAAAGAAAGGGATATAGCACACCAGAAAAGATGCATAGAGTTATATATTTCTTCACCAAAATAATGATTCGTAGTCTGATTAGCACCATTAATTGACTCCAAGCTTGATCAGATCAAGCATTTGCAAAGAGATAACACAATTGAGACAACAACAATTGTAAGAGAATCAAGAAATAGAGTTTTGGGAACACCAAATCTCTTTCAAGTCTACAACTCTCAAACATCCCTCCCTAAAAATGAGATAATTATGGCCTATTTATAGAACATGGCACTCAAAAAATTCATTACAAAATGTAATCAAAGGTCCAAATTCAATCAATAGAAATCAACGGTGGTAGTTGAAAGTTGGCACATAGGTGACATCAACATCTTTGACAACTGACACATAGAATATTCCAAAACATTCCTTATTCAGCAACCTCTACAAAATAAATCAACAATTAAAGATTAAATTGGTTGCAATCGTTTAATTCCCTTCAAAAGAAATAACAAGAAATTTATTAAATCTCCTAATATTTGCAAAATAAATGAATAGATGATTAATTTGTAACTTCATATTTAGATTGCAAACACATTCATGTTTTAATTGGTCAAAAACTTAATTGGTTTATGCTTACGAATTTCAAATTTCACATTAAAATGGTAGTTATTCATGTTTTAAATAGTCATGAACAACTTTTTGTTTTAACAAATTGCCTCAACTAGTTAATTGAATATTATTCTCATTGTTATCAAATTTTTGAATCATTTTGAATTTTTAAATTTCGTTAAGAATTGAGAAAGTTATGACCATTTTACTAATTTATGTGTATGCATTCAAAATTTCTCATTAAAATATTTTTTTATTCATGCTTTAAACATTTGTGAACTGCTCTTTCCTTCAAAAATTTCTTCAATTTATTTATGGATTCTTATTCTTCTCATCTCCACCTTAAGAAAGTTATGGCCATTTTAATGATTCGATTGAAAAATTATTTTTAAAATATGTTTTTGAGGAAATTTTGTTCATTTTCCCATTTTCTTCACTTTCCCTCACAAACATTTTATAATTTGCAATTTTATGAACTTTTTCAATTATTTCATTTTTCAATTCTCTCCACTTTCCTTCACTCACAAATTTCATTTTGAGGACAAATTTGATTTTGCAATTTATTTTTGTTCACTTTTCCATTTGTTTCATTTTTCAAAACTCTCCACTTTCCCTCGTGCACAAATTTCCATTTTGGAATTTTTCACTTTCCGTCACGGAAAAATTCCCACCAAGGCATTTTTGAGTGGATTTTACTTTTGAGGGAATTTTTACCATTTCGGTAAAATTAGTGCAAATGCACCCAAATGTCCACCAAACCACAACTTATACATTTTAAGGAATTTTGGAAAACTTTAAAAGGCAACTTGGATTATTTTTTTATGTTCTTTCTTTTTACAATGATTTTTTCATTTTTCTTTTTTTTTTTAATTTTTCTTTTTATTTTTGAATATATATATATATATATATATATATATATATATATATATATATATATAAAGTTTCATTTATTTATTTACTTATTGTTAGCGTACATGAACTTGAGACCTAGGGGTTTGCTAACGTTGTTGGACATTGCAGGACAAGCTCTAACTTAAGCCAAAAAAGGGGGTCCTTATTTTTCTAAGAGCAAAATGGGATGCGTTGTGTAACACACAACATTAGGGAGTCACCATAAAATCCTATAGTGACTCAATTTTCTTGTATTGATACTTATAAGGATTGTATTTCCTCTAGTTACTAAAATCAAACAACTAAATGAGAAAATCGTTAAACAATACTTTCTAGTGTAGTATTATGCAGGTTATGATTTCACTATATACGAGAATATAAAATAAACTTTGTGAATCATGAATCCTTCCCCCACTTTGAACTCATTACAATGGCATTTAAATTAACCATATAGAGGTAGTAAGGTAGTTAATTGTTCACAACTAGGTGACAGCTTTTGGGGTCAAATCAATAGTTTGGGTTTAGCTACCAATTTTACTCATTTATTTCATGTAACTTAACCTCTAGGAATACCCTCCCAAGTTTAATTTGAGCTTTAAATGTAGGAGATAAAATACATTCTCATAGAGTTGACTTTAGACCTTCCATTATTTTGTTGATAAACTATTTTTACTCACTTGACGACAACATTGGTCTTGTGAGTGATATTATATTATAAGAATTGGCATAGTGGTTCTAGGACCAAATAGATTATAAGCAAGATGAATTAATGTGTCATCCAAAAACAAATCCAAATTAGCATCCAAATCTAATACTAAAATATCTTCCTCCACTCCTAAATCCCCTTACCCCATATCTAAAAATATTTCATTTTCTAGGTTCATTTTCAATCCATATATCTAAAATCAACTATCCTAAATCCTCCATAATCTTCTAAATATATTTTGGGTCCTTGCATCCTAAAATACATTACCACAACTCCCTGATCTTATACCTGTCAAGGTGTGTGCCAATCTTGGTCATGACAATATTTATTCATAATGTCATCATCCCATCCTTTCATCCACACATTTTCCAACACCCCATCAACCATCTAGAAGTTAAATGTAGCATCACATCCCTTTCATCCATGCCTTCACAAAAACCATATTTCCTCCATCTGCATTAATTTTCGCTCAATTTTCACAAACATAATATCTCATGCAAAGTTTGATAGCATCATGTTTCTTCTTTGGAGAATCCAACCCTTTTGTCTACAATGTATTTACAAACATGTAGCAGTCATTATGAATGAGTTCCTCCTACCTTGGTGCAATTCCTCAACTCTCTCCTAATCTCCCATCTACATCTCCATCCAAAATCATATTAAAAATAAAAGATAACATAGATAAATGTTGGAATCAATGAACACTGAGAGGGGGGGTGAATCAGTGTTTTGCAATTAACAAACTTATTAAGTTGATTCTTAAACCACTGGATGCATAAGAATGAAAGCAAAGTGTAGAAAAATAAAGAAAACAACCACATAACCATAACACCAAGATTTTTACGTGGAAACTCGGAAAGGGAAAAACCATGGCGGGATTTGAACCCACAATATTATTATACTATGGCTAGAAGTATGATAATATTACATAAGGGGAACACACTTGAATTCAGGCGCACTTCCTAGAGCTCACTACTCAAGGCTCACTACCTTCCAATCTACATATGCCAAAAAGCAGTTCTGGTTAGGCTCAGATTGATTTTTACAACTATTTTGACTAATTGCTCTGTTTTCCTGCTCTGTCTTACACCAGAGCACCTAAAACTTCAATAGCATTCACCAACCTTCACAAATTATCTCATATAGACTTCTCATACATCAAAATGCTCAAATGAATCGATCAAGTATATGTCTGCATCAACAAAATGAATCATTTACCATGTCGGCTTCCAAAAACTGCATAACATGCAACATGAAACATGTACCCTTAAGTCATCTCAATCCGTCCACAAATCCAAATGCAGACCCAAACAAAATGATAAAAAGATTCATACATGTCGTTCCAATCACCTCAAACATGAAACTAATTACCGAAATCAACCCAATAGTTTCGCAACACACATTACATCAAAATAGCTCTATTCTAATTGAATTACCAGATACCAGACCTTCAACCTCACTCTTGAATCAACATCGGATATCAAGGTCAAAGATAAGATGCCTCAAACTTTGAATCATTTTCCTTAATCACCGCAACCAACATTACATAATCAAAATCAAGATATGCACATTGTACACATGTTCTACCGGTTACTATGTTCCACCTTCCAAACTTATGCCTTATAAACAATATGACTTCCAGTAAATCAAATCTATGTATACCGGATGTGATTTCTGAACTGGTTTGCCATCATTGACAAGTCCTGAGCATCTCTCATGCATCTATTTTCACTAGAACAGTGTCTCTTGCCAACAGAAATAATCCATCGAATGGTGAAATTACTACTTGTAATGTCTTGGTCAAGCACCTTGATAATTCATTTGATGGTGAAAAGTATTTCTCAAAATGACTTGGGAAAGCACCTTAATGAAAAATTGATAAACAAGTATCATGTTTAAATCCCCCATCTACGTACACTCTATACTTGGTGGCAAGCTTCATACGCTCCATCCTATCTACCTCATCTTGTCTCATCCATCCCATCTACCCATCCATTATATCTACATAAACCCATTATATTACAAACTTTCCACACTCTCCACACTCATATCAATCTTGATAAGGACAAGGAGAAAATATCCATGCATTCTTTGGATGATGCAAACCTTTCTTCCTGTAGTGTCATAGAATTGTGACCCCCACAATTTTAACCACATTTTGGGTCCTCACCTTGGCGATGACATCTCCTTCCCTAACTGAGACCTATTTCTGCATTCTCACCCCTTCACTTTTTCTCTTTCATGTCCTGTGTTTGCTCTAGACCATGTTTGGGCCCCAAAATAGGGCAAGATAGGGGCATGGTGCCCTTGTCCCCACCCCTTAGGGTGGCCCTATGTCAGGTCTTCCCGATCTCCTATGCATAATTTGTCTTAGGGCTTTGGAACTCCTCTTTGTTAGCCTTTGGTGGTTGAAAAATAATCCTTGAGGCATGTATAAAAAGGAATTCAATACCTCAATTCATGGACATATGGACAACGAAAAGATAGATAAGGAGCATAAGGAGAAGATACATGATTTCAAGGTCATCATCAAGCATTTAATAATTCAAGTCTTCTTCATTCATCCATTGGAGCAACATTACAACATTCATTTGCAAGCATGTGTGTGTGTTAGGGTTTTGTCATGTTACATGCCATTTCATACAACATTTGTGGTTACATTCAAGAAGAAAAGCAATCATCATCAACAAGTTGCAGATCTACAAGGTATACATCTCCATTGTTTACATTCAACCATTTGCAATTACTTTCTTTCAAGGTTGATTCCTCAACCAGGGTTTTAATGAGGTAAACCCTTATCCACAACCATTCTCCCTCTCTTTTCTATGTGTAGGTTGCAGGTGCACAACTATAATTGCAGGTTTGGGCTTTATTTGCAGAGATGGAAGAACCCTTTTCGTTTTGCAGATTTTGTGGCAGACCATGTACATTCTCGCCATGGTCCCGATGACTTTTCTCCAACTTTGCAGGGCAGATCTGTATCAGTCTAATTAGCTCAGATCCGAAGTTATAGCATGATCCTGAACTAGTAACTTCTCATTTCACTCATTTCCTCTCTCTTTTCCACATAGTCAACAAGTCAACTTTCTCATTTACAAAAGAGGGTAAATCACACTTCAACCACTCAAAATTCATATCCTTGTTTCCCTCGGATTTGGATCTAGCGGATTCAAGCTCCTCTTTTGAATGTAAAGTTCCTCCCAAGTGAAAATCATCCTAGTGGCTTCCTTTCTCTCTCCTCGATGGGGAGTCACTAGGATCCAATTTTCCATTTTACGTTTTGGTGAATCCGATGTCTTACACATTAATTCTGATTTCTCATTCTTAGGTCTGATTAATTGCAATTTGAATTTCAAATTTTCATTTTCAAGTTTGATCTATTTGTAAATTCTAGAGGTTAATTGTATAAAAGCCCTAATTTTTCATTTTGAGAAAATTAAGCTTGTGAGGTGTAGAATTTTAATTGCTTATTTCAGATCTCATTTCTATTTCAAAATTGCAATTCAAATCTGTCTCTTTATTCTCAAAATTCAGTGGTTAAATCATGAAACCCTAATTTTTAAGATCTTTTCATTTTCAACCTTTGGCTGCAATTTTGACTGATCTAGACATCTCCAAATCAGTTTTTTTTTGGATTCCGCATTAACATCATAATCTCTATCATCCCTGAAATTTTTGAAAAAAGTTGGTCGGACCGTGTGTGTTCCCGCCATGGTCAGCTTTTTTCCCGAAATTTTGGAGACGAAATTGACTATATTTTTTCTGCTCAAATCCAAAAAATCACTGTACTTTATCAATTTTAACACTTTCTAAGGTCAAACACAAATTCAAAATTCATCAAATTCAAATCTTAAAATTAATTTTCATAAAAAGGTTCTAATTTTAGATTTGCTTTTCTAGCAAATTCAGATTTCACTTAAGAGACTTTCAATGACAATTAATAAATTGGATTTACTTTCTCTTTTGCATGTGATTACATTAATTTTTGCATATATTTATCATGTGTCAAATAAGAGTTTATTCCATTTCCTCTTTCTTCTCTTTCTTCATAGCACTTGGTCATATTGTGTTGTTAGGATTTCCAAATTATTTTCTTTTCAATTAGATCTCAAAGCTTTCATGTATCATTTATGTTGCATTATGGTGATGTTGTTAACAAAATTCATTTCCTATGTTAATCACCTTAAAGATTTTGTAGATCCTTAACCTAAAGATCCTAACCTGTGTACCTCTCCTAGGGTATCTTGTGTGAAAGAAATGAGATCTAATACTTTACCCAATGATCTTTCTACAAGAGAGCAAGCATTGGAAAGTAATATGGATCCATCTTCTTCTTCTACACACACACTTGAGCAAGGGGGGCAATATGACAGCATCAACATTCATACATCTTTAGATCCTCCTTATTCTCTTAGGACCTATCTTCAACATCAAAGTCTATGTAGAGAGGATGATGTCATGCATTTTATTCATGACCTTACTCCTCACATATAAATCACTAAAAATGAGCTTTTAGCTGATGAATATGTTCTTCCCAAATTTTCCAAAAAGGATAAGCTTGATAAAGGCAAAGAGATTCTCATTCCATATGATACTCCTTCATCTACAAATCCTTTTCTACCTCCTTACACATCAGATTTCAAAGAAATTCATGATCATGTTCCTCCATCTAGTCAATTGCAACATTCTTATAGTCATGGCTTTCATATAATCACAAAATAAGGTTTTAAAGGACAAGGAATTGGGAAATTTGAGCATGGAATTCATGTCCCTATAAATCCTCCTACACAAACTACTACAAGATGCCTAGGAAGTGGTACCCCTCTTTCTATGGACGAATTCCTTAGCCTTCAAAACATTCAATATCACCTCCAAAACCAACAAATCAAGAGAGCCCGCAAGAATGCTTCTTCTTCAAAGCATCATTTTTGTTCATTTCATCAAACTCATGACCATAATGCTAATGATTGTCTTGATTTTCAAAAATCTATTCAAGATGGCATAGATAGTGGTAGAATTAGAATTGTGGATAATGAAACTTCTTCCAACAAACCCTCTCCTTCATGGCAAGATGATATTTACCATCCTGACATATTAGCCGCAAGAATCTATTGGAGGTTGAAATATGACAAGAACATTTCCTTTCCTCCACAGAATAAAAACAAAAATATTAAGCAAGTGAAAGGTATTGAATATTGCATTTTCATGATTTATATTCACATTCTCTTGGAAAATGTTATGCATTTAAGAAATTTGTTCAACTACCATATGATCTTGCGCACATTTGTTTCACATCAGATCTAGTTGTATTTATTGGTAGAAACATTGTGCCTTAGCACTTCTTTTCCCTTCATGTTGCTCTTCACCCTATGACATATTTGGCCAACTTAATTGGGGGCTCTTTATCATTAGTAGTGGTATTGTTTCACTTCAACATACTTTGAGGTAGCAATGTGAAGTCCATTTTTCTTCTTCTTTCTATAAATTTATCTCTATCTTTGTGGATCATTCATTATTAGATCTCTTTTCTTGCATAAGGTTATTCTCATATGAGCATATAATTGTTCTTTGGTTTTCCTCTTTGCTTGGAGAGGGGCATCTTTAATGAGTACTTCACTTATTCTCTTTCCTTCATTCTCTTGGAAATCTTACATCTTCTATGGTTTCGATTATTCGCAAGTATGATATGCCCCTTAGCAAGGAATGATCTCTTAGGAGGTATATATCCTTTCCTTGAGAGGATTTGTTCCACTAGGACAACATATCACTTGAAACTAATCACCATTAGAAAATGTGTAATGTTTCTCCTTGTTCTCCTAACTTGGAGCGCAAGGATTTTCACTCCCTTTTCTTTCTTTCTTTCTCATTTATCATTATTTCCTTTAGGGGCTAGATTTTTCATATGTGATTATCATTTTTTACAATGGTATGCTTTTATGATTAATCCCCCTTGGGGAATATATGATCATTTTCCTCTCTTCTTTTCAAATATTACCACTTCTTAAGACATGCATTTTACATTTACTAATGTCTTTTCTTGCATGTGTTATGTAAGTTCATTGCACATTTTCTTATGTTTAATCTCTCTCTAGTAGATTGTGTAAGCTCTTCTCACTGTCCCTTAGCTTGGGGGGAAATGATCTTGTTGGCATTGAGTTGTCATTGATGTCAACTGGTATTATAGGATACTGGTAGAAGTATGTCAAACCGATATGAAGAAGATTGAACCAACATAAGGAAGATTGACATGAAGGCTTGTCAACCGGTATTGTGGAAGACAAGTAGGTATTGAGACTATTAGTGACCTCACCGGTAAGAGGTGAGATGCATGGGTGTGTTATCATGTTGAGAGATAACAGATAAAGTATAAACCGGTCTGGAGGATTGGTTGTCTATTTACGATGAAGAGGCAGAATGTTAAAATGATCACAAACCACCAGAGGTGAAGATGTGCTACCGGTGTAGTATGCACTATTGGTTAGAAGGAGGAGAAGGTCTCACCGGTGAAGGCTTGTGCCGGTATGTGTTTGGTAAATGTTCAAGTGTAAACTAACCTTATATTGGTGAGCTGAGTGTATGACCATTGTGATGCCATGTGGAGTTGAGGTGGCAAGCATGCAAAGGTCGGTGAAGTTTCCATCGACATGGTTGTTGGAACAGATAGTCGACAATAATGAAACAACCACAAATCAAAAAATGATAATAGATTTATGTGGCTCGAGGAAGAAAGAATGATAGAGAAAGATCAGGGAGTAATGGGCACCTGGATCAAAGCAAAGAAATCAAACTGCAAGATGACCTTGAGAAGGAAACAACTGGACTGTAAATGACTAATTTCAAGCCAAAAAATCATAGACGAGATTTCTATCTTTAGCAAATATGCATTGGATATTGGAAAATGCGTATAAATGCATTCCTTGAGTACAGGTGATTGATCCAAGGTAGATTGGATCAGATCTTATACAGGTTTGGTCAAGTGAAGGAAACCCTAACTGCCCTAAGTTTGAACTATTTCTTGGTGGGAAAGCTCAAGTTTAAATATGATGACTTGAGATTGTGATTGTTGTTGCTGCAGAGTAAAGCCAAGTTTGAAATTGTTGTTTGAGAGATGAAGAGATAAACACTTGAAGTGTTTATGAGTTAAGTCTATACCAGTAAGAAGAAGCAGGGTAAATTGATGTAAGGAACAAACTGACAGAGTGTGCATTGAACACAGAGGTGACAAACCAGCAAAATCTATACCTAATAAAGAGTGATCAAGTGTGAGTTGAAGGAGGAAGACATAGTGAGAGGGGACTTAGAAAACTTATCAGCAAAGCAAAGTTGCAGAGCAGGTGGAGAGAATACAGACCGGTAAGGTTGAAACTAATATAGCAGAATATTATAAGGTTGCAAAACTTCATTTGCAATAGTGATTTCATTTGTATAACTGAGTTTTTATATTTTTTTCACTAAGTTGGAGCTTAGTGCAGGGGTTGTAGCTCCTCTAGGTTGTAGCCTATAAATTGTATAGGGGGTGGTGTTCCTTTGAGTTGGTGCTCATAAATAAGGGTTTGGTGCCCTAAATATTGTAATCAAAGATTCATTGTGAGGTTAGATTGGAGCAGAAGATCTCCAACAACTATTCTAATTGAGGTTTTTCCCACATTGGGTTTTCCTTGTATATCTGGTTTTGTATGATGCATTCTTGTTCATGTGTTATTTTAATGTTTTAGCAAGTCCTTTCACACACCTTGTTTGCACTGTTTGAGCTATCAGTTAGCACTCAGTTTGTTTTATAAATTACTGGTATCTTCTTGTTGATGAAAAAGTATTTAAATCACTAATTCACCCCCCTCTCAGTGATCCATTGTGTCCAACAATTGGTATAAGAGCCTAGGTACCCTATTTTGTCAAAAGCATTCTCTAGCTTGGGTAGATCCTGTCAAGTGTTCACAATGGCAAGAAATGAATATGCGTCCTCAAAAGCTCCTATGTTTGATGGTGTCAACTATGCCTTTTGGAGTAGAAGAATGGAAACCTATTTGTCCTCTCTATATTGTGATGTATGGATGTCAGTTGTGAATGGGTATACAGTCCCTAATATTCCCCCTACTGATCTAGATGCTAAGAGGGAATATGAGAACAATGCTAAAGCAAAGAATGTCATTCTTAGTGGGTTGTCTGATAATGATTTTGTTAAAGTTATGCACTACTGCTCTGTCAAGGAAACTTGGGATAAGTTGTAGAAGATATTTGAAGGTGATGCTAAAGTCAAGGAAGCCAAGTTATAGACATTGAGAGAACAACTTTAGGGTTTGAAGATGAGAGATGAAGAGAAGATTGCTGACTATCTCCAAAGGGTTGATGAAACAACAAACACCATTAGAGGGCTTGGAGAAGAAATAAAAGATGAGGTGGTAGTAAAGAAAGTACTTAGATCTCTTACATCTAAGTATGATACAAAGGTCTCAGCAATAGAAGAAGCAAAAGGTTTGAAAGTCTTTACAATGTATGAGTTGTATGGCTCCCTAACTTCTTATGAGATGAGGACTGTCGGTACTAATGTTGTGAAGAAAAAAGTTGCATCCAAGACATCAAGAAAAGGAAAAGAAGAATCTTCTCATGATGCAACCAGTGAAGACTCTGATGACATCATGGAAAACTTTGTCAGAAGACTCAAGACAGGTTCAGGAAAATACAAAGGCAAGTTGCCTTTGAAATGTTTCAGTTGTGGAAAGATTAGACATTTTGCTACTAAATGTCCTTATGGTGATAAGAATGAATATTATTAATCAAGTGGTAGCAGATCATATAGTGAGGATAGGAAGAAGAATGTCTATTAGCATGGTAGAAGAGGCTACCAGAAGCAAAGCAGTCTTTACACACATGAAAATGATACCATAGATGAGGAAAGTGCCTCAGATGACTTTTGTAGTGGAGATGAAGTCAGAGAAAACCTTTTCATGGCTCAAGAGGTTTTCATATCTGAAGAAGCAGAAGAGCAAGAAAAAGAAGAAGAAGTAAATCTTGAAGCAAAACTCATTAGTGCCTTAGATGAGCTAAAGAAAACAAGAAGAGATTTGAAGAAAGTAAAAATGGTTGTAGCTAAAGAACAAGAGTTGTTGGAGCAATCTCTTGAAAAGTTTGAGAAAACTATTGCAGATCTAAAATTCCAGTTGGAAGAAACCAAGAGGATGTGTGAAGTTACTAGTACCAATCTGAGTGAAAAGGAAAAGGAACATCAGAATCTAGAAGCAAAAATAGTGAAACTCCAAAAGGGCTTAGAGAAAAGTCAGGAAGAAATAAAAGTGAGAAGCAAATATGAAGGCAGCACTAAAGCCTTGGACAAGATGCTGAGAAAATAGAAGCAATCTATAGATACCAGTGGCTTCAGTTTTCAAGAAGGTCAAAGTTGAAATACCAAAGACACGTCCAATAAGGAGATACAATTCACTTCTTCAAATGAAGGCGAAGAGAAGAAGACATTCACAGTAAGCAAGGATACTAGCAAGAAGACATATGCAGATGCTGTTAGAAACCGCCACACAAACCGGTATACTCAATCAATGAACTAGAGACCATACTCAATGCACCGACATGCAGATCCAAGGAGAAATGCAAGTATTGATCATGAAAGATTCACAAAAGTTAGTAGCATGAAAGGAAGACCCCCAGAGAGGTAGTCGTTTGCAAGTTCAAGATAACCTAATCGATATGTTCCAAATTTTTATGGTTACTATCAACGGTGTAATAAGTTCAGTCATAGAATGGAAAATTGTAGGAAAATGAATGTAAACCCTAGTTTTGAGAGTAGAAACTCATTTTCTGCATTATGAAGTACAAATGTCACATGTTATAATTGCAATGAGTTTAATCACAAGAGTTATGAATGTAGGAGTAGTATGCAAATGTCCTAAAATAATGCATTGAGTACATCTTACAGTACTAAGCTGAAATGTTATTGTTGTCACTTAAATTGCACCCGTAATGCATAAGCAACTTGGTGACACATGGGATAATTCTCAGGCCTATGAGTTTCTTATAGTGAGAATTAACCTCCAAATGAAGGGCTGGTTCACTATGAATAACTCTAAATTCTTTACCAAGAAAAGGGATAGGAAAACTAAAAATGAAAATACAATGACTTTGCGAATGCTAAACTAAAGTGAAGCATCAATATGATATCTCAAAATGATAGAAATACACTCCTAAAAACACCAATCTACACTAATAGACTTCTGGTTCATAGCACATAAATATTTCATGCAAAGTATTTAAACTTCAAGAAATTGAAAGGAAAGAAAAACTTTCACAATCAACCAAATGAACCAATTTATCATAGTGCACAACTGGTGACTTACAAATGAGATAGAAAATTTAAAGGTTATATAGACAATAACACAATAAAATAGCTCTCAATCATGAATAAGAAAATGAACTCCAAAAATATAAGACATAAGTTGATAATTTTATTCAGTATTCTGTCATAAAACTGCACAAGAGCTACAATAATATATTCTCTGCTAAAACCAGCAAGAGAATGATCAAGAACTCGTGAAGAAAGATAAAACTTTATCACTTTATACAAAAACCTTCCAAAAAGTAGAGGAAAGATGACTCTAGAATGACTCAAGATGAACTCCCACTGAAAATATCTTTTCTAAAAACTGATCCTCGAGTAGAAATAAAAAGCCACCAAAATAGGCTCAAAATCATGAGAAAAACTCATACAAACTTGCTCTCAAGCTTAAATTAGATCCCAAACTACCTGATGACTTCTCCTCATTTCACTCTAAGTCCACCTGGATGTTACCTTGCCAGCCATTGGGTCACCCCTTCACCTTAGCACTTTAGACCGGACACACCTCTTCCTGGGCTCACCTTGGTTCTTCTTCTATGCTCTGCCACATGGCACATCTTGATTTGTTCTGAGCCCCCCTGGATGCTACCTCAACTGCCACCTCGCCAGTCGCTATGTTGTGGGGGATAACTATCGAGCATCTTCATCTCACGGTATAGCAATGACCGTTGAATCTTCTCGGACTTGTGTGACCCTTATCTCACTTGGGCACTCACCCTTATCTGCACATGCTTTGCCACCAAGTCACGGGGAATAATTGGCGAGCCTCTTTCCATCGCGGTATAGCGACAACCATTGGATCTTTTGCATCACCGTATGATTTTCCTTGATCTACCCAACCTTTACCTTGGCTAATCTGCTCCCTTCTACCGCGTGTCACCATGTGTCAACCACTGGTTAGCCCGAGGATCCACCCGTCCTGCCACCTGGACCTGCCACGTGTCTTTGGTTTTGTTGGCTTGTTGAATATTATTCTTTCGGCCAAAGTTCCTCCCTCGGTGAGTTGTTCACATGTCTCATTGATACAGTAGTTTCATCGATACTTTTTATTTTATCGGCGAGAACAGTTCAGATTTCTTCGATGTACATTATGTCGATGGAACTGATGCTTTCAGTGAATCCTTTTAGAGATCCATCGTGACCAAGTTCCGTTTGATAAGTCACTCTTTGGTTTGTCTGTGCATCCAGCTAGCCACCATCTAGGTGCCACCTATTTGCCACCTATCCTTGGTCTTATACTCTCTTCTCTACCACGTGGAACCCCCTGATTGGCTCTGGGGTCCCTATCCTGACACCTTAGCATGGCCTCACTAACTGTTGAAATTAATCTCTCCATAACCGTCTGCATTAACTGCTTACATTAACTGCCATCCATATTCCACTGCTAGTGGTTTGTCACCATGTCGCAAGGAATAACCATCGTGCACCTTTATGCTGCGGTATAGAGATCACCGTCGGATCATCTGTGATCACCGTCTGATATTCCTGACTTGCTCGACCTTTAATTTATTCTCACCACCCTACCACAAAATTTGGATTCCTTGAGATGCATGTACACATGGGGTCCACTGGGCTACAACCCACTTCTTACCAAAAGCCCTTAAGCTTTGACAATATAGTTATATGTGTTCTTATATTTAAATGTGATAAACTCCCTCTGCACTGCCAATGTGGGATAAATGCTTTCCCTTGAAATTTTGTTTCTTTTGTAAACCCAATTTGGCACCCAGGTAAAAAAATGCCTTACACAGGCCGATTGCATTTGTTTTGAAGTTTCTTTTACCTTCCATCAGCCATGCAGGGGATTTGGCGATACACTTACCAAATGAATTTGCCTGAAAATTTTAATAGCCACACCATTCTTGAAAGTGCAATGGAGCATGAATATCTCTATGATCTATTTATCTTTGTAACACCCATCTCCATTAGCATGTTGGGCTCAACCCTAGTGGGAGCCACATTTTAACCCACATGTTGTATTTTACTTTTCCTATATCTGCACATGAAGCAAACAAGTTAAAAAAAAGTACATATCTAATTTCTTGTTGATGATTTGACCTGATATTTGTTGATTTGCTTGACACTTTTTCAATATGAATGAAAGCAAGGTCTCATTAGGCCACCAAATTTAGCATGTGTAAAAATTTGGTAACATTTTTGGCAACCTCTACGGAGTGTTTTCCTGCTAAACACTATAGACCAGTCATGGCTTATCCATTGGGCTTATGGAGTCATCTTAGCCCTCTCTACAAATGGAACTTCTTGAAATTTAGCTGCTTCGCAGCATGACAACAAAACAAAATAGGAAAACTAGGAAAAAACAAGTGGTGCTGCCTAAAATAGGAAGCACAAAACTGTGCATGAGCACTTATTGAAACTCAGAACAACAAAATAGAAAACAAAAAGTGCATCAGCACTTATTAACTTAAATGAAAAATGAAAGGCAAGCTTTGAGATGAACCCCATTAACTGGGATTGGAAGGGTTTCACCATTCAACTTTGAAAGTTGAAAAGCATTATGTTGCTTTTTCTCAGTAATGATGTATGGGCCATCCCATATGGCATCAAATTTAGTATGCTTTCCAGGATTACTTTTTAATTCATCCCATTTCAAAACCAAATCTCCCTCATTGAAAACTTTCAAAACTACCTTCCTGTCGAAAGTCCTCTTCATCTGAGCTTGATGATTTTCAATAGTCATCAATGCTTTCTTTCTCACCTCCTCCAACTCCATTAGTTCTGCCAACCTAACCTGGATGGGTTCTTCTTGCAACATTTCTAGCTCTCTAATCAGAGTTAGTGTAGGCATTTCAACTGAAATTGGGAGTCTTGCCTCTTTACCGTAAACGAGGACATAGGGAGATATACCTATATCTCTCTTAGGAGTGATTCTATCAGCCCACAATTCATGTTTTAGCTGAGTGTGCCAAGTTCTCTGATTATCTTCTATTGTCCTCTTGATTATCCTAATCAAGTTCTTATTAGTAGACTCAGCTTTTCCATTACCCTAAGGGTAATAATTGGATGAAGTACTCAAAAATATGTTGTTTTGGACAGCCCAATCAGTAATCTTAAATCCTACAAAAGCTAATGCATTATCTGAAATAATAGAATCAGGAATACCAAACCTTGCTACTAAGTCCTGATAAAAGTTTAGGACTGCACTTTCATTTGCTTCCTTCAAGGGTACAACTTCAATCCACTTGGTAAAGTAATCAGTGGTTGTCAAGATCCATTTATGCCCAGAAATTAAAGGTGGATTGATGACTCTGATAAAATCATGCTCCCACTTCATGAATGGTTGTTCAATTTGAACAAGTTGCAGGGGTAAAGCTGCCATTTCTGTTTGCCTGCAAATAATGCACAATTCTTACATTTCCTTACCCAAGCATATGCATCTTTATGCAAATTAGGCCAACAATATCCTGCCCTCGTGATCTTTAATGTTGTAGTCCATGGTGCAAAGTGACCACCAGCTGGTCCATTATGGAATTCCTCTAATATTCTGTTAGTTTGATCTGAATCTATGCATCTTAAGAATACACCATTAAAATCTTTTCTAAACAAAATTTCATCCAAAATTATATAAGGGATAGCTTGAAGTCTATAGTATCTTCATTTAGCATTGTTCAAGCCTTTAGGACACACACCAGCCTAAAGAAAATTCATCATTTCTTGCACCCAACTTGTAGGAGGTGTTGCTACAACAATTGGCTCATTATCTTCATGAACTAGGATAGGTTCTTAATTCTCTTATTCGATGTTTTTCATTGTGACCATAAAGTTGTTCGCATAATCCCTTACCTCTAATCAGCTTTGTTACCTTTATATTGACATCATACTCCATCACTTTCATGATCCAACCAGTTCTTTTGTCATTAAGATCTCTATTCAACAAAAAATCTTTTATACTAGGATGAGCAACCATTAGGTGAATTTTGTTATTTGAAAGCATGTGTCTAAATTTCTTTAGACTTCTAATGACTACTAATGCATGTTTCTCAACAAAAGAATAATTATGTTCGTACCCTTCTAGGCCTTGGCTGAAGGATGCTATTAGCTGCTGCAATCCCTTATCATTCTGTTGAATCAACATAGCTAAAATAGTATCAAAAGTACCAAAAGCATATAATATAAAATCCTTTGCAAAGTCTGGATTAGTCAAAGTAGGCATTGATTCTATGGCAGTCTTAATTTCTTCAAAATTATTCTTAGCCTCTTTGGACCAGCTGAAAGTATCATTTTTCTTAAGCATGCTAGTCAAAGGCTTCATAAGAAATGCTATATTGGGGATGAATCTCCTTACAAAATTGATTCTACCTATAAATCTTTGAAGGCCTTTCTTATGTGCAGGTAAAGGAAAAGCTAAAATAGCACTTACCCTCTCCGGATCTATGGTTATTCCATGTTTGGAGACAATATAGACCAACAACTTACCCTCATGTACAACAAAAATGCACTTTTGAGGATTTAAAGATACTCCATATTATCTACACCTTTCAAAAATCTACCTTAAGTGAGAAAAGTGCTCCTCCGCATGCTTTGAAAAAATGGTTATGTCATCAAGATAAACCAAAACAAATTTATTTAAGAGACCTTGGAAAGCCATATCCATTGCCCTCTGACAGGTTTCTCTTGCATTAGACAAACCAAAAGGCATTTTCCTATATGCCATTGTTCCCCATTTTGTAGTAAAGGTTGTCTTAAATTGGTCATCCTTCTTTACTAGAATCTAATTATAACCAGAGTAACCATCAAGTAGTGAAAATCTATTTGAACCTGAAACTACTTGTAAGATCTACTCCATTGAGGGCAACGGGTAAAGATCTTTTAGAGAAGTTCTGTTAAGATCTCTAAAGTCTATACAAAGTCTAAGCTCACCATTCTTCTTTCTTATGGGAACCAAATTTGAAACCCAAGATGTATGCTTTATAAAAAAATATGATATTACGTTGGATCAACTTGTTTAGTTCTATCTTCATGAGATGTTCGAGTTTTGGATTAAGGGGCCTTTGCTTTTGTCTCACAGGCTTGGCATCAGCTTCCAACTCTATGGTGTGTTGGGCTAATGCGGGGTTAAATCCCTTCAAATCTTCATACTGCCATGCAAACACGTCATTAAACTCTTGACAAAGCAAAACAAATGCTTGTTTCTCTTCCATTGTACATACCTTTCCAAGCTTTAATAACTTATCTCTAAAGATCTCAATAGGTTCGTAGTGCTCCTCTTTAACTAGCATGCTGCCCTTTTCCTTTCTAACTTGATCATTAGTGTTAAATATTGACTCAAGGGTTACCAATCCCTTTGGCAGCTTATTACTTTTCAATTGAAGAATTTTATTTTCATATTGCTTTACAAATTTATGCTGATTACTAGCTGCAAATTCAGCCTCTTCAATAAGAAAATTAATAATTTGTTCATTTGAATCAAAGACTTGCCAATTGACACTATTGTCTAGAATTGAAGGCCTAACAACCACTTTGACATACTGTTGTCTTTCAATATTTTTTACCTTATCTATTATGTCAAATTGAGCACCCAAGGTAGCCAACTTATCTGCTTCCTTATTCTGATTTCTAGGCATGGGCAACAGATTAGAAGCATCAAATTCTTCAATTAAGTTCCATATCCTATGCTTATACATTTTAAGGACATCATTTTTAGTCACATTGACACCTCTTACTTGATTTACCACTAGCTCACTATCCCCAAATACTTGTAAACACTTTACATTTCTTTTTCTATCCCACTCCAATCCATGTGCAAGTGACTCATATTAAGTTGTATTATTAGTACAGCTAAAAGAAAATCTAAAGGCTGAAAATTATTTCTTACCTTCAGAAGATATTAACATAACACCACCTTCGGAACCAACCTTTCTCCTTGAGCCATCAAAATAGAGTTTCCACAATTCATTGTTCTATTGTTCACCCTGATGATTGGACAATTGATTGTCACCCTTTTCAAGATTAGGGGCAGCGACACCTTCTTCATGGATCATGTAGACACCTTTCTCTAATTCTTCCATATGCTTGAATGGATCTTCCTCATCATTCTCTACTGCCCATTCATCTAATACTACATCAGGTATCCCTTCTATTGGGGTGTTTGGATTTGGGATATTAGGTTGTTCATTAGGTTCTTGTATAGACAAATTTGGATTAACAACACTTGGGATGTATGGTTCTATATGATCATTAGCTAACAATTCTGATTTTATGGTCACTTTGGTACCATATCTTGTTCTGAAAAATATATGTGACCAATCAGAAGACAAATACCCACCCAAGTTGGTTGTGAAATCTCTGGACAAGCATAAAGCAAAGTGAGGTGGAAGATCTATGATGTAGACATCTAGTGTAATTGAGAAGTTTGGGCATGCATGCAATATGAGATCCAAATTTTTAATCACACCTACTATGTTTACTGTTGTCCCATCTAGCTGGACTACCCCTTTTGAAAGAGGCTAATATGTCAAACCCAGCTTATAAACTATCTTCTTTGGCATGACAGAACTACTTGCACCTGAATCAATCATACAATTATGCACTAGGTGTTGACCTATGATTAAAGTCAGATAAAAAGGAGGGGGTTTAACCTTCTAAGTTTTTTGTTCGTCCTTCTTTTCTTGAGGGACATAGGATAAGACTACTTTGGGTTGCTCATTAGGAATCTCTTGTAACAAATAGATGTTAGACAAGGCATTTTTAAGCGAATCCTTTTGCCCTAGAAGAGCTAAGGAATCCCACATTGAGACACTAACATGCATCTTTTTTAGTTGATCCAAAATATTAAATGAACTTGTACTAACCTTTTGTTGTCCTCTTTTAATAGAAGCATCCTCTTAAACTTGTGCTGTTTGTAATTGACCTCTTGGCTGATCCTTGTTGACCATTGGTTTCCCTTTTGGTAGGATTTGTGTATTTGGAGTAGGTTGAGGTCCAAGTGGTGCTTGTTGGCTTATAGAAGCTTGATTGATGCCTTTATCAACTTGTTGTCCTATATCAATGGCTCTCTTTTTGGATCGTGTATTGGCTGCAATAGAAGTGTAGAACTAATTCTGAGCTTGTGGTTGATTCACTCCACAAAATTCTTCACCTTGCCAATTCACCAAGGTGACATCTAGGCCTTGTTCAGAATGAGAAACTTGTTGATCATGAGTTCCATGAGTACTATCTTCTACGACAACAACATTATTTTGAACCATGAGTGTTTGATGTAGCATACCATTCAAACAAGTGGTCTGATTATGAGTGATGAATACTAAGAGGGGGGGTGAATTATTATACCAAAAAATACTGTAAGCAAACTCTTAAACATTTCAGTAGATAACCGGTGCAGCAAATTCACTAATAAACCGGTTAAGATAAATGCAAACCAAATAGCAAACAAAGCATTCACCCACAAAAGCACAATCACCATAACACAAGATATTTAACGTGGAAACCCACATGGGAAAAACCACGGTGAGCAGGAACTCATAAGTAACTATCTGCAGAATAGTAACCAGACTGGTTAAGGTCATACAATGTTCTTCACCAGAACAGATCCTGTTAGGAATCTAGATCTCTGTTAGGAGATAAGTCTTGTTAAAGACTACCCATTAGAGGATTTAAGATCCATAGTTGTGAACCACCTTGTTAGAGGATTTACAAAGGCTTTGCTGAGCCTACCCAGTTGAGGGATTTAGACTTGTCAAAGATGTGAGTAATCAACAAGTGAATGAACTAGATAATAGCACAGTATGCTTAATTAGATCCTTGACAGATCCTTGTCAATGCATTTCAGCATTACTTTAGTCTTCTATATCTGCACACTCTATCTCTTCACACAGACCTAACCTTCTCTTTTATGATCGCACATAATAACCTTTTCTTTTTTGTGTTACATTCAAAACTTAGACACAATGTCCTTATAAAGGAATCGCATTTCATTGTCAGTCCAATAAGATTAGAATACAAGTTCCTAGGTACAGTGCATCTAGACACATTTGGTAACATGGCACAAAAACACTGTCAAAGTGTCAGAGGATGATAACTCATCACACATTACAATAATACTGATTGGTAACTCATCACAGATATATATTGGTTAATACAATATACTGATTACCAGTTGTCAAAAATGAAGACTGGAAAATCGTAGTGTTCTGTTCAAAAATTGACTGCCGCTCGGGTCCTTCGTTCTGCTTGAGATCCTCGTACCGCTTCGGGTCTTCGTACTGCTTGGGGTCTTCAGTCAATCTATGACCGGTAAGCCATCTTCTGCAAAATACCGATAGTCTAAAGACTACAGTTTTAATGACATACAATATCTATTGGAACAACTACCGGTTGAGAATAACTCATACATCAAGTAAGTGTGTATCCATCAATGACAATCAAAACATTATCAAAATACCAACAATCTCCCCCTTTGGCATTAATGGCAACACTTAGGAAAATTTTGACATCTAAGTGCTTTTACAAAAAAAATGATGCCATAATCAAATTACTCCCCCTAAGCATATATACTACTCCCTTTGCAAAAATTACAAGTACATAAAATGGTAACATTCACCAAAAATTTTATGTACACTACTCCCCGTTTGCCAAAAATGACAAAGTAATGCAAAGTGTCCCTTTTATAAAATAAAAATGGAGTAGATGTTCATGACAATAAGGAATGAAATTTCTCAAAAATAGATTTAAAGTTCTGCACAAAAGTCTTCATGTCCAATGTCCATGACTCAAGTAGTGAGGTAGCAATCTCACTTTCAGTCTTCATATAAAATACCAGTTCTTCCATTGCATCGATGGTACTCATCTCTTGAGCTACCATGATAGCTTCCAAGTTGAGAAAACATCTCTGAAGAACCTACAGTTGTGGCAATAGGAGCTTCAATAGGAGCAGTTGAAGCTCCTATAGATCTTGAGTCTGGTTGTTGATTTTTAAGTCCATCTTGGTAGTCTGATGCTGAAAATGATGAACAGTTTGTCCATAGACAATGAATAAATCATAGGGCATCTTGAAGTTGCAGATGTATTCTTGTAACTCCGATTGGAGTTGAGCTTTTTGTTTGAGCACATCTTCACAAAACAGATGGGGTTGGCAGATTTTACTCAAAAGTAATTTACCCTCACCCATAGCAACACTGATATCATCCTTCTGCTTCAATAGTTATGTCCTGCGTTCATTCATTTGCTTGACTAAGGAAATATTGAGTGCCTTTTCATGGTTCTTACTTGCAGTTGCTTGAGCAACATCCTCCAAGCATTGTACCTAATCCTCCACTATGGTATAAAGAACCTTGAGCTTGGATAGAGAGGATTCGGTACTGGGGAGGTTAGTACCAAGAATTAGACTGGTAAGGGTGTCAATAGCAAATTGTATGACATCCTGTTCTTTCTTCTTCCACAATTCTGCTAGTCTCTCCTATGCAAGTTTAATGCTTCGTAGCAGCTCAGACTCATCTGTTGATTGAGTCAAACATGCAAGAGTTAGATCAATAGGATTGGTGGAATAAGCCTATGTGGTTTGATCACCGGTTGCCTTAGGAGTCTATCCTCCTTCTTTGGCCTTGGTCCCTACTTGTTTTCTCTTCTCTGCTTCTTTCTCCTCTTCTACTCTTTTCTTTTCTTCTTCTTTCTTCTTCTCTTCTTCTTTCTTTTTCTCCTCTTCTTGTTTCTTCTCCACTTCTTTCTTCTTCTCATCCTCTTCCTTCTTTCTCTTCTCTTCCTCCTACTTCCTTTCTTCTTCCTTCCTCTTTTCTTCTTCTTTTCTCTTATCTTCTTCTTTCCTCTTCTCTTCTTCTTTTCTCTTATCTTCTTTGTCTTGCCTTGCTTTTTCTTCTTGTTCTTTCTCCACTTTCTCTTTGTCTTGTTTCTCTTTCTCAGTTGTTTCTTTGTCTGGAGTAGCATCCTCATTATCTAATGCATCAACATCAATAGGATCATTTTTTTTTGTCACTCTCTCACCTTGATTGCCAAATACCTCATCTGGTTTGCCTGAGGATAGGTCAAGTTCTTGATCAGCCTGCCTATTGGTTTCAGATACTCGGTGCATTTCAACAGTAGCTTTAACCTGTATATGTGTCTCTTTTTCTACTTCAGAGGTTTTACCTTCTAGTATCCTGAGTCGCCTCCTTCTCATAAAGAAAAAGCCTTTGTACTTATCAACAATTTCAAATAACTCAGAATTTGAAGCATTAGGAAAGTATCGTGCAAAAAATTTCTCCCTGATCTCTTGTTCTCTTTCAATGGCAATGCACCATTTATTATCCAAAGAATCATACAAAGAATTTGGAGTAACGGATTTAATCTTAGAAGGTGACCAATCATTAATACATAAATATTTAATGACCTTTTGTTCTACATCCTCTTTCTCACTATCATTAAAGTCATCAAAATATTCCTTTAAGTCATCAAGCACTTTCCTCCTAATATTCTTTATTGTCCTCTGACAATGTGTCATTGGTTTATAAGAAGTAATATCTATATTTACCAATGCAGAAGTTGCTGGTACATTACTGGTAGACTTAGACTTCTTGCTTGATTGCCTTGACTTCTTTATTTCAATCTCTGGTTCAGTGTCTTCTGACTCTGGTGAGTGAGTCCTGGATCTCCACTTCCTCTCGAATACTTTTGCTGGAATAATCTTAGGTTTCTTTTTGGCTGGTAACCACTTGGTCACTTTTAGACTGGTAGATGTAATCGATGCAGATATCGATGGCACTACTTTGCTCTTTTTCTGCTTCAGTTCCTCAATCGGTGTGACCCTCTCCAAGTAGGTACCAGTTCTTTTCTTCTTGGAATCCAGTGGTGAGGCAAGTAGCGTAAAGGCATACCCGATCAATATGTCATTCACCACTTCATACCCCATAGGGTCGACTACTTCCTTTCTGGATTCCACCACTTCCATCATGCAATGATTTGTCCTTATTGTGAAGCAGATGTCATCTTCATACTTCTTTACTATATCACCAGATATCTTCATTCTCTGGTTCATCTTTCATTTGAATTCGTCAAAATACTTATTTAGAAATTCAAGATATGCAGTTCCCACTGCCTGTAGACTCTCCTTAATCTGTCTAGAAACTGGTAGGTCACTAGACCATTGAACATCACCTACTCCAGGGAAATAGCCTTGAAAATAGAAGAATAGACCAACTAGAAGTTGGCCAAACTTGAACCTTAGTGATTTGTCTTGTGTGATGGACTTCAGATTCTCCAACAATTGCTTCCTTAAATAGGTACATAGGTCATATTCAGTATTGTTCTTAATCATCCTGTAAGTAGCATTTACCATAGCAGTAGGGACAAAATTCATTCTGCCGACATAAAATATCCTGTAACCAATCACCATGCAAGCATATCTCACCAAATCATCTTTAATGGTGTTGATGGTCATTGCCTGTTGGTCACTCACAAAACTGGTGAGCTTTGTCATTTTAGTTTTGTTGACCTTCTGTAGAACTGGTACTTCTCCAACATTGCAGAATCTGGTGATGGCAAGAATTGCTTTCGGTGTGATGTCATGGGTTTGCTTGAGGTACATCTTGTCACCATGCACTCAGCTAAGGATAATGCGAATATATTATTTTGAGAATTCTTCCAGAAAGTATACCGCATTATGCAGTTTCATTTTCTCAAGGATGCTATACTATGGTTTAATCTTCTTGTCATCTCCATAGAACAAACTTAGCAAAGAGTGAATTACTAGGGATCCTAGGTCTTCCATCTTATAGTCTATATACCCTAAAATATCTCCCTCGACAATAACTCTGGCAGGAATTTGAGATAGGGCATTGTATCTCATTTTCTTCTGAAGAAACTCAGGTGTATCTACGAGTGCACTAAAACTAGAGTCCGATGCAGAATCCATAACCAAATGATAAGAATGAATTTTGAAAAATACTTTCACAATCCAAAATTTAGGTTTTGCCAATATCATGCACAATACACCACTTTGGTCGCTAGTTCACCACTTAGTGTTCTTGACTGATTGCTTGAAAATGATTGCAAGATTTCTTCAAATGCTAAACAAATCGCTCTGGTTGCTCTGCTCTTGAAAATTCTTCTTTCAAAAATAGATAAGTAAAAATGATGATGAAAATCCCTTTTAAACAAACTCTCACCTACCATAATAAATGCATCGCCACTAGGGTTCAAACCCTAATTTTGCCTTTTACCACTTCAGATCTTCTATTGATTGACAGGTAACATATACCGATAAAGGTCTTTACCGATATAAACCAAGGGTTCGAAATATTTCACCGATGTGTTCCCCCTAGCTTTTCTGACACTTAGTTTGCCGGTTCAAAGACTTCCACACTAGGTGCAGAAACAAGTTCATCCTGTGACTCTTCTTCTGATTTCTTTTTCCAAGTTTTATTCATTTCCACTTGAACGATTTCAACATCAATCTTCCCTTCTAGAGTGATCAGTATATCACCTAATAGGTTCTTTCTCGGTCTACAAGTTCTGGCGGTGTGACTCGGTTTGTTGCAATGATAGCATATCATTCCAGGTGTTCTCCATTGTCCTTCATTCATAGTTCCATTCTTCCTTTTGCATGTTGTAGCAGTATGACCACTACCACAACAAATCAAACAAGTTGCTCTCCAACTAATTTCCGCTTGATAACCGACTGACCGATGGTCATTGTTATTGTACCGGTTGAGATTCTAGTTCATAGAAAGTTCAGGGATAACTCCTTGAGTCCTTGGAGGATATCTCCCAGTATTGTGCAAAACCGATCTGCATTCAAATGCTCTATGCCCAAACTTGTTGCATGCATAACAGTTTCCATTGAATCTATTGGATCTAGGCACATTGTTTTGAAAATAAGGAAAATTGTTTAGGCCTTGCTTCTACACACATTGGCAGTATGTCCCTCTTTGAGACAATTAAATCAAATAGGTTTAAATTCTTTCTTACCTTTACCCTTGGATGTCGGTTGCTTCTTTGATGCTTTAGCTTTTGTTACAGAGGTCTCACCTTCCTCATACCCAGAGAAACCAAGTCCAGCGGTATCCTTTGTTGGCTTTGTCGATTTTATCTTTTGCTCTAGCTTAGCAGTACTCTGATTGAATTTGGCAAGTATCTCCTTTGACTCAGTAAGTTCTTTGGAAATAGTAGCATTGGATTCCATCAAGGTTGCATTCTTAGAAATAGCCATGTTTAGTTCACCTTACATTTCTTCCTTTTCCACTTTATTCTCCTAGAGATGAGCGGTAAGGGTACTGATTTCTTGCTTTAGCTTGGAGATCTCATGATCTTTGTCATTTACCAGATCTTCATCTTTCCTCCTGTTATCAAGATCCTAACACATTTTGATAGTAAGTCCTTCCAACTCCCTTCTCAAGTTGGCTTTTGATTCATTCAGTTTTTCAACTTCTTCAACTAGGGCATCCATGTCTGCTTCGTCAGAAGAGCTATTTTTAGTAAGTTCCATTAGTTTCTCAACATGCTCTCTTCTCTTGGCCAAAGAGGCTTTATACTTGACTTTGACTTCATCATAGGCTCTCTTAGTTTGAGTGAGACGATGAGTAAGTTCCCTCACACTGTATTCCCCCATATCTCCTTCCAAGAGGTTAGACTTATAGAAAGGTTGGCTCTGATACCAATTGATGAATACGAAGATTGGGGGTGAATTAGTATGCCAAAAAATACTGTAAGCAAACTCTTAAATAGTTTAGTAGATAACCGGTGCAACAGATTCACTAATAAACCGGTTAAGATAAATGCAAACCAAATAGCAAACAAAGAATTCACCCACAAAATCACAATCACCATAACACAAGATATTTGATGTGGAAACCCAAATGGGAAAAACTACGGTGAGCAGGAACTCACAAGTAACTATCTACAGAATAGTAACCAGACCGGTTAAGGTCAGACTAGTTAAGGTCATACAATATTCTTCACTAGAACAGATCCTGTTAGGAATCTAGATCTCTATTAGGAGATAAGTCCTATTAAAGACTACCAGTTAGAGGATTTAAGATCCGCCGTTGTGAACCACCTTGTTAGAGGAATTACAAAGGCTTTGCTGAGCCTATCTGGTTGAGGGCTTTAGACTTGTCAAAGATGTGAGCAATCAACACGTGAATGATCTAGATAATAGCACAGTATGCTTAATTATATCCTTGACAGTTCCTTGTTAATGCATTTCAGCATTACTCCAGTCTTCTATATCTGCACACTCTATCTCTTCACATAGACCTAACCTTCTCTTTTATGATCGCACATAATAACCTTTTTTTTTATGTCACATCCAAAACTTAGACATGATGTCCTTATAAAGGAATTTGATTTTATTGTCAGTCCAATAAGATTAGACTACAAGTTCCTAGGTACAGTGCATTTAGACACATTTGGTAACATGACACAAAAACATTGTCAAAGTGTCGGTGGATGATAACTCATTACACATTACAATAATACCAGTTGGTAACTCATCATAGATATATGAGTTAATACAATATACCGATTATCAGTTGTCAAAAATGAAGACTGGAAAATCGTAGTGTTCTGCTAAAAAATTCACTGTCGCTCAGGTCCTTCGTTCCACTTGAGATCCTTGCACCGCTTGGAGTGTTCATATCGCTTGGGGTCTTCAGTCAATCTGTGACCGGTAAGCCATCTTCTACAAAATGTCGATAGTCTAAAGACTACACTTTTAATGACATACAATACTGGTTGGAACAACTACCGGTTGAGCATAACTCATACATCAAGTAAGTGTGTGTCCATCAATGACAATAAAAACATCATCAAAATACCAACAATGAGTTTGGTTGCAAGGATAACACCAATCATAATCCGATGCTATGTTGTTTTGAGTTGGGGCGATATCTCTGGATATGCTGGTAGTGTTGGGATTGTAAGGTATATTGGATCTTTGGTTATAATTTCTTCTTTGACCCTGAGGGTCAGCTTGATAAGGAGGCCTATTCCGCTGGTTGTTCTGATAAGGGGCTTGATAAGGCTTGGTGTTTTGGGAAACTTGCTTCTCAATATTGGTCATTTTGTTACCAAAGCCTTGGAACATGGTTTTCATTTGATTTTTAAACTCTGGAAATTCTTGATTTGGGAGCGTGATAGTATTTGCTTGGGCTACCACTTGATAATTCAATGCTGGTAAAGGTGGAACAACGACTAGAGGAGGCTCTAAAAGAGGTACAATAGGCTGTATTTCTAGAAATATGGGCATTGGGGGCCTAGGGGCTATTTTACAAGCTTGAATTAGGCAATTTTCTACTCTAATAGCAATATCAAATGCAATTGGTAGAATATTTGCACCCATAGACTAAATCATGACTGAAATGTCACTATTAAGGGCCCTAAGATAAGATAGAAATGCATGCGCAGGAGTAGGCCTTACCATGACAAGGATTCTGCTCCAAGTCATCTAGAAACGAAAATTGAAGTCAGTCATTTGCTCTTGAGGGGATCTCTTTATGGTACTCAACGGTTCTAATAGTGAACAATGGTCAGATTTGTCCTCAAACTATGAATTTAATCTATCACCCAACTAATCCCAGGTATCAATTGATTTTATAGGTAGTTCTCTGAGCCACTAAAGCGCTTTCCCTTTAAATGAGGCAGCCTAGAGTATGATTGCAACATTCTCTTGTGTGATATGATGTACACCACACAACGAAGCTACATCCCTTATATGTTCGATGGGAGTGGTCTGATCTTCTCCTGTGAAAAAAGGTAGGCTTTTCAATGCTGCTACAGGAATATCATCATAATGAGTAAGATTAAAAGGGTTGCCTTGATTGAAAGGTACAAAAGGCTGAGCTCTTGGCAGAGCCATTGGGATAATAGGTGGATTTATTTGTGCTTGAGATGAGGAGTTTGAAAACAAATGATTATTGTAGGTTGTAACTAGGGGCTGAACAATGGGAGGAGTAGACAAATCTAGAACTGATGAATTAGAAGGGTTTGATGGATTTGAAACCTTCTTTGTTGCCTCTTTAACTCTTTTTGGTGGTGATAGATGAGAATTCTCAATAGGATCTTTACTTGATCTAGTTTGAATCTTTCTCATAAGCTACAAAATATCACTGAATCTGTATAGAAACCAAGAAAATGAGTCGCCAGGTATGAAAATTGTTGCCTTTGAAGGATGGAATTGCTGCTCCTCACACTAAAAGCAGCAAGAGTGAATATTTGTTGAACCAAGATAGCTCAAACGGGTCCCACCGGGCGTGCCAAAAATTGTTGTCACTCAAATTGCACCCGTAATGCACAAGTTGAAAGCTCAAGCAACTTGGTGACACATGGGATAATTCTCAGGCCTGTGGGTTGCCTATAGTGAGAATTAACCTCTAGATGAAGGGTTGGTTCACTATGAATAACTCTAAATTATTTACCAAGAAAAGGGATAGGAAAACTAAAAATTAAAATAGAATGACTATGCAAATGCTAAACTAAGGTGAAGCATCAATATGATATCTCAAAATGACAAAAATACACTCCTAAAAATACCAATCTGCACAAATAAACTTCGGGTTCATAGCACATAAATATTTCATGCAAAGGATTTAAACTTCAAGAAATTGAAAGGAAAGAAAAACTTTCACAATCAACCAAATGAACCAATTTATCACAATGCACAACTTGTGACTTACAAATGAGACAGAAAATTTAAAGGTTATCTAGACAATAACACAATAAACTAGCTCTCAATCATGAATAAGAAAATGAACTCCAAAAATATAAGGCATAAGGTGATAATTTTATTCAATATTCTGTCATAAAACTGCACAGAGCTACAAGAATATATTCTCTGCTAAAACCAGCAAGAGAATGATTAGGAACTCATGAAGAAAGATAAAACTTTTTCACTTTATACAAAAACCTTCCAAAAAGTAGAGGAAAGATGACTCCAGAATGACTCAAGATGAACTCCCATTGAAAATATATTTTCTGAAAACTGATCCTCGAAAAGAAATAAAAAGCCACCAAAATAGGCTCAAAATCATGAGAAAAACTCATGCAAACTTTCTCTCAAGCTTAAATCAGACCCCAAACTAGCTAATGACTTCTCCTCATTTCAATCTAAGTCCACCTAGATGCTACCTTTCTAGCCACTAGATCACCTCTTCACCTTAGCACTTTAGACTGGACCCACCTCTTCCTGGGCTCGCCTTGGTTCTTCTTCTACACTCTGCCACATGGCACATCCTGATTCATTCTGAGCCCACTTGGATGCTACCTCAACTACCATCTCGCCAGTCGCTATGTCGCAGGGGATAACTATCAAGCATCTTCATCTCACGGTATAGCGACAGCCGTTGGATCTTCTCAGACTTGCGTGACCCTTATCTCACCTGGGCACTCACCCTTTTCCGCACGTGCTTTGTCACCAAGTTGTGGGGAATAGCTGGCGAGCCTCTTTCCATCACAAGTATAGTGACAACCATTGGATCTTTCGCAGCACCATCCGATTTTCCTTGATCTGCCTGGCCTTTACCTTAGTTGATCTTCTCCCTTCTGTCGCATGTCACCACATGTTAGCCACTGGTTCGCCCGTGGATCCACCCATCCTACCACCTAGACCTGCCATGTGTCTTTGGTTCTGTTAACTTGTTCGATATTATTATTTTTGCCAAACTTCCTCCCTTGGTGAGTTGTTCACATGTCTCATCGATACAAAAGTTTCATCGATACTTTTTATTTTTATCAACGAGACCAGCTCTAATTTGTTCGATGTACATTATGTCGATGGAACTGATATTTTTGGTGAATCCTTTTACAGATCCATTGCAGCCAAGGTCTGTTCGATAAGTCACTCTTTGGTTTGTCTGCGCATCCAGCTGGCCACCATGTAGGCACCACCTATCTGCCACCTGTCCTTGGTCTTATACCCTCTGCTCCACCACGTGGCACTCCTTGATTGGCTTTGGGGTCCCTGTCCTGACACCTTAGCATGGCCTCACTAACCGTCAGAATGAAGCTCTCCATAACCGTCTGCCTTAATTGCTTGCATTAACTATCGGCCATATTCCACCACTAGTGGTTTGTCGCCATGTCACAAGGAATAACTGTCGCGCACCTTTATGTTGTGGTATAGCGACCACCGTCGGATCATCTGTGATCACCGTCTGATCTTCCTGACTTGCTCGACCTTTAATTTCTTCTCACTAGCCTACTACAAAATTTGGATGCCTTGAGATGTGCGTGCATGCGAGGTCCGCTCGGCCATGAGCCACTTCTTGCCAAACGCCCTTAAGCTTTGACACCATAGTTATATGTGTTCTTATATTTAAATGCGATAAACTCCCTCTGCACTGCCAATGTGGGATAAATGATTTCCCTTGAAAGTTCATTTCTTTTGTAAACCCAACTTGGCGCCTAGATAAAAAAATGCCTTACATAGGCCAATTGCATTTGTTTTGAAGTTTCTTTTACCTTCCATCATCCACGTAGGGGATTTGGCGATACACTTGCCAAATAAATTTTCTTGAAGGTTTTAATAGCCATGCCTTTCTTGAAAGTGCAATGGAGCATGAATATCTCTGTGATCTATTTATCTTTGTAACACCCATCTCCATCAGCATGTTGGGCTCAACCCTTGTGGGAGCCACATTTTAACCCACATGCTGTATTTTACTTTTCCTGTATCTGCACATGAAGCAAACAAGTTAAAAAAAAGTACATATATGATTTCTTGTTGATGATTTGACCTGATATTTGCTTATTTGTTTGACACTTTTTCAATATGAATGAAAGCAAGGCCTCATTAGGCCACCAAATTTAGCATGTGCAAAAATTTGGTAATAGTTATAAGTGTCAAAATTTTGGTCACATAGCAAGGTATTGTAAGCTGAGAGCCAACAAGAAAAATAAAACAGTACCAGATGAGAAGTTAGAGACAAAACTGGAGCACAAAGTGACAGAAGAGGAAAAGAATGAAGAGAACCTGGTTTGGGTAGAGAAGGAGAAAAACAAGACAAAGTCCAGCCTAATTGTGCAGACTTCTCTACATGCTGAAAGGAGGAATTTATGGGTAGTTGATAGTGGCTGCTCAAATCACATGACCGAAGATAAGAAAAATTTCATCAAGCTTGATGGTTGGAATGGTGGTTCAGTCCATTTTGGTGACAACTCCTCCATCAAGATCAGAGGCCGAGGTACACTAAATATTGATGGCAAGCTCAAGGCTCATGATGTGTACTATGTGGAAGGACTGAAGTATAACCTACTGAGAGTAAGTCATATGTACGACAAAGGGTACAAGTTTTCATTTGACTCTACCGATTGCTAAATAAGAAAGCAGAGTGCTGGTCAGGTTGTAGCAGAAGGAAAGAGAACAAAGGGTAATGTCTACAATCTGAAGGAATGCTATGAGTTCCAATGCATGATGGGACAGGTTGATGAAAGTCGGTTATGGCAACAGAGATTAGGCCATGTGAATTTTGATAATTTTGTTAAAATAAGCAAGAACCGGTATGTGAGAAACATACCTCAGATCATAAAACCAGCAAGCACATTCTATGATGAATGTGTCAGAGGTAAGCAAGCAAAGGTCAACTTTAAAACAAAGGAATATAACACCTCAAGATCTTTGGAGTTAATGCATATAGACTTATGTGGGCCAACAAGGTTAAGAGCAATGACCAGAGAAAGGTATTTCATGTTGTTCGTAGATGATTACTCAAGAATGACTTGGGTAACCTTCCTGCATGATAAGTCACAAGCATTTGAGAGATTCAAGATTTTCAGGAAGATGGTAGAAAATGAAAGTGGATACTGGGTAAAATGATTAAGATCATACCGGGGTGGAGAATTTTCCTCCAATAAGTTTGTTAACTACTATGAGAGACATGGGATCCGAAGATGGTATTCAGCTGCAAGGACACCTCAACAAAATGGGGTTGTAGAGAGGAAAAATAGGATAGTGAAGGAGATGGCTAGGACAATGTTGAATGAGGCCAACATACTGGATATATACTGGAAGGAAGAAATTCATACTGCATTCTACACATTAAACTAGGTACAGTTAAGAGTGAACAACAAAATGACTCGTTATGAGTTATGAAATGAAAGGAAACCATCACTCGAGCACTTCTAAGTGTTTGGAAGTAAGTGTTTCATCAAGAGAGATGTTGATGGATTAGGAAGTTTTGATTCCTGGAGTGATGAAGGAATATTCTTGGGATACTCAACTAACATTAAAGCCTACAAATGCTACAACAAGAGATTGAGAAGGGTGGTTGAGAGTGTAAATGTGAGAATAGATGAAGATTCACATAGAGGAAAATCTACACCAACATCTTACATTGATGAACCAGATATTGAATATGAAGAACAATCTGACAATGGATCGGTATAAGATGCACCAAACAATATCCCCAATTGGTATGTGCAGAAGAATCATCTGGAAGAACAGATCATAGGAGATAGGAATGAAGGTGTGCAGACCAAAATGAGATTAGCCAGGGAAAGTGAACAGGTAAATTTCTGCCTCATGACAAAAGTAGAGCCCAAAATTGTTGATAATGCTAGCAAAAGTGAGAAGTGGGTAGATGCCATGGATGAAGAATTGAGACAAATTGAGAAAAATCAGACTTGGGAACTTGTTCTTAGACCAACAGACAAGAATGTCATAGGTACCAAATGGGTCTGCCAGAACAAGATGAATGAAGAAGGTAAGATAGTCCAACATAAAGCAAAGTTAGTTTGCAAAGGGTATGCTCAAGTGGAAGGTATTGATTTTGAAGAAACCTTTGCACTAGTTGCTAGGCTAGAGGCAATAAGAATGTTTTTAGCTTTCTCAGCCTACAAGGGATATAAAGTGTATCAGATGGATGTAAAATCTGCTTTTCTAAATGGAAATCTTGAAGAAGAGGTGTATATGGAACAACCAAAAGGGTACTTGTTGCATGAAGATGAGAGTTTTGTATGCAGGTTGAAGAAAGCCCTATATGGTTTGAAGCAAGCTCCCAGAGCATGGTATTCCTAGTTAGACAAATACTTGAAGGAGCAAGGATTCTGGAAAGAGAATGCAGACAACAACTTGTATGTCAAGGTAAATGGAGATCACATGATTATAGTTGTTGTATATGTGGATGATATTATCTTTTGTGGAGACAAGGACATCATGTGCAAAGAATTTGTAGATCAGATGAAGAAGACAAGGACATCACGTGCAAAGAATTTGCAGATCAGATGACAGATTCTGAGATATCCATGCTGGGTGAGTTGTCCTATTTTCTTGGTTTGCAGATCTCATAGCAAGAGAAAGGAATTTTAATCTCCCAAACCAAGTATGTGAAAGACATGCTTAATAAATTTCAGATGGAGGACAACAAACCAGTAAGTACTCCCATAATTACTGGTTGTAAGTTGAGAAAACTAGATGAGTCACCTGAAGTTGAGAAAACACTATATAGGTCTATGATTGGTAGTCTGTTATATTTAACAACATCTAGACCGGATATTGTACAAGTTGTTTGCATGGTAGAAAGATTCCAAGCTGCTCCTAAACAGTCTCACCTAAATGCATTCAGGAGAATCTTCAGGTATCTACAAGGAACTATTAGTTATGGCCTATGGTATCCAAAGAAAGGAGAGTTTTCTTTGTAGGCTTATATGGATGCAAATTGGGCAAGAAGTATAGATGACCAGAAAAGTACAAGCGGAGGTGCTTTCTATTTAGGAGACCGGTTAGTATCATGGCACAACAAGAAGCAAGATTCAGTGTCATTATCTACTGCTGAGGTAGAGTATATAGCAGCTGCTACATGTTGTTCATAGGTTTTATGGATGAAGCAGATGTTGAAAGACATACAGGTGGAGATACCGAAACTTAATCCAATCCGATGTGATAACTCAAGTGCAATAAACATCTCCAAGAATCCAATAATGCACTCAAGAACAAAACACATTGCAATCAAGTATCACTTCTTGAGGGAGAAGGTAGCAGACAAGGAGGTCATTGTTGAATATGTTCCAATTGGTGAGCAGATTGGTGACATATTTACCAAGCCACTTCCTTTGGGCCAATTTGAGTACCTGAGATAAAAGATGGGAGTTGTCCCACCATCTGGCAACAATTAAATGCATAAGAGGATGCATGATTTAGGGGGAGTCACCCATTGCTACTATCTTATGACTCTTGAATCATGAAGCATAGACACAAGGGGAGAGTGTGTCTTAACCAGATGAAGTCAAGGGAGAGTTTATTGGTGTCAGAATAAGGTTCCTTTCCATTGTTGTCAAAGGGGGAGAGAAACCG
This sequence comes from Cryptomeria japonica, assembly GCF_030272615.1. Lineage (NCBI taxonomy): Eukaryota > Viridiplantae > Streptophyta > Pinopsida > Cupressales > Cupressaceae > Cryptomeria > Cryptomeria japonica. Next base: position 275,031,128 of record NC_081411.1, on the reverse strand, counting down.
GAAAAGAAGACAATGTTGACATCAATTCCAAAGGGGGATATTGTTGGCATTGAGTTTTCATTGATGTCAACCAGTATTATAGGCTACCGGTAGAAGTATGTCAAACTGGTATGAAGAAGATTGAACCGATATAAGGAAGATTAACATGAAGGCTTGTCAACTGATATGGTGGAAGACAAGTAGGTAGTGAGACTATCAATGACCTCACTGGTGAGAGGTGAGATGCATGTGTGTGTTAGCATGTTAACTGATAACTGGTAAAGTATAAACCTGTCTAGAGGATTGGCTTCCTGTTTATGATGAAGAGGCAGAATGTTAAAATGATCACAGACCATCAAAGGTGAAGATGTGCTACCGGTGTAGTATGCACTACTGGTTAGTAGGAGGAGAAGGTCTCACCGGTAAAGGCTTGTGTTGGTATGTGTTTGGTAAATGTTCAAGTGTAAACCGACCTTGTGTCGGTGAGCTGAGTGTATGACCATGGTGATGCCATGTGGAGTTGAGGTGGCAAGCATGCAGAGGTCGGTGAAGTTTCCATCGACATGGTTGTTGGAACGGATAGTCGATATTAATGAAACAACCACAAATCATGAAATGATAACATATTTATGTGGCTCGAGGAAGAAAGATCAGGGAGTAGTTGGCGCCTAGATCAAAGCAAAGAAATTAGACTACAAGATGACCTCGAGAAGGAAACAGCTGGACTGTAAATGAGTCGATAGATTTCAAGGCAGAAAATCATGGACGAGATTGCTATCTTTAAAAAATATGCATTGGATGTTGGAAAACGCATACAGATGCATTCCTCGAGTATAGGTGATTGATCCAAGGTAGATTGGATCTGATTTTATGCAGATTTGGTCAGGTGAAGGAAACCCTAACCGCCCTAAGTTTGAATTGTATCTTGGTGGGAAATCTCAAGTTTAAATATGATGACTTGAGATTGTGATTGTTGTTGCTGTAGAGTGAAGGCAAGTGTGAAATAGTTGTCTAAGAGCCAAAGAGATAAACACTTGAAGTGTTTATGATTTAAGTCTAGACCAGTAAGAAGAAGAAGGGTAAACCGTTGTAAGGAATAAACTGGTGGAGTGTGCATTGAACACAGACAAACCAGCAAATATGTACCTAATAAAGAGTGATCGAGTGTGAGTTGAAGGAGGAAGACATACTGAGAGGGGACTTAGAAAAGTTATCAGTAAAGGAAATTTGCAGAGCGGGTGGAGAGAATACAAACCAGTAAGGTTGAAACCGGCAGAGCAGAATATTGTAAGGTTGAAAAACTTCTTTTTCAACAGTGATTTAATTTGTATAACTGAGTTTTTATATTGTTTTCACTAAGTTGGAGCTTAGTGTAGGGGTTGTAGCTCCTTTAGTTTGTAGCCTATAAATTATGCAGGGGCTGGTGCTCCTTTGAGTTGGTGCTCATAAATCAGGGGTTGGTGCTCCTTGGGTTGGTGCCCTAAATTTTGTAATCAAAGATTTATTGTGAGGCTGGATTGGAGCATAATCCATCAGCTATTCTCACCGAGGTTATTCCCACATTGGGTTTTCCTCGTATATCTGATGTTGTATGATGTACTCTTGTGCATGTGTTATGTTAATGTTTTAGAAAGTCCTTTCACACACCTTGTTTGCACTATTTGAGCTACCAGTTAGCACTCAGTTTGTTTTATATATTACCGGTATCTTCTTGTTGAAGAAAAAGTGTTTAAATCACTGATTCACCCCCCTCTCAGTGATCCATTGTGTCCAATAGATCCTTCTCTCTCTCTTTCTCTAGGGATCCACTTTTTCCTATTAAATGGATGGTGTGAGTTCTATTACGTGATGTCATTCCTTGTGTGGAATTGTTGTTGTTCACTCAAGGATTCTGTCTTATAAAAGAGGTGTTAGTCCTTGACTATTACCTATTTTACACTTGGTAATGTACATCTATGATAAATTCAACCATCCCTCTGGGGATAAAAGTGAGTCATCCCTCATCAAGAATCCTTTTCACCAAGAAATAGGAGGAAGGATTGAATTCTTTTTCTTTCCTTTCCTTGTTCTATAAGATGTTATGTTTGTCTAAGACAACTCCTCTTGGGGGTATATGTCTTTTGAACAAAGATCTCTTCTCCTCCAAGGATCACCTTTACACTTACAACAAGATATCTCTTTTCAACTATCTTATCCTTTCTTGAAGAGTATTCCCTCTCTTGCTTGGATTTATGACATTTTTGCATAGCAAATATCTTCTTTGTGATGAAGGTAGGTATCCTTGTTATGCTTTCCTTAAGATATCAACATTAACCTATGTTGACATCTTAAGGCGGGGGCACCCACACTGCTCCTTTGTACTATACTTCTCTCATGCATTGTACAGTGAGACATTCTTGGAACCAGAGGGAATCCTCTTAGAGAAAGATGGCATCACTTTTCTTGTACAGTAGGACATTCTTGGAACCAGAGGGAAACCTCTTAGAGAAATATGTCGTCACTTTTTGTAAAGTGGGAACCAAATCACAATCTCTTAGAGCGATATGTCTTCACTTCTTCTTTTCTTATACAATGAGACATTCTTGGAACCAGAGGGAAACCTCTTAGAGAAAGATATCGTCACTTCTCTCTTGTATAGTGGGTCATTCTCAAAACAAGAGCATGGTCTCTTAGAGCAAGATGACGTCACTTTTCTTTTATGCGGGGTGATTATGCCACTTTTCTTTTATGCAGGGTGATTATTCTTGGAACCAGAGCACAGTCTCTTAAAGAGAGATATCACACCTTTCTTGACACTTGTACTATACATTCTATACAAGTTGTAGCGTACTCAAGCATAGAATCCTATGAGGTTCTTCAAACCTCACTTGCACACACATGCATGAGGTTGAGTGGAACTAACGGTGTTCTCACTCTTTCCCTTTACATGGATCACCTAGACAAGCTCTAGGGGCGAGATTTTCCATGTCCTTCTCTCCATGGATCACCTATTATTAGGGGTGAGACATCCATGGTTTCTTTCTTCTTCGCCTTTCTTCTCATGGATCACCAAAGTGTGTATTCATGTTCTCTCTCTTATATCTCTCATGAACTCATTGTTTTAGTATTGATAGTTCATGGATGATGTCAGTGTTGCTCTTTTATGTGATCGCTCGTGTTTATGTGATGGCATTGGTCTTTGTGTCCTGATTAGTTGTTGAGACATCTGAGCTTGAGATCTCTTCAAATAGTTAGTTTGTTGTCTTGTGTCTTGTTCCTGTCATGTGTCTTTTGTGCTTTGTTTTTGTTTTGTGTGTCTTGTTCCTTTTTGTTTTGTGCATTCTTTCATATGTTGGCGTGAGTTGAGACCCTAAGATTGGGGGCTTTTTGCTCCTCAATATTACTGGTGTCTTATACTCCTTGTGGAATTACTTTACATCTATCATCTTCATCTCTCTTTCTTCTACTTTATCGGTAGTAGTGGAGTAAGCCATACTCCCGCTAAAGTGGGGGCTAAATATAGTGTCATAAAATTGCGACCCCTTCAATTTTAACTACATTTTGGGTCCTCACCTTGGCGATGACATCTCCTTCCCTAACCGAGACCTAATTCTGCATTCTCACCCCTTCACTCTTTCTCCTTCATGTCCTATGTTTGCTCTAGACCCTGTCTAAGCCCCAAAATAGGGCAAGACAAGGGCGTGGCACCCCTGTCTAGGAGGAGTGGCACCCTTGTCCCCACCCCTTAGGGTGGCCCTATGTCAGGTCTACCCAATCTCCTATGCACAATTAGTCTTCCAGGTTTGCAACTCCTCTTTGTTGGCCTTCGATGGTTGAAAATTAATCCTTCAAGCATGTATAAAAAGGAATTAAATACCCTCATTCATGTATGGATGGACAATTAAAGATAGATAAGGAGCAGAAGGAAAAGATACATGATTTTGAGGTCATCATCAAGCATTTAAGCATTCAAGTCTTCTTCATTCATCCATTGGAGCAACATTACAACATCCATTTGCAAGCATGTGTGTGTGTTAGGGTTTTGTCATGTTACATGCCATTTCATACAACATTTGTGATTATATTCAAGAAGCAAAGCAATCATCATCAACAAGTTGCAGATCTACAAGGTATACATCTCCATTTTTTTGATTAATATGAAAAATAGGTTTTAAGGACCCGAAACCTTTAACATAGGAGTATAATATAGATCATCATAAAACATCTAGACCTGCTTGAAACAACTTACAAAACAACTGGAAAAAAGGTCAGTGAACCAAATGGACAGCAAAAGAAAGGAACAACAAAGTGGAAAAACCAGAGAAAAGACACAAAGACAAACAACAATTATAAAGACTTAAGAAGATCTGCCGCCTTATTGACTAGCTGGTCATAGCTTTCCATAGCAACTTTGATTTCTTCCATATTCTTGTTTGGCTTCTTCTCCTTCTTTTTTCCTCTGGTCTTTGTTCTAGGTCCTTGCACTTCTCTTGTACCTTCAATGTCTGGTTCTAGCTCCAAGGAATCCTTCTCGTCCTCCAGTTTGCTGATGAGGATTTTGGTATTGTCAGTCAAGGCCTTCAGAATGCTATAGCTTTGTTCAGCAATACTTTTGAGGCATTTTTCAATTTTGTTGAATTTGTTATCAGTATCTGTCATTCGCTGGTCCATAGCATTATCATTGGTTTTTATCTCTGTCAGGTCCTTCTCAATTTGCTCAAACCTAGGGTTGAAGGAATCTCTAATCTCTTCAGCTCTAGCAACAGTTTTAGTCAAATCCTCAACATATTCCGCCATAGATTTGCCTCCACCAATACTGATTGTCCTTAGAATTTGGACCCTGTGGCTCAACTTCTTATTATCCTCCACAGCTTTCTTGTAACTATTAATTAACCAATCAATGGTATCCACAAAACATCTCAATCCCTCCATGGGAGTATTTGAAGGAGGGGTTTTCTCACCGAGATTGTCCTGTTCATTTTTTAGGATGTCGCCACTAGTGATCTTATCAACTTTTCCATCAACCCCCTGATCAAAACCTTCCCTTGTGGTCTCCTCCTCCAATTATTTTCTTTCAAGGTTGATTCCTCAACCAGGGTGTGACTAAGGAAAACCCCTATCCACAACCATTCTCCCTCTCTTTCATGTGTGTAGGTTGCAGGTGCACAGTTGTAATTGTAGGTTTGGGCTTCATTTGCAGAGACAGAAGAACCCTTTTTGTTTTGCGGATTTTGTGGTGGACCGTGTACATTCCCGCCACGGTCCCAACGAATTTTCTTCAAATTTGCAGGGAGGATTTGCATCAGTCTAATTAGCTCAGATCCGAAGTTACAACGCAATCCTGAACTGGTAGCTCCTCATTTCACTCATTTCCTCTCTCTTTTCCACATAGTCAACAAGTCAACTTTCTCATTTACAAAAGAGGGTAAATCACACTTCAACCACTTGCAATCCACTCAAAATTCGCATCCTTGTTTCCCTCGGATTTGGATCTAGCCGATTCAAGCTCCTCTTTTGAATGTAAAGTTCCTCCCAAGTGAAAATCATCCTAGTGGCTTCCTTTCTCTCTCCTAGGTGGGGAGTCACTAGCATCCAATTTTCCACTTTACACTTCCTTTATAACTCATCCATCCACATCATCCTCTATTACATGAATCCTTTACTACCTTCATCCATGAAGCTATTAGTCCCTTCCCTCTTCAACTTCATCTTGCCTCATCTTAGTTTCAACCCACATCCTATTTTATTAGAGCACTATTAAACATTAGGGGCATACCATTCTCCATCCCCTCTAATCCATCTATATTATCCATCTATGATATAGTTACACCCCATATGCAATATAATGATGGTGGTAGGAGCACTCACATATCATCTTGGACCCCAATCACCATGTCTTGGTACAACAATAGTTGAAATTGGGGGGATTTATTTATATATTTTCATTAATGTTTTACTAACCTTGATATTTGATTAGAATATTGCATATAGATATAAATTAATGGTGTAACCTATTTTAGCTTGTTTACGTATGTTTGTATCTATAATGTAGATACAATATATTGACTCATGCTTAATGTTATGAAGCAAGATTCATTAAGTATGTGGATCAAATTAAAAAATGTAAGCAAGTATTGATTATATATATTATCAAACTTGATATTGCCATTATTAACCTCATTAGAATTGTTTGAAACATATTTGTTAATTTGTTCAACATGTGGGTTCTTATGGACTATTCTTAAATTTACGTTCATTGTGGGTTAATGACCTCAAGCATACTCATGCTTTTCCTTTCAACTAGGTTCCTTTTCTAAGGTTAACCTTCTTTAGAGGCATGACTTTCTTGACTTTCCACTATTTCTTTAATCTACTATAACTTCTCCCAAAAGTAGATTACATTGCAAGCAAGTGAAAAAGAGAATTATTAAATTTCTCTAATTCTGTGTACATATAAAGTAAAGTAAATGAATTAACATATATAGAAAGAAGTCAATTAAAACCCTCAAATGTATTCATATTGATAGAAATCAATTTTTTTTCTTGAAACCTCTGAATTGGTTTTAAGTAGAAATTTGCATGTTAATCATGAAATTATACTCTTGCAACATTTATATGCATAAAATGAGACAAACGTTCAACATTTATCCATGTCACATGGAATCTTGGCTTGAGGGTCAAGTTTTAATGTTTTAGTTGTTGTATGCATAGTCAAATAGAATATTTACATGTGCAAAATATTGATATAAGGAGACTATGTACCCTAATTTCTTGTAGGAATATATACATGTGTGAAATATTGATAGAAAGAAATTAGGTACCCTAATTTCTTATAATAATATGCACATGTGTAAAGTATGGATAGAAGAAATAAAATACCCTAATTTCTTGGACGAATATGTAGCCATACTGACAATTGTCATATATTAGATTCTCAATAAAAATAAATGAAAGTAAAGTTTCCCGGAATTTTTTTTTTTTTTTTCTCCAAAAATGACCTTTGACACAAGAATAGGAACACCTAAATTTACAAATTAAAAATATTAAAGCACGTTGCAACCTAAAAGTTTGTCTATTGAATGGGACCAAAGTATACCACCATTATTAGTCCATGTTTACTTCTATGGCATTCCAAGTTAGACTCACATTTAACTAGTATGACTAAATCTGCAAGATATTGTCTACTTTGTAATAACCACGTGCTATCAAATTGTCATCTTTGTTGAACTCAACTATAGAAATTTTACTCGCCCAAGACTGTAATTGATCAACTGAAAGCGTAAAAGTTCAGAATATTCTCTTTCATATATTTTAACATGTTTCATAACTTGGACTTCAAATGGTCAGTGTACTAGAGTTAATAGAATCTGGGATCCGTAATAGTAATTGAATTTATAATACTCATGGGAGATTGACCAAAACATTAGAATCCATTGGAATTTAAATAGTATTATAGATTGGCAGACTTAAAATCCTTGCAAAGTTAGCTTTAAATTGAATCTTGGAATCCACATACTTTCATATACATTTCTTGCTCTAGATTTGAAGTATGTGGTACATGTATTTCAATTTTCATTATAATCATTTCAAGTCTAGATTTAAATATTTGATCTTATTTAATTAATACTAAGAGTGTATAAAATTGAATGTATTTAAAATATAGATGATTTTAGATATTTATATATACAATTTTTTAGAGATTTATTAGAATAATAAATTTATTTATTGAAATGAAAAATAACATAACGTATACAATATAATGTCAAGTTATCAATGTAGAAAAAATTAGAGACTCTATTAACCTCACTTTTTAGTATACACTATTTTAATATATTTACATTTCATTAGTTTATAATATCTTAAAATTCGAAACATTAGATTAGTATTTTTCTTATAAAAAGTAATACTTTTTGAATTTTTATTCTTCTTGATCTTTCATTCTTAATTGTTTGAATAGTGATATTTTATTGGAAAAACAAATTATGGTTTATTCTTTTTATTTTTGTGAATGTGTATTCAATCTTGTTAAAATGTCTTAGGATAATGTCTTTTATATATAATTTGAATTTTTAAGAGTTGGCATTGAAGAAAATGAAAATTATGTTTTATTCTTTTATATTTTTGTAAATGTGTATTTCAATTTTGTTAAAATGTCTTATGACAATGTCTTCTATATATAATTGAATTTTCAAGAATCGACATTGATAAATCAATCATAAAAAATGAAAATTTAAAATTTGAAGATTATAAACAATACTATAACCATAATCTCATTTTAAAAGAAAAACCATAAATACACTTAAATCTAAAACTAAAAAAACTAATTATAGATTGAATCATTAATTTCTAAAATGAAAAACATTCCATTTAAAATATATATATAAAAAGAACTTAAAAAAGGATATGCCTTTTTCTCCTCTATAATAATTAATCTATCTATCAAACTCAACAATCTCTTTTTTAAGTATTTACTTTCAGAGAAGTATAGAGTGATGAAAGGATATTTGTATTGAAATTTGACATGGACCTATATGCAACCCATGCATATTCCATAATTAAAGGGAAGAACTCTATAAGATTATAAAGATCAAATGTTAAAAGATGCCTTAAAAAAATATATTACAAATATAATTGAACTGAAGAATATACTGACGATTGTTGGGCGATGCTTTGGAAGGGCTGCACGGACTAGGGTTTTAACCCTAGCAGCGCCTTTTTTCTTGCTGCTAGCGCTGGATCAAGGGTTTGTTGGGGGATTTTTGACTGTTGAAAGAGGGGTCTGGTGCATGAGGAGGTCTAGGGAGGTGGGGTTTGGCTCAGATCAGCCTGTGGTGTGAGGTTTTTTTTACTGCGGTGTTGAGGGATTTTGTGTTTTGCTTGGGCGTGGTTTGTGGTTTCTTTGTCCGGAAAAAATTGTTGTATAATAATTAATTTAGTCTTTCTCCGGAAAAATGGCGGATGGTGATGGCAACCAGGGATGACGAATTTGGGTGGGGCGGCAAGGATGCAACCTATGTGGCCACGACCACACAACACCAACACTCTTAAATAATGCAGGTGTATCATGGTTGGTAGATGACGATTTTTCTGAACAGCAAGTGCATGGCGCTAGGATTGATGATTTTTGGGAAACGACGACACCGGTCCTTCCCCACAGGCAGATGCGATGGGTAGATGTGTCATTTGACAACCATGATTTGGCTTAGTTACAAACTTCTAATCATTCTCCTCAATGGGTTGTCAAGGATGGTCACTGGCGTGACTTGGCTTATGACAAATTCCTCTCAGTTTCGTCATATTTTTGCAAATTTAGAGGTAATTCTGTTCCAAAACCTTCGTGTTCTTATTATAAATCTTTTGTTCCCAAGGCATTAATATTTTAGGGCATTCTAGGTCCTCCTCCTGTTGATCACCCAAAGACTCCTTTTAAGTGTTTTCATTCCTTTTTTGGTTCTAAAAAACCTAGGAAGCGTAGATCTGTTTTGCCTCAACCACCATTCGACATTTGTGATGCCTCCCCACGTTCTGATGGTTTTTCCCCATTAGCTCCTTCTGGATCTCCCTCCCAGGATTGTAATCCTTCCCTCCCATCTTATGTGACCTGGCCAAATAATAGTTTGGTTTCTAACCCTCACTTCCTTTCTTCCCCGAATGACATTCGTGTTGCTAAACGAGCTCCCTTCCATCCAAATCCACTTCCCCATAACTCTCCCTCTGCATTTTCTGATTCGATAAGGGGTAATCTGCATTCTTCTGTGCAGTATAAGGTTATATTCCCCGATTACATGATTCAGGACTCTGTGAAGTTATTGCATTCTACTGCCCTCATTGGTAAGCTTCTTTCTTCGATTTCTTTTGGTAAATTGTTAACATGGGCAAAGTCTAATTGGGATGGTATGAAGGATTTATTTCTGTTTGATAAAGATTCTCTATATTTCACTATGATTTTCGATTTTGAAAAGTATAGGGATTGTGTGCATAGATTTAAAGGGTGGTTTTGTTTTGGGATAGGAATTTTTACCTATGCTCGGTCTCCTCATTTTGATATTCAATCGGTGAAGCCGCAATCTATGCCCTTCTGGGTAACTTTCCCAGGTCTTCCTTTGGAGTATCATGATGTGTATATGGTTGAAATCCTGGCAAACAAATTGGGCATCTTTATTAAGCATGATTTAGTTCCTTTCAACCAGCCTCATCTTCTGGTTAGGGTCTATTTGTTATTAAATCTATCCAAACCCATTCCCTCTGAGATTACTATTTTCTCCAAATATGGTGCGTGGATTCAACCTGTGGTAATTCAAGATTTGATCACTATTCATTCTTGTGCTCCATTGCTTAGCCATTTCACCTCTCAATGTTGTGGTGATTCTGATGCACCTTTACAAGTTTGTTCAAATTTTTCATCTGATTTTCGCCAATGTTCCTTTTTTAAAAGTAAGGATCGTCTATCTTTGAAGGATCATAATGTTAAGGATTTTGCTCCTTTACCTCTTTTTGTTACATCTCTCATTCCTTTTGTTGGATATACCGTATGTGATGTGCCTCTGATGGATTTTACTTTTCTCTTCTCTCTAGCCGTGTTCTTTGTTAAGTCTGCCATTCGTTGGTTTTGTTCTGTTTCTTCAAACTCGGTTAAGTTTCTTCCTAGTCCTTTCAAGGATTATTGGTCTTCTGAATTTCATTTTGAACCTTTTCTGTTCTCCTCTACGAGTTTTTTTCAAATTTCTTGTCCTTCGGTTCCGTTTCCAAAATTGTTGTTACCTTCTAATGGTTGCATAGATCATTGCTCTGTTAATTCTTCTCCTCGTTCTTCTTTTGTGGGTTTGGCAGATGATACCAAAATTGTTCATAGTTTGATTTTTGATAGTGATTCTTTTTGCCCATTCCAAGGTCTCCTTCTTCTCTTTCCATTTCAGAAGAGAAGATTCAACTTATTGCTTCAGATATTTTATTTTCAGTTTCTTTTGATCTATTTGATGAGATTGTTGCAAAGAAATTTCCCGAATTTTCTTTTTCTTCTACATCTGCCTCTTCGGGGCCTGTCCATGATGGTTGTCTCCTCTTCTTAGCCAAATTCAGTTGAAGGTGTGGATGTGAATCTTATTGATAGTCCTTCTTCAACTGTTTCTAATTTGTATGGATTTGATTTCTCTCAGGAGTTAGCCTTGGAGAAATCTCTTTCTGTTTCCCCCCTATCGTTAAAACTCCTAAGAAGAGGGGTTGGAAACCAAAATTGGCTAAAATCAAGGAGGAGATTGCGGCTGGTATTCAATCCACTATTGTAGAGAAATTTTCTTCCCAATTCAAAATAAGGAGGGCATGTTTCTCTCCTTGTGATAAATGAGGATTTTATCTTAGAATGTCAGGGGCTTAAATGCCCCTGACAAAAGGGAAAGGATCAAGAAATTTATTGATTCTTCAAAAGTGGATATCATCTTATTGCAAGAGTCTAAACTTTCTCAGGATTCTTTTGATAACATATTTTCCAAATGGTCCCTTTGGAAAGTTGTTCATGTTCCTTCTTTGGGTGCTTCTGGTGGTATTATAACTTTATGGAATCCTAAATCAGTCAAAGTTGAGATGTTATCTTTTGCTTCTCATTGGCAGTTGTTAAAGGTTGACTGGTTTGAAGTCTCTTTTGTTTTGTTTAATATTTATGGTCCGACTTCTCCTTCAGATAAAACCGATTTATGGGATTCCTTATCTGAATTATTTTGTACGATATGATTTTTTTTTATTGTGCTTGGGGGTGATTTTAATGCTCTCCTTTCCCTGAATGAAAAAAGAGGGGGTAATCCTACAGCTTAGAAGGTCATTGATGACTTTTCTTCCTTTGTACAAGATAGTGCGTTATTCGATATTTTCCCTTCTAACGGTTCTTTCACTTGGACTAATAGGAGATCTAAATGCCAGATTACCTCTCGCCTTGACAAATTTCTTATTTCCCTAAACCTACGTTTGAGCAACTTTTCCTTTTCTTCTGAGATTCTTACCTCCTCATATTGTGACCATTTCCCAATTTTGCTCAATTTTGATAAATTGGATCATGTTTTCTCTGTTAGACCTTCTTTTAAGTTTGAGAAAATATGGTTCACTCATCCTCATTTTCTTTCTTTATTAAAGCAATGGTGGATAAGTGCTCCATTTTTCAAAGGTACTAAGATGTTTCAATTTTATTCCAAACTGAAATTTGTGAAATCTCAAATTATGGCTTGGAATAAATTGGTCTTTAAGAATATTTTTCATGAAAAAGAGGTAGTTGCCAATGATTTGAAGGTTGTTAATGAGGAGATTATTAGACACGACACTAATTCCTCCACTAATGATGCTCAAAATAAATTACAAGCTTATTGGGAGATCCTTTGCTCCTGGGTTGAAATCTATTAGCAGCAAAAGTCTCGTGAGGTTTGGCTTAAAGAAGGTGACAGGAATAATGCCTTCTTTCAAGCTATAACCAAGCTTAAACAAGTTGCTTCTATAATTTTTAGTATTAATGATTCTAAGTCTAGTTATGTCCTTAATTTAGATCAGCAAATTAGAGAGGAGCGGGTGTCTTTTTTTAAGGAATTGTTATCTCCTTCTTTTTCTTCCTCCTCTATGGATCATCATGTGGATTTTCTTTTAGATTCTATCCCCTCCCTTGTTTCTCATGAGGATAATGAATTTCTTATGAGGCCTTTTTCTTTAGATGAGCTTCATTCTATTATTTTTTCCATGGCCCCTGACAAAGCTTCAGGTCCTGATGGGTTTACTATCTTGTTCTTTCAGAAATATTGGGATTTTATTGGTTTTGACTTATTAATGGCTTTGGAAGGTCTAGGAGGGGTGGGTATATCCTTAAAAAAACTAACATCACTTATATTACCCTTATCCCGAAATCTAAGAATTCCCAAACTTTTGTTGAATTTAGACCCATTTCTTTGTGCAACTCTATTTACAAAATATTCGCCAAGGCTATTTATTTAAGACTTAAAACTCTCCTTCCTCGTATCATCTCTTCTCAACAAGGAGGTTTTGTTCTGGGTCGGGAAACTCATGAGGGAGCAATTGTTGCTCATGAAACTTTACATTCCATAAATTCGTCCAATATCCCAGCTTTTGTGGTCAAACTTGATATGATGAAGGCTTATGATAAAGTTTGTTGGGCTTTTCTGCTCAAAGTTTTGAGAAAATTTGGTTTCTCTGAAAGCTGGTGTAAATGCATCAAGAGTTGTATTTCTACTATTTCATTTTCTGTCATCATCAATGGAGCTCCCTCTAGATACTTTTCTTCAACCCAGGGTTTTAGACAAGGAGATCATTTATCTCCTTTCTTATTTATCATTATGGCAGAAGCTTTTAGTCGATTGGTTATTAAGCAAAGGGATCTGGTCTTTTGGTAAGGGGTGTTAATTCCCAATAATAATATTTCAGTCACTCATAACCTTTTTGCTGATGATACACTTTTTTTTGGGTCTTCTTCTATTCAAGAGGCTACTCATATTAAATTTATTCTGGATAATTATACTGTTGGATCAGGCCAACAGATTAGCCCCCATAAATCCAAGATCTTCATTTTTTAATACTCCTCAATTGGTGGTTGATAGACTTGTGAATATCTTAGGTTTCCCAGTAGACTCTCTTCCTTCTACCTATTTGGGGATTCCTTTCTTTATGGGATCTGCTAAGTCTTCTTTTTGGAATTCGGTTATTGAGAGACTTAAATCTCGTATTTCTGCTTTGAAGGCTAGGTGGTTGTCTCTTTCAGGTAGGATAATTCTCATTAAAATGGTCATATCTGCCATTCCTAATTACTATATCTCAGTTCTTCAAGCTCCCAGATCAGTCATCTCCCAAATTGAAAAGATTATTCGATCTTTTCTTTGGAAAAATAAAATGACAGAAGATAAAAAAGATTCCACTGATTTCTTTGACCAAGATGTCTCTTTCCAAGCAAGTTGGTGGTGATGGGATTCAAGACTTATCTAAAAGAAATAGGGCTTTTGAGGGCAAACTAGTTTGGTCTATGTATACTAAACCCCAATCTTTGTGGTGCCAAATTATGTAGGCTAAGTATTTGGATTCCCAGAATCCTGCTAGGATATTCACAGTTTCTAATCCTCCATAGGGGTCTGCTATTTGGAACTTTATGATCTCATGTAGGGAAGTGGTCTCTAATTTTCTCTCCTGGCAGGTCCATTCAGGGGAGGATATTCTTTTTTGGAAAGACTCCTGGAATGGCTTTTCCCCTCTTTCGAAGCATGATTCTCTTTCTTTTGTTTCAGTTGTTCTTTCTTAGTCATGGGGAGTTAGATTGGTTGATTATGTAGATAGTGTTGATATGTTTTCTCACAAGGTCTCATGGAAGGATCCCTCTACTCTTCCATTGTCCTTGCAGGAAATTCAAAATTTTAAATCTGTTTTGCAAGACCGAGTGGCTTTCCTTTCTAACATCAAAGATCAACTTATTTGGTGCCCTTCTAAATCGGGAAACTACTCTATTAAAGAAGGATATTTTGTTGTTCAACAAATGGCTAATCAAAATGCTCCTCGTCGTGCCTTTTTGTTCAGTTGGAATAATTTAGTATTACCTAAAGCTGGTGTTTTTTCCTGGCTCGCGCTGCAAAATAGAATTTTGACTAGTGATCATTTAGTCAAATTTAATATTGTAGCCTCCTTTTCTTGTGTCTTATGTGGTAAAGCTCTTGAAGATGTCAAACATCTTTTTCTTCATTGTGAGTTTGCGAGTAGTTGTTGGCTTTTTGTCCTCCAAAATTTATCTCTTTCATTCCCCTTGCCTTTATCTTTATGGGACATGTTTCAGTCTTGGCTAGTTTTGTATTCATCTTCTCTATTTGCTTGTTTGTGGTTTATAATTCCCTCTTCAGTCATATGGGCCATTTGGTGGGAAAGAAACAAGCGCATTTTTAGATGTGACTCATCGGATTTATCTGTTGTTCTTGGGATTTTGGAAAGAAGTATTATTGAGAAAGTTAATGCTCATGTTCATAAATATTTTAATATGAATTCAAAGTTCTCCTCTTGGGACAATTTTATGATTTCTTCTTGGAAAAGTATCATTATTCTTGTATCACCCGCCTTTCCAAGGATCCGGAAAACACCTGTAGACAGAAATTCCATAAAATGGCATCCTCCTAATGCCCTTTTTTGTAAATTAAATTTTGATGGATCCTCCCATTGAAATCCTAGTGATTCAGGAATAGGGATAGTTTTTCGTGATCATTTGGGTTCTTTATAAGCATTAAAAGCTATGCCAATTTCTTCTAGCATAAATAATATGGCCGAGACTTGTGCTCTTTTAGAAGGTCTTGTTATGGCTAAGGATTTGAATTTCAAATACCTTCGTATTGAAGGTGATTCGACTATTGTCATTAATGCTTGCAAGGCAAGAAAAGCTGATAATTGGCATTTCTGGTATATTCTTGAACAAATATGGACCCTTCTTGATACGTTTGAGCACCTCATCATCTCACATGTTTATTGTGAAGGTAATGCATTGGTTGATTGCCTCACTAATATGGGTTGTGACAAAACTGTTATTGATTCCTCTCGATTGGGGTGTGATTTGATGAGCTTCCCAAACCTATTAAGTATAGCCTGTAGAGAGTCGAGTATTTAATCTTTCTTATTATATGATTGCTCGTTTATACGAGTTGATATTCTCTTCTCTTGGTGAGGTATTCCTTTTCATAATTCCATTTGGTTTTGATTTGAGGTACTTTGCTACTTGGCATTCATTAATGATGAGTTGGTTGTTATTGATGTTGTTCGTGTGTTTGGTACTCTCTTCTGGTGTGAAATCTGGAGATATTTATTTTCACATTGGGAATCCGTCCTTCATATGCCATTTAAATTTTGGTGTGGCGTTGTTTTCATGATTATCTCTGTATGCCGCTTCTTTTGGTTTGTCAGATTTTTATGATATATCTCCTCTTTCTTTTCATTTACGGCATAAAAATTTTGGGCTTCATTTCTCTCTAGCATTTCCGCATTCACCTCTTCTCCTTTGGCATTTGTCTATAATGGCGGACCGCATATCTCATGTCGTTGGTGTCAATTATGTTTTGGACCCTTGTGTTTCTTGTAAATTCTCTGCATTTTGTAGTATATATATATTTTGGTTGCAGGTGTTTTTTGGTGCAGGGGCATGTCAATTTTGGTTGCAGGAGTTCTTTGTTGTAGGGCCTTCAAGATATCCCATGAAGATGGATCTGTCCTTTGATGCTGGTTTAGTCCTCTTGCTTTTTGGAGCTCTCTTCTTCATTCACTAGGCAGCCTATGTTATTTCTTTTTCATGTCCTTATTTTGTAAATAAGCTTGCAT
Organism: Cryptomeria japonica; assembly: GCF_030272615.1. Taxonomy (NCBI): domain Eukaryota; kingdom Viridiplantae; phylum Streptophyta; class Pinopsida; order Cupressales; family Cupressaceae; genus Cryptomeria; species Cryptomeria japonica. The sequence goes on along the minus strand of NC_081411.1, from coordinate 275,014,847 downwards.
GCTCCTACTCTGTAAAATGAGCTTGCATGCTCCTATTTGTAAATGAGCTTGCATGCTCCTTTGTTGATCTCTATTTTGTAAACTAGCTCCGGCTAGAGGATTGTTCACTACTTCTCTTCTATAGTCATGTTGATGAGCAATGACCGGAGTTTTTCTTGCTGATTCTTTTCTCTAGGAGCTCAGTTTGAACTAGTTTTTAAATATATTGTAAAAATTATATATTATTAATAAAATATATCAAGTGGCATTGCCACCTTGCCTATATATATATATATCATTACTTCTCTTTTAAATTGATTATGAACAAGTTTAGCAAATATATCTCACCTCAAATAATCAATTTGAAAAACACTAAAAATTTAGAACTATTGTTATGCATAATTAAGAAAACTATTGACATGTAAAAAATTTGAACCATTTCAAAAGTTCATCTCTATCCAATTCACAACTCTAATAAAAAAATATACTAATAATCCATAAATCCAATTACTAAATAAATTTAAAAAAACAAACAAAAAACATCTATTACAAAATAATATAATAATAATAATATCTTGTGTCTTGAATGAAAAAATATCTTAGTCAATTCATAGAATACAATTTATGCTATTTAGTTCATCTCATTCCTTGTACTTTGAAAATAGAGTGAAGGGGATCGACTTTAAAACATTGGACGATGCAAATATTAACAAGTGGAAGTATTATGCCCATTGTAGTGGTTGTCAACTTGTCTACTTTCAAAATCAATCGGGATCTTTTAAAGCCTTTATAAGTTAGAGACAATACAAACCTTCAATATAATGAATGGCCTTGATGGTTCCAAACAAAGTTGAATTATAAAAAGATTTTTTTCGTTGTTCCTTACAGCACATTTTATGGGTTCCTGTGGCATTATATGAGAATAAGTTAAAAGTTGTAGACTAGTAAAAAATAAATATTTCACGACCCTAATTGACCTTGAAATGCATTTAATCTGAATGGGCCCATCTAATAATTAATTTAGATAAATCATTCACACCATGAGATGCTATGCTTGTCAAAATTCAGAAAATGAAGGGTATTAAATTGGTGCATTTTGACACCACTTGTCCATCTCAAAAAGACAAGGATAGTTTAAAAAATATCACATCTCAAAGTGCATTAAAAGACAAGGATTATCTACATTTTTTCAGCCTTCTCAAAAAGACATAAATGATATCTTTCAATTATTTATTATAAAATTTTCAGTTAAGAATTTTAATATTGCAAGAGAGTGAAAGTGTGTATTCTATTGTTTTAATTCTTTTGTTTTCCATTTTGTCCTTGCATCTTAAATTAAGTTGTATTGATTTCAAATTTTGAAATTTTCATTCTTGAAATTGATATTTGGAAGATTTCATTATTATTTTGTTGAATTATACATCAAAATACATTAAGTGTGTAAGACCTTGTATTTATAGATAGTTTTCATGATTAGCTTATATTGGATAGAATTGGAACGCAGTTAGATCTGTCATAACATAAAGCATGTCAAGCATCACTACAGCATTACATTAAGATAAGTATCACAAATAAAGCATAACTTAGTGCGTCTTCAATTTTATACTAGCAATGTAACTTAAGTTGATATCAAAGAAGTCAAAATTATGTGATATATATATAACAAGCCCTACACTAGTTTTTAACATAACCCTTTATTTCTAGAAAGATGTATCAAAGACATAGTGAATGTCACTTTAGTAGATAATACATCTATAGAAGGTGGAATAGACTGCATAGCAATTGAGGATGCCTCAAACAAATCGTAAGGGTGACAATGACCTATCTCAATATTATTATGATCTCTATCAAAACTTCATTACGGGATGTAGATCCACCATCAGATTCCCAATTTTTTAATTAGTGATTACAATCAAACAAATAAATCTTCACTTTATTAACAATTGCAAATTGATTAAGGCAGCAAGGTGGAATATCCAAACAAATAAATCTTCATGTCATTAACAATTGTCAATTGATTTCAAAACGTTTTCTCATTATTTGCATATTTTAGTCTTAGCTATACATGACATAGATCAAACATCAGACATGAGAATATGATAAGTAGATGTGATAGATATTTTTTTATTTTTTTTTTGTTAATAACCAATTATTTATGCTTTTATGGTTACATTTTAAAAACATTAAAAATTTATTTTAGCAAACATAACTTGGGCAAAAATTTGAAATTCCTTTTTATAAAACATATAGTCAATGAAGCCTAGAATGTGACACATCTTTTGAATTTGAGAAAGAATACATGATTTGAAAGCTATGGTGTTTTCAACTATGTATATATATCAATAATTTAAGCACACTAAAGGTAATAATAAAAAAATTAATTAAATATTAAATTTATAATAAAGAATATAATATATTTGTGCAATCTTAAGAGTTCCTTCTATAAACCCTTTTAATTTAATTAAATTCCATTTAATATGTGTGTATAGTGTAGACACTTAAATTAATTATTTTAATTAATTTAACCTTCCTACATAATTAATTCATTTAATTGTGTTAATCTTTATTTTTCTCAATATTAATTAAATTTAATTTAATTAATATTGTCACTAAAGTCCAATGATTGATTTATTTAATAAAAAAAATTTCCCTTTCTTCTTCTAAAGTACTCAAAAATTAATTCTTCTTAATCCCCCTTTTAATTAATTAATTTCAATTAATTAATTAATCTAGGTGATTCCTACAAATCATTAGTCTAATCAATTCTTCTAGAAACTCCCTTAATCTTGCTTAGCATAGTTATTCTTCAATTTTTACTTCCCCCCACTCATTCTCTCTCCCAGTCAAATCCTCCTACAAATCCCACTTGCTCCTAATCCTCGCCTAATTCATCTAAATAATCCCCCTAATCCCTTGCTAGTACCTAATCCCCATGATTAGGCACAAAAGTCAACTATAGCCATTTATGGCTAAATTCTCTTTGTCCCCCTCTCACCTTCCACCTTAAATGCTCCCTTTTCTGGTGAATGTGAGTTTTTCAAAATCTCATATTCTCTCATGCTTCTCACCTTCCCAAGCAATTTTAAAATTCCTTTTCCCTTTTCTAATCCCGATGCACACAATATCTTAGGAATTTTTAATTCCATGTGCATCCCCCAAGGAATTTTTAAGTCATTTTATTCCTCCTAGGTGCATTGGGAACTCTTCCCTATGTACCCTAAGGAGGGTGGACACAAGGAATGCCTTTATGGCAAATCTATTGGTCTCCACCCCCCTTGTCATGTCATTGTCCATTGATCCATGTGATCTCTTCTTTTCAATCCTAACCCTCCACTTTTCTTCAATCTTGACCGTCTATTTTCCTCCATCCAATTCTATAAATTGGGGTCTCCATCCCCTCATTTGATATCTCCAATTCGTGCAATCTTATGTTGTTCATTTGAGCCTAGAAATCATCCCAAGTATCTACATTATAGCCAAATCCATATCCTCCATCACTTCATCATTTCATCCATCCATCTTGCATCCATCAATAAATCTCCCACTCACCATTGTTGTGCAATCTTGGAGATCCATCCACAACCAAACAGAGGACCACATCCAATCAAGTGGAGCAATAGGGCACATTCCACTTCATCATTCGCTCAATCGAAGGAACAAGAGAGACTCCTCTCTTGCAAGGTAATATTTGTGTTATTTAATGCATTTATTTTATCTTTTTATATCTTTTGGATTTAAACTAACCTGCTAACCTTGCTTGAAGTTTCCCTTGGTTCATTTTGGCATGCTCAGGGGGACCCACGTCCCATAAATCTAACATTTTGTGAGGTATTTTTGTGATTTTTTAGCCGCAGGTTCAGGGTCATCACGAGAGTCTGCAAATCGATGCATGCACCTCTGCTTCGGCACATGTGCAGGCGCTTCAACGTGTCTGTTTTGAATTTAAAATTTACGGACCCACCTTTTTTTGCAAGCTGTCGTTCAGCACGTCTGCAGTTCTATAAATTTTTCCCTTTTAGTAGATTAGAATTTCATTCTGGCTTAATCATTTAAATTTAAAATTCAAAATAAAATTGAAAAACCAATTAAAAAATCAAAAAAATATTTCTTTCTATAATTCTGTCTTATTTACATTTTTGTGAAACACCAGCGCGTGCGCAAGCATTTAGGCATGTGCATAGGCATTTCGGCACCTACGGTCTAGTTCAGTGCTTCCGTTTAACCCAATTTTCTGCCTTCTTTCAAATTTTCAAATTTAAATTTTTGGAGTCTTTGTTCCCGCTAATCCTTTTGTTACGACGTGTACACTTGCGATTCAGTGCAGGTGCTTCTGTTTCGGCACGACTGTTTCAGGTATAATCTCTATTTTCAAGAATTTACATTTTGTTTTCTGTGTTTTCTGATTTTTAGCGGGAAAAAACTGCTTCGGTGTGTACGTAGGCATTTCAGTGCCTGCACAGGCACTTTAGTGCGTCTGCCTGTATGTCGGCGTGTCCGCTATGGCTATAGAATTTTTTCTGTTTTGATCTAATTTTGAGTTTTGCAGGTCTGTACAATCAGTCTAAGACTAGAAACCGAAACTACTGACTGTTTGTTTTGCAGGACGTTGGGAGAAGATTTTTTTTTTTCACTAGTCTAGTTATCTTTTATGCATTTCTAGATTAGAAAAAATTTCATTTTGGGCATTAAAATTTACAAGTGTCTTCTTAGATTAGCATCACATTTCATTTCTTTAAGTGTCAATGAACATCATGTTTTCCATGTCTTATTTTATTTTGATTGCATGTTTTTACCCTTAGAGGGCCTGCCTTCCCGATTTGCCTGGCAGTCTGCACAGGCATTGGTGAGAGGGGAATGACTCAAGTGGTAACAGGCTAAAGCCAAACTCTTCCAAGCCACTATAAATAAATGTGTTTGTGATGAAAGTTGCAAGAAACGTGTGTTGATTAGTCCATACTGACACTATGTCTCCCCATAAACCCTATAGAGTGCAACCTCTATAGGTTGGGAGTCTTCCGTAACTATGAAGTGTAAAGTGCCACATGTATGGTCACACGAATGGATGCCCTAACTAAGAACTCTTGTGTTTAGAAGACAAAAACTTTCTAGTCATTGGTGCAGGATGTCAGACCTCCGAAGGCGCTCACATTTTTACAGCTCTTAGTAGAGATACGAAGTTCGCCATGGGGATTTTTCATGGGAACTGATGCTTGGCTGCCCCAGAGAAGTGAGTGTTGAGGGTGGAGCTAGTGGGGTCAAGCATCTAAGTATCCACTCTAAGTAAGTGTAGCTAGGAAACCAAGTGAGATCTATGAATATTGTCCTTGCCTTCCTTAGGAAATGTTGTGAAGGTGAATGATTGTCTTTGAGTCACACTTGGCCAATGTGTTTGCTATGTTTGATGTTTTCTTGCCAAGAGTAGAGTGATAAACAATCCCCTCATTTTCCCCATTTGTCAAACATTCTCAAGTCCAAATTTTCACACCTTGCATAGTCAAAGTCTAGATCTAGTCCATCACATCTTCACCTCATGTTTCATAAGCCTAAGTTGTACAAGCATCCCAAGAAGTCAATCCATCGTCCAATCAAGAAGAAGAAGCTCACCCAAGCCCAGCTCATTAGACACCAAAAGTTTTGGTATACCAACCACAAACTCTTTCTCAAACATAGAACCTTTTTGCACCAATATCATGATTATATTAATGTTCATAGCAATGAGTTTTATGCTAGTGACTATTGGCAATTTGGAGGAATTGATTATGTGTTGCATTGATGTTTTTCATTGATGTCAACACAAGCTTGTTTGGTTGTCTACTGGGTTCCGGTAGAGTGGTTGGATTGTCATGTTGATCTGGAGATCATCTTCAGTATTCTCTAGTACATTTAGTTTGGTGGAATTAGTTTGGTTTGGTCATTCATGTGTGTGTCACATTCAATTGGTTTGGGATTTAGTGATCCAGAAGCTATCATATGCTCTAGTAAGCCTTTTGGTTACTGGCAAAGGTTTTTTGAAGATCTTTTGATGGATTCGATAAGTGGTGTTGGTGTGGCTTCTAGAAGGTTCTTGAGATGCTAATGGTTATCATGTTTGTGTTCCAGTTGATTGGTGGTGTTATATTTGGCTTATGGCAACCTATTTTAGGTCCAAACCGGTGTTATTCTATTAGGTTATGCACCAATTTATGTAACGTGTTGGTGGATGCTCCCAATGCATTAGCGGTTGGATTTATTCTTTGTTTAATGTTGTTTCAGTCTTAGGCCGACTTGGATTATCATTGGTTTGTGGGTTTATGTAATGGATTTTATTGCATTATCTTTTAGGTGGCTGACCTAACTATTTAGGTCCTGGGTTGGTATAAATATGATATAAGATCTGTTTGTAGATCATCGATCATGGGTTATGGGATTATCTATGTGCGAATAAAGTTGTAATCACATGCAAAGGTTTTGGTCGATCATAGGTGATCGAATTGGGTTTGTGTAAGAGGTTTAAGACCTCTGGCATTGAGCTTAACTAGAACTATACTCAGACATAGGGCATGCTATTCTTGCAGTTCATTCTTATTTTTGGATTGTAGTCCGAAGATCTTTTGTAGTCAGTAAGACTCCTTTGTAATGAGTAGTGTGCTCTAGCCTATCAGCCTTCTTGCATGTGCAAGCCCCTTATTGTAATCACATACTTACTGCAGAAGTATCATCTAACTGTGGGTAGACTTCCCACCATGGTTTTTCCCTTTATCTGGTTTTCCACATACAAATCTTGGTGTTATGTGTTGTGGATGCATGGTTTTTGGTTTATGATTTATTTGTGTTCTTAATTGATATATTTTCTATTCCGGTAAGAGGTTTTGTGTGCTTAAAGTTTCATAATCTATTAACAATGGATTTACCCCCTCTCAACTGTTCATCGGTTATCCTAACAATTTGTATTAGAGCTTGGTCCTCTTTGTAGAAGCTTAACCACTTGAGGAAGATCCTATGGTGAGTAATCGTTCAACTTAAATTTCTTACTGGAAGGACAGTCCTAGGCTTGAAGGAACAAATTACAGAGTATGGAAGCTTCGGATGGAGACTCATTTGAGATGTCTTAGCAAAGAGATTTGTGAGAACACTGAGAAAGGATATACTCATTAAGATCAGACATCTGGAAATCCTCCTTCGTTAGAATTGGATAAGAACATTGAAAATGACTGTAGAGCTAGATAATCCCTTTTGAGCGCCATTTCAGATCAGCAAGTAATGGGATTAACAAACAAATCATCTGCAAAAGCTATATGGGATAAGTTGGAGACTCTAAATGAATGTGACCCTACTATTAAAATTACTAAACTTGATGGTTACCAAGTGAAATATGAGAACCTGAGAATGGAGGAAGATGAAAGAATTGTTGCTTTTATGGAAAGAGTTAATGAAATTGTCTTGGGAATTCAATGTTGTGGCGGATCTCTGAGCAAAGATGAAATTGTTTCTAAAGTATTGATAGCTTTTCCACTGGCTTACAAAATGAAGGCTACTGCAATCAATGAGTTGAGAACAATGTCTAACTCTTCTATCAATAGGGATATTTTGGTTGGAAAGTTATCTTCTTTTGAGCTTGAAGATTATGGTCCTCAAGGAGCTACAAAGACTAAATATTCTTTCAATGCATCTACATCATCAATCGGCAAGAAGGATTGGAAAACACTTTATGCAAAGGAACTCAACGAAGAGCTTGAGAAACTTGAAGCACTATTTGCTAGAAGGATACCTAAAGGTCCGACGGGAAGTAAGTATGAAGGGAAATCTCCTTTCAAATGTTTTGCATGTAATAAGATAGGTCATTTTGCATCTAGATGTCCTAAAAGGAATTCAAGATTTGAAGAGAAAGCTAGAACATCTTTTAAGCCTAACCATGAATATGTGAACAAGCATAAGTACATGAGGAACAAAGACAAATCATGCTACTATGTTGATGAGGAAGGTGTAACTGATGATTTTGATGATGAACCAACAAAAGGTTCAACTAGTGGATCTGAAAATGGAAAGGAATGGGTATTCTTAGCTATCAAGGAAGATGCTCTGGAACCTATCATTCAAAATAAAGAGAAGGCCCTTGCTACTAAAGTTGAAGACAAGGATGAATGGGTGATAGATAGTGGATGTTCACGTCATATGATTGGAGATAGAAGGAAGTTTCTATCTTTGCAAGAATTTGACGATGGTCTGGTCAGATTTGGAGATGACAATGTTGGCATTTGCATGAAGACTCCATTAATGATATGTTATGTTTTTATTGATGTCAATTGAACCAGTAATGGTATTTATGATATTTTTGATATTATTGTTGTTATTGATATTGTCTTGTAACTAGTAGGAAGAGATTTGAGGAATATGTTGTAAACCGGTATGTTAGTTTGTGAGTTGAACCAATAAATCGATGTATAAGGTTAAACCCTTTCTATACAATGTAACTGGTAAACCCTACCAGTTGTTTTTTGTTAAACCCTAATCGATCAAGTTTATTGGTTTAAGATCTAATGATGAGCAGTAATGATGGCGACATATGTGATCCTTGAATGAGGATTAGTTTAGATTGTTTTGGCGCATTTGTTTGATTGTCTAGGGAATGAGCAAAGTGGATTGCATCTAATGCATAGCGCATGATGAGTTACAAGTCCAATGAAGCGGTGATCATGGAGCGGTTGGAATTTTCTTGAAGAATGTGTATAGATTGCTATGTAAATCCAGCAGTCACACTTGAACTGATTTGTTTGTAATCTCTATGAGAGAATTAGGTTTTTTGTTGTGTTACCAACCTAATTGATTTGTATTTAAGGTCAATGAAGTTGTTTGTAAAGTGGTTGGCAAAGTGTTGGCTGAAATCAGTTGAGTGTGTGGCTGCCTAACCAGAGAAAGGATCTGCAGTTTGAGTAAAGGCAGATTGAAGCTTAAAAGGATCTGATCAAGCAAATATAGTGCTATTCAAATAGATCAACAAAAACCCGTTGTTTTCTAACAATTACAGCAGAAGTGAAATCCCCTAGCTAGGTAAGCTCTAACAAGCTTGGTTACTTCTTAAATCCTCTAACAAGGTGATCCATTAGCTTGGATTCTCAAATCCTCTACCGAGGTTACTCCTAACAGGGTATTTGCTTTTCATCAAGGCATTTTGTAAATCCCTTAATCGGGTGATTCCTAATAGGATCGGTTCTTAAGGGGACTTATTATAAAAGCTTTAACAGGATTGGTTATTAACAGGGCAAACTTCATAAGAGTTCAGATAGCTATCTTGTGAGTCTCATCTCACCGTGGTCTTTACCTATTTGGGTTTTCCATGTATAAACATTTGTGACAAGTGGTCAATGTTTTTGTGGTTATGATCTTATTTGTTGATTTGATTGACTACTTAACCATTCTGATAAGGCATGATAACTGGAATAATTGAGAGATTAAGTATGTTGATATATGATTAAGCATTTTGATGTTTACAAGATTGAAGTTGTTTACTGTTAAGTTGTTATAACAGTTAACCAATTGATGTTTAGTATTCTTATGAGTATTGATCTTGATAGTGAAAGTTTACTTTGTGAGTTTGAATTTGACATTGGGAAGTTTGTATCAGTTTATTAGTTTAGTGATTGACCCCCCTCCTCTCAGTAATCTACCGGATACTTATTCTTTCATCATACCATCAGACAAAGCATGCATGATTAGAGGAAGAAGAACTATATCCTTGGATGGTAAGCATAAAACTGATAATGTTTATTATGTAGAAGGTTCAAGGCATAATCTTTTAAGAATAGGATAGTTGGTGGATAAGGGATTTTAATTACAGTTCAAGGATGGAAAGTGCAAAATCATCAATAGATCTGGATTAGAGATTGCAACCGGTACTTAAACTAGAGGTAACATATTTCATTTGAACTCTAGTGAGAATAGATGTTTGATTGCACATATTGATGAGAATTGGCTATGGCATAAGAGGTTGTGTCATGTGAATTTTGATTGCATTGTAAAGATTAGTTCAACTAAGGCAGTTAGAGATATACCTATAATTGTGAAGCCTCATAATCCTATATGTAAGGAATGTCAAATGGGTAAGAAATTCAGAACTTCTTTTAAGAGTATACAAGAGAAATCTAATGGTATTCTTGATCTTATTCATACTGATTTATGTGGTCCTACTAGAATAAGAATCTTTTAGGGTGATAGATATTTCATGCTAATCATTGATGACTATTCTAGAATGATGTGGGTTACTTTTCGAAGGGAGAGATCTGAAGCCTTTTAAAATTTCAAGACCTTTAAAGCTATGGTTGAGATAGAGATAGTGTTAAAAATCAAATTCTTAAGATCCGATCAGGGTGGTGAATTCACATCTAGTGAATTTAACAATTATTGTGAGGAACATGGTGTAAGAAGACAGTTGTCTGCACCCTAAACACCTCAACATAATGGTGTTGTGGAAGGAAAGAATAGAACAATCCTGGATCCAGCTAGATCTATGATGACGGAAGCTAATTTGCCTCATATCTATTGGAGAGAAGCTATGAGCACAATGGTATACACATTCAACAGAGTTCATATCAAAGGAGACACCGATAAGACACCTTATGAGTTATGGTTTGGTCATACACCTATAGTTAAGTACTTCAAAATCTTTGATAGTAAATGATATATCAAAAGAGATTATTCCATTGGAAAGTTTGATCCTAGATGTGATGAAGGGATATTTCTTGGTTATTCAAATGAAAGCAAAGCATATAGATGTTATAACAAAAGATTACAGAGAATTGTGGAGAGTTCTAATGTCAAGGTGGATGAGTTGTACAAAGGTCAAATCAAAAGTTATGAAAGAGAAACAAAAGTGGAAATGATCATAATTGATTTGGTAGTACTTGCACTGGAACATAATGTTGAACTAGTTACCCTGACAGTATCAAAAAACTCAACAGTAACTGAAGATCAGAGTAGAGAAACAAAAAGTCAGAAGACTCCTAGGTATGTAAGGTTGAATCATTCAGAAGATCAGATCATTGGAGATAAGAGAAAAGGAGTGATGACAAGGAGAAAGTTGGCAGCTGAAAGGTATGCTTAATTTCTCAAATTGAAATGGCATTAGTAGATGAAGCATGTCAGGATGAATGTTGGATGAAAGCTATGGAAGAGGAATTGGATCAGATAGAAAAGAACAACACATGGACTTTAGTTCCCCGGCCTAAAAATAAGAATGTTATTGGAACTAAATGGGTTGTTAGGAATAAATTGAATGAAGATGGACAAGTTGTGAGGAACAGGGCTAGATTGGTCTACAAAGGATATTCTCAAAAGGAAGGAATTGATTATGATGAAACTTTTGCTTCGGTAGCAAGGATTGAAGCTGTGAGATTATTTCTTGCTTATGTTGCCCATAAGAAATACAAGGTTTATCAGATGGATGTTAAGTGTGCATTTCTAAATGGAGATCTTGAAGAGGAAGTCTACATTGAGAAACCTAATGGATTTTCTCTTTCAGATGACAATAACATGGTTTGCAAATTGAGAAAAGCTTTATATGGATTAAAGCAAGCCCCTAGAGCTTGGTATGCGAGATTCAACAAATATCTTTTGAAGTTTGGTTTCACTAAAGGTAATGGTGACAATAATTTTTATTATAAGATCACTAATGGTGGCATATTGATTGTTGAGGTCTTTGTTGATGATATTATTTTTGGAGGTGAAGAAAAGTTATGTATGGAATTCTCTGATAACATAAAGAATGAATTTGAGATGTCTATGATTGAAGAAATGAGATTTTTCTTAGGTTTGCACATTACTCAAACTGATAAAGGTATTTTCATCTATCAAACTAAGTATGCTAGAGAGTTGTTGAAGAAATTTGGTATGAAAAATTCTAAACTAGTTGGTTCTCCTATGGTTACAAGTGATAAATTAACAAAGAAAGATATATCAACTCTAGTAAATCCTACAAGGTATAAATCTATGATTGGATGTTTGTTATATTTGACTTAGACTAGACTGGATATAATGAATGTAGTTTGTATTGTATCAAGATATCAGAGTGATCCAAGAGAGAATCATGAGAGTGCAGTGAAAAGGATTTTTAGATATTTACAAGGAACAACTTAATATGGTTTGTGGTATCCTAAAGATGATGACTTTACACTATGTGCATATATAGATGCAAATTGGGTTGGAGATATAGATGACCGGAAAAGAACATCCAGTGGAGCTTTCTTTCTTGGAAAGAAACTTGTTTCATGGATCAGCAAGAAACAGTCACGTACTTCTTTATCTACTATTGAGGCTCAGTATGTTGCTGCTCCTACTAGTTGTACACAAGTTCTATGGATGAAGCAAATGTTGAAAGATATAAGGGTAGATTTTAATGAACCGGTAGTTATTCACTGTGATAACTTTGCTGCTATTGACATATCAAAGAATCCAATATTTCATTCTAAGACAAAGCACATATCAATCAAGTATAACTTTTGAAGGGAAAGGTAGAAGCAAATGAAGTTAGATTGGTTTATGTGAACACTAAAGAGAAAATTGCAGATATCTTCACTAAACCTATGCCCAAGGAATCATTTGAGTACTTTAGTGACAAATTGGGGGTCTTTACTCCTCTGATAGAGACTCAAGTGATGCTAATTGGCATCAGTCCGATATGCATTATCAAAACTATCATTCATTTTGGATTGATGAGTTGGTGCTACTACTCAGGGGGAGTAGTCAATTGTATGGTTTAGAGGATTTATGGTTTTTCTTTGATGTTTATGTCAGATTCCTAGCATTGATGTCAAAGGGGGAGAGATATATATGTGACAAATAGAGCTTAACAGAGATATCAGTCACAGGGGGAGTTTGGTCTATGGATGGTTAATTGGTACAAAACTTCATTGATATATCATTTATTGGATGTCTTCCATTGGGGGAGACTTGTTTGGAATTTCTTCGCACTTGGATATTTTTCACATCTAGTGTTGCCATCAATGCCAAAGGGGGAGATTGTTGGAAATTTGGAGGAATTGATTATGTGCTGCATTGATGTTTGTCATTGATGTCAACACTAGCTTGTTTGGTTGTCTACTGGATTCCGGTAGAGTGGTTGGATTGTGATATTGATCTAGAGATCATCTTCGGTATTCTTCGATATGTTCAGTCATTTATGTGTGTGTCACATTCAGTTGGTTCGAGATTTGGTGATCTGGAAGCTATCATATGTTCTAGTAAGCCTTTTGGTTACCGGTAACGGTTTTACAGGCAGAGCTTTGTTGAAGATCTTTTGATGGATTCAATAAGTGGTGTTGGTGTGGATTCTAGAGGTGCTTAGGATGTTGATGGTTATCATGTTTGTGTTCCATTTTATTGTGTTGGAATCCAAGAACACTAAGAGGGGGGGTGAATCAGTGTTCTATCGGTATAATCAATTTTAACCTTATTAATAGTGTAATTCAATAACCGGTAAACATGAAAGAATATAACAACAAATAGAAATGAAGCAACCACAAGAGCATACACCATAACACAGAGATTTATACATGGAAAACCTTAAAGAGGAAAAACCACGGTGGGATTAGAGACCCACAATATCTATCCACTAGCCAAACGCATAAATATTACAATAGAGGCCTACACATGCAGGAAGGCCAATGGCCTAAAGCACACTTCTTATCACAAAAGGAGCCTCACTGACTACAAACACCACATATGGAGTTATAAACAAAATTCTAAACTCTGAGAGTGCATCTGCTATGTTGGATGTGTTCTGCATAAAGAACAGTCTGTATTGGTTTACACTGTGTCATTCCTTACCGGTATCTTGCTTCGCTTCCCAAACCTCTAAACCAAAATCCAAGACCGACTACAGAATATTACATTCACATTTTGTCAATCAAGATTTCTCACACAACATCACATTACTATATTCCATTACCTTCTGATGCATCACCAAAATAACCTAATCGGACTGACCTAAATACCCTTCCCAAACACAAACATAAATGCCTTATGTCGGCTTACAATTATATTACAATTTATTTACATGTCGGCCTAAGAAAAAATAAATTCATTAGAATTCAAGACCGATTCCTTTGATCATTTCCATTTATACCTTCTAGATCAATCTCCTGTGTTGGCTTCATATATCGATTCCTAGAGTGACAGTTTCCCTTGTCTACTAGTGTCGGTTCCTTGAATTGCCAGTTCACTGAATGTTGGTTGCCAAACAATGTATACCGATGAGTACCGTTGAAGTGACCAATCCAAAATGGTGTGTGTTTCCATCAATGACAACACAACTAAGCCAGATGAGTGTCAATTGCCAATAATCTCCCCCTTTGGCATTGATGGTAACACTCATGTGAAAAATGGATTGTTGAAGTGTTGTTCCGGTTCCTTGCCAAAAAATCCAAAACTGATCTCAAAAATTGTTGGAAGACTACTCCCCTTGAGCTATACATTACTTCTTATGTCCCAATTATTTTTCACATCAACCTCTCCCCCTTTGACAACAATGCCAAAGCCAGGGCAAATGAATGAAAGAATGAGAGAAAAACTATGATTACTAAACCTAGATGAACTTGAAAATATTCGAGTAAGCATTCTTCAAAAATCCTAAATATGCATCCCATCCTATCTTCAATGTGCTCAAAATGGATACAAAACCATTAAGACTATATGCGTGAAGCTCTTCGTCTGATAAGTATGTCGGAGTAGGTTTATTCATTAAATTTATGCTTTCCTTCTTGTGAAGTAACAAAGTGTTCAACTGGGGACTCACCAAACCTCTTATTTCCCTTGCACGCCGGATATGCCTATCCATGTCCTTCTCTAATCTAGAAATCTCAGACTCTGTAATCAAAATCTGACCATCAATGGTATTGGTCAGTGTCTGAGTACCATCAAAAATGTTAGCCAAAAGATCTAACTGGGCCTTTACCGCCTTCAACTTCACCTCAAGGTCCACTATTAGTTTGTCGGTGTTAGTACAGGACCTATATATTGCTACACTCATTTAGAGCCACATCAATCTTTGTTATTTCATTTGTCATCTTAGCCTTGTCAAATGAAATCATGCTATCACAAGTGACCTTCTGGGCTACATTATACCGCTCAATCAATTATTGGTTTGATACCTATTGAGGAGTTTTAAACTCTTTGGAAATATGCTCAGTAAAATCTTTCAGTTTACCAGATGGACTTCCAATCTGATCTACCTTATATTCTGGTGCAAGCTACTACAAACCCGGAATGACCTACTCAATAACCTTCTTGTCTTCAATCCATTCCTTCCTTAACTTCTGAGTTGCAACATACATCAACTCAAAACTTCTCAACTGCTCAATATTCTTCTATGCAAAATCAACTTGACCGGATGAGTCAACTGCCAACAATGAATGACTATCCAAAATATTCTAGGAAGATTCAACCTCAAGGCTTGCACTGGTGGCTTTGCCACTTGGTGCAGTAACCTTTTCAACCTTAACCTCTTAAGTATGTATATTTGGTGTCAGAGGTTTAGTATCCTCAACCTACTTATTTTTTGTTTCCACATCGATAACCTCTATATCTGAAATGATTTGTTTCGGTGTATCCTACCTATCCTTGTACAGTTTCAATGTTATCTATTGGTATCTCTATATTAGGTACAAGTGGTTCTATCAGAGAAATATCCTTTGATATTTTTTGATCCAAAACCGGTGTATCCATTCCCAATATGCCTTTCCCCTTATCATCTACTAGGATATTTAGAGTGTTAGACATTTGAGAGACTCTCGGTGATGTAAAGAATCTTGGTTTATCTACAAAGAATTTTACCCAAGCCTCATGTGTCTCCTTAACTATCTCATTCACTCTAACTACCATGAGACTCACATGCCAATGTTTGCTTCAGAAAATTGATTTATTAGCAAACTCTAAATACTGTTGCATCTCTTCATCAGTTATAGCACCACAAACAGTTAACAATTACTATACCTTTATATGTCTATCCTCTTCAACCATAGATAACCTTCTAGCATCTAGTTTACTATACAAATCCACCAGTATCTATTTTTCAATCTCTAAAAGTGCTTTCTTATATATATCTAAGTACAAAAAACTAATTCCTCTATCTCCATTTTCTCCTTATCATCCATATGTTGGCATATGCACACTCCAATGAGACATTGTAGGTGATTGAAGGTTTTGTCATTGATGGCAACCTTACAATCCTATGACACCGGCAAGGCATTCCACCGGCACTAGCAAGATCAGACTCTACACCGGCACTCAGATCACCGGCACTGGTAGTGAAAGGAAGCATACTGGCACAGAGGCCGATAGGATTTTTGTTGTAATATATTTTCTTTATTATTTGTAAAATCATTGTAAGCCGACTTGGCAAGTTGTAAAATGACTCTTATATAAGAGAGGTCCTTGTAGAACATTTTGAAGTAAGAAAGAGGAATGTAATTAGACAAAATAAGGCAGACCTATTATCTGAATTATAGGTTAAGGGTTTATGTAAGAAGTAGAGAAGAAACTGGTACTGGATCTAGCATTATAGATGCTATTTTGAAGTAGTACAAGACACTGGATTTATATAATCCATTTTGTAAGTCATTGAGACTTCCTATTTTGTATTTGAGCAGTGAGCTCTAGGCAATTGGCCTTCCTGCATGTGCAGGCTCCTCTTGTAGTAGTAATATTCTCTTATTGGCCAGTAAGTGAATATTGTGGGTCACAAATCCCACCGAGGTTTTTCCCACACCGGGTTTCCTCATTAAATCCTTGTGTTATGGTGTTTTTTTCATGTGGTACACAGTATTAATATGCCCTACATGTTTTAAGTTAAGAAAATCTATTAACTGGTTAGATACTGATTCACCCCCCCCCCGCCTCTTAATATCTGTGGGAATCCTAACAATTGGTATCAAAGCTTGGTCCTCTATTTTCAGAAGCCTAACAGCTTGAGGAAGATCTTGACACTAGTAGAGATGGAAAATCTGATGAAGCAACTTGAAGGAGCTCTCTCAGACTATGATGCAGAAAAATTAAAAAATATCAAACTTGAAGATGATCTAAAGGCTACTCAGGATATTATGCAAGCACTTCAAGAGAATATTACTATTTCAAGAAATAAGAGAAGAGAACTTTGTGAAAAGATGCAAAATGAGAATGATGAAAAAGAAACTCTTAATGATATGATAAACAAGCTGAAGCAAGAGAACATGACAACAAAGAATGAGATGCAGGATATGACTATAAGATTTTGTAAGAAATTGAAGATAGAAACAAGAATGAAGAAGATTTGACCAGAAGACTAAGTGATGTTGCAAATGAGAACACAAGACTTAGCTATGAAAATGATTTGTTGAAGACAGATCTGATGCACACTCAGAATGACTCAAATGAACTGATGAGGCAGAAAGAAGTCTTAGAAAGAGAACTAGATACTGCAAATCAACATAAAGAGAAATTCAAGAAAAGCTCAGAGGAACTTGGTAACTTGCTGAAGAATCAAAAACCTAAAGGTGACACTTGTGGAATTGGCTTTGAAGTTGGTGAAAGCTCCGATACTAGAAACACATAGGATCATAGCAAACCGGTAAGACAACCTACTGCTTATAAATTCAATGGCAAATACTTTAACTGTAATAAGTATGGTCATAGAGAAAATGAATGTAGATCTAGAAACTATCAGAATACTAATGCACCCACCGGTCAATGTTCAAAATGCAACAAAGTTGGTCATAATTTTGAGAATTGCAAAATGAATGTGAGATGTTATGTTTGTGGAAGATTTGGACATTTATCTAATCAATGCAGAACACAAACTGACATAGGTTATGGAAAGGCTATTCAAAGAAATAATGTGACTTGTTATGCATGTAACAAAATTGGGCATATTGCTAAATTTTGTAGAAGCAAGTCCTCATCGGTAGACAACAAAGGTCCTAGTTTGAAAAGAAAAGAAAAAGTTGAAGAAGTTAAGCAGGAATTCTCAAAACAATGGATCAGGAAATCAGAACTAAATGGTGTTGGAAATACTCCTCCATCGGAAGAACAGATTAGTACTCCACCGGCAGAACATAATAGCACTCCACCGATAGGAGTCTCTTCATCAAATTGAAGAAATTTCTTTGAGGGTTTGGCAATCAATGAGACATATGCTATTATTCCCTCGGTTGATGGTAAGAAGTTGAAATTACTTCTATACCGGTAGTTATGTTAAGTGATTACTTAACTGGCAAGCATTAAATGTGGTAGTTGGCAAATTGACATTATAAATTAATGGTTTTGGCTCCATTTCACTTCACCGAGCATTCAAACATTCGAAGAGCACGAAATTTCCAGAGCTAAGGCATTTCAAGCAAAGAGGCAAGGCATTTCAGCAATCAATCCTTCCAAAGGCAGAAAAAGGTATTTATAATCTTGTCATCCTCTTCTGTACGTGAATTCATAGCAAACCCTACTATAGTCGAGGTAATCAAATCCCCTAGGCTTGTATTTCAGCTAGTCCCCGAGATAGCTAAAAATGATGACAATGTAGGTGATTTTTCCCAAATTCCCAAAGGAGTTGTTTTTGCAGAAGACCCTAGAATTTATATCCATTGCCATATAGAAGAATTAGGAGATGAAGAAATCAAGAACATGTACAAATCTATTATTTGTGATGACTCCAAAAATGTAAAAACTGAACACAAAATTGTTGAAACCCTAGGATTCACTGAGATCCTCTGCATTCCCGAATTCCCCAAGGAAGTGATAAGAATAGTATTGAGCAAGGTACATGGAGAATTCTTTTGGCTAGATTCAATTCATAAAATTACCAAGGAAGTTGTGAAAGTTGTAACAGGGTTACCTTCCACTGGTAACAGACCAGACAAGACAAAGAAGGTCTCAAATGACTTGGTAATAAACCTAACTGGTGCAACATCCGACAGAAGGTCTCTAAGGGTTAATGATGTGACCGACATAAATGTGAGATTTGTTAGCATGATTTTAGGTTATAAAGCAACACAGGCAAACTGACTTAACTCAGTTTCCAGTTTATGCATAAAAAGTGCATGTGATATGGTTAAGGATAATGTAAAAATTGATGAATGTGAATGGCTAAATGATGAATTGATTGACAATTTAGGGAAGATCGAGAAGGATAAGAAAGGAATATTTAGATTTGGTAACTTACTTGTATGCTTAATGCTACACATAACCAAACAGGTGCTCGGTATAGGTATCAAGAACCTTGGATTTGATATATCGGTAGGGAAACAATTATCAGACTTGTTCAACAACATGGGTGAAAGCAAACAAAAGAATATTGATGAGTATTTTCAAGCACTAAAGGCTAGAATGAACAAAAGAGTCAGACTGTCACAAAAAATTGTAAACAAATACAGAGATGATATATGTTTTGTGATTAAAAAGGATGAGATCTGGATGGAAGCAGTTATCCCAAGAACAATTTGGGTTACTGAGATGGTTTATGAGATTGATGACCACATCATTGAAACATATGCTAAAGCCCTTTTGGAAGCACCAAATGAACCTAAGGAAGAAGTATTTGGTAGTGCTGAGACCATTGAAAGCCAAATTCAATCTAAGAAGAGAGTAAAGAAAGTAGAAGCAATAGTGAGGAGAGGTTCAAGGTAGGCTAAGGCTATAAAAGAAGATGTGCTGAAACAAACCGGTATCACTGAAGATGAGTTACAGGCTCAACAACCAAAAACTCACCTTTCACCGGTAGCAACTTCTTCAAAGAGTGACATGCCAGCTGAATTCAAAAGAGTTGTAAGGAAAAGACAACCTTCACCGGTATCCACACCCTCGCCTAGAAGAACTAGACAAAAACAACAGGCAGTGAGGTCTCCAGTAAAGAAGACAACCCCAAAGAAAAAGCTAACACCTAAGAAGAAAAGGACTCAACAATATATTTCTTCGATTGACAAACTATTGGATGAAATCACAGAAGAAGGAAAACTCAAGAACGTAGAAAAATTATATGATACACTATCAGCAGATGAGAAAGAGCAAGTTGAAAATAGTGTCATTTTACACCTGGATATCTATAAGAAGTTTTTGATGCAAGTTGTAGATGAGCTACAAAATGAATTATTCAAGAGACTGGAAGCAAGAAGACAATCTGTTGTAGAACTTGACAAGAAAATCAAAATTGAAAAATTACTTGTTGTCTACCCAATCAACTCTCCAAAAGAAATAGATAATCTAATTGCAAAGGCCAATCAGTCAGTATTCTCTACTGCACATCGGCATATTGCACTAATGGCAGGAAGAGTAAAAGAGGTAACAGAATAAATAGAAAATGGATGGGATATATTCCTTGTGGAGAAGGAAAAGCAGGAAGAGTACAGGAACCCCAAGCCTATCAAAGTCTATCAAAAGGAAAAAGATAAGGGCAAAGGAAAGGTTGGTGGACCTCCTAGTATCAAAATAAAAGATAACTTATCCCCACCACCTCTAATTACTCCACCAATAACAACAACAGAAGACCAACCGGCAAATGATAGTATGGATGTATCACAAGAGGATAATAATCCTAATTCAGAGATACTATACACAGTTGATGTTGATACTCAAAAGGTCAACATTGTGGTAGATAAAGACACAACCGGTAAGACTGACATGGCTAGTGAGCCACCGGCAACTGACAACATTGATAACATAGAAGGAAAAGTTGAAGATGATAGCATAGGGAAACAGACAGAGACTGAAACAGATCAACAGATTGAGAGACAAGCAAAGCAATAGGCTCCAGAATAGGAATGGGTTCATGTGGAAACAGTGCCACTAGCAACAGGAGAGAAACAAAAACCCTTGCTTAAGGAAATGGAAACACAGACTGACCTACCAGAGGTCACTACAAGAATGGTTACTTCCTCCACCGGTGGAATTCAGAATGTTGGTTCATCCTCAGCAGATTACAAATCAACCAATGTAACTGAAGTTCATTTAGATTCTTTGAAGAAAATAGCTGATTGTAGTTCACAAGCTTATAAAGCTATAGATGACACAATCCCAATTTTGAGGATGATAGCTCCAAAATGCAACATAGATAATAAGGATTCTTTGAGTCAACTTGACACTTTGTCAAAGTATATTACTGACAACACAGTGACAATTGAACAAATAAAGGAACATGCATTCAAAGACAGGTTGGAAATTGAAAACAAAAATTCTTTGAGGGTCAAATAAAGAAGTGTACTAGGGAATTTGACACACTTCTACCGGAACTATGCAACTCATTGAAGGAATTTATATCTCTGTACAAAGATACTTGCAAGAAAAAAAATTTAACAGTTGACATAGATAAGAAAATGAGCAAGGTACAAGAAGAAATAAATAAACTTGCTAACAATTTTGTTAATTCACCTGATACATTATCAGTTTTGAGCAAAAGATAACAGGTTTTGAGGAAGAGTTACTGAAGCTAGAGAGAGAAACGGAGAGAATAATAAACAAGCCTAAGAATCTAAGACTAAGACTAAGTCCCAGGCTGGACTATCTATCATTCTTGAGGAAGGAAATATCTGAGGCATCAATACAAGGACAGAAAACACCGGCAAAGCATATGCAACACCTCACCGGTACAATTCAAAGAACAGACGCAGCAATAAAAGATGGTAAGAAGTTTATGGAAAGCATAAATTTGGTTTTTTCGGATCTTTTTCAAATTGTAACCACCCAGTTACAAGGTTGAGATAGAAAACTACAACTCTATTGACACCTTGACAACCTTTGTCATTGATGCCAAAGGGGGAGTAGTAGTATGAGAAAATAATCTGCAAATGACTTATCTACTCAAGGGGAGCTCATATATTTTTGGTACACAATTTTGGAAACAATTTTTGGATGACAAGTTTTGGATACACTTTTGAAATTTTCTCATGAGTGTTGCCATCAATGCCAAAGGGGGAGATTGTTGGCATATGCACACTCCAATGAGACATTGTAGGTGATTGAAGGTTTTGTCATTTATGGCAACCTTACAATCTTATGACACCGGCAAGGCATTCCACCGGCACTAGCAAGATTAGACTCTATACCAGCACTCAGATCACTGGCACCGACAGTGAAAGGAAGCATACCGGCACAGAGGCCGATAGGATTTTTGTTGTAATATATTTTGTTTATTATTTGTAAAATCACTGTAAGCCGACTTGGCAAGTTGTAAAATGACTCTTATATAAGAGAGGTCATTGTAGAACATTTTGAATTAAGAAAGAGGAATGTAATTAGGCAAAATAAGGTAGATCTATTATGCGAATTATAGGTTAAGGGTTTATGTAAGAAGCAAAGCAGAAATCGGTACTGGATCTGGCATTATAGATGCTATTTTGAAGTAGTACAAGACACTAGATTTATATAATCTATTTTGTAAGTCAGTGAGACTTCCTATTTTGTATTTGAGTAGTGAGCTCTAGGCAATTGGCCTTCCTAAATGTGCAAGCCCCTCTTGTAGCAGTAATATTCTCTTATTGGCCAGTAAGTGAATATTGTGGGTCACAAATCCCACCGAGGTTTTTCCCACACCAGGTTTCCTCATTATATCCTTGTGTTATGGTGTTTTTTTCATGTGGTTGTTTTAATCTCTGTTTATTGCATTACTTTCTATTTATCAATACACAGTATTAATATGCTCTACATGTTTTAAGTTAAGAAAATCTATTAACCGATTAGATACTGACTCACCCCCCCCTCTCAGTATCTATGGGAATCCTAACACCATATGCATATAGTAATGTTGTATATTACTCAAAATTCCATCTTTAGTGATTTGATCAATCAACTCAGCAAGTGAAAGAGGAGGAATGACTTTATTGGATTCGAGAGAAATATCTACATTAGATTTCTTCTTCTTGTCAAGAGTAGAAGTAGACTCCTTAACCAGTTTCCTTTTCTCTATGGGATTCCTCTCCTTTGAAATTTTATTTGGTGTTGTCAGAGGGGTAACCTTCACTTTCTACTTCTTTACTTCCTTGGCCTTCTTCCTTGGTATCCTGATAAAAATTTTGGGAATCTATGAGGGCACAACATCAGTGTTAGAACTGGATGTAACAGGAGCAATATAAGTCTTTGGTTTCTTCCTCTTTACTACACCCTTGTCGGTTGTTGTTGTCGATGGAGCCTACACTGCTGTCAAAGATGACCCTTCAGCTAGTCCAATAATCTTCTTTATCTCAGTGGACAACATTTTCATAGCTTCCCCAACCTTCTTGATCTTTCCTTCCCTTTTCCTCTTACTGAATCCAATTTCAGCTTTAGTTTCTTTTTTCTTTGTAGTCCCAAATGCTTTCTCTACTTCATCTACTGAGGCATCAATAGGAGTCTTGGCATACAAGTCCAAGATCTCAACATCTACCTCATATCCCATCTCAGTTATCCAAATCTTCCTAGATTGTACTACCTCCATCAGTGTTTCATCCTTTTTCACCATAACATAGATTTCAATTGAGTACTTATCTACGATATGTTTTGGAACTCTTTCTCTGTTCTTCATTGCCTTTTGGAATGATTTGAAATAACCCCAGAGAATGGAGTCCCTATCCTTTTATTGTCCCATATTCCTTATAGCATCTTTGATTTGTTTCGCTACCGGTATATCAAATGCCCATTGAGTCTTACCGGTTCCAGGTAACTCATTCAGAAAGAAAATCATTAAACAAATAACAAGTTTGCCATACCGGAAAGTACCCCTTTTCTCACCCTTAATCTTCCCTAGGTTTATAATCAACTCATCACACATCCATTGACATGGATCTAGCTTTTCATTCTCTTTAATCATTTTGTGAGCATAGAAAATTCATGAACTGGAAATAAAGTTCAACTGATTTTATTGGGTTACCTTGTAACCAATGATCATTCTTGCAAATTGAACTGCTTTGTCTTTTATAGTACTAATTTTCATGGACCGGTTGTCAGATGTTGCACCAGTTAACTTTTCAACCTCATTGTTAGATATCTTCTTCCTTCCAAGGGTTGGACCGATCTGGGGTAAACTAGTGATCACATGAATAGCCTCCTTGGTGATCTTATGGGGTTTCTCTAGCCATATTAATTCACCATGGATTCGGCTCAATGCATATCGGATCAATTCATCCTCAAATTTTGGCATCTCCAAAATGTCAGTAAAACCCAGATCCTTTAGAATTTGAAATTTTAGTTTCATCGACCCATCCTGGTTTAGCAAAGTGCTAATATACATGTTTTTGATCTCAACAGAACCCAAATCCTCCCAAGTATAATGAATGTATCCACGAATGTCTTTGATATACAATACTCCTTCAGGAACCCTAGAAAATGCACCAACCAAATCATTGACCTTCGCAATCTGAGGGAATTGCTTGAAAATAGGGCATGGACGGTCCTTGATGTCAACAACAACAAGGGTAGCCACACCTGCCAGAGCGGAAGATGATCCAGAAGCCATTGCAAACAAAGGATAGCTCAAAAAACTGATAA
Source organism: Cryptomeria japonica (assembly GCF_030272615.1). Lineage (NCBI taxonomy): Eukaryota > Viridiplantae > Streptophyta > Pinopsida > Cupressales > Cupressaceae > Cryptomeria > Cryptomeria japonica. The sequence goes on along the minus strand of NC_081411.1, from coordinate 274,990,421 downwards.
AATGCATCACAACCTTCACCGATGAAATCTCTTAAAAATCCGTTGTGAATGCACTAGAATTTGCTTGAAATGATTTTGATCGCCTTGAACTCTCTCTATTTTTCTCTTAATGCAGTGAGATCAAAAATGAACCAACATTTCCCTTTTATTCTGTGAAAACCTAATTTCTCATTGACATTAATGCATGTCGGCATATCATACGAGATATAAAATCCATTATCTCGGCGTTGGTGAATCTCCAAATTGTCCTCATCAAGATCTAAAATAGGCTTTTAGACCTCTACCGGGGGCAATGCAATATTTGTCAATAATTCCCCCCCCCCCTAAGGCTAATGCCTTAGTTACTGGATAAGTTTTATGCCGATGCAGGAACATTTCGGTTCATTGATTAAGTAACCAGGTTGATTGTCTTTGTCGGTTGATCTTCAGATTTCCTAACCCATTTCCTCTCATGCTCCTTTTAGATGTCTTCAACCTTTTGTTTTCCTTTCTCATCATTTCCTACCAGATTGTTCTTGCTTCTGCAATATTTGGCAATATGTCCTATTTTGTTGCATGCATAGCAAGTGACATTATTTTTCTGAATTGCCTTGATTCCTTGACCATTCTTCGACCTACATTGATTAGCCATATGTACAAACTTTCCACATGAATGACATTTGATATTCATTCTACAATCTTCTATCCTATGACCATACTTATTACATTTTGAACATTGATCGGGAATTGTATTGTTATTCTGATTTGCTCTATTTCTGCATTGACTTGCTCTATTACCAAACTTATTACAAACAAAGCATCTACCATTAAATTTATTTGCATTAGGTTTCCTTACCGGTGATTTGTGATTCTAGTTGTCTGGTGGATTTCCCTGATTTGCAGTGTCGGAGCTTTCTCTATGCTCAAATCCAAGACCTCTAATGCCACCAGTGTCTCTTTGATCCTTCAATAATTCATCAAGCCTTGCAGAACTGACCCTGAACTTTTCTTTGTATTCATTTGCAGCATCCAGATCACTTCTTAGGATTGACATCATTCTTTATAGCTCTTGCTCATTGTTCTCTAATTGTACCAACTCATTTCTCAAAACATCATTCTCATGTGCCAACCTAATGCATTCCTCATATCTATCTTTTAGAGATCTACTAAGATTTTCTTCATTATTCTTTTGTTCTTCAATCTCCTTGGACATCCTCATAGTCATGGCTTGCATTTCATTCTTCATCACACCATTCTCCTAACTCAGTTTATGACATTGTTCCTTAAGGGCATCCTTCTCTTCATCATCTGACTTTCAAAAAGTTTCTTCCTTTTAGCTTGAATAGGTGACAACCTTTCCTACAGGGTAAGAATGAATTCCTTTGCAAAGTTCAATTCATCTTGCAACTTCAAGTTCTTCATCCTTTCAGCATCATAGTCCTCAAGTGCTACTTCAAGTTGTTTATGTAGACTCATCTCCATGGATTCTGGATTCAAGATATTCCTCAAGCTGTTAGACTTACTCTAAGGCATCAAGCTCTGATACCAAGCTCTGATACCAATTGTTGGAATCCAAGAACACTGAGAGGGGGGTTGAATCAACGTTATGTTGATATAGTCAATTTTAACATTATTAACAATTCAATTCAGTAACTGATAAACATGAAATAATATAATAACAAATAGAAATGAAGCAACCACAAGAGAATACACCATAACACAAATATTTTTAGATGGAAAACCTCAAAGAGGAAAAACCACGGTGGGATTGTAGACCCACAATATCTATCCACTGGCAAAATGAATAAATATTACAATAGGGGCCTGGGCATGCAGGAAGGCCAATAGCCTAGAGCATACTACTCATCATAAAAGGAGCCTCACTGACTACAAACACCACATATGGAGTTACAAACAAAATTATGAACTCTAAGAGTGCATCTGCTATGCTAGATGAGTTTCGGTTAAAGCACAATCTGTATCGGTTTATACTATGTCCTTCCTTATGGGTATCTTGCTTTTCTTCCCAAACCTCTAAACCAAAATCCAAGACTGACTATAGAATATTACATTCGCATTGTTTTGATCAAGATTGCTCACACAACATCACATTATCATATTCCATTACCTTCTTATGAATCACCAAAATAACCTAATTGAACTGACTTAAATACCCTTCACAAACACAAACATAAATGCCTTATGTCAGCTTACAATGATATTACAATTTATTTACATATTAGCCTAAGCAAAAATAAATTCATTAAACTTCAAGACCTATGCCTTTGATAATTTCTGCATATACCGCTTAGATCAATCTCCTATGTCAACCTCATATACCTGTTCCTAGATTGCTAGTTTCCCTTGTCTCCCAGTGTCGGTTTCTTGACTTGCTGGTTCACTAAATGCTGGTTTCCAAACAATGTATATCGGTGAGTATCGGTTAAGTGACCAACCCAAAATGGTGTGTGTTGCCATCAATGACAACACAGCTGAGCCAGATGAGTGTCAATTACCAATAGATTGGTGGTGTTGCATTTGGCTTATTGTGACCTATTTTAGGTCTGGTGCTATTTTGTTAGGTTATGGACCGGTTTATGTAACGTGTTGGTGGATGCTCTTGATGCATTACCAGTTGGATTTATTGTTTGGTTAATGTTGTTTCGGTCTTAGGCCGACTTAGATTATCATTGGTTTGCGGGTTTATGTAATGGATTTATTGTATTATCTTTTAGGTAGCCAGCCTAATTGTTTAGGTCCTAGGTTGGTATAAATATTATGTAAGATCTCTTTGTATATCATTGATCATGGGTTACGAGATTATCTATGTGCGAATAAAGTTGTAATCATATGCAGAGGTTTTGGTCGATCATAGGTGATTGAATTGGGTTTGTGTAAGAGGTTTAATACCTCTGGCATTGAGCTTAACTGGAACTATACTCAAGCACAGGAGATTCTATTCTTGTAGTTCATTCTTATTTCCAGATTGTAGTCTGAAGATATTTTGTAGTTAGTGATGCTCCTTTGTGATGAGTAGTGCACTCTAGGCTCTTGGCCTTCCTGCATATGCAAACCCCTTATTGTAATCACATACTTACTGTAGAAGTATCATCTGACTATGGGTAGGCTTCCCACCATGGTTTTTCCCTTTACCAGGTTTTCCACATACAAATATTGGTGTTATGTGTTGTGGATGCATGGTATTTGGTTTATGATTTATGTTTGTGCTTAACTGATATATCTTCTATTCTGGTAAGAGGTTTTGTGTGCTTAAAGTTTCATAATCTGTTAGCAATTGATTTACCTCCCCCTCTTAGTTGTTCACCAGTTATCCTAACAGTGAAGAACTAAGAGTCTATGCCCTTCACCAAGGATTAGGCTTGTCTTTCAATACCAATTATCATCAAAATCGGGGTGGTCACATTCCTTCATACAATTTTCCATCCAAACTTATCACTTATTGAGTCATTTCCATTCCAAGGATAATCTAGTCATCAATTTCTTCTAGTTATCACTATCATCCTTCTTTTATCTTTCATCATTACCATTTTCCAATGACAGCACATCAATCAAATCGATCCTCAATCAAATCATCCTCAACTAAATCAATCATCCTTAATCAATCATCCTCCAATCAATCATCCTTCAATAAAATCAACCTCACTCTAAGGTTTTGTACATTGTGAAGTTTTATTTAGACCTCATCTTTAATCATTTGGATTTTGTGCTTGGGAAATAATCTCCCCCAATTACCTTTGGCTCATCTTTTAAGTCGATCAAGACTCCTATCCTATGTCTTTATTTTTCTTGGAATCATTAGCCAATCCTTAGTAGAAAGAGACTTTGATCATTATCGTAAGGTATAAATTTTACCCAACTTGGTTGTCACCTTGTTTGTGGCTTCATCAACATCCCCCACCTATAATCATCATCCAAGGACTAAGGGGTAATCTTAATAAAACTCTTGTCCTAATCCAAGGACCCCATCAATCATTCTATCCAACTTCATCAAATCCAAACCAAATCCAAAATCCTAGCTAAGTCCTTTCATCAAACTTTTCTTCCAACAAATTTTCCTAAGATTATTCTTGCATAGTTACAACTCGATCTCAGAAGAAGAAGATGGCCAAACAACAATGTGGCATGCCGTACATTAGTGTCCTATATCAAGATCCTACACATGATCCCACACAAGGGCAAAATGTGCTACCCAACACTCAAGATCCACAACCACAAGGGGACCTTAACACAGTTGATCAAGATGACCTCTCCCCGGAAGTGTGAACATTCTTAGAGGATTCATACAATCAAGAAATGATGGAGAAATTCATCTGACATAATCCTAGTGGTCTTCTAAAGACTCTTATTGAAAATGGAGCTCTCCTTCCCCCTGATTTTGATAGATCCATTCTTGATCAACAACCACAAGAAGAATTTTCTCCTACTCACATTATTGCGCCTGTCATTCAACCTCAATCAATAGCACCTGTGGTTTCCATTCAACCTTCTTCCTTTCTTGACATCTATACCATTATCTGATCCAATCACGTCTATTCTCCAACATGCTTCTATGCATCTTCTTCTACCCGACCACGTCTCTATTCCAAAACCTTCCATTCCTCTCAACAATGTCGCTAATTTCATCAATGCTTCTCTTCCTCCTGTCACAACAATTCACGGGTCGCGACCAATTGTCACTCAATTCCCTATCACATCAGTCATCACATATCATATTCCATCCTCTTCATCCTACCAATATATTAGTGGTGGTGGTATACCTTCCATAACTCACCAGATACTCGAGGTAAACACAGTCCATCATGTCCAATCCCCACAACATGATATAATCAAGGAAATCCAAGACATGAAAAACATCATCAAAAACATGAAGGAAGGGGCTAACAAAAGAAAACCTTATTCATTTGAGGAATTTTGTCCTTTTCCTTATGATCCATTGATATTAGTTGCACCTTACCCACTAGGGTTTGAGATGCCTAAGTTCACAAATTATGAGGGTAAGGAGGACCCCCCGAGACCATGTTCATGAGTTTCACATCTTATGCCAAGAAGTCTCCTATAGTGACTTATATCTTCGTAGACTATTCCCTAAGAGTCTCAGAGGAGATGCTCTTGCATGGTTCTTGTCCCTGCCTAGAGGTTTTATCACCTCCTTTCCAGACTTAGCAAAAAATTTTGTGGCCCATTATGCTTATAATATTGTCAATGAGGTTTCCATGATGGACCTTTGTAACGTAAAACAGAGGCTTGGGGAAACTTTCTCCAACTTCTTGCAGAGGTGGTGACACCTTATCAAGAAATTCCAGTGGGATATGCTAGAATAACACAAAATCAAATTATTTTAAAAAAATCTGGTACCCAGACTATCAAAACCCTTGACATCTCAATGATTAAGTCTTTCCAAAAGTTGACTGACAAGGGCCTAGCTCTTGAACCTGTCTTGTTAGAGGATGGTTGTTAGACACAATGCACCACTGAGAGGGGGGGGGTGAATCAGTGGTTCTTAATGTTTTTCCCTTTAACTAACTTATGTGTGTATATTGGTTATGGGATCTAGCACAATGGAGACATACCTGTTAGTGAGCGGATCAACTAAAAAATAATCACACACAAAGAGGCATCTCATAACACTAGGATGTACGAGGAAAACCCAATATGGGAAAAGCCTCGGTGAGCAATGTTGTTGGAGTCTACTGCTCCAATCCAGCCTCATAATCAACTCCTTGTAACAATGTTTACGACAAGAACCCTAGGAGCTACAACCCTTGATTTAGGGAACCAACCCCCAACTTGTTTATGGGCTTCAACACAAAGGAGCTACAACCCCTGCACTGAGCTACAACTCAGTGATCACAAAGATAACTTTAAACACAAAATTAATACTACTGTTACAAGTGAATCTTGTAACCATCTCATATACCTCTCTTTATCAGTGAGACACTTTCTCAGCTATACCAGCTCATTCTTCTGCTACTCTCATATGTTGCTTCACTGTCAGTAAACTCTATCGGTTCACCTCTACTCTCCTTCTGCTCTACTAGATCTCCTCCTCACTACTCTTCTCTTCACTGGTACTATACTTTGTCGGTTCTGTCTCCCTTCTCTGCAGCTTCTTTCACTTCTGCTATGTCGGTATGGACACTATCGATTCTACTCAGCTATCGGTTGATCACTTCAATCAGGTTTATCCTCACTCTCAGTCTCTCTTCTCAGGTATACATTGAGCAATTAACTAACTTGCTCTCCCATATAGAAATAACACGCAATCACTTCGCAACAACTCTCTCTTCTTCTATTTAGCAGCACTTAACAATGTCTTTTTCTTGCACATTTATAGCCCAGACTTCCCACCATAAATCAATTCAAACTTGGAGCCTTAGGTTTTTCTCCACTAATCATGAGGCACATCAAATCCAATTAGATCTTATTGGATCACAACTCTGAGATGACTTCCTACACATTTCCACCATTGTCGTGTCTTCCAAAACACACCTTCCTTTTTCATCAATATGTCGGCTTTGCTTAGTCAATCGCCATAAATGGCCCAGTTGTTTCCTTCACCTACTCCGATCCGCACAATCAATCTATCCTGGATCTTGAGCCATGCAAATCTGCAACTCTACCTCAAGCTTTGTAGTCACCATTAATGTCCGACCAATCAAAACTACCTCACTGACCTATGCATGTTTCATCTGCCACTTCATACAAGTTTGCCACTTCATCTTCACGTGGCATCACTGTCGATATCCACCTCATCACACTGTTATGTTGGTTCATGCCTAGTCACCGAATACACAAATAACCAATTTTATCTACTGGTAAACAAACCCTACCAGCATATAACACCTTGTCGGTAAACCTTCATGCCTACACCAGTTTAATCTTACTGGTGTAGTACATCAACTGGGCAACAACCATGCTAGTCCACAATAACTATCAAAAGTAACACATCATGTGTAACTCCATTAGATGAAGGTATTCCTCTCTTTCACATTATGCTCACTCAGCTACATACCAATATCCTTGTTTACAGGTAACTACCTAGATGACACAATGTCATCATCCTCCATTAGTTCTACACTGGTGGCAACTCAACACACCTTCTTCAAATGCATATCAAGTGTGTATCTCTGATCACACTCTCCTTAACCTTCAGTTTGTTGCACTCCTCTTTATTAGGTGAGAACCTTATCTTCCTTGTTTCTTCTCTGATGATTCAACGGTTGACATAACATGTCAACTATCACCCATGTAGATTCTAGTAGATGTGTATGTTGGTGGACAACATACTTTCCTTCAGCATCTTGGTATCACCATGTATATTCCTGCAGACCCATTAGCATCCTTCTTTATCAAACTGGTTCGCCTCTCATCTGGTTTGTCAATCTGACAAACACACCATCTTAACTCCTCATTCTTCCTTCACTTTCCTGGTAGCACACCTTTTTTTCACTTTCTTATCCAGTGTGCATTTATGATCTTAGAGAATCATTCTGCTGGTATAGGTGAGATTTTATCGGGGGGAGGATACATCACCCATATGACATATGTCATCATGCACACAAAGGGAACATACTCTATCAACCTATCACCTAGCTTGTGATAGCTTCTTCATCTGGTGGGAGTCCCGCTAGTTATCCTTACACTAGCAATCTGGTGGCCTACTCATACTTCTCCTCCGATGTAGAAGTGAACCAAGTAGCATTCTGCCACTTCAGCACAATCAATGCACATCATGTAATCTCTTCATCTTGGTTGTATGTAACACCATATCACTAACCCTTCTAAAAGAGTGGTCATATAACTACACATCAAACATACTGGTACATGTCAGTTCTTTCATCTGCAATAAGATGGTAACCAATGACAACACATTAACTCTTCTCCCATACCGGTTGACATCAAACTCTAATGCCAACAACCTCTTGTTCACTAGTTGACATCAATGTCAGAGATACCGGTAACATCCTGTACCAATTGACATCAATGACAATACAATGCCAACAATGGCACTCTAAAGCATTATTAAAAATCAAGTCAAAATACATCCTCTTATCACAATGATAAACCAAAGTTTTGGTCTAAAAATAAGAACATAGTCAACGATAGTGTCACTTATGTAAAGTGGGTCCAAACCGTGGCCACCCCTCCAAAGTCCACCACCACTAATCACCAATTCAACACTTAGAAAAAGAATCAAAATCAATCTCAGAGGCCCCCAATAATGTCTGAGTCCAAAGGCGACCACCCCGATCTAACAATCAAGCCCCAAGGGAGTATACTCCCCTTGGTGAGCCCATTGAGGTTGTATTCCAAAAGCTTGTCCAGGATGGTGCGGTTGTCTTTTCAATAACTCACCCATTTGATCCTAACCAACCCAAGCCTAGGTGGTATAATGAGAATGAGTATTATCATTGTCATCGCATCAATGGGCATGATACACGAAAGTGTATGAAACTAAAGAACTACATACAAGATCTCATTGACAAGGGTGATATTGAGGTAGCAATATCAAAATCTGGTAACAATAATGATAAACTCAAGATGTACCAAAAACCCTTCCCGAAACATGACAAAGGTAAGACCTCGTCATCTAATGCTATGAATTATGAGTATACCAATCATATATCTGACTTTGACTTCTTTGTGGGTCGTATTGAGCCTACAGATAACTATGTAACCTGCCCCCTTCCCAAATTAGATCTAAGATCACTATTCAAGGAAGTCTCTCCCCTCCTCAACCAAAAAGCAGACCCAATCCTACTAAAATAGTCATTCAAGGTGCCACACCTTTTGCTTTCCACTCTTAGAATGACTAAAATGTAACTACCCATTGTGGGAGGGTAACTGTCCAAGGAGCCCATCCTCCACCAAACCCTCCCCTCATGTCATCCACCTACCGATATGACCTCCTTGACCATCCTGGGAAGAGCCCTGCATAGATCTCCATCTTAGAGATCCTCAAGACCTCCCTTGTCCACAAGGAGATTTTGGAAAAAGCCTTCCTTGAGTCATGTGTTCCCGACGACATCAATGCTGCCCAATTCCAAGCCCTCATTGGAAACCTTGCTGCCCAGCAACACCTTGTTTTCACCTCCAATGATGCTCCCATGAATGATGATCATAATAAACCATTGCATATTAAAGCTCTTATCTAGAAACACAAGGTTAAATGCATCTTGATAGACGGTGGATCTGGACTCAATCTTTGTACATATAAGTTAATAAAGCAATTGGGGCTTTATGAGGACCTAGTTGATACATCAAGACAAATCACAATCAAATCCTATGATGATGTAGAGAGGGTTTCCAAAGGAATGATCACTTTACCTCTTCAAGTGGGCCCTGTTATAATTGAGACCCCTTTCCAAGTTTTGGATCTTGATCTCCCCTATAACATTATCCTTGGCCACCCGTGGATTCATTCCCTTCAAGCCATTCCCTCCACTTACCATCAATGCCTTAAATTTCCATTCAATGGTAGAGAGATCACTATCAGAGGTGATCCACAACCCTTTTAGTATTGCAAGCTCTTAGAGGGAAAACATCCATACCATTTCTCGTTAAACATACCCACTCTATTGCCTCCATCTGACGCATCTAAAGTTGCCTCCACCTCATCCCAAAAAAAAACCCAAGATCAAGATCGTAGACAATGGTTGTGGAGAATACAAACTTGAGGATGTCTTATTAATAGGCAATATCCCCCTGTCTCCTAAGTCATTTGGCAAGCCCAAAGAAATAAAAAAAGATCAAAAACCTATTATACAATGTAAGGATACCACCTTCAAGCAATGGGGGCCACTTGATGAAAAGACTCTCGAGACAGATGTTTCTTCTTGGTTGTACCATGAAGAAGATAAAGAACCAGTAAAGATTCCCAAGAAGATGTATCCAAAAGCATCAGCCATAGTGGATAAGATGGGTTATAAAGGACACGACCTGGGGCTAGAAGAGAAAGGAATCAAAGCACCAATAAATCCCATCTCATACAAGTATAACATGGGCTTGGGTTAGAGTGGGAAAAAAATGGGTACAGAGTGGCAAGGAGAACGGCGAGTAGGAATCCCAAATTTCAAATTTGGGAATGGCGGATTCCCTAGGGAAGGCAGTCTTTCTGGAGGTGGAACTAACAATGAGGCAAGATTCCAGGCATCCCAAGGTACAGAAGAGGATGAGGAGACAATCAAATCGGTGGAAGACAAAGATTCCAAAACCGGGGACCCACACGATAGAGGTAAGGGAAAAAAATGGTCTTCGCTTTTTGGAGTGAAGCCGTTGGTTAAAACAGGGCTTCCGGAAGTTGAAAATATTTCCGATCCAGTTACAGGGGTGGTTGTTATTTCTATTTCAGATAAGCTGGTAGATCTTACTGTCCCTGGTTTAGCCATGACATTAGTTAGACAATTCACTGGTTTTAGGCCTAACATTGACGTTGTTAGGAATTTTATAAGGAGGAAATGGGTTCTCAAGGGTCAAGTGGATGTGGTGACATTGCCTAGGGGTTTTTTTTCCTTTGCTTTTAACTCTGAAGAAGATATGAATAAGGCTCTATGTGAATGTCCATAGATGTTTGACAAGTCAACTTTGGCTCTATAGAAATGGGCTCCAAACTTTTCTCTCGATGAGTCAGTTTTTGTGTCGGTGCCTGTGTGGACTAGCCTCCTGGGCCTTCCGCTAGAATTCTGGAATGAGGAAGTCTTTAAGGGGATAGCAAGTTCTTTTGGAGAACTTCTCTCGATCGACCCAATGACTACAGCTAAATCAAGGTTATTTTTTTCTCACATCTGTGTAAATATTAATCAAATGACGGACATGCCCCAATCTATTGAGGTGATATCTAAATTAGGGAAATGGACCCAAGTGATTGAATATGAATCGCTCCCGTTTGCTTGCTTTCATTGCAAAAAATTGAGCCATTGAGCAAAATCTTGTCCCCTTAAGAAGGGTAAGACCAGCAAGAATGATAGTAGTGTGAAGCAGAAATGGAAAATGAAAGAGAAAAAAGGACACCCATCAGTATTGTGATCTAGATAAGGAAGTGATTGAGCTAGAAAAGGAGGTGAAGAAGGATGTGAATAGTAATAATGAAAAACCTGCTTGTGTATGTTCTAATAATCAAATAGAAAGTAATAAAGAAGATGAGCAAAGAACAAAGGTAAATAATAAAAATGATCCAAAGGACGAGGAGGTAGGGCCAGTCAGTCAGGAGAAAGTAGAGGAAAGTACCAATGACAATGTGTCTGCATCATCTCATACAAAAGCAAGTGAGGAAGACTTCAATGAAGCGCAAGATTTTAACCTTTCTGATCTTGAGCCTCTGTTTCTATTAACCAATGGAAGCCCAAAGCCATTTCAATGCAAAACCCCATCACATAGTGTAGAAATGGAAGTCCTGGAAGGAAATCTTAGGATTCTTGGTACGAAAGAGGGAAAATCGAATAAGGAGAGACCCAATGGAGGTATCGCAACTAGAAGCAAGAATAAGATAAAGGCAGATGTTGGAATCCAAAACAAAAAGAAGGGGAGGCCTTCTCTAAAACATCAAAGGGAACAGGAAAGTTGGAAGAATTGTGTTGATGGAACACAGAGTTCCATCGAGTCAGCCCTATCCCCGGTTAAAGTATGAAGATAATTTCTTGGAATATAAGAGGGTCAAATGCCCCTCATAAGAAGGATGTGTTACGTAATATTATAAGAGATCATAAACCGGATGTGGTCCTTGTTCAGGAAACTAAGATGTGTAAGGATAAAGTGGAAAGGATTAGAATATTTAAAAATAATGGAGTTATAGGATCTAGTTCAGAGGGAGCCTCTAGAGGAACAGAGATCTTTTGGAACCAAAAAACTATTAAAGGTAAGGAAATTATTTCTGAATTTAATAGGAACTTTGTGCAGCTTGAGCATATCGAGGATAACTTTGTCTGGGTTTTAACTAATGTCTATGCACCTAATACCAAAACTGGGAGAGCTAAATATTGGAGAAGCCTTGTTGAAGACAAACTTAACTTTGTCGATAAAAGCTAGATAATAATGGGAGATTTCAATTCTCTGCTAAAAAGAGGAAGAGAAGATGGGAGGCCTTCCCTTGTAGCTTGATGGTAAACAAGATCTTATGGATTTCATTAATGATCAAGCTCTTATGGATGTGGATCTCCAAGGGATTAATTATACCTGGACTAATAGAAGAACTAGAGTTGATCTTATTCAAGTTAAGTTAGACAGAAACTTAATTTCTCCTGAGTGGTTATCAAAGTACAGTTATTCTTTGGCATCTATTATCAAGATTGGTTCTAATCATTACCCTATTTCTTTCACTGCCAATTCTTTTTCTGGTAAGAGAAATTTCCCTTTTAGATTTGAAAAAGTGTGGTTATCCCATCCTTCTCTGGAAGCTTGTGTTGTAGATTGGTAGAGTTTTGAGGTTGAGGGAACGACTCTTTTTAGGATAGCTAAAAAGCTCAATATTATAAAGGCTAAAATGAAAATTTGGAACAAAGAGATCTTTGGGGATATCTTCAAGAGTAAAATTCAAATTAAAACCAAAATAAAAGAAGTTCAAGATAAAATCCAAGTGGATGGGCTTTCTAAAGAGTTGAGGTCTATGGAAAATGGTTTGTTGTCTAAATACCACACCATTATTTCTAATGAAGAGACTTTCTAGAGACAAAGATCAAGAGCCTTGTACTTGAAGGAAGGTGATAAAAATACCCAATTTTTTCACTTAACTGCTCTTAAGCATAGGGCGGTTAACAGGATATCCAGGTTATCCTGTAATAGAGGGATTTTAACAAAGGATAATGATATAAGAAAGGAAGCTCTGGACTATTTTAGCACCCTTCTAGGAGAAGTGGATAACCTAGACACCAGTAACCAAAACCTCATGTTGCAAGCTATTCCTTCTACCTTGACTGAGGAAGACAATAAACATTTGTCCCGAATTCCTTCTAGTCAGGAAATCAAAAAGGCAGTGTTCTCTTTTCAGGGAGATAAGTCTCCTGGACCGAATGGTTTCCCTATGTTCTTTTTCCAATCCTTTTGGCATATTGTGGAGATTGATATCTATAAAGGAGTTAAAGAATTCTTTGGTTCTAGAAGGCTTCTAAAAGAATTGAATGAGACCTTCATTGTCCTAATTCTGAAGATCTCTGGAGTTGATTCTCTTAATAAGTTCAGACCTATTAGTCTCTACAACTCTATTTACAAGATTTTGTATAAGGTTCTTACCTCTAGACTGCTGGATATTCTTCCCAGAATTATCTCTACCCAGCAAAACGGTTTTGTCCCTGGTAGACAGATTCTGGATTCCATTATTTCAGTTCATGAAAATATTCATTCTCTAACGGCGGCTAATAATCAGGGTTTTCTTCTTAAGTTAGATATGGCTAAAGCTTATGATAGAGTGAATTGGTAGTTTCTCTTAAGGATTATGAAAGCCTTTGGATTTGGAGAAAAAGTTATCTAGCTTTGCTCCCAATTGATGGAAACTTCCTCTTTTGCTATTATTATCAATGGATCCCCTTCAAGTTTCTTCAAAAGCTCTAGAGGTCTTAGACAGGGGGATCCCATCTCCCCAATCTTGTTTACTATTTTAGTTGAAAGTTTGGGTAGATTTATTTTTAAAAATGTGGAAGAAGGCAATCTCAAAGGTCTGAAAACTTCTTCCTCCAACTTTACTTGTACTCATGAACAGTTTGTTGATGATTTTATCACTATGGGGAAGCTACCATTAGGGAAGCTAAAAATATGAAGAGTGTTATGAATATTTATGAATCTGCTTTTGGTCAAAAAATTAATTGGGATAAGAGCTCTTTGTTCTTTATCAATACCCCTTGTTCAAAGATAATTAAGGATTGAAAGAATTCTTGGTTGTAAAATAGTTGAGCTTCCCTCTACTTATTTGGAGCTTCACCTTTGTATTAAGTTTGTTGATAATTTTTGGATTAAGTTGGTTGGCAGATTCAACTCCAAATTGGTAGGTTGGAAAGGGGTAGTCCTTAGTCAAGTGGGTAAGGTTACGCTGCTCAAAGCCACTCTCCAAAGCTTGCCTGTTTATTCCCTCAGTTGTTCAAAATCCCTAGAAAGTTTGCGGAAGCAATTGAAAGAATCCAAAAATAGTTTCTTTGGTTGGGAGTGGAAGTCAAGAATAGAATTCCCCTTATTGCCTGGAATAAAATCTACTCTCCTAAGGCCTCTGGGGGGTTGGGTTTAAGGAATATAAGCTCTATGAATAATGCCTTATTATCTAAACAAATTTGGAGAATGAAAGGGGAGGAAAGAAAGTGGAATTTAATCTGGAGAAATAAATATCTTCATATGCAACCTTTTGAGGAAGAATTTTTAGATAGATCTTTTATTGTTGAAGGTTCTGCAATATGGAATGCAGTTCAATCAGCCAAAAGTTGGGTTGTAGCTGGAAGAATATGGAATCTGGGGAATGGTAGATGTATAAGAATTTGGGAAGACAGATGGATTATGGATAAACCCCTAGAGGAAATTCCAATCCTTTATGATTGGAAAGATTGGTTCAAAAGAAGGTATGGGGGTTTGGTCAGAGATTACTGGAGAAATGGGAAATGGATTGATTTGAGCCAACAGTGTCTGGGGTTAAAATTTCTTGAGATTGTACTTTCTTCTAAAATTCTGAGAGACAACAAAGAGGATAGGTTGATATGGAGGGAAACCTTGGATGGGAATTATTTTGTGTCCTCAGCTGTGGCTATCCAAAATAAAGTTGTGGAAGAAATTCCTATTTGGGCTAAAGTTTGGAATAAGAAGTTAGTTCCTAAAGTTAATATCTTTTTTTGGATGTTTATCCAAAACAAGGTATTAACTCTGGACAACCTTCAAAAGAAAGGATTTGTTTTTCCTAATAAGTGTTCTCTTTGTTGCAGGGAAGAAGAGTTTGCTTGCCATATTCTCCATCAGTGTACTTTTAGCCAGGAAATTTGGAAAATTATTTTAAGTAGGTGGAAGCTGAGCTAGGTTTTTCCAAACTCTCTTGGGGAATCCTAGCATCAATGGCACTGCCCTAATTCCAACCCAAAGATTGTGGAGATTTGGAAACTTACCTTCCCTAATGTTATCTGGAATATCTAGAAAGAGCACAACAATAGGATTTTTAGGGATAAAAGTGCAAACCCTAAAGTGGTAGTGGATAAAATTTACAGGAGTATCTTTGATTGCATCAATGGTATTGATGATGGACCAGTTGCTAAAGAAGACTTCAATGACAGGTGGAACCTTTCCACTACCAAATCTAGTAAGGAGAAGGGCAGAGAAGGTCTTGCTTGGTGTTTTCCACCTCAGGGATGGATAAAGGCCAACTTTGATGGGGCTTCTAAGGGGAATCCGGGTAAAGCTGGTTATGGGGGCATTGTCAGGAATTTTGCTGGAAGTTCCCTAGTGGCGGTTGCTGGTCCTTTGGGGAGTCAAACCAGACATTTCGTTGAAGCCTCAACTATCCTGAATACTCTAATTATTGCTAAGAACCTAAATCATGATAAATTATGGCTTGAGGGAGACTCACTTAATATAATTCAATGTTTGAAGGGGGAAACTATGCCATCGTGGTCCATTGAAAACATTATTTTGAAAGCTAGGGAAATTATTGCTAGTTTTAAAGAAATAATAATAGATCATGCCTTTAGAGAGAAAAATATGGTGGTGGACTGTTTGGTGAACCTAGGCGTTAACTTCGAATCTCAAACAATTTGGCACAGGGAAGACATTAATATGAGTATTAAAGAGCTCCTCAGAAAGGATAGATTTACGAGGAAAGAAGGACCGCATAATCATGATAGTTGATATGAGTAATATATGCATTGACAGAGAGGTAATGATTACTTGGCAAAGTGGCAGAATCCCAATCAAATATAATATCACTTCACACACTTTGTGGGTCATCTTTTTCAAAATATCGAGAGACAACAGGAAGAAAGTTTTGAGTTTGCAGAAGAATAGAGGTGAAAGTCTGAAATTGAATATGGGAGGTGATTTAAGGAGGGAGGAACCAAACAACACATCCAGATGGAAGGATATGCCAAAAGTTTGGGCGAAGCTAAAAAAAATATCCCTAACGAGTTTCATGTAGAAGCTAGTTGATTACGACAAAGGTAGGGTTAATCTCGCAATCTCCAAAAATTTTGAAAATTGGAGTAATGGGTCCTTTAAAATCTATGGTGTGAGGTTTAAATTGGGCGCGGGCCTCATTGCGACTGTGATAGGTATGCCTCACTCAGGGCTCAATTTTTTTAGAGATCTTAAAGTTTCCAATAATGCGGTAAATATTTTCCTGCGTAAGGAAAAGGAGAGGGCTAAAATCGGAAAAGCCACAGGGGGTTATTATGAAGCCTCCAATATCAAGAAAATATGGGGCTGGGTTTTGAATGCCATAATGGAATACATACTTATTGAGGGTCGCTTTTCCAGGGCCCACACTTATCACTTTGTGTTATTAAACCCCTTCAGGCATGAGAAAATGGTCTCTCTACCCTAATATCTCTTCAAGTCCCTTTCTAGGTCACTCAATAAACACAGCAAGAATCCCTCAAATCCGGTGCTCCATTGTGGGCTCTTGTTGCTCATTTATGAGCACTGTAAAATCCTTTCCATGCAAGAAAATAAGAGGTTATCTACTTCTCCAAGGAAAGGCAAGAGAAAGCTAGAGGAAGGAGAACCCAGCAAGGAGGAGGCTACTAGAAAAAAAAGCAAGAGTGCCACTGGGATGAAAGCCCATGATGAAAAGAATGAAACAGAGAAAACTGGAAAAGAGGGCAGTGAAATGAAAATGGACAAATCAGAGGGTGAGGACAGTTGGAAAGATGAGGATGTGGGTGCAGAGGATGAAGAAGGTGATAACGAGTCCAACAATGATAGCCCAATTCACAGTGCTAGCTTAGGCAACAACAACCAACCTATGGTGGATTTGGATGATAAAGATAATGAGGAAAAAGATTTGAATTCTTAGAGGGAGAAGAACAAGGAACTTGGGAAGGATATTGTAGCATCCTAAAATTGCAACACTTGCAATTTCGACTGCATTTCGGTCTTCACGATGGCGACGCAACACGGAACCTGAATGGAGACCCCGAAACTTGCTCACGACACCAAAAACTGCATTTTCTTGCACCCTGGCATGAACCTCCTTTGCACCCTGCTGTCCCGGGAGGTGGGACCAGAGTGCCCAGCACCCTGGTCCTTTAGGACCAGGGCACCCAGCACCCTGGTCCCCAGGACCATGGCGCCCAGTGCCCTGGTCCCTGGGTCCTATTTTGGGCCCGGACTCTTTTGGACTTCGGGTCTTTATGTTTGCAAATTGGAAAATTATCTTTCCTAGTCGGCCTAAGGTCGGGAAAATCAGTCTATTAGCCCTAAATGACAAGTATATAAACTACATTTTCCTCTCCCATTTGGGTAAGAAGGATATATGTATAAAAGCGTGGAAATTATACTCAAGCATTCAAGCATTCAAGCATTCCTTCAAGCAATTGATCATTTCAAGTCTCCATTCAAGGCTAAGTGTTGCATTCAAGACAAGGATTCAACCATTGAAGAGGAGATCACTTACTACATACTACTACAACATACAACATACAACATCTATACCTTCGCACATAAGGATACAAACATCCTTACAACAAGGTATTAGTACTTATTTTACATTACAGATATTTACATTTACAGCATTGCTCATTTCTAGGTTAATTCCAAAACCGGGGTTTGACCTAAAGGCAAACCCCTAATCCCTAACCCCCCAATCGTCTTCACTTTTTTGTGTGTAGGTTGCAGGTACGTGGCTGAAATTGAAGATCTGGAATCCTTGTGCAGAGACGAACAGATCCCCCTTTGTTTCATGGATTTTTCGGAGGACCATGGCGCTCGGGCGCCATCGTCCCGACAACTTTTGCTCAAATTTGCAGGACAGCGCCGTATCGACATTTTACTGCTAATTCCAGGTCCCCAGCTTCATCCTATATCCCTATCTCAGTTTATAAGCGAATCTTTGTCACTTTCTATGCATTCCTAGCTTAATTCTTCTATCAACATTCTTTACAAAAGAGGGTAGCCTTGCTTTCTTAACCCTTGAAACACATTTAGCATCCAATCTTGCATTGTGTGGGATTGGATCTTGTGGGTTTCAACCCCTCTTTTGAATGTAAAGTCTCTCCCCTAAGTGAAAAGCATCAACCCTAGTGAATCTCCCTTCTCTCTCCTTGGAGTTGGAAGAGGGGAGAGCAACTAGGGTTCGATCGCGATTTTCCGCTTTACAGATATGGCTAAGGATAGTTTGAGTGAGGATAAGGAAAGCGCTGGAGAAGGGTTATTCCTGGATAACCTTTAAAAACTCACTAAGGCTAGATTGGGTTATGACAGATGGACATATGAACTATTGAAGAGCCTGGAAAAAATGGGAAATAGATGGATGAGAAAAGGAAGGAAGAAGACAAGAATCAAAAGCAATGGAAGCAGGAAATAGAGGAAAAAGTTAAAAAATGGCAGCTCAGATTGACCAGCTGGAAGAAGGGAAAGTGGTAATGAAAAACCTAATGGGTATTATCTTGAATATCCTGCCTGTAGTTACAAATAACCTAGAGGATATTTCAAAGGTCCTTGATGTTAGGTCCAATATGGAAAGCAAATGTACTGAGAGGGGAGGGATGAATCAGTACTTCAAAACTTTTCTTCAATAGAAACTTTACTGTTAAGCATAAACTGACTATTGTTGAAACATAATATAAAGCTAAAACATATAAATAACATTCATACATGTTTCACTCCATAACAAATATATTTTGGTTACGCAGAAACTCTTTGTTAGAGAGAAAAACTACGGTGGGGATGCCACCCACAACTTCACTATAGCAATAATAAAGTTTGCTCGGTTAGAGCTACATGTTTAGCTATTTCTGATATCTTACCCTGTTAGGAGTATCAAGATCTTTAGATCTACCTTGCTAAAGGATTTTACAACACGTATACTAAATGTTATACCTGGTTAAAGGCTTTACAATTTATAGACTTTGTTAGAGTCTTTTACCTGTTAAAGGTTTCTCTTACAACTCAAAATAATACAATCAAAATCTTTACAAAATATCTGCAACTTCACATCTGAAATGTTATAGCAGATTCTATGTGCTCAATATGAAATTACCTTGCTCATAGCATACCTTGGTAATTGATAAATCAACTTGATAAACCCTTCTGTTTACTCTATTCCTTAACTGTTCTCTGAAATCTTTCTCGGTGACCTCTAAATATCTCTATTAGTCGTAACAGTCACAACACATTGTGCTTTCTCATGATTTTGCCTTTCAGCTTATCTATCACACATGTCTTGCTTCATACTTTTTGATCCTCATTTCATGTTGTATAAATAGATCTCTTATGATGGAGATATGATCATGCTTCGATCTTACAAACTTGATTCATCGAATTAATAACCATACAAATTATTTCATTGGATAGATGTCCTCAAAATCATACAAAATCTTAAGGTGCAATTTCCTATGTGATAACGGTTCCCTGTTCCTCGATCTTGTAACATGTTTCCACATATGTGTTGAGGTTCAATGAATCTAGTAACACATTTCACTCGGTTCATATTAACTTGGTATACCTTCTTTGCTACTCAATAGACATAGAACGTTACTCGATAGACAGCTCGGTGTATACTAAACTATGTGACTCCTTTCTTCTATAACCAACTCCTTTAGTGCTTACCGACTGAGTATTTTGGTAGTATTAACCGACTAGAGTATATAGGATGACTTTGGACATAAAACTAATGACAACCTAGTAAATAGTAACAATCTCCCCTTTTGACATTAGTTTGGTATGTTTGACAAAACTCTTTTCAAAGTCATAACTCAAAAATCTATATACTTACAAAATTTGACTAAACTGACAGTATATACAATTGTCAATAAATAGTATACTCAAATATACTCCCCTTATCAATATATTGTATATAACTTTGATTTTGTATGTAGCTTTACTATTTTGTATTCATTGCTTGGTGTTCACTGCTCCCCCTGTGAAAATTACCCATACATCTGGATACACTGATTTGCTCAATACACTCCCCCTTATACTCAGTACACTCCCCCTTTTTGACAAACATCAAAACTAGTTACCATTCGGTGGAGGCAACTAATCAAAAATAGATTTGTACTTAGTTCGAGCATCGGTGAGAGCATTAGTAAGGGCACTCTTGACACTATCCACTAGGGAATTCTGAGTTGTAATATCAGCTAACAGTGAAATCAGATAATCGAAAGTGCTTCCCTTTTATTGAGTGGATAAATAGGTAGCTCGGTTAATATGCTCTTGGACGGAGGACAAGTTTGGAATGAATAAGGTTTGAAGAGTCATGACATCCATTCTTATTTTGTGCTCTTCATTCCGAAGTTCCAACTATTGATCCATGAGAGATTGTAACTTGGTATAGAAATTCTGAATAGAATTGGGCTCGGTGGTCAATTTATTTGAGAGATCGGTGATCTCTTTTTCAATAACTTTGGTTTTATTCTTGATATCTTTAATGAATAAAGAAAATGTACAGAGCTTTTGAAATAAATAAAGAATATGTTTGAGTTGAGAGGACAACTCATCAATGAGTCCGGCTAGCTTAACTTTATCGATAGCAATGGCTTTTTGTACCTCTTCAATCATTTTGGTAGTGAGCTCTTTGTCCTTCAATTTTCTTAGGTATTCAGATGTGTCTACTCCAGATGCTTCTATTTTAGTGAGGAGTTCATCCAATTGAATATGGATGGCTGCATCTTTTGTCACGGTAGCTTCAGGTAGCATTTCTGTTAATAATGCTTTAACCTTCTGAAGTACTTTGTTTTTCTTCTATATAGCCATTTGTCTCTCTTGTTCTGCTTTGGCTTTTCATAGTTCCCCAAATTCAATGAGTGCTTGCCCTTTCAGTTTTGAAATGTCTACATTTGGCAACACAATCGGCTTTGACAGATCTAGCTTGAAACTATGCTTCTTCATTTTCTTCTCTTTAGATGATGAGGCTTTCATCGGTTGAACCAGTACAATGGCTTGGGAGGCTTGATCACCCCCGGTAGGTTGCTCGGTAGAGGCAACACTTTTGTCAGTTTCTTTAGCCTTAGATGTAGCCTTCAATGATTCCTTGCTTGGGGTCTCGGTGGCAACAGTTTCAGTGCTTGTTGGGGCTTGAGAAGTTTGTTCCCTAGTGGTTTGAGAAGTAGCTTCTCCTTTGGTAGATTGTTGACCCTCTTTGCCTTGTTCAGTGTCCTAAGGTGTCTCGGTTGAAACATGCTGAGTTACTAGAGGATAGGACTTGACTTGTTCCAAAACTGATTCACTTGATACTAGTTTGGCATAGGCATTCCCTTCTATCATCTCCTATTCCTGTACCTCGGTCTCCATGATATCCTCATCAAGTTGTATAGTACCAGCAGGATCTTGCTTGGTGATATCAACTATTTCAACTTCACCTTGCTCCTCAGCACTCTTGATTCAAAAAATTTCTTGCCATTTTTCTTTTGTCTCTTTCTCTACTTCAAGATAAAGGTCATTCATCAGTTTCAAGGCTCTTTGCTTGACTAGGAAGTTTGTCTAGTAGTTTTTCAGATGTTCACTTATCTCATCTACCAACATGTTTGGAAAGAGATGTACCAAACTTCTTTCTCTCATCTTCTTTTCCGAGTCCATAGCATGTTTCCACATGTTATCAATGTGTAAGTACAATTCTTTTGGAAGATAATTAGTTACTTCCAATGGGACTAATTAGAATTTAAGAAGTGTGTAAATTACAACTTCTTCAATTTGCCTCTTTTCTGCATCAGTTCTAGATTCATATTTTATATATCTAAATGCTTCAAATCCACCATATTGTTTCAGATTTGTACAAAAATTATCAACACTGTGTACATCTTTCTTTGTGCTCTTAACAATCTGAAATTTACTTATGTCTTTAGATTCGATGTCACTTGACTCTTTATTCAAAATGAGTCTCCGAGTAGACTTCTTATAAGTTTTTGTTACCTTAGGCATTGCAACATTTTTCTGCTTCTTACTCGGTGACACTACAGATGATCTAGTATTGGGGCACTTCACTGGAGGAGTAGATGATACCTGTGATGTATCCTGTTTCTTCCTTTTCAAAATTTTGCCTTTTGGCAACTCAGTGCTCAATGTAATTGCTGCTTCTTGGGCTTCAGATTCCTCCTCAGTGATGACTTGATCTCTCTTGATAGGAGTGGAGGAAGAACCTTCTCCAAATTTCTCTGTTAATACTTTGATCATTTTGGTTGCTTTCCTTGTAGCCTTAGGAACTGCAATGCTCATCTTAACTTTTTCTTTGACCTCTTTATAGGTACCGTACCTGATCTCAGTAGCATGCCTTGGAAGTGCAAGAAAGGCATCTATCTGCTACTGTGTAATGTCAGAATCAATCTCATAACCCATAGGCGACAAGGATTGAGTTCTTGGTTCTACTGCATTGACATAACAGTAGTCGGTGTCCACTTCAAAACATATATTATCCTTGTATTTCTCCACTAACTGGGGTGGTATTCTGTGCCTGTTATGCATCTTCACCTGAAATTTGCTAAAGTAATCATCCATTATCTCATTGAAGTTATCACCTAACTGATTGATGAAGTCATTTATTTGATAGGTGATTGGTCGGTGTAGCTCCCAAACTACGTTACCGACTGATGGAAAGAATTTTTGAAAATAGAAAAACATGCATACTAAGAGTGACCCAAACTTTAGTGTGTTTGCCAAGTTGTTCTTCTTCAGCTTCCTTATGGTGTTGAGATTTTCAAAAATATTTTTCAACAACACTTTGCATAGGTCAATCTTCATACCCTTTTTCACAATTTTGTTTGCTAAATCAACAGCTTCACACGGTACACTATTTTCCCTTGCCGACTGAAAGAAACAATAACCTATGACTCTAATTGCACACTTCAGCTCTGCATCTGTAACATTATTCAATTTCAGACCTCTGCAATCAGATTCAACTCCAATTAAAGTGATCAATTCTTTCTGTGAAATCATTTTCTGAGCTCGGGCATGGTCGACTATAGGGTATCCGGTGATTAAGTGGATAATTTCCTTGGTGATTTTGAATAGTTTCTCCTCTAACCACATAAAGTCATCATGAACTCTGCTCAAAACAAATTTAACCCATTGGCGTTTGAAGACTCGCAGGTAGGTTAGGGCTTCGGTCAATCCCTTGACTTTGATATGCTCATATTTACTATCCAGATTTCCATTGGTGCATAATTCATCATACGTGTCCTTGATCTCAATATGACCTAGTTCCTCAACATGACACTTAGTGTAGAATCTGACATCCTCAACCAATAGAACCCTATCTGGAATGAGAGAAAATGTTATTTTATCGTCGGGTTTGGATGTTACTTTGGGAGGTAAGGAATATTTCAGTGAGGGCTTCTCAATGGTTTCAACAACAATAGGTTTCTGAATCTTTGGAGCCATTTCAAACTTTGGATAATTACTAACGAAAAAAAGCTTAGGGTTTGAAACTTAACCAGCAAACACTTTCCACTTAGTAAATATCAAGCAGGTATTCTCAACTAATATGATCGGTGACTTGCTTGAAAAATTCGTTGAGATTGATGAATAAATACCTTGAAATTTTCTCGGGAGGAGTTTGATCACCTTTGAATCGCTTAGCTCTTCTTTTTGAAAACTTGGTAAGTGCAAAATGACCGTGCAAAAGGCTTTAAGTACACATTTTACCTTATCGGGCTCCGTGCAGTTAGGTCAGAGAATATTAAATGCACTCAGTTCCTTTAAACCGATTACCTTCCTTTTTATGCTTTTACCGACTTCTCTAGTACTCCAAAAGACTAGATAAAATTTCAAACTTGCTATTGCATCTTAGCTATGTAGATTTTGGAATTAAGTACATGATAAAATAGAAACAGTTAAGATATAACCTTGAGAGAATGCAGTCCCTTCATACCTTTACCAATTAATTTGAAATAGATGCACCTAACTCAGTAGGTAAGGTGCTTTCTTCATTAGTTGACACATTTTCCTTCTTTTTCCAAATCATCTATAATTTTCTTCTTATTTCCTCAGTATCTCCTCTAGGTTGATATCTGCAATCTCTGGCCAAGTGTCCAACTTTGTGACAATGAAAACATGCCATACCAGGATTTCTCCATGATCTTCGGTTGTTCATTCCAAAGCTTATAAAGCAGTTGGCACTTATATGTCCATATCTTCCATAGCATTCACACCATATTCTTGTATTGTAATCCTATGGTACTACAGTATACTGTCGGTTAGGATCTGTGTAAGTTTGGTAGCTTCTAGTATTTGCTCGGTGTGCAGACCACATATAGTTCTTCTTCTTAAACCAAAACTTCTCGGTACTGTGTCCATATCTATTGCAGTTTTTACAAAACCCCTTGAATTTTGCCTTTTGATAATTGCTAACAGACTTTTTCCTACATCGATTAGATGTGTGACCATACTTATTGCAATTGTAACAATAACCATTAGACCTAGTGACATTCGGTTGCTTACCTTTTCTGATTTGGCACATGTTGGCAGTATGTTCTTGTTTTCCATAGTAGTTGCAAATAGGCTTCTTTCCTTTGATGTTCTTCTTGTTCCCAGCTTGTTTTGATGATTCTCCTCTCTCGGTGATGTGGATTCCTTTCTCAATAGATTCTTTTCCTTTGTAACCAAGTCCTACATCTTTATTGGGTCATTTTATATTCAATTTCTCATCCAACATCTTTGATGCTTCATAACTTTTCTTCAGTGTTTCTTTGGATTTCTTCTCTGTTTCAAGTTCATCAGCCAATCTGGATATTTCAAGTTTCAATGCTTAATTCTCATTTTCTTTCAGATTTGCTTCATGATGTGCATAACCCAATTGATCAGATAGATTTTATTGAATTCCAGTCATCCTTGTGATTTCATCATTCTTTTCAGACACCAATGCTTCTAGCTGTTGTTTTTCCCTTTCCATATCTCTTATGTTATCCTTAGTTGTTCTCAATGCATCAAGATTTTCAGTCATCTGTGTGCTGAAATTCTCATGTTCTCTTTTCATTGCTTTTAGCTGATCAGTTAGTACTTTGTTCTTTTCTTTCAATACTCCAATCATTTCTTCAGTCTCTTCAGATATACTGTTCTTAGATGATGTCTCAATTTGCTCCACCAGCTCTTGTGAGTCTTGCAAATCATTAGACAATCTTCTTCTAACTTTTAGTGATCTTTGCATTTGTTTTTACATGTCTGCAATCACTTGATTAGCATGATCCAATTCATTTTGAAGATTCACAATTCTTCAAGATTGTTTGTAGCCTTCCATTGATAAGATCTTTCTCTTTAGGTAGTTAATCCCTTTTCCAAGATTGAAGCTCTGAACCAATTTTTAGGTCCAATATGGAAAGCTAATGTACTGAGAGGGGAGGGGTGAATCAGTACTTCAAAACTTTTCTTCAATAGAAACTTTACTGTTAATCATAAACTGAATATTGCTGAAACATAATATAAAGCTAAAATATATAAATAAAATTCATGCAGGTTTCACTCCATAACACATATATTTTGGTTACGCAAAAACTCTTTGTTAGAGAGAAAAACTATGGTGGGGATGCCACCCACAACTTCACTACTGCAATAATAAAGGTTGCTCAGTTAGAGATACATGTTTATCTATTTCTAATAGCTTACCCTGTTAGGAGTATCAAGATCTTTAGATCTACCTTGCTAAAGGATTTTACAACACTTATACTAAATGTTGTACCTGGTTAAAGGCTTTACAATTTATAGACTTTGTTAGAGTCTTTTACCCTGTTAAAGGTTTCTCTTACAACTCAAAATAATACAATCAAAATCTTTACAAAATATCTGCAACTTCACATTTGAAATGTTATAGCAGATTCTGTGTGCTCAATATGAAATTACCTTGCTCATAGCATACCTCGGTAATTGATAAATCAACTCGGTAAACCCTTCTGTTTACTCTGTTCCTTAACTGTTCTCTGAAATATTTCTCGGTGACCTCTGAATATCTTTGTCAGTCGTAACAGTCACAACACATTGTGCTTTCTCATGATTTTGCCTTTCAGCTTATCTATCACACATGTCTTGCTTCATACTTTTTGATCCTCATTTCATGTTGTATAAATAGATCTCTTATGATGGAGATCTGTTCATGCTTCGATCTTACAAACTTGATTTTTCGAATGAATAACCATACAAATTATTTCATTGGATAGATGTCCTCAAAATCATACAAAATCTTAAGGTACAATTTCCTATGTGATAACAGTTCCCTGTTCCTCGATCTTGTAACACGTTTCCACATATGTGTCCAGGTTCAATGAATCTGGTAACACATTTCACTCGGTTCAAATTAACTCGGTATACCTTCTTTGCTACTCGGTAGACATAGAACGTTACTCGGTAGATAGCTTGGTGTATACTAAACTATGTGACTTCTTTCTTCTATAACCGACTGCTTTAGTGCTTACAGACTGAGTATTTTGGTAGTATTAACCGACTAGAGTATATAGGATGACTTTGGACATAAAACTAATGACAACTTAGTAAATAGTAACACTTGATAACTCCATCTCTCCCAAACCGGTGGTGGACCTCGACATGGATGAAGATGCAATCAAGATTGGAAGTGGGGAAGCTACACCTGGTGGAGCAGCAAAGAGAACTAGAGCAAGTGTTAAGAAAGTTGTTGCTGCTTTTGCCAAGGATATCCCTAATCTTAGGGATAATATCAAAGACCTATATGGGATTAGCAGTAACTTGGCTAATGCCCTGAAAAAATATAAATTAGTTCCTTTTGTCGGGTCTGGCTAGTTTTTTGGGGATTTTAGTTGGTTTTTTCTAGTTATTTTGTTGGTTTTCCTTATGTTTGTTCCTCCTGGTTTCTTAATACTTTTATCTTGTAAGGTCCTTTTGTAAAGGGTTTTGACGCCCCTTCAAAACCTACTTTTACTTTAATCAAAAACATGGGCTTGGGTTATACTTTAGTACCTAAGATCACTATCACTAGTACCCCTTCAAGTCCCTCCTTGGATGTTGAAGACTCTGATGAAGAGGAATTCCATGAAATGTTTTTTGAGTAAAAAGAGGATATCTTCTTTGACAGCCATGTCAATACTATCACCCCCATAATCCCTTCCACCCCACATGAGTAGCAACTTGTTCACCCCGAGCTTATAGACTGGTACCAACGAGACAAACCCACTTTAGACATATGTGTCGATGATAATTCTCTCATGACTCTCCTGACTATGCACAATTCAGAAGACCACAATAGAGTTCATGGAATCCAATTACATGAGAGTGGATACTTTGGTAGTCAAGTCAATGCCATTAGTCACAAAAAAGATAATAAAAAGAAAAATCATGATTCCTTAGGTGAAAACCTTCCTGAGGCAACTTTGGATGAGGAAAAAGTAAAAACAAAGGGCATCCGAAAGTGAAAACCTAGATCAGACGCTTGAGGATGAGGGACTTGACCTCCCTACCATTGTGCCTCTATAACAAGACATATCAACTTTACTGATAGAAAAAATGTACACTGTCAATGTCGACACTAAAGACACCCCAAAGAATGTGCTCATTGCTAAGTCCTTGTCAAATCAAGAGAAACATAACTTTATCAATTTTCTCACAGAAATAAAGATCAATTTTGCCTGGTCATATGCTAACATGTCAGGCCAAGATCCTGACTTGGTAGTTCACAATCATGATGTTCGTCCAGATGCAAAACCAGTGAAGCAAAAAATGTGCAAGATGCATCTGCACATTGCACTCCTTGTCAAAGAAGAGCTTCAAAAGATGTTGGATGTTGGATTCATAAAACCAATAGATTATCCTGAATGGGTATCCAATGTTATACGTGTCGGCAAACCTGCTGGGGGCATCCGCATCTGCACAAATTTTTGAGATTTGAATAAATCATACCCTAAGGATGACTTCCGGCTCCCCAACATAGACATTATTGTAGATCTCACAGTGGGACATGAAATGTTATCACTAATAGATGAATTTTTTGGATACAATCAGATCAGGATCATAGAGGAAGACCAACACAAAACAACATTCACAACACCATGGGGCACCTTTTGTTACCAAGTCATGCCTTTTATTCTCAAGAACGTTGAAGCCACATACCAACAAGTAATGACAACAATTTTCCATGACCTTTTGTACAAAATCATGGAGGATTACATGGATGATCTCCTAGGAAAATCCAAGACAAGACATGAGTACATCCCTATCCTAAGGTAATTTTTTGAAAGATTGGAAAAGTATAAATTGCACCTAAATCCCAAGAAATGCGTCTTTGGCATCACATCTATGAAACTATTAGGTTTCATTGTTTCCCACAGAGGCATAGAGTTTGATTCTACAAAGGTGAAAGCTATCATGGAAATGCCTCCCCCAAAGACACTCAGATAGTTGTGCAGCCTCCAAGGAAAGCTCCAATCTATCAGATGCTTCATCTTACAGCTTGCGAACAAATGTCACACATTTGCACACTTATTACGCAAGGATACCAAATTCAAATGGGACTGCGTGTGTCAAAAGGCTTTCAAGAAACTCAAGGAATGTCTTGCATCACCTTTGGTTCTTATGCCTCTCATTCCAAGATAACCACTCCTTTTGTACATATCAGCTACTGCAGTGACATTGGGGGCATTATTGGCAGAGACAGATGATCAGGGAAAAGAGAATGTTAAATATTACATTAGTCGCACATTAGTAGGGTATGAGCTCAATTATACCCCTATTGAAAGGGCATTTTTAGCACTCGTCTTCAGCACACAAAATCTCTAACACTACATACTTAATAATAAAATAAAATTGATTTCTAAGATCAACCCTCTCAAGTACCTCTTATCAAAGGTTGCTCTCACTGGCAAAACTGCTAAATGGGTCATGTTGCTAAGTGAATTCGACATCTAATATGTAGATAGAAAAGCAATAAAAGGACAAGTGAAGCAGACCAGCTAGTCGATGCTCTGCTTCCAAGTGATCACCCCATCCTCATGGAATTCCCATATGAATTCATAATAATTGTCACTACATCTTCCACATGGCAGTTATACTTTGATTGTTCTTGCACCAAGAATGGATCGGGGGCAGGCATATTGTTGATCACAGCCTAAGGAGATTGTATCCCTAAATTATACAAGATAGCCTTTGCATGCACCAACACCATTGCAGAATATTTAGAACTAATCACTGGATTCTGTTTGGCTATCCAATGGGAGATATTGGAATTACATGTCTATGGTGATTCCCAACTTGTCATTAAACAAGTCAATGATGAGTACCAAACAAAAGATGACAAGATTATTCCTTATCGAAATATGGTTGAGGATATTAAGCAACACTTTACATTAATCAAGTTTGATCAGATTCCACACACAAACAATAAATTTGCAGATGCAATGGCCACTATTGGTTCCCTCCTTCAGATGCCAACACATAGTCAGAAATGTGATTTTTTGGTTGAGCAACTCTTCATACCAACATATGATCTACCAGAGTCTAAAATGGTGTGCATACTCATTGGTACCAAATCCCCTTGGTATCATGAGACCTTCACTTACCTAAGAGATAACACCATTCCTCCCCACCTCACCAAAACCCAACAACAAACCTTTATTTGTTGTTGTGCCCATTACACTATCCTTGCAGACACCCTATTCAGAAGGCATTTTGATGGTTCCCTCCTAAGGTGTCTAGACAAACAAGAGGCAGAATAGGCACTACATGAAGTTCATGAAGGTATTTATGGGGCACACTCAAGTGGTCTCACTTTAGCTAAAAAAATTTGCGAACGAGATACTACTAGCCTACAATGGAAGTAGATGCATACAATTATGTGAAGAAATGTATCCCTTGCCAAAAGCATGGTGACAAGATTCATGCTCTGTCACAAGATCTGCAACCTTTTATCACACCCTGGCCCTTCTCATAGTGGGGGCTTGATCGCATTGGGAAAATCCAACCTGCATCCTCTAATGGCCATAAATTCATCATTACTGCCACTAAGTACTTCACCAAGTGGGTGGAGGCCATCCCTCTTACCTTCACCACTGGCAAACAAATCTCTAAATTCATTCTAAACTATTTGATCTGTTGATATGGAATCCCCAAGGTTATTATCACAGATAATGACAGATCTTTCAAAAATTAGGATGTTAAGGAGCTCTGTGATAATTTTGATATCCAGCACCGCTTCTCCACCCCCTATTATCCACAAGGTAATGGTTAGGTTAAGGCTTCTAATAAAACCTTAATTAAAATACTTAAAAAGACAGTCAATGAAGTTGGTTGTGACGAGCACCTCCAACTCCACCCTACTCTGAGGATTTACCATACCTCCATTCATACACCCACAGGCACCACTCCATTTTCACTTATCTTTGGATATGAAGTTGTCCTCCCTCTTGAGATCGAGATCCCATCCCTAAGGGTATCATTGTAGAATATCCTCTCAGATGAGGAGTATAGAGTTGCCAGGCTACAAGATCTAGAATTGTTGGATGAAAGGTGACTCGAGGCCTTGAATCATCTCTCGGTATATCAAAATCACCTATGTGTGAGCTACAACAAGAAGGTCAGAACTCGGGAATTTGAAGTGGGTGATCTTGTCCTTATGAAAAATCAAAAACATATTCAGGAAAGAGAAAAGAAGGGAAAGTTCAAGCCTAATTGTCTTGGACCTTATGTAATCACAACAAAGTATGGATCAGGGGCATATAAGTTGGCTACTTCTAAAGGATATCCCTTGGATGAGCCTATGAACATCATGCACCTGAAGAGATTTTATGCCTAGTCCTCAAAAGGTTGCCAATTATCTAAAAATCAAAAATACAAAAAAATCACAAAATAAAAATAAAAATCAATCAATTCATCCATTAGTGAAAACCACTTTATGGCACTATGGGCAAATACCTTAGTGAAAACCTATTCTCAGGAGTCAAGGTAAATAATCAAGATCCATCATCTATCAGGTCAAACTCTATCTCCACCACTCACTCACCAGATATCCATACTCACCATTGCATAAAGCTTCTACCATAGCATCCATCACCCCATATGTTGTCAGTTGTCCCTTTCAACCCAGTACAAAAAAATGTCCACACTCCACATAACGACCACCCATATGATGATGATTCTTTTCCTGAATCATGAATAAGGATTAGCCCATCAGACCAAGCTTTTATCCCATCAAACTGATCTTTCATCCCATCAGACTAAGCTTCCATCCCAATTAATTGAGCTTTATTCCCAATCCTAATTGGCATGTTATTCAAATGCCCATCCACATGCACTCCATCAAGTCTCAGCAATCAAGTGTCATATCTGCATACAGATGTTCATACCATCTACTCTATTGCCTGTTCACATCCATCAGTCACTTCTGCCCATCGGAATGCATCCTTCTCGTATCCGACAGTATATCCACAAATCCTAAGTCCTACTCTTGGCAAGAGATGACAGTTGGCCTTGTTCATTTTGTTTAGATGATTTTATTTGTCTACTTTAATTTGCATCACTTTGTCTTATGACTATTCCTACCCATGGCTGCTAGGATCAAACTTTATCTTGGTATGTTGTGGAAAGGGGTATACTAGGGCATTTTTTTGTGGTATGGCATGTTTGAAGGCTTCCCTTGTACGTATTAGCAACCTTGCATTAGTGTTTATCGACACTAGTATGATTGTGTGGAAGACATATTTGTTTGTCTGAGAGTTAGTCCATGCCTTGGGTTTTCATGACATCTTGGTTCCTATAATCAGTGGTGTAGACTACCTTTGGCAATATGAAACTAGGTTGGCTCTCCACATTTTATGCACAACAAATCTCCCTACCCATCTCGTATCATCTCATTTTTCCAATCATATCCCCCTTTCACATCTTGGAGACTTCAATTTATCCCCCTGATATTCTTCTATCCTACCAAAAGTCATTGTATTATGATTGGCATATTCTCAAACAAATTTTGCATTATTCATATAGGTGTGTTACTCATTTTTATCTAGTGCATTAATCTTTCATGTGTTACATTATTCATTTTTTTGTCCATCATTTAGGTTGCATTTCAAATTTTGTTGCATTATTCACTTAGTTTGCATTTCTAGCTTTTGTTGCATTATTCATTTTATTTAGGTCATCCATTATAGTGTACATATTCATTATAGATGAATCCATTTAATCCATTATGCATTTCTTAAATCATCAGAAAATCCAAAAATAATACATCATACATCATCCACATCATAAAATCCTAAAACATATGCATCCATATAGTTTGTATAAGACAAGATAATCATCCTACATCCATCAAAGTGTCAATAACATATCATAAACATGTGCATATATTGTTAGGATAACTGGTGAACAACTGAGAGTGGGAGGCGGGGGTGAATCAGTTGTTAACATATTATAACTTTTAATCCAAAATACAACCTTAAACAAATCAAGTATCAGTAAAACACATACAAATGTCAGTAGGAATAGATACAGATAAACAATACAACTTAACAATTAAACAAATAATCAATGCAAAGAAACCATACCACATAAAACCATGATTTGTACGTGGAAAACTCAGAAAGGAAAAAACCACGGTGGGAAGCCTACCCACAGTCAGATGAAACTTCTACAGAAAGTATGTGTTACAATGAGGGGCTTGCACTTGCAGGAAGGCACACTGCCTAGAGCATACTGCTCATTACAAAAGAGTCTCACTGACTATAGAGAAGCTACAACCATCTCAAGATAAATGGACAACAATCCAATAGAGTGAACTGCCAAAAATAGCAGCTACCATAACTGATTACAGTCTCAGTTAAGCTCAATGGTGGAGGACTAAATCCTCTTTTGAATCCAATCTGATCACCAATGATCGATCAACTCCTATGCCTAGATGATATTATAATATTCTCACATTACACTCCTTGACCATGACTTTTTCAATAACCATGATACTTAATAAAGATTTTCTACCTCTTATTTATACAAACCCTAAGGCCTAAACCGATTAGGTCGGCCACCTAAAAGATATTACAATAAGATCATTACATAATTCCATATTACAATGATATGTCATGTTAGCTTAAGACCAAAACAACAATAATAGATCTGTAAATCCTCTCAAAACATCCCGGTAACGTGTAGAGTACACGTTAGCATGATACCAGTCCATAACCTAGATAGGTATCAGACCTATTCTGGGTCCATCACGCCAAAGCAATGTCTTCAAGCAGTTGAAGCATGATCAAAGAACATCTTCAGCATCCTGAAACCCATGAAGAAGTTGCACCAACACCAACTATTGATCTTGTCATGACTCCTTAATGAAAGCTCTGTTGGTAAAGCCTTAAACCAGTGTCGGTAAGGGTTTACCAGAGTGTATGATAGAATCCAATTACCAAGCCAATACCAACTTACCAAAACATGCTCATGGAGCATATAACACATGAAATCAAATATATTTCATTAATCCAAATATGCTAAAGTGTCGAACAAATAGTCTCTTCTGCCGGAAACACTAGATCTTCTACCGATAACCAACCATAATAGCTAGTGTTCACATCAATGACAAAACATCAATGCAACACATAATCAATTCATCCATTATGCCAACAATCTCCCCCTTTGGCATTGATGGCAACACTAGATGTGAAAAACATCTAAGTACCAAGAAATGCCAAACAAGTCTCCCCATGTGGAAGACAACCAATCAATCTCTTGCATATAGCTCTAAATATCAATATCTCTTCCCCTATGAATAATATCTCTTCCTTTGACATTTTTACTTTTTCACATCACTATCTCTCCCCCTTTGACATCAATGCCAGAAATATGAAAACAAAAACATAAGCCTCTAAATCTCAAAGCTGACTACTCCCCCTAAGTAGTAGTATCCCACATCAGTGCTGGAATGAATAGTATCTCAGATAATGCATGTCAAATACCAGATTCTTAGACATGTCAATAGCTGCATAGTTATCACAGTAGATAACTATTGGTTCACTACAATTTACCCTAATATCATTCAAAATTTGCTTCATCCATAATACTTGAGTGCAATTAGTTTCTACTACAACATACTCAGCTTCTGCAATAGATAAAAAAATGCATGACTATTTTTTGTTGATCCATGAAACCTGTTTCTTTCCAATAAAGAAGGCTCCACCACAAGTGCTCTTCCTGTCATCAGTATCTCCTACCCAATATAAGTCAGTATATGCACATAAAGTGAAATCATCATTTTTAGAATATGATAAACCATATTCTGTTGTTCCTTGCAAATACCGGAATATCCTCTTTACTGCACATTCATGATTTTCTTTAGGATTACTTTGATATCTTGAAGTAATACTTACTACATTCATAATATTAGGTCTAGTCTGAGTTAGATATAACAGACCACCAATCATAGACTTCTACCTTATCAGATTTACCAGTGTAGAAGTATCCTTCATAGATAATTTCTCACTTATATCCAGAGGAGTACTTACCGGTTTGGAATTATCCATACCAAACTTCTTCAACAATTCCCTCGGATAATTAGTTTGACAAATAAAAATGCCTTTTTCAGTTTGAGTAATCTTCAAACCTAAGAAAAATTTCATCTCACCAATCATGGACATTTCAAATTCATTCTTCATGTTGTTAGCAAATTCCATGCACAATTTATCTTCTCCTCCAAAAATGATATCATCAACAAAAACTTCAATAATCAGAATATTATTATCAATGATCTTATAATATAAATTACTATCAGCACTACCTTTAGTAAAACCAAGCTTCAAGAGATATTTATCCAACCTTGCATTCCAAGCTCTAGGAGCCTATTTCAATACATATAAAGCTTTCTTCAATCTGCAAACCATATCGTTATCATCTATTAGTGAAAATCCATCAGGTTTCTCAATGTATACTTCTTCCTCAAGTTCACCATTAAAAAATGCACATTTAACGTCCATTTGATAAACCTTATAGTTCTTATAAGCTGCATACGCAAGAAATAGTCTAACAACTTCAATTCTAGCTGTAGGTGCAAATGTCTCACCATAATCAATTCCTTCCATTTGAGAATATCCTTTACAAACCAATCTAGCCTTGTTTCTTACAACTTGACCATCCTCATTTAGTTTATTCCTAAAAATCCATTTAGTTCCAATAACATTCTTATTTTTAGGTCAGGGAACTAAAGACCAAGTTTTATTCTTCTCTATTTGATCTAATTCATCTTCCATAGCCTTTAACCAATGTTTACCCTTACAAGCTTCAATAACAGTTGTCAGTTAAACTTGAGAAATAAGACATACCTCTTCATTTGCCATTTTTCTTCTTATCATAACTCCCTTGTTTCTATCTCCAATAATTTGATCTTCAGAATGATTTAATCTTACATACCTTGGTGTCTTTTGAACTTCAGGTTCACTACTCTGATCATCAGTCACAATTGAATTTTTTGATTGTGACGGTGTAACTATCTTAGCTTCCTGTACCGGTTGAGGCATTGTCAGTTCAGTTATGATCATTTCCACTATCGGTTCCCTATCATATGATATAGAATGATTTATGTACTGTTCATCCACTTTCACATTATCACTCTCCATAATTTTCTGCAATATTTTGTTATAACATCTATATGCTTTGCTTTGAATTGAATAACCAAGAAATATCCCTTCATCACATCTAGGATCAAACTTTCCAATTGAATCATCCCTTTTGATATAGCATTTACTTCCAAAAATTCTAAAATATTTAATAGTAGGTGCATGTCCAAACCATAGTTCATAAGGGGTCTTACTGGTTTCACCTTTGATGTGAACTCTATTGAGTGTGTAGACCATTGTACTCACTGCTTCTCTCCAGTAGATATGAGGAAATTTGGATTCCATCATCATAGATCATGTTGCATCCAAAATGGTTCTATTCTTTCTTTCCACTACTCCATTTTACTGAGGAGTCCTAGGTGTAGATAGTTGTCTCCTGATTCCATTTGTCTCACAATAACTGTTAAATTCATGAGAAGTGAACTCACTGCCATGATCTAATCTTAGACATTTTTTTTCAATCTAGTTTCAGTTTCAACCTTCACTTTAGAGATCTTGAATTTCTCAAAAGCTTCAGACTTCTCCCTTAGAAAATTCACCCACATCATTCTAGAATAGTCATCAATAATCAGCATGAAATACCTATCACCTTGAAAGCTTCTTGTCCTTGCTGCACCACATAAGTTAGTATGAATTAAATCAAGTAAATAATTAGATTTATCATGTATGCTCTTAAAATAACTTCTGATTTTCTTACCCAATTGAAATTCCCTACATATCGGATTATGAGGCTTCATAATCTTAGGTATATCTCTAATTGTACATACCGGATTATGAGGCTTCATAATCTTAGGTATATCTCTAATTGTCTTAGTTGAATTGATCTTAACAATACAATCAAAATTAACATGACACAACCTCTTATGCCATAACCAACTCTCATCAATATGAGCAATCAAGCATGCCTTATTACCAGTGTTCAAGTGAAAGATATTACTACCTATCTAAATACCGGTTGCAATCTCCAAACCAGTCTTGTTTATGATTTTTCTTTTTCTATCTTTAAACTAAATTTAAAAACCCTTATCAACCAATTGACCAACACTAAAAAGATTATGCTTTAAACCTTCTATATAATAGACATTATCAGTATTATGCTTGCCATCCAAAGAAATAATACCTCTACCTTTGATCATGCATGCCTTGTCATCTTCAAACCTGACTTGACCGCCTTTGTATTCTTGCAGGGACAGAAATTTCCTTTTATCTCTAGTCATATGATGTGAGAATCCACTACCAATTACCCACTCATCTTTATCTTCAACTTTTGTTGCCAGGTCCTTTTCTTCATTTTTGATAGTCAGTTTTGGATCATCTTCTTTTAAAGCATAGAACACCCATTCTTTTCCATTTCTAGATCCACTAGTAGAGTCTTCTGTTGGTTTATCTCCAGAGTCATCAGTTACTCCTTCCTCATCTGCTATGTAGAATTGTTTACTCTTCTTGAATCTATATTTGTTGTGGTTAGGCTTAAAAGATTTCTTAACTCTTTCCTCAAACCTTGCATTCCTTTCAGGACATCTAGATGCAAAATGACCAATCTTATCACATGCAAAACATTTAAAAGGTGCTTTTCCTTCATACTTACTTCCAGTTGGTCCTTTAGGTATTTTTCTAGAAAATAAGGCTTCAAGTTTCTCAAGTTCTTCATCTTCTTTCCTCATGTCTTCCAATTCTTTTGCATATAGGGCTTTCTAATCACTTTTGTTGTTAGATGTTGATGATGATGCATGAAAAGAAGGTTTAGATTTTACAGCTCTAGAAGATCCAAATTCTTCAAGCTCAAAATCAGATAATTTCCCAATTAGAATGTCTCTGTTAACTGAAGTGTTTGCCATTGTTATTAACTCATTAATTGCAGTTGCCTTCATCTTGTAAGTCGGTGGAAGGGCTCTCAAGACTCTGGAAACTATTTCATCTTCACCTAGAAATCCTCCACAACATTGAATTCCCATAACAATCTCATTTACTTTTTCCATAAACACTGCAATTCTTTCATTATCTTCCATTTTCAAGTTTTCATATCTTACCCGGTAACCATCAAGTTTAGCAATTTTGACAGTAGGATCATCTTCATTTAAAGTTTGTGATTGTTCCCACATAACCTTAGTTGATTATTTATCAGTCAATCCCATGATCTGTTGATTAGTAAATGCACACAAGAGGGATTTTCTAGCTCTGAAATCATTTTCAATATTCTTATCCAAGTCTACAGGAGCAAGACTTCTAGATGTCGGATCATAAGGTGTGTATCCTTTTTAAGTGATCTCCCAAATATCTTTTCAAAGACATCTAAGATGAGTCTCCATTCAAATTTTCCATATCCCATAATTTGTTCCATCAAGCTTAGGGATTTCTCTTCTGAAAATAGTTGTCGGTGGATTAGAAGTGTTAGTTGCCATAGGATCTACCTCAAGTGGTTAAGATTCTGTAAAAGAGGAC
The DNA here is from genome assembly GCF_030272615.1 of Cryptomeria japonica. Lineage (NCBI taxonomy): Eukaryota > Viridiplantae > Streptophyta > Pinopsida > Cupressales > Cupressaceae > Cryptomeria > Cryptomeria japonica. The sequence continues at coordinate 274,952,328 of NC_081411.1, read as the reverse complement.
CAAAGCTCTGATACCAATTATTACGATAACCGGTGAACAACTGAGAGGGGAGGGTGAATCAGTTGTTAACAGATTATAACTTTTAATCCACAATACAACCTTAAACAAGTCAAGTACTAGTAAAACACATACAGATGTTGGTAAACAATACAATTTAAAAATTAAACAAATAATCAATGCAAAGCATCTATACCATGTAACACCATGATTTGTACATGGAAATCCTAGAAAGGGAAAAACCACGGTGGGAAGCCTACCCACAGTCAGATGATACTTCTACAGAAAGTATGTGTTAATAATGAGGGGACTGTACTTGCAGGAAGGCACACTACCTAGAGCATACTGCTTATTACAAAAGAGTCTCACTAACTACAGAGAGGCTACAACCACCTCAAGATAAATGGACAACAATCCAATAGAGTGAACTACCAGAAATAGCATCTACCATGCCTGATTACAATCTCGGTTAAGCTCAATGTTGGAGGACTAAATCCTCTTTTGAATCCAATTTGATCACCAATGGTCGATCAACTTCTCTACCTGAATGATATTAGAATATTTGCACATTACATTCCTTGACCATGACCTTCTCAATAACCATGATACTTTACAAATAGTTTCTACCTATTATTTATACAAACCCTAAGGCCTAAACCGATTAGGTCGGATACCTAAAAGATATTACAATAAGATCATTACATAATTTCATATTACAATGATATTCCATGTTGGCTTAAGAACAAAACAACAATAACAGATCCATAAATCCTCTTGAAACATCCTGATAACGTGTAGAGTACACGTTAGCATGATACCAGTCCATAACCTAGATAGGTACCGGACCTATTATGAGTCCATCATGCCAAAGAAATATCTTCAATCAATTGAAGCATGATCAAAGAACATCTTCAACATCTCAAAATCCGTGAAGAAGCTGCACCAACACCAACTATGCATCCTGTCACGATTCCTTAAAGAAAGCTCTACCGGTAAAGCCTTAAACCATTATCGGTAAGGGTTTACCAAAGTGTACGATAGAATCCAATTACCAAGCCAATACCAAATGACCAAAACATGCTCATGGGTCATATAACACATGAAATCAAATATACTTCACTAATCCAAACATGTCGGAAGTGCCCAACAAATAGTCTCTTTTGTCGGTAACAGTAGATCTTCTACCAGTAACCAAAACTTGTTTGTCGATAACCAACCATAATAGCTAGTGTTGACATCAGTGACAAAACATCAATGCAACACATAATCAATTCATCCATTATGCCAACATATATAAGTATACATCCTGCAACAATCAAAGTGTCAATAACATATCATAAGCATATGCATATGTAAACACCCATCCTGCATCATAAATAGATCAACACAACACATCCATAATCATCATCAATACATCACATCACAAAATAATAAATAATATCCATCATAAAGTCCATAACAAAGTACATGCATATATAAGCATCGCCAAAAAATCATATATCACATATATGTCTCTCAAAAAATGAATATAATAGTCATAGTACAATGGTCGCCCTGAAGGATAAAAAATAATGCATAATGCCACATGGAGACTAACTCTCCCCTCATGTCTCTCCAGACCCCTCCTCATCCCCTCCTCCTCTTCTGGATGCCTCTTCTCCCCCTATCCTCGGTGGCCTCATACCCACCGATCCCCCTGTATGCTGACTCTGAGTTGTTTGTTGGCTATGGGTCCTGTGAGATCATACACTCTCTGTGTATGATGTTGCCCTCTTCTCTACTAGGACCACTCCATGATATAACCCTCTATAGTATGCATCCTCCCATCCTTTCCTCTCCCACTATTGCATCATGTTGTATTACATCTTCCCTAGCCCTCTGGGGACTAACATCTATCGTGATGAGTCCCTCTCCCCTGTAAGCGAGTCAAAATTGCCTCTTCCCTCTACACCTTGACCTACAAATTCTCCATCTCCTCATTTTGCTGCTAAAATGTGCTCTGCAACTCCCCAATGGCAGTCCCTATCCTCACCTCCTCCAACATCCTCTCCACCTCCTCTCCCTCCCTCAGCAAATCCTTTACCTTGGCCTGATCCATCTATAGGCTCTCTATCAAATCATCAACCTCTCACTATAACCTCTGCACCTCTGCTTGTAGATTGTCCCCTCTCACCCTCTCCACCTGCAACTCATCCTCTAGTGAGTGTTCTCTTGCTTTGGTAGCATCCCTCTCTTGCATGATCCTATCAAAATCTTCTTGAGAAACCCTATCACCACCCTCCACCTCAATGTCCTATGCCTATACATCAAGGATATCCATGGGCACTGCCACATCTCCTCCCCCCTCCCCCTCCCCTAACACCTGGCATATCACTGCCACCACCACCTGTATTGGAATGGCTACCTACAGCCCTCTCCCTCATACCACTACCCTCCTCTACCTCATGGAACCCCTATCTCCTTCTGTCATAGCCCTATCCGCAGGAGCATCCTCCTCTCCCCCAACTATCTCATCTATAGCTAGCTCCACCTCATCATCCTCCAGCACCCCTGTAGAATCCTAAAATTGTGACACTTGCAATTTTGACTGCATTTGGGTCTTCACGATGGCGGTGCAATGTTGAACCTGAATGGAGACCCCGAAACGCGTTTACGACACCAAAAACTGCATTTTTTTGCACCCTGGCCTGATCCCTCCTTGCACCCTGCTGTCCCGGGAGGTGGGACCATGGCACCCAATGCCCTGGTCCTTCGGGACTAGGGCGCCCAGTGCCCTGGTCCCCCAGGACCATGGCACCCAGCGCCCTGGTCCCTGGCCCTATTTTGGGCCCGGTCTCTTTTGGGCATTGGGTCTTTAAGTTTGCAATTCGGGAAATAATGTTTCCTGGTCGGCCTAAGGTCAAGAAAATCAGTCTCTCAACCCTAATTGACAAGTATATAAACTACATTTCCTCTTCCAAAAAAGAGAGGAAGACATATGTGCACAAAAGGCGGAAGCGATATTCAAACATTCAAACATTCAAGCATTCAAGCATTCCTTCAAACAATTGAGCATTTTAAGTCTCCATTCAAGGCTAGGTGTTGCATTCAAGATAAGGATTCAACCATTGAAGAGGAGATCATATACAACATACAACATACTACATAAATTACACCTTCGCATGTAAGAATACAAACATTCTTACAACAAGGTATCAGTACTTGTTTACATTACAAACATTTACATTTACAGCATTCTCATTTCTTGGTTAATTCCAAAATTGGGGTTTGACCTAAAGGCAAACCCCTAATCCCTAACCCCCCAATCATCCTCTCTTTTCTGTGTGTAGGTTGTAGGTACGCGGCTGTAATTGAAGATCTGGAATCCTTGTGCAGAGACGAACAGATCCCCCTTCGTTTCGTGGATTTTTCGGAGGACCGTGTGCACGCCGAGCGTCATCGTCCTGTCAACTTTCGCTCAAATTTGCAGGACAGCATCGTCTTGACATTTTACTGCTAATTCTAGGTCTCAGCTTCATCCCATATCCCTATCTCTGTTTATAAGTGAATCTTTCCTACTTTACATGCATTCCTAGTTCAATCATTCTATCTACATTATTTACAAAAGAGGGTATCCTTGATGTCACAACCCTTGAAACTCATTTAGAATCCAATCTTGCATTGCGTGGGATTGGATCTTGTGGGTTTCAACCCCTCTTTTGAATGTAAAGTCTCCCCTAAGTGAAAACCATCAACCCTAGTGACTCTCCCTTCTCTCTCCTCGGAGTTGGGGAGGGGAGAACAACTAGGGTTCGATTTTTCCGCTTTACATTTTGGTGAACCCGACGTGAACATCCTCATTCTGATTATTCATGGTTAGATCTGAAAAATTTGCTTCCTTAATTACATTTCCATGTTTGATCTTTTGCAAATTTTAGAGGTTAATTGCATAAAAACCCTAAAATTTTCTTTTTAGTAATTAAACTTGTGAAATGTTTAATTGTTAATTCTTGTTTCAGATCTACCCTTCTATTACAAATTGTCAATTCATATTTGTGCTTTAATTCTGAAAATTAAGTGGTTAAATGTCAAAACCCTAATTTTTGAAACCTCCTTGATTCAACCTTTGACTGATAATTTCACTGATCAAAACACCTCCAAATCGGCTGTAACTTTGGATTCCACAACAAAATCACAATATCTCTCATCCTTGAAAATTTGGAAAAAAGTTGCGAGGACCATGTGCACCCCGAGCGCCATCGTCCCCGACATTTTTTCCGAAATTTCGGGAGCTAGATCTTACTGTATTTTTCTGCTAAAATCCAAAATTTTGGCTGATTTTATCAATTTTAACACTTTCAAAATTAAAGTCAAAGTTGGTCTAGTGATTGCTTGGATAAAGGCTTCTAATCATTCAAAAATTGTTGAAATTAAAATTCATATCAAAATTGTGTTCCTTACTGTACTAAATCTGAAAAGTGTGTTAGCATTCATTCGAAATTTTAGTGCTTTATTCAAATTTTTGCAGTTTGTGACTTTTGAAATTAAGTGTTTAATTGCAGCAACCTTGATTTCCACTTTCAAATTTGAATTTTGCATGAAATTGAGTCAACTTTTAAATTTCAAAACTTGCATTGCTTTTAGTATTCCCTCTAAAATCATAAAATTCAAAATTTCAGTCTCCCCCTCTTTTTCAAAATTCAAATTTTGCATTTTTCAACAATCTTGGTAGGGTTCAATTTTGAGATTGCAACTTTATTTTGGCCTATCTACAGATTGTAAAATCACTCAATTTTTTCAGATTAGCTTTAAAATCATCATAACTTTCATCCCTGAAAATTTCAAAAAAAGTTGCGAGGACCGTGTGCACTCCGTTCGCCACGGTCCCTGACATTTTTTCCGAAATTTCGGGAGATTGTCCTGATTATATTTAACAGCTTAAATCTAGGAGATTGGCTGATTTTATTGAAATTTGCTACCTCTAAAATTCAAAATCTTCTCTCTCTCTTTAGTGCATGAGTTTTACAACAATAAGCCCTACTTACACTATTCCCGTTAAACGAAGCCTTAGAATTAAGTCCTTCCAAGGTTTAATTACTGAGGAGCTGGAACCTAATTTGAATGGTCTTTTCAACGAGGATATGGGTAATTCCTCTAATCCTCTTAATGATGAAGAAGCTCTCCATGAGGTTTCTGTAGAACAACTTTCAAAATTGGATAACCAATTTGATGATTTTCGACAATGGATGTCTCAAGAATACCCTGATAGTCAAGCTCTTTCATTAATTGAGGGTCTAAAATGTATGGTGCAAAGTGATAAGAATGGAATTGATATTTTGCGTGGTATTGTACATATTGTGGATTCGAATGTGATGCCTATGAAGAGTTGTGCCGAAACTTTAGGTTATACACAACCTCCTACTCAAGTTAATCATTCTATTCCTTTGACAACTCCTATTGCTAGTATACCTACTTTTACATCAAACATAATGACTACTTCAATACAATACATTCCTCCTATGATCACTAGTCATGGGGGCAATCCCTCTTGTTCAATCAACCCTCTTCCTTCATTCAATCCAACTTCTTCATTCATTCCTTCAATGAGTGTTCCTATTATATCTCCACAAATGAACATGACACAAGGGGGCAATTCATTTAACCATTCCATTCCTCCTTGTAGTGTTCCTCCTTTCTAATCATCTCCTATGACTAACTATCATAGTGTCCCACCACCTTACTCTCAATCAATACCTTCTTTCAATAACATAACACCTCCATCACAATCTAACACGTCTAATATGAACTCTTCGACTGAAGCGACCATTAACAATCTTGCATAAACTGTCTCTTCTTTGCAGCAACAAATTGCCTCTATGAATCAATCTAAGTTTAGTGTGCCCACATTTGATGTTGCGAGCCCACTTTCTCTTGACATTGTTCGAGCTATTCCCCCTAAACATGTTGAAATTCCGCATTTGGAGCTTTATAATGGTAAGGGTGATCCTCTAGCACATGTTAAGACCTTTCAAACAATATGTACTGATTTTGCTTATGACCAAAGCTTGCTTGCAAAACTGTTTACTAGAACTTTAAGAGATAAATCCCTACAATGGTATTGCTTGTTACCTTCTTATTCTATTACTTCTTTCAAACAACTTGCAAATGCTTTTATTCAACAATTTCAAAACAGTATAAGTCCTAAAGTTACTTTGATTGATTTAATGCATTGTAAACAAGGTGTTAAAGAAAAAGTGACTGATTTCATTGGTAGATATAAGCATTTGTATGCTCAAATTTCTTTTCCAGTGCCTGACAATGAAATTCAAAGGATCTTTATTTCTAATTTACAAAAAGATATTAGAGAAAAACTTCTATTTTCTGAGTTTACTTCTTTCCAACAGTTGTGTGCAACTCTTCACAATTATCAACTGACTGTGAGTCAAATGGAACAAGCAAATCCTATGGCTCCGAGTGATAAGGGTGATAGTAGTCAACAACCATTTGGGAAGTTTAAACCGAACAGAGAGTCAATTAAATTCAATAAAAACATCATCAACAACAATGTGAATGCAGCATCAGGTGTGCCTCCTATTTCTAAGTTTTTCAAGAAAGAAAGAAAGTTTACTCCTTTGAATGAATCATTGCATAGCATTATGAATAAGTTATTGAAACAAAATGTGCTTACTCTTCCTCCTATAAAGCAAATAGATCCTACAAAGATTAATTCACCCTATTTTGATACCAAATCTTTTTGGCAATTTCATCGTCAACCTGGGCATGATACTGAAAAATGTTTTGCTTTAAAGGGTAAAATTCAAGATTTGATTGATAATAATACTATCTCTGTTTCTCATGTGAATGATAAAGGCAACACATCTATAGCTCCTCCTAACCAAAATCTTAAGATTTTTACTGATCCATTGCCTTCTCATACCTCTAATGCAATTGATACTATTGATTCCTCTGTCTCACCTGATGATCTTGTGTCCATGACTCCGAATGTGATTAACTTTGTAGAGCAGCAGAAAATCCCTAAAGAACCTTCCATCACCTTTGATTCCAGTGAAACTATTAGGGCACCTGATGGTCCTTTATATATAGTTGCAAAAGTCAAGAATACACCTTGCCGTGGAGTGCTTATTGATCCTTCTTGTATGGTTAATATCATTACTGAAGAATTTCTTTTTACTTTGCAATTGAATCAAGTGATCTATGACGAAACAAATGTGGTTGTGAAATTATTTGATGCATTTTCTTCTCCTGCAATTGGTTCTATTACATTGCCTATTGAGGTCCATAACAAATCCCTTGATATGAGCTTTGCTATTATTCCATCATCCAAACAATTTCGTGTGAAGCTAGGCTATCCTTGGCTATCTTCCATGAAAGCTATTTCTTCTCCTATTCACAAGTGTTTGAAATTTCCCCATAATGGTGAATTTGTTACTATCAATCATAGTCTCTTTAAACCAGTTGAAAGAACTTCTAGCGTTCCTATTGATTACTTTTGGCCTAAACAATTCCAATCTCTTCCTCCGCGAAGTGATCATCTTTTTAAATCTTATCAAAAGTGGAAAAAAGATATGATCCTATCTCTAAGCGAACCTAGAACACCTAAGCTTGATATTCCTATCATTCTTGAGAAGGAAGTTCTTCCTTTGAAAGATAAAACTAATGTCTTTCCTCAAGAAGATTCCCAACCCATCCCTATGAATGTGACTATGCCTATATCTAATAAACTTCTTAAAAGTAGACCTATACCTCCTCGTCATGATGGACTTGGTCTCCTTCCTAAACCAAATATTCCTCCCTTATATGGAGCAGTTCCTCCTCCTTCCTCTTATGGAGAGAAGAGACCTTCCTCTTCTCCTATTATTCAACCTAAGAGACCACAACCTAAACACCCAAGTGCTAAGGATGAGAACATTCCTCCTCCTCAATCTTCTCAACTTCCTACTAAGACTAGATGAAATCATTCTGCACATGAATGCTGATGAAAGCGTCATCTTAGAGCTCAGGCAGTTGCTTCTCAAACTTTGCAATCCCCAAAAACACCTTCAGCCAGTATTATTCCATTTTCTCCTCAGCCGACGATTGAGCCGAAATCTCCTAAACATAAGATGCATGATGGTCTTGATCCTGTGCGAGTTAAAGATCCTATTTTTATAAATCTTGATGATGATATAGATGAAAATGTTATTCATGATGAAAATGTTACTTCTATTCATTATGATAGTGAATATGAATATGTTGATGTTGATAACCATTTATCTAACGAATTTTCTAAAGCACTTATCCTAGCTCCTAGACAAGAACAACGTGGCTCGGAACATGAACATAGCCCTTGTTTGGATCTTGTGATAGCTCCATCTGCTATGTTGGATGTTCCTCCTCTAGTGTGTTTCCTGCCTTCCCGAAATATTGATCAGCAAGATCGGGGGGTAGATGATGTGCTAGACTAGTTTCATTAGCATAGCAGACTCTCTCCTCCTCTCTTGATCTTTTTTGTTACTTCTTCTATGTGTTATTCTCATTTGTTGTCCTTAGTGTTGTCTACTTGAGGATGATGCAAAGCATTGAGATCTCTTTTGGTCTCTCTCATGTTGACTCAAAAGACATGTGTTCCCTTCTTCTAGGTGACCTTCCTTGATTGGGGAATGAAAAACAATTATGCATACATACATATGATATACATGAATTATCATACAGCATACTGACCCTGAGGAAAGCGAAGTCACCTTGTGCTTTGTGTTTTGTGTCTATTATCCTTGGGCTTATCTCACACTTGGGGGCTAAATCCTTGTGATAACGTGCTCCTTTCCCTTCTCATTTCTTATATGTATCACTACCTTAAAGCAATCACCCCCGGTGAGGCATGTGTGATCACTTTAACATAGGGGGGCATACATCCCATTCATATCTTTTCAAGATACTTGAAAATTTCTTGACAAATTTAGCTTTGCCTTGAAAATTTTTGATATCTTTCTTGCATGACTCATAGTGAGGGAACCTTACTACTGACAGTCATGGTTCTCCCTCGTGATCTTCCCTTTTACTTTGTCAATCGAAGTCATAAGATCCTTAGTCCACTGGGGGCTTGGTGTATCTTGCCTCCTTGACGTGGTGAAAGTCTCTCAATGTTGTTTCCTTGTACTTTACCAGAATTATGAGCATATGCTTATACTTCCGCTAAAGTGGGGGCTAAATGTAGCATCCTAAAATTGCGACACTTGCAATTTCGACTGCATTTGGGTCTTCACGATGGCGGCGCAACGTTGAACCTGAATGGAGACCCCGAAACCTGTTTACGACACCAAAAACTGCATTTTTCTGCACCCTGGCCTGATCCCTCCTTGCACCCTGCTATCCCGGGAGGTGGGACCATGGCGCTCAATGCCTTGGTCCTTCAAGACTAGGGCACCCAGTGCCCTAGTCCCCCAGGACCATGGCGCCCAGCGCCCTGGTCCCTGGCCCTATTTTGGGCCCGATCTCTTTTGGGCATCGGGTCTTTAAGTTTGCAATTCGGGAAATAATGTTTCCTGGTCGGCCTAAGGTCGGGAAAATCATTCTCTCAACCCTAATTGACAAGTATATAAACTACATTTCCTCTTCCAAAAAAGAGAGGAAGACATATGTGCGCAAAAGGCGGAAGCGACATTCAAACATTCAAACATTCAAGCATTCAAGCATTCAAGCATTCCTTCAAACAATTGAGCATTTTAAGTCTCCATTCAAGGCTAGGTGTTGCATTCAAGACAAGGATTCAACCATTGAAGAGGAGATCACATACAACATACAACATACTACATACATTACACCTTCGCATGTAAGAATACAAACATTCTTACAACAAGGTATCAGTACTTGTTTACATTACAAACATTTACATTTATAGCATTCTCATTTCTTGGTTAATTCCAAAACCAGGGTTTGACCTAAAGGCAAACCCCGAATCCCTAACCCCCCAATCGTCCTCTCTTTTCTGTGTGTAGGTTGTAGGTACGAGGCTGTAATTGAAGATCTGGAATCCTTGTGCAGAGACGAACAGATCCCCCTTCATTTCGCGGATTTTTCGGAGGACCGTGTGCACGCCGGGCACCATCATCCTGTCAACTTTCGCTCAAATTTGTAGGACAGCACCGTCTCGACATTTTACTACTAATTCCAGGTCCACAGCTTCATCCCATATCTCTATCTCTGTTTATAAGTGAATCTTTCCTACTTTACATGCATTCCTAGTTCAATCATTCTATCTACATTCTTTACAAAAGAGGGTATCCTTGATGTCACAACCCTTGAAACTCATTTAGAATCCAATCTTGCATTGCGTGGGATTGGATCTTGTGGGTTTCAACCCCTCTTTTGAATGTAAAGTCTCCCCTAAGTGAAAACCATCAACCCTAGTGACTCTCCCTTCTCTCTCCTTGGAGTTGGGGAGGGGAGAACAACTAGGGTTCGATTTTTCTGCTTTACAACCCCGATAATAGTTAGTCATACTTGTAGGTGCACCTCACACTAGCTCCGGTACCCTCCTATAGTACCTGTATCCTCCCCCGCCCCCCTCCGCTCAATCTAGACTAGGTAGGCTATTGTCTGAAAATTGTTCCTCCCCTCCAGCAGACTCACAGTCTACCCCCACAAGCCTACCTCCCGTGTAATTCATGGGTATAATGGTATATCACCCACTATATCTTGTATCTCCCCGAACTGCCAAGCCACCCTATATGATGCATAGTACTCCATAACATACATAGACCTGCCAAAAAGCTACATCTCCACACCTGCCCAATGCAACTACCAGTCTCCCCTCCACCGCTCGCTGTCCAAAAATGGTTGCCATATAAACTGCATGAGCTCATAAAAAATGTGTTGCCAAAACCATATAGCCCCTATCTATGTGTAGTGTACTAATCCCCTGTATCAATCTATATATGATCGTCGTGACCGCCTATCATGTACCCTGAGTGGTCGATTCACTGCAGTGTGCTCCCATGCCCATACGTGAAGCAAGGTAACCCCCACCGATAAACTCACATAATCTTTGTACACAACTAAATGCATATCATGATATAAATGAGCAAGCGTCGTTGATCCCCATGCATACTCTGGGCAATCATTAACCATATAGTATATGCTCCTGCTCCACCCGATGGGAAATCCATGCCCTCCAAGGTCAGGCATCACCCATTCACTAAGAAATCCACAAATCATGAGCACCAGATGAGGAATATGTCAGATCTCCATTGCCCTCCCCAAATGCATCTGTGTCCTATCCATCATCGGTAGTGCATCCCACTCGCAAACCTCCCATAGATAGAAGTTTGTTCATCCAACCTGTACTCAAGAATCACATCATGAATGGGGATCTTCAAGATCCTCCATACATCCAATAATGTCATAGTGGCCTCTCTTGTGGGTAGATGGAAGGTGCATATTTTTCTATCCCACCTCTCTACCAAAGTGATCATCATAGCGGTGTGCACTATAATCCTCGGTCATTGACCGACAAAATCCAAGCCTATGGCGCTCAATATCTCTATCTTGTCCACTCCTAACCACCTGTATAGCCGTATCATCGTCGACCAGTGCTCTCTTGATGCCAGCGGTCCTAAGTCTGCCTGCATTCATGCAAACTACTTCATTAGCCTTTGTCATTTCCTCCTAGTTCTACCATATTATATTCCTAAAGAATCTTAAACTAACTTCTACACCTCCCCCCTAATTCCTCATCATTTTCCTTTCTTGGTGCTTGTGCTGATTCATCTAGCACACGTGCCAAACACATGGCGCTCGTGCCACACCATAGTCAGATGTGCTAAAACCCTTGTTCCCTCAACCTAACCTAGATCAACACAGGTCCTTGTGCCACACGCCCATTTTTCCCACCCCCAGATCTAAACCCTAACCTAGACCAGCGTGGGTGCTCCCGCCACATGCATATGCCCACCCCAAAACCCCCTCAGACCCCTAATCCCCACATGCAATGGCGCTACTTGCCAATGCTCGCGCTAACCTTGCCCTAATTTTAGCCCCTAAATTCTACCCTAAATCTATCAAATCACAAGGTGAGCTCAGGTTACGTACCATTGGACCGTACTTTGCGGGCCTATTGTGTCAGCAAACGCTCTCTGTGCAGTGCTCATGTGTGGGAATGCAGTCCATCTCTCCTTCTGCTCTCTAGGCTCTGATTTGCTCCAATAGTTATGTGTGACAATGACCCTTCATTGGGCCTTGTGTGGCTTATATGCCCCCCCCCCCGTGGGCTCGCTCCATCATCTCTCCCTTTATTTTATCTCTTCTCATATTTCCTCAAACATTTCTTCTTTTCTTTCTCATCCGTTTATTATTTCTCTCTTTCTTCTTCTTTTCAAGAATTTTCCGCTAATTTTTCAGAACAATTCCAAAAAAATCTCAAGGGGGCATACACCACCCGTGCTTTACACTGGGGCATCCTCTTTCTTTTATCTTTTACCCATCGCCATTTTTTTTGCTACGTAAAAGAGGGGAAAAATGTAGACACTTAAATTGATTATTTTAATTAATTTAACCCTCCTACATAATTAATTCATTTAATTGTGTTATTTAATAAATCAATTTTCCCTTTCTTCCTCTAAAGTAGTCAAAAATTAATTCTTCTTAATCCCCATTTTAATTAATTAATCTAGGTGATTCCTACAAATCACCTTGTCCTATTTCATCATTAGTCTAATCAATTCTTCTAGAAACTCCCTTAATCTTGCTTAGCATTAATCTTCAATTTTTAATTCCCCCTCTCATTCTCTCTCCTATTCAAATCCTTCTACAAATCCCACTTTCTCCTAATCCTCACCTAATTCTTCTAAATAATCCCCCTAATCCCTTTCTAGTACCTAATCCCCATGATTAGGCACAAAAGTCAACTATAGCCATTTATGGCTAAATCCTCTTTGTCCCCCTCTCACCTTCCACCTTAAATGATCCCTTTTTGGGTGAATGTGAGATTTTCAAAATCTCACATTCTCTCATGCTTCTCACCTTCCCAAGGAATTTTAAAATTCCTTTTCCCTTTTCCAATCCCCATGCACACAATATCTTAGGAGTTTTTAATTCCATGTGCATCCCCCAAGGAATTTTTAAGTCCTTTTATTCCTCCTAGGTGCATTGGGAACTCTTCCCCGTGTACCTTGAGGAGGGTGGAGACAAGGAATGACATTATGGCAAATATCTTGGTCTCCACCTCCCTTGTCATGTCATTGTCCATTGATCCATGTGATCTCTTCTTTTCAATCCTAACCCTCCATTTTTCTTCAATCTTGACCGTCCATTTTCCTCCATCTAATTCTATAAATTGGGGTCTCCATCCCCTCATTTGATATCTCCAATTTGTGCAATCTTATGTTGTTCGTTTGAGCCTAGAAATCATCCCAAGTATCTACATTATAGACAAATCCATATCCTCCATCACTTCATCATTTCATCCATCCATCTTGCATCCATCAATCAATCTCCCACTCACCATTGTTGTGCAATCTTGGAGAGCCATCCACAACCAAACAAAGGAGCACATCTAATCAAGTGAAGAAATAGGGCGCATTCCACTTCATCATTCGCTCAAAGAACAAGAGATACTCCTCTCTTGCAAGGTAATATTTGTGTTAGTTTATGCATTTATTTGATATTTTCATATTTTTTGGATTTAAACTAACCTGCTAACCTTTCTTGAAGTTTCCTTTGGTTCATATAGATATACATGTATACATACACACACATATATATACGCATATATGTGCATACATACATACATACTATGTAGGGTGAAAATGGAATTGGGTAAGCTAAGACCTAATCCCACTCTCATTCACACATTGGAATACGAAAGAGCCTAAGGAGATGATTCACTTTGACTTCCTCTTATGAAAGAGAGTCAAGGAATATCTTTAGGGTTTCTATTCCTTTGCTACTATGTGTAGACACCTAAAAATGTCTCATTGATCATGTACTAATGATTCCTCTAATTGATTAAATAATCTTTATTATTTAATTAATTTAATTAATCTATTTCTTCTAATTTCATATTTCCTCATAATCTTACTAATTATTCTATTTCTTATTCTATCATCATTTAATCATTTTAATCATTTTCTAAATATTAATTAAATATTTATTATTTAATTAATTCTAATTAATTCCCCAATTTAAATAATCTTTATTATTTAAATAAATTAATTCTCAATTTCTATCTCTAATCATCTAATCATTTAACCCTTTCCTAGATATTAATTAAATATTTATTATTTAATTAATTGTGATTTAATCATTTAAATTAAATAAACTTTATTATTTAATTAAATTCTATTTCTAAAATAATTAAATAGTTTCTTTAAATTATTTAATTAACTAATTAATTCTTCGATTTCCAAATCCCCAAATTCTAATTTCTTATTTCTTCTAATTTCTTCCAAATTCAATCACATGTGCATGATTTCAAAAACCAAATTGAAAATCAAAGTTAAGTTCTAAATATATTCAAATACTAAATAGAATTAATAAATTCAATTATTTGAATTAAAATCTCATGCAAACATTAAATTAAAAATATAAATCTAAATGCAAGCACATGCTACATTAATTAATTCAATCAATTAATTAATTAAATCATTTATCTCTTCAACTTATATTTCCACCTTTCAGTTAGCTTTTTCTAAATTAAGCTTTTTGTGTCATCTTCTTTATTTCCTCCAATCATTCTTTTTCTTCCTTCAATCAGCTTTTTCTCAATCAGTTGACTCAATTAATCTATTCAATATATTGAGTTCCACTCCTATAATCAGTAGTTCAACTATCAATTTTCATTTGAGCTCACCTGAGTTCACACCTCTTGATCAATTTGTTCCACCTTTCAATCAATCTTCTCCAAAAATCTATAAATTGGGCATCCAATCTCCATTTTCAACAATCACGAACTTTGAATCTTTGTGTCACTTGCAAGTTACCAGCGAAATATCTAAGAGCCATCATACCATGAAGAGGAGAAGAGCAATGGAAGTTCTACACAATCACAGAATAGGGAGTTTTTATTGATTTCATTCATAATTCCTATTTTACTTGGTTGTATCATTTCAATGTTAGTTTGTTAAATTCTTTGATTAGAAGGGATTCATGATTTCCCTTTTGCTTCTAATTGATTACTTGTTTTGAATAAGATGAATTTTACATGCACCCACTATGAAGAGGAGGTGAGATAAATATAGACAAATGATAAACTATGCTAGGGAGATGAAAAAAATTGATGATATAAACTGAAATAATAGATAAATGCAAAACTAAAACTGAGATATAAATTGTAGAATAGGAAATGAAACTCAGATGTGCACCTGTCACCGAAAACTGAGCCTGATTGAGCTAGACCAGGGTGTTGGCTGCTCTAGTCCTTCTTATTGTATTGATCTAAACTTCTAGAATCTACATACTAAAGTTCTGAGATGCAAAACTACCAAAGAATGCCCAAAAATGTAGATGACTAGGGTGCTAGGCACCCCCATCCTATAAGTTTGAGACCTTGTTTCAGATCTAGACCTGTACCTACAAATTTTGGTTTTCTAAAAGTTTTCTACTGTGTCAAACTTGTGTACCTACACCTGCAACTTGAAAAATGGTGTTTGGGTGGCTATGTAGGATTTTACCTCAGTAAAATCCCTTGTTTTGGTGACTTCCACCTCCATAAAATAGCCAATAGAATGTTGAAATGTGTGTCTCCTAGAATCTCATGTGTTTACAAAATCCTAGTGAGCAAACCCCAAGGGAGAGGTACAAGCCAATCAATAGTCGATGATCTCCTATAAATATGTAATATCCTCAAAGCTTTAATCGATGATGAAAATGATTGATAAAGGCTTGATGAAGCTTGATTTGTTGATTGAAGACTTCACATAAACTTACATTTTCACTTCACAAGAGGCTCCTTCAATTGCTAAAGTTGTTGGATCCTTCAAATGAGGAAAGGAAAGGTTATATATATGAAACCTTAATTATTATTTTTATCATAGGCCGACCTAGAATTGATATAATTTCTCACAAATTTGGATTTAAATATTATAATACTACCAAAAACGTGATCTTGAAATTTGGGGAGAAAAAGTTGAGACCATGGTGAATCACCACGATCCGACCAACTTTTTCCTAAATTTTTAGGGATGCAAGGTATCGTGATTATAAAGAAAACCCCAACTTGGTGTGACAATTCAAGGTATTTATATGTGAGAAATTAGGCCTTGAAGGTCAAAATATGACCTAATTAGGGCTTTGATGAATTAATTGATTAAAAAGATAAAATAAAAAGGTGCATACTTAGGGTTAAGGGCCCAATTTTATGATGTGTGGAGTGATAAAAAAAGAAGACTTTAGATTTAATTTAATTAATTAATTAAATTCTTAAAGGGAATTTAAGAATACAAAATACAATACACTAAGGTGGGTGCTAACCTAAGTGTGAAATTGTACCACCCAATTAAGGGTGTACACTTTATGAGGCTAGACATGCGCACACACACACGCACACACACGTGTGTGTGTATTCTAAGTTTGGACTCCCAAACCTTATTCCAAACCAATTGTAAGGCATTGTTCAGAGAAATGTTTAAATAGGAAAGAATTAACCATTTCAAATATATATTTCTATTTTCTATCATTTTTCTAAACATATTTTTATTTCTCAAAAATAGATTTTGTTTGGGTTTGACTTCCAAACCATTTTTGAGTTGGATACTTGACCCTAACAAAAATGTCATGATTTTTGTTAACTTTAAGATAGTTTTCCCCTGTCACCATCTTTTTATCAATCATGAACTTGCATCCACTCTTTTTCTCTATTTTGATTTAAGGTGAACCTAGTTCCTTTACTCTAGAATTTTCCATTAATTACTTTTAGCTTTAAGATATCTTTAATTTTACTTATCCATTTTGAAGATCTAATACTTTTTTTTATCATTATTTCATATTTCTATTTAGTCAAACATTTGATAAATTTATTGTCAAAAAGGATCCTAAGGGACTTCATATTCTCATAAGGTGAAACTCTATGCTTAATTCTTATTATCTAAAGACAACTTTCATGTGCCTATTATCTAAAATATGAATGATACAATCTATCTTTATTATGTAGAGACATTTGACCATGATACTGTAGTGTTTTAAATTGTAGCCCCCTTACAATTTAATAAATTAATAGTTATGGGAATTATCTAAAGAGAATTGCATCGTTGTCATTGTCAATCTTAAGCTATAATCTTGTTAATTCAATATTTCATTTATGATTTAGCCTCTACCTTACCAAATATTAGCTCTATTTTCTTGATCGTAGTTGTTGTGGAAGTGGAAACACCAACATGGGGTTTGACTTGGGCAAGCCCCTATACAACACAACTTTTCCCACCTTTTTATGTGTAGGTTAGAAATTTGACTATTGAAAGTGATACAATTGTGCACAATAAACTAAGACACATGATTCTAGATTTCAAACAACCAAAACCCTAGGAGTGTGTTAGTGAATGGATTTTTGCCTTCCTTCAAATTAATTAATTCCACACTTTGTCGCCTTCTTTAAAAGACAAAAGTTCAACTAAACAGTTGGGTAAGTGTAGCATATACTACTTCCCTCTAAATTTTTGATAGGTACATCTCCCTCCATTAGTTATTCAGGGAATAATCTAATTTAATTTAATTGGTATGCTTTTAACCTGAAAGCACATAAGGCTACCTACTTCATTCTTAGATGAGGGGCTAATGATTTACACATATTTCAGAGAAAAATTATTCTTCAAAATGCTTCAACATGAGAAATGGAAGTGATCGAAACAAAGTTCAGAACACCAGTTTAACAGTTCATAAAAATAGATAAGAGAAATAAAATCTCTTTTCAAGCACATATCTTTTAAAATCTCACAGGAAGGAGTCCCAGAATAATAATAACATTCTGCATTGGAAAGGCGATCACTGTCATTTGATTAGATCAATTTATGCAAAGATATATCACTACACAGATTCAAAACTCAAAGGTTTTCCTTCTCCCAAAAACAATATGATCTTTTATATGTATATATCTTATGTGACAAAGACACAAAAATACATGTATAAATCCTTTTCAATTCCAGATTTTTAAAGTCTGATGACTCCCTTCAACAAAACAGAACTTCTAAAACCATAAAAACTAAGTAAAAGCTAACCAAAAATTCTAATCAAAATCTAACCCCCTTTCCGTCTATCTTAATCTAATTTATAGTCTTTAGAATAGAGGAGGTCTCCCTGCAAACTCGACCTCCTTTGAATCAATTACAAAAACTAATGGAGTATATTTGGGATAGATGTCTCGAAGTCATTTGCACAATCATGAAAAACACACAAAATAAAAACAGAGTATTAATAACACATTATGCTCCTCTTCCATCATCATCTTCTCTGCTTTCCTGGGCATCGTAGGCAGCTGCAAGTTCTTGGATTATAGATTGGTTCGGATTCTTCATAGCATTGATTTTTGCCTTTGCGGCTTCTTTGTTCCATCTGTGCTTCACCATTTTCTCGGCATGCTTCGGTAACTGATCATTACCGATAAACATCATGGACTCGATCCGGGCGACTTGTGTTATATCTTCAGGGGTGAAATTGCCTTTAGCTTTAATTTTCTCCATGTATAGCCTGAAAGCCTTTATTGCATCCTGTGTGTTCAGCCCACAAATCCCCAACTGCCAGTCATGGTTTGGATTAACCACTTTGTTGTCATTAACTAAACTACATTGGAGGTCCTGAAGTTCATAAATAGAAGTCTTGGCATCAAAAATCATAGACTTGAAGGTGAGTACCCGCCACATTATGGTCTTTTTCAAAATGAAGAGTTGGCATTCATCAGTTGCCAACTTAATTGAATGCTCGGTCAGGAATCTAATGGCTCTGTACTCTTCTATTTTGGTGAGCATAGGCAAGACATTTTCCCATTTATGTTTCTCTTTCTCCCATGGCGAAATCTGGTTTTGAATTTCTGCAATGAGGCTCTGCATCTCATCACATAACTTCTAGGAGCTTGTGATATACTTTTCTCCATCTTTAATTACTCCTTCAATCCATCTCTCCACAGCCTCTACAATGCTTTTAGCTCGTTGAACCTGACTCATTATCTTTTTATTCTCTGGTGAAGTAGGATCAAAGCTCTCTATAGCATGGGATATGGGAAGTTCTCTGAAGCAACCAATGCTATCAATGAATTGAGCAAGAATTATATGTCGCTTTAGCTCTCTCTTCTCCCGCCCGTCTTTTTTCGACCTGGTGAGAATTTTCTTAGCTGATACCTAGAAGAAATGATTATCTGAATCCCTACTCATGTTCCTGAGCTCCACCTTGGTGATCTCAAAATCCTTTGCACTGACTTCCTTATCTTCATCTTTGGGTTTGTAAGAGGCAATCTCGGCAACCCACTTTCTGGTTCCTTCATCATTATCCAATCGGGCAGTTGTTTTGAACTTCTTTGGCTTGGGGCCCTTCTCTATGTACTTAACTACCATGTCCTAAATTGGAATGGTCACAGGAATGAAACTCCATTTTTTGCTTACTGAAGTGGTTAGCCACTTAGGAGTTGCACTTGAACTAGTTGTTCCTCCGATCACTTTAGAGGGTGGCGTCATGGCTACGGTAACCGCATGGGAATCCATGGTGTTGACAATGTCACTGTCAAGATCTTCAACTTCAAATATCTAAGCATCAAGAATTTTATCCTTTGCCTCTGTATCTTTGGTTTGGTCCATTCTTTTCTGTGCAGCACTTCGTGACCTGGTATGTCGAGGAGGAGAGAAGTCCAGAGTTGGATTAGGCCTGTGCCTAATGTGAGATGGCTTTTTATCCTTACCTGCATGAAGAGGCATAGAAGTGTGACTAGAAAAATGCTTTGATGAACGCAGAGTAACCTTACTATTTCTCATAGAGTTAGACTTGGCGCCTAATCTCACTGCTCTCTTCCTATCAACCCATTCTGCGGTTCTCTCCAAAACCCTTTTTGTTTTTAGCTATATATCGTCCTCTTCTTCCACATACCAGTTGAAGCAGCACACTTTGGTTTCAGCTTGGTCTAAGTATTTGGGTTCAAACAGCTCCAGATAATCTTCTTCAAGCCCATTTATGTCAAGCTTCACCTGCAATGAAATTACTTGCTTCAACACCATTCTCATGTTTGCCCTCTTGAACACCTCAAGCTCATCACTCCAATCTTCCCAGAAGTCCTCTAGATGTGGAATTGGGAGGTATGGCATCAGGCCAAGACTTCATGAGAAACCTTTATTATCAAAGCCTTTTCTTTCATGGTATAGTGGAAAATTGAAGTTCTTCAAATCCGCTCCAATGCTCAGAGCATCAGACATTGAACTACAAGATAAAATACCAAACTAAATAGGAAAATGATCCTCCCATTTATCCCTTGGTTGAGCCTTCTTAATCACGGTAGCCAACTGCCTACAAATCTCTGCCAAAACAAAACAATATGAACAAAAACGAGGAAGCTTGAAGGGCTCTTCCTCAAAACCGCCTACTCTTATGTAGCAAAAGCGAGGGAACTGGATAAAGAAACTAACAAATCTCTTCACTAATGCATGTGCATCCTTAGACATCCTCATGGTTTTCATGCTCTTTAATTTGTAACACAAATCTCCCAGGAAGGCGTTATGTACCCTCCTAAAGTCTTGCAAGGCATTATTTTTTTGTAACATAGGGTAAAAATCATATACAGAGACCTCTCCCTCAGTGAGATGCCTAGGTATTCCCACTATCTCCTTGACACATGCCAAGCAATATATTAGATATGAGGACATGAAGAAATTATGCTTGAACTATTTGGCCATACTCAGCTTATCTCTCGTGGAATCGGCAATCAACTCTGCCCAATCGAGGTATTGCTTTCCTTATAATACCAGTTGTACATAGAAATAAATCTAGTCATCAAAATTGTAGGCCTCCACTGAGCCTCTGACTCAGTGCAATAGTAACATGACATCATGAATGTGGGGAAGCATATGGTTCTTGTTGGGATTCTTGGGCAACCTGGAGCCACCCCTTTGGGGAACCTTCAACCAATATTTCGCTACATTATTTCGGTGCCCGGTTCTATCTGTGTTGAACTCAGTAATTGATTGGGTGGGAGAAAAGTTTGAGAACTGGTAATCAGGTAGTCTGAAAATGGAGGAAATAACTTTGCGGTTAATGGCAAGGAGGGTTTCACCGTTATCTCTTTTGATGGTTTTGGAAATTGGATCATATCTAGCAATACATTCTCTAACTAGTTCTAGGCAAGGGATAGCTGGGGGGAAGGCTGCCACTTCTATGAGACCACTACTCATAATTTCCACACCAAAGGAACCATCAATTCCCTTGAACACCCTTTCCTTTAAAACTTCAAGGTTTTCCCCTTTTAAGTTTGTATCACTGACTATGGGCTATGTACATGCAAGACTAAAAATATTCCCAAAAAGGTGCAATGTGGACTTCATAATTCATAAATGAAAAGCCTTATTTTCTCATCAAATCTTATTGTGAGAGAGGAAAAGCAGGTAAAAATCACTGAAGAGGACAGGAAACAAACTCACCTTCACAGTTGAGAACAATCGGAGGACTACTAGCAAACAAACCTTCTATCCAAGAGAAGTAACTCTGCAACAATGAGGAACAAATTTTTAGAGAATTAATCCCTTCATACCTTATAGCAAAAGCAATGATACGTACTTATTAAGTGCATTAATTCCAATCATCAGTTTAAATGTGTTGAGATTTTGGACTGGACATCGCACGCACGCATTGAATGCATGGCAGTGTTTTTGGAGTAACTGCCAGTTCCCAAAATGATTACTTGCCTTGAAAACTCAAACAATTGACGTCACCCGAGATATGATTCAATCTTCATCATACTTGGCAATAAGTGCACCATCATGTCTTTTAGCTCATGGGACCCACCTGATTTGAACACGCATGAACAATCTGAACTGACTTCACCAGAGTTCAAGTAGTTCAAAGCGTACACCGCGCCAAGAAAATTCTCTTCTGAAAGGATTAACTATGTTAAGTGTTGTTGACCCTTTGAACCGCATTGAACATGTTGAACACCCTCGAACCATTTGAACTAGGTTCAAGGAGTTCACCGCCTGGAGAGAGATGATATAACACACCGTCGAACACGGCCATTAAAAGAAACGTTGCAAAACACTTTGAGTGAATGTTAGTATGAAAACATCCTAGACACCTAAGAACTTGGGGAACCTAAATGAACATTATGAACCTGCTTCAAAAAGGTTCAATGAGTTCACGGGGTTCAAACCGATCATAAAAACTTGACGTTTCAGATTAAAAGACAATCTAGAAACGGATTAAGGATTGAACTAAGGAATTCCAAGAAAGATGAGGACTTAAAATAAAATTTTATAGCGTGATTTACTCTTGTTATGAAGGATAAATGATGAGGTAACAGAGTGATCTAGTTAGTTGCATAGTATGATGCTTTTTGGCTAAATTCCAGAGGAAATTATCTACAAAGTATCCCAATCTGAGATCTGAAGCCTTAGCTAATAAGGACACCTATATGACTCAGGTGCCTAGATTTATAGTCCAAATGTTTCAAGCTCATATTTTAGATACAAATTCCTCTCTACATTTATTTTTAGATCTATACTTTTGAGTTGACTTCTTGTTTTTTATCTATCTATTTATGTTGAATTGTGTTAATTTTGCACCATTTTATCTAGTTATTACATATTTACATCAAATTAAATCAAACACACAAAAAAGTAAATAATAATACATGACATTCAACTCTCCTTTAGGATTTAAATTGGATCTTGGTGGCTATTTCCTCTAATGAATGATATTGATTTGGATCCTATTTTATTTCTCTAGTTAGGATCACATTTCATTTTGGTAAATCTAATGTATCTTACATTTTACAAGATTCTGATTTTCATTTTTTAGATTTGATTTATATTCACTTAATTGATTAATATTATGAATCATTTCTGAAATATATCATTTATGCACTCACATTACATACTTTTTAGAAGGCTAGTTCATATACATTTCATTTTGATGAACCCAAAAATGTCTTACACTTATAAAACTTCTATTTTCAATTTTAGATCTATTTTTTGCATAAAATTTTCAAATTTAGATACATTCATTTCTCAAATATATTGTTTATGTACTTTCATTTCACATCATTTCTATCTCATTGTTATTAACTTTAGAAAGTAAAATTATCTCTTTGAATGTCTAATTGTGTGCTTATGTAGTTATTTTCACAATAAATCTATTTCATGGATGTGATAGTTTCTTAGCTATTCTTATGCAACTACATCCCTATCCTAAAGATGAATCTTTAATGAGTAAGGATCCCAATAATTCAATGCAATTAGACGTATCCTGGTTGATAATGGATCAAGTATTAATGTTTGTAGCATAGACTTGTTACAAGAAATGAGGATGGATACCTCCCTTATTCAATCGAAGCCTCTCTTTATTCATGGCTTTGATAATGTTGGTAGACAAATGTTAGGTATAATTTAATTGCCTATTAAATTAGGTTATATGATCTTACCCACAACTATCCATGTCATGATCAGTACTCTTTATTATAATCTTCTTATAGGTAGACTTTTGCTCCATGTTATACAAGCAATCCCTTCTACTCTTCATCACTCACTCAAATTCATTCGCAATAACTAGATGTACACACTACATGTTGATACCAAATTATGTATTGATGTTGAAAAATAGGTAGGATTCATGTCTTTCTTTGATACTATGGTTCTTTGTGTGACATAGTCTCCTATAAATGATGTTTTATTAGAGAAAAATTGGGGTCCCTTAGACTTTGCACCCTCCAGTGTGGAGAATAGAAATTCCCTAAATTTAAAAATTGAAGCCTTGAAGGAGCCTAGTGTTTCATTTATCCAAGCTTCCTCTAAATCCTTTCCAACTTCCTCTTCTAATGCATGGATTGATGATGATTGGGACTCTTTAGAATTCAACCCAGTTGAAACTAAGAGTGAACCCTCTTCCCCTGACATCTCAACACTCACTAAGGACCCTATACTTGATTTGGAAAACAATATGGAGTTGGTTTTGAAATCCTTTCTAAACATAGATATTGTGGACATGATTTAGGATGTATGCAACAAAGTATTGAGGCTCATGAGAAATCTACATCACACTTTTCTAAAGAAGTTTTTAGGTTTCCAAACTCCTTTCTCAACATCCCCTCCCTCATTGTTTAAGACATCTATATATTCCTCCTAACTTTTCATCCAAAAAAAGAGAGTATTTTGTTCAACATTTTGCAATCCAAATTGATTACTCTCTTGACCAAAATGAAGAAAAAAAGTGTAAACAAAATCATGAAAATTCTTCTATTTGTGTGTATCATCAAATGTATGACCCTTCCACCAATGAATGTCAATATTTGGGGTGTAAAATTAAATAACTTATAAATTTTGGTGTCATTCAAATGACAAGTGACAATAAGTGGAATCTTTCTCCTCTCTCTTCTATATAACATTTATTTCATATAATGTTGTTTCTCACTATGTGACACTAGTAGCTTACCTTTTGGGGGCTCTTATCATTCATGGTGGTACAATTTTATGTGCAATCATAGTTGGATAGAAACATAATAGCCTAATTATTCTTGTCTCCTTACTAGGGGAAAAGAATAGTTAAATTCAAATATTTATCCTTCATTAGGATCCACTTCCCTTTGTTGAGTTGTATCATTCATAATGATTTCCTTTCTTGCATGGAATTGTTTGTCCTTCATGAGGATCTTATCCTTTTTTAAAGGTGTGTATCTTTGATTAGGACTTCTTCCCTGCTTGAAATAATATATCTTTCAACTGATCTCTTCTTGGTATTGAAAGTGTGCAATCCTTCAACAAGAATCCCCTCTCCTGGCAATTGGGTGTTAGCAGCAACAAAGAAGGAAGATTGAGAGGGAGGTTTGAATCAGTCTGTTGGAATTTTGAGTTTGTTGGCATTTTTGCATAGAGATTGTAGTAATAATCTGTTGTCATTGATGTCAATTGAACCAGTAATGGTAATCATGTTATTGCTGATATTGTTGTTTTTATATTGGCTAGTAACCGGTAAGAAGAGCTTTGTGGAAGATGTTGTAAACCAGTATGTAAAGTTTGTGAGTTGAACTGGTAAATCAGTGTAAAGGGTTAAACCTTTCTATGCAATGTAACCGGTAAACCCTATCAATTGTTAAACCCTAACCGATCAATTTTGTTGGTTTATTATCTGATAAGCGGTAATGATGGAGACACGTGTGATCATTGTATGAAGATAAGTTCAAATTGTGTTGGTGTGTTTGTTTTTTATCTAGGGAAGGAGAAAAGTGGATTGCAACTAATGCACAGTGCATGATGAGTTACAAAGTCTGATGAAGTGGTGATCATGGATTTTCTTGAAGAATGTGAAGAGATTGTCATGATTTCTAACGATCAAGATTGTACCGACTTGTTTGTAATCTTGATGATGAGAATTAGGTTTTTTTTGTGTTACCGACCTCATTGATTTATATTTAAGGTCGATGAAGTTGTTTGTAAAAGTTGTTGGCAATATTGTCAGAAATCTATTGAGTGTGTTGTTGCCTAACCAGTGAATAGATCTGCACTTTGAGTGAAGGCAGATTGAAGCTTAAAAGGATTTGATCAAGTAAATGTAGTGCTACTCAAACAGATCAAGAAAACTTGTTGTTTTCTAACAATTATAGCAGAAATGAAATCCCTTAATCGGGTAAGCTCTAACAAGCTTGGTTACTCATTAAATACTCTAACAAGGTGTTCCATTAGCTTGGATTATTAAATCCTCCAGTGAGATTACTCCTAATAGGGTATTGTTCTTTTCATCAAGGCATATTTGTAAATCCCTTAACTGAGTGATTCCTAACCGGAATTAGTTCTTAACAAGACTTATTGTAAAGCTTTAACAGGCTTGGCTCCTAATAGGGTGAGCTTCAGAAGAGTTTAGATAATAATCCTTGTGAGTCTCATCTCACTGTAGTTTTTACCTATTTGGGTTTTCCACGTATAAACATTTGTGTCAAGTGGTGAATGTTTTTGTGGTTATGATCTTATTTGTTGATTTGATTAACTTTTGATAAGGCATGTTAACTAGAAGCATTTAGAGATGAATATGTTGAGTTATGATTAAGCATTGTTGATATTTACAAGATTGAAATTGTTTACTATTAACTTGTCATAACAGTCAAACTGATTGATGTCAAGTATTCTTATGAATATTGATCTTGACTGAGATGTGTTTACTTTGTGTGATTGAATTTGAGTTTGGGAACTTTGTATCAGTTTTTTAATATAGTGATTCACCCCCCCCCTCTTAGTATTCTACAGGATACTTATTCTTTCATCATACCATCAATTGGTATCAGAGCACCTCAGGTCCTCTTTAATCTAAAAGCCTAACAGCTTGGGGAAAAGATCTTGTAGATCATGATGAAGAAAGAAGGTTCAAAGTTAACCAAAGATAACTATGGAATATGGACTGACAGAATGAATATTTACATTAAGAGTCTTGGTAGTCAATATTTGGATCATATAGGAACTAAGTATATTACACCTACTGGAATCCTAATTGATGATCAGAAGAAAGAACAAGAAAATCACCAAGCATTAGAGGCTATTATCAGTTCTCTATCTGATGTTGAATATGTAGATGTTCATGGTCTTGCAACTGCACATGAAGTATGGCAAAAACTTGAAGAGATTTATAGCGGTGTTGAACATGTTAAGATTGCCAAAGAGGAGAGTTTAAGAGGAAAGTTTGATGACATGAGAATGTTTGAAGGTGAGAATATCCAGCAGTGTGGTCAAAGGATTAAAGAGATAGTTGGTGAGATAAAGAGTGCAGGAGGGAAAGTGTAAGATGCCATAGTATTCAGTAAGGTACTAAGAACCCTACTACCAATCTATGATATCCGAGTTGCAGCTATTCAGGAGCTGAAATCCATTGACAAAGAAAGGTAACTCTTGACTCTATTGTTGGCAAACTTACTGCTTTTGAACTAAATGGCTATGATGGCAGTGTACAAAATAATAATGTGCATTCAGAGCTTCTATCTCTAACCCATCTATGAGAAGAAGTAGAGATATCGGCCATAGTTATGAATCTAGATCCAGTAGAAATGTTGATGATAAAGACAGCTTAGTGGAACTTGAAGCATTGTTGGCAAAATGACTGCCTAGAGGCATTGGTAAATATAGAGGTAAGCTACCTTTAAAATGTTTTGCATGCATCAAGATTGGTCATATAGCAGCTAATTTCCCTAATGGTGAAAATGAATACAAGAGATACAAATTTAAGAAGTATAAGGGTAAAGGCAAGAGAGATTGCCTTGTAGCTATTGACAGTGGTATTACTGATGAAGAATATGGTGATGATGCTAGTGAAGATATTGTGTTTGAAGCTATTAAGGAAGAAATATCAGATCAAAAGGCACTAGTATCGAGGATGGATAACTTTGATGATTGGATCATTGATAGTGGTTGTTCACATCACATGACCGGTGATCGGAGCAAATTTCTTTCCCTGAAGGAATTTGATGGCGGTGTTGTCAGATTTGGCAATGACTCACCCTGTATGGTTAAAGGGAAGGGAGTTATTTCTCTTAATGGGAAGAGCACTGCTGACGATGTCTATTGGGTTGAAGGCCTAAAGCACAATCTTTTAAGTGTGGCACAACTTAATGACAGAGGATACCCACTTGAGTTTAGAAATGGTATGTGCAAAATCTTTGAAAACAAAGGTGAATTGATTGCAACCGGGAAACAAACCAAAGGTAATCTATTTCATCTCAATCCTAAAGTTAGCAACTGTTTGATTGCAAAAATATATGATAGCTAGCTTTGGCATAGGAGATTTTGTCATAGAAATTTTGACAATATTGTTAAAGTAAGCAAGTCTAAGACAGTAAGAGGTCTGCCTCAACTAGACAAAGTAGTTAATGTTCTTTGTAAAGAATGTCAGCTAGGAAAGATGACTTCTTCAACTTTCAAGAGCAAGTCCTTCTTAGTAGAGCACTTGTTAGATTTAGTTCAAACATATCTATGTGGACCAATAAGAACAAGAAGCATTCAAGGTGACATATATTTCATGATCTTCACTAATGACTGTTCAAGGATGATGTGGGTCACATTCTTGAATGATAAGAATGAAGCTTTTGGTAAATTCAAGGCATTCAAAGCCTTAGCTAAGAAAGTGAGTGGCAAAAAGATAAAATATCTAAGAACAGATCAAGGTGGTGAATTCACTTCTACAGAGTTCAATAAGTATTGTGATGATAATGGTATCAAGCGGCAGCTTTCTGCACCAAGGACACCACAACAGAATGGTATAGCAAAGAGAAAAAATCAATTAGTGGTTGAAGCTGCTAGGACTATGTTGATACAAGGAGGTGTAGCAAAAACATTTTGGAATGAAGTTGTAAGTACAGTTGTCTACACAATGAACCGTGTTCTAGTGAAAAGAGGTGAGGATAAGACCCCATATAAATACTGGTATGGGAGATCAGTTGATGTAAGCTATTTTAAGATATTTGGAAGAAAATGTCTTATTAAAAGAGGTGATTACATAAGAAAGTTTGAAGCTAAGAGTGATGAAGGCATATTTCTTGGCTATTCCACCAAGAGTAAGGCCTATAAATGCTTCAACAACCGGACACATAAAATAGTTGAGAGTGTTGATGTTCGCGTAGATGAATGTCTTGAAGTTTTAGATGTAACCAATTCTGAGAAGAAGGATGAAGATCCTTTCATTTTGATTTTGGAACCTAAAATTGTTAAATCAGAAACTGGTAAAGCAAATCCTAATGTACTTGTTCAACCGGAACAAATAAATTCAGAAGTTGAACCTAAAGAAAATGATAATGTTATTCCTAGGTATGTGAGACTAAATCACAGCCTTGAATAGATAATTGGGGATAAGGATGTCGATGTACTAACTAGAAGGAGAATAAGAGAGAACTCTTGCATGATCTCCACCTTTGAACCTAGAAGTGTTGAGGCATTTGGTGATGATCATTGGGTGAAAGCTATGGAGGAGGAGTTGGATCAAATTGAGAAGAACAACACTTGGACCCTGGTACCCCAACCGGTAAACAAGAATGTTATAGGTACTAAATGGGTGTTCAAAAACAAGTTAAATGAAGATGGTGTTGTAGTTCGCAACAACGCAAGATTAGTATGCAAAGGTTATGCGCAAAAAGAAGGAGAAGATTATGGAGAAACTTTTGCACCAGTAGCAAGACTGGAAGGTGTCAGAACATTACTTGCATTTGCAACTCATAAGAAGTTCAAGGTATACCAGATGGATGTTAAGTCTGCATTTTTGAATGGGACACTGGAAGAAAAGGTCTATATAGAGAAGCCTGATGGTTATGCATTGACAAAAAAGGAAGACATGATATGCAAATTGCATAAAGCTTTGTATGGATTAAAGAAAGCACCCAGAGCATGGTATGAACAACTTCATACTCATCTGGTGAAGATAGGATTTTCTAGAACTAGTGATGACAACAACATTTATCTCAAGTCTGAAGGAGATGAAATACTGGTCAGTGAAGCATTTGTTGAGGACATTATATTTGGAGGTAATGATGACATGAGTAATTATTTTGCAGATGAAATGAAGAATGAATTTGAGATGTCATTGTAGCATAGGAAATTTGGAAATCATCACAAACAATATAAAAAATAATCATTAGCTCAATCACAAAAGCTCATTGCAATGATCTATCCTAGACACACTCAAAAGAGACATAAAGATAAAACATTAAAAAGTAAATACTATGCAAACCATATGCAGATCTGAATGCTTCCTTCATGCGGCTCCATTGTTCTTCTTTCCTCTTCAAATAGTTTGGTTGTGGATCTCACCTACAAGTGCACATACATGATTGAAAGCAAGTAGATAAGAAAATTGCTCAAAAGTACTCGAAGCGTGATTGATTAGAAATTCGATAATCTGATTAGGGGGTTAAGAATCAAGGGATTTGATTGAAGAAATTCATCCAATTTATAGACAAATTGGAGAAATGGATCAAATTAGCATGATTCAATTCAAATGGAAATTGCAAATCAATTATGTCAATTATGACAAATTATGACAAATTATGCACTTTCTATGCAAAATTTGTTGATTGATAATTTATGACAAATTATGACAAACTTTTATGTCAAAAATTGATTGATTGTCAATTATGACAAATTATGACAAATTGACATGTCATTTCCATGAATTTAGGAGAGAAATAGGAGGAATTTGAAATTAAGAATTAGAAAATTAAGAAATTGATGAAAATTAGAAATTAGGTAAATTAATTAATAATTTGTCATTTATTAATTAATTCACAAAGAGGAATAATTAGCCAATTAAATGAACATTTAATTGTGACAAGAAAACTTAGGATAAATAAATAATTTATTAATCCTAAAGGAGGAAATGACAAACCAGGTTAAATGATGAAATCATGAAACCTTAGAAGATGAATTAGGTCTTAATGAAAGATAATTGACTCGATTCGATCATGATTTTGGATTGATAAATGACCAATGTGATAAATGATTTGATTGAGAAAATGCGCCAATTGATGAGGAACAATGACTAATTGATCCAAATTGACATGATTGAAAAGAACGACGATTGATGACAAAATAGATTGCAAAACGACAATATTGAAAATAACCACGATCGATGACAAATCAATCGCAAAATGACAAGATCGAACATGACAACGACCAATGACAAATCAATCGTTAAACAACAAAAATGATAAGGATTGATGATAAATCGATCGCCAGAGGACAAGATTGACAAGAGGACAACGATCGATGACAAATCAATCGCAAGATTGACAGGAGGACAAAACCCTAATTAGGATTGACGATGTCCAAAATAATGACAAATGAGCATGCACATTGATGCAATAAGATAAGATCGATTAAAATCATGACTGGAGATTGTTGTCGACAAGACCAAATTCGAGAGGTGAGATGATTGAAGAATGTAGAAGAATGACTTGATGCTCACAAATGATAAAGACCAAGTGCGAAACATAGGAGAAATGTTAATGCGACACAAAAACCTAAAATGAGGCAATGCGCAAATGTTAAAGTATGATTCCGCAAGCGTTGACCATTTTTAGGTGTCTACATTTTGCCCCTCTTTGAGACAATGCGATTTTAAGCATTGTTTCAAAGAACAATAATGAAAATGCCCTAGACAATGACAATGACATATGCATGCCCCCTCGAGAAATTGGTCGGAAACATGCAGAAAAGAGGCCAATTGATCGATAAAAATGATAGGATTGAACAAACTGACAATCGGATACTGGTTGCATGAAGGACAAGCAATTTAAGATGCAAAAGACCGTGACCAACATAAGATGGAGAGGGTGCACGTCCATCTATGCACTGACAAAGATCTATAAATGAGACCAAGAGAGGTGAAAATTGCTCATTTGCACTAGACAAAGAGGAGGATTTGTTGCTCTGGACAAGGACATTTGCAGATAGATGGCGAACATTCCAATGGTGGATCACCTTGAGGAATGTGTACGTACTTACAGACGACCGGACGACATGGGAGCAGCGGTATGGATCTCAAAAACCCATGTTTTCAATTTCATGAATTTTGATTGCTTGCGGGACATTGCGGGGCCCACAGGGGATGTAGAAAAGGACTCCTGCGCTTGTGTAGGGTCTTCTGCGCTTGTGTAGGGAGACACAGGCATAGGTTACATGACACAGGCGTAGGTTCCTTGACACAGGCGCAATTGTGTAATGTAAACCCTAATTTTGGTCAAAATGACATGCAAATGATCTGAAAAGGGGGGATAAGGGTAGGATAGGTCAGATTAGATGAAAAACACCCTGATTTGAACATGAAAATGAGGAAATGCAACCCATAGGAGCAAACCCTAATACTGACAAAATGTGCCCCAATTGTGATGCAGAGTCGACAGTATCCGTTGATCACACGGGAGAACCGACCGGACTGCTTCATGCTACGACATAGACTCAGGAGCACAGAGAGAGATACCTTAGCAGGACTTGGGATATACTATGTCACATTCATGCTCGAGATTAGGGCAAACACAGGACTACTTACCGCATTGGCAAAGCGATGGCATTCGGAGACTTCCTCATTCCATCTGGCGACTGGAGAGGCGACGGTGACACTGGAGGATGTATGGCGTATCCTCCGCATTCTGATTCATGGAGAGATGATAGAGTATGACCCAATGACAGGGAGAGATGCATTGTGCAGATTGTTTGAGTGAGATGCAGATGATCTGGATATCATGGAGAGGGAGATTAGCTGGGAGACTATGGCATCAGAGTATGATCGACGGTATGTGGTGATAGCAGTGGTGATAGCATGCCTACTAGCAGGAGACAGACGAGGACATGGATTCCCTATTGGATGGGGAAGAGTGCTAGAGTGGATGGCGACAGAGGGGACGGTGTATGCATGGGGACCATGTGTACTGGCTATGCTATATTTTCAGTTGCATCAGATAGCATATCAGGGAGTGCAGACATTGAGCTGTGGAGTCACATTGCTACAGGTATGGGCATTTGAGCACATAGCCATATGTCGACCGATTACAGATAGACAGGTAGTACCACATTGACCATATGTGTACTGCTATGGGGGAGCACTGAGACAGGGTCCTTTTGGATACATACTATATTGGCGACATGAGTTAGATCGACTGAGAGAGTTCATATGGAGGCCATATCGTGATTGTCCGAGATGGTCAGATGACAGTGAGGAGTTACCGTATTGTAGACAGGAGAGGTACCTGATTGGGTGACTAGTGAATCACCAGAGAGTGATTGAGTTGTACCTGCCAGAGAGAGTCAGACGACAGTTTGGAGAGAGGCAGGATGTACCCAAGATGACTGCACACTTTGCCCGATCTCACAGAGAGATGAGTCAGTGGGGGAGTATGATTCAGCCACAAATAGCATATACAGACTTCACATAGCTACAGCAGAGACAGTGGGATTGGGGATCAGATGTGGTGGACGCTGGGATGACAGAGGAGTATGAGAGATGGTTTGCACGACTGTAGCCAATGCCATTGACAGATTCGGATATTTCAGTACCGAGGAGATAGGAGGACTTCCCACTCACAGGAGAGGAGGAGGGAGATGATGAGGATGAGGAGGATGAGGATGACGAGGATGACGAGTATGGAGACGAGGATGGTGGGGATGATGAGGATGGAGATGAAGATGAGGATGATGAGCAGGAGGCATTGCAGGATATACCCATAGAGCCAAAGACAGCTAGGACAGAAGAGATGGAGATGTGCAGGGCTACCATAGCGAGTCAGCGGGATCACATTGCGACTTTAGAGAGACAGCGGGATCAGTTCAGAACAGAGATAGCTAGACTCACAGCATCTCGAGATACAGCAATTGCTTAGGCACAGCGAGAGGAACAAAGAGTCACTGAGTATATTGGGTCGATTCGGGATGCCAGTGCATGGGAGATCGCACAGATGCTGGTAGAGATCGGAGAGGAGATACGCCATTGGAGGACACTATATGAGAGTGCAGTTCCACCAGAGCAGAGAGCACCTTCATATCAGGCACGATCAAGGACAGAGAGCAGGGCACGCTCTCGGAGGTCATTGAGCAGCATGGGGGTGAGTGGACCTATGAGACCACCACAGCCAGGACTAGGAGGGACATCATCTGCGAGACATGCTAGGGATGAGGAGGACAGAGGGAGCACCCAATGACAGAGGCACGTGCTCCTTAGACAGACAGTAGACATTATGTAGTTTGACATTTTGTAGTCAGCCTGCGGGCCATACTTAGGACAGACAGTCCAGTTTTGTACTTTGATATTATTGTGATATATAATATGATATGCATCGATATGATTGGATGCAATGTGTTATCACTTATGTGATTTTCTATGTATGGATGACTTATGCACTTTTTATGTACTATTGTGGAACATGTATAGATGCATTTTTATGTGTTTTTGATGCATTTATAATATGAAATGGATAAAATGCTTAATATGATGCTCGATGTAATGCAAATGTACTAACCGAATGGATGCAGGATGCAGCATATATGTTTGGGGAAATCGGAGCACTAGACTGAACTGACTAACGAAAGAAATGTTAATAAGAAGAAAATGAGATAGAGGACAATTAGAGACGAAGAAAAACTTGCTTTCAGTAATGCACTTTGTAGGTGAGAACCTTTATTTTTATGTAGCAAAATGGATGCGTAGCATCATGGCATTGAAGGCCAGAGCTGAAATGCAACCCTTTTTGCAAAAGACAGACACATTGCAGACAAACAGCAATCACAACAAAAAGGAAAAGAATCATGAACCATCCTGGTCACTCTAAATCACTCAATGACATCATCGAGCAACATAGGAACATGACCGAAGCCAAAGATAAATCAAATAAAAAGATAAGATGCACAAATTCCAACAAATCAAACAAACATCTTGATCTTCATTGTCAAAAGTTGAAAGCATTGATAGGACAATCATGTTGTCTGGTTTTAGGACATGCGGTACCCTGTCTAAGACAGGACACAGTCTGGTTTCGAGTATACCACACCCTGTATAAGACCCATGATAGTGTGCCAAGGCCAAATAAATTTGCTGTTGATTTACATGACAAGTGCGATCAGTTTGAATGTTTGGTTTGAGTAAAAAGTTCATCTGTTTACGCATGATTTCATTAAAAGTGTAGTGTGTGATTGCGTGTCGTTGGAAGTATACTCAGTGAGTTGTCTATGCACAGAGGGGTTATTTATTGCAAAATGCTTGTTTTTGTTTTGCTTTTCAATTTTTTTGTATTTTTTCAGGACTTTATTCAATTTTTTTAGAGATTTTTTTTTCAGGACATTTTTAAATGTTTTTTTTTGAAGATTTTTTCAGGACATTATTTGATTTTTATGATCTTTTTTCAGGACATTTTTAAATGCTTTTTTGAAGATTTTTTTCAGGACATTATTTGATTGTTATGATCTTTTTTTTTCAGGACATTTTTAAATGTTTTTTGAAGATTTTTTCAGGACATTTTTCAATTTTTTATGATTTTGCCCCCAATGTCTAGCAAGGCAAGGAATATGATA
This sequence comes from Cryptomeria japonica, assembly GCF_030272615.1. Classification (NCBI taxonomy): domain Eukaryota; kingdom Viridiplantae; phylum Streptophyta; class Pinopsida; order Cupressales; family Cupressaceae; genus Cryptomeria; species Cryptomeria japonica. The sequence goes on along the minus strand of NC_081411.1, from coordinate 274,917,160 downwards.
GGTGAATAAATAGGCTTGCTGAAATGACGGTGGATAGAGGGAAGACAAAGGCCTTTTATTATGGAGACAATACGGATGCAATTTTCAAGGGCTATGGCATGATGGGACAAGAGACTGGATATGACAATGTAAAGCAGGAACATGGCATGATGGACATGTCAAGAGGTTTTTGAAACCATGTTTAAATTTGGCGTCCTTATGTCAGATCAAGATCAAGGGATAGAAAGAGTGTATGGATAGTGATAAGATATGGATAGAATAAGCAAGACCAAGAATGGATAAGGGACATGGACTGAAGGTGGGGATTGGCTAAGGGATAGTGGCAGAAAGTTGCAATAAGATAGGGAATATGGATGAAAGGATGTAATAAGAAAATGGATAAATGACCAAAAGCTATGATAGACTGAAAGCTGCAAATAAGATGCATGATGCTCATGATGATCCTTAGCCTTGTCAAGATCAAAGGTGGAAAAGGAAATTGGACATGAGGGACAATAGGATACGAAGGGTAATGACAGGGGTTCGATGGCATAGTGAAGGGCAATAAGATATGAAGGAGGAAACCTGCCCCCAAGTGTGGTATGCAAGAAGTTCATAAATTACGCATGACACCTGTTTGCCAGGTTTTCATCATGGTACTTGCCCAAGGCGCCTGTTTGCTAGGTTTTCACCAGTGGATGAATTATTTTTCTTTTTTTTTTTTTCTTTTGTCTCTTTTTTTTTCACTTTTTTTTTTTCACTTTTTCAAGAGAGGATGGACACATGATAGGGGATGGAAGAAGGACTCAAACATCTTTTTGTTTGGATAGTAACCTTGAAATAAATGGATCATGACCTTTAAAAGTATGCTCAAAGACGTTGGTAGGATAAGAACATGGAAAATAAGATGAAACTAAGGCAAGGATTTATGAAAAGGATTGGATCAAAGGGATCGAAGGATGGAAAATATGCATTGGATAATGGATAGGATACTGGAAGAATTGGGCTTCACTGGATGGAAATGAAGGCAAGATCAACATTGGCACACACCTTGAGGGGTGATGGATTGATGGAGGAAAAATGGATCTCAGATTGTGAGATTTGGATGTAGGAATAGCTTGGGATTTGCGGACATAAGCACCCAAAATGGATGAAGAAGGTGATGGAGGAATAAATTTGAGAGGTTTGGATGGAGGAATAGCAATTTTGGATGCCAAGTTGGATTTTTCTTTAGGCTTTTGTGCTTCAAGGAGCCGCTTAGGGATCCACATGGTTTTTGATTTTTCATGCTTTTGTGGTTCCTTGGAGTGCATTACTTGCACAAGGGATTTAGGAACCCATATATATTTTGACTTTGCTTTATTTTTCTCAGTGGGCCTTTGTGGCCTTTTGGATATTTCTTTTTCTTTATAGATCATATTTTTCTTTGTTTTGACATGCTGATGTTGATCCTTGAATACATGTGGATTGCTAGACTTATGACTTTTATACTTGGCATCCAAATTGCTTGGAGGGGGAAAGGAATGTCAGTGTGGATGGGAATGATATGGAGTTCTTTTGGATGGATGGAATTTACTCAAGGATGTGTGCCTTTGCTGATGTTGCATAGGAGATGGAGGGATATAGGGACCTAGAATGGATGGAAGCGATGATGGGGAAGGTGGACATTTGGATTTTGACTTTGAAGGGATACCAACACCTTGAGTGTGAGCTTTGTAGCCATGACCATTAGTATGTTCTTTAACATGAAGGGATTCTTGCTTATGGAGATCTACTCCTTTGCCTTTATGACTATCTTGACTTGTAGGATATTCTTTTCTTTGGGAAGAAGACGCGAGTCCATTATGAGGTGGATATGATATGAGAGAAATAATGAGATCTTGAAGTGGATCAGATTGCACCAAAGTGGAAGAACCCATTATGCATGTTGAGGGTTCATGAACATCTTGCACTGACACGTTAGAATCATGAGGGAGATTAGGATCATGAGGGGGTCATGGTTCAATGACAGGCTCTTCAAGAGATGGAATGGGAGAAATAATGGGATCATCAAAAGAAATGTGATCTTGGAGTGGATATGGAGCATTAGGACAAGGAGATGGAGGAACAAGTGGATCTTGTGGAGGATCTGAAGGAATAATTTGATCTTGACAAGGAGGAAGATCATTGGAATCCTCTTTAAAGGTGCTTTTCTCTTGACTTTTAATGGGATCATCGGAAAGGATGGAAGGGATATCTTGATCTTTCTTAGGAAGTGGAATGTCAATGGGATTTGAAAGGATATTGTGTTCTTGGAATGGAAGGGGGTCATTTGGGATTGGATGAACTGGGATGTCTTGATCTTGCCTGGGGAATGGAGTGTCAATAGGACTTTGGATAGGATGGACAAGAATAGGGGAATCATCATGAGTTTCTGGGAAGATGAGATCCTGGTCAACAATTGGATGGGATGATAAGGTTTCAGGATCTTGATCTTGATCTGTTTTAAGACATGTTTATTCATGCTCTAAATTATCCTCTTGACATGGGGTTACACTTTGGATATGCATGGGGGATTCTGACAAGGGATCAATGGTTTGGCATGAAGGAAATGCACTTTGAACATTTGTGATGGATTCTGGCAAGGAATCAATGCTTGAACATGAGGAAGAGGGACTTCGAATGGGGTCCTCTAAAACAGGTAATGGCAATAAAGTGCATGGTTGCATTGGGTCTTGTATTTCTAAAACATGACAAGGATGTGCATCATGAATTGGATTATCTTGGCAATCAATTATGGATAGCTTTTGGATAATTGCATCCTTGGGTGTATTGTTTGATGAGGACAATATGGAAGGTTCTTGTGAAACTTCTAAAGGTGTAGGGATAGATGCCACTGGAGAGTCAATTTGTTTGTGAGGGGATGAGGCATTGCTAGACATAGTTGTATTATCTTGATCTTCCTCAAAGAACTCACTTGGTAATTTCCTTAAGATCATTGCAATAAAGCCACCTTTCTTTCGAGGTTTTGACATAGTGGTATCTGGAATTTGAACTTGTTTGGCAAGGAGTTGGTTCTGATCTAATGTCATGTTTTGATATTGGACTTGGTTCAATTGTTCTGACATGTTTGAAACTTGGGTTGGTGTGTGCTACAACCTTTGTTTTTGAATGTTTGGTTGTTGTTGTTGACATTGATATTCCACCATTGGTTGAACCATTTGTTGACATTATATAGTTGGTTGGACATATTGTTGAAATTGGACCATTGGTTGTGTTGGTTGCATATGTTGGACAATTGGTTGTGATGGTTGAAAATCTGATTGATAGTAAACACCTTCTTGTTCTTGTTGTGGAGGCACATAATGTTGTTGTTGATGTTGTCTCCTTTCTTGAAATTGTTTCATCATCTCTATTTGGGAGAGGAGAGCTGGTATGTCTGATCGTTCAAGAAGAGATCTTACATCAATTGGCTCAATCTTTGGATTTCGACCTTGAAATTTTTGAAACATTTTGGACATTTGTGATCTATTCTTCTCAATGTTTTTCACTCTTTGTTCCAATATCTCCTCTTCTTGAGCTAGTTTCTCCTCTAGTTTTTGTATTTGGAGATTTGTTTCATCATAAAAAGTTTGATCAATGTTGCTTTGTTGTTGGGTCGGATAGAATTGTGATTGCATTGTCGGTTGATATGTCAAACTTTGTTGCATCATTGGTGCTTGGAACCTTGTTTCAATAGTCATGTCACTATGAAAATGCAATATTTTTGGAATTTTTTCAAAGACAATATATGATATGCAACTAAATGCAAACTAAATAGATGAAAATGCAATCTATGGCAAGAGTGCAATCTATGTTTTTGGTTGTTTTTCAAGATTTTGACAAACTTTTTGGAATGCAAATCTAAGAGAGACCCTTAGGAAATTGAAATGATGTCTAGACCTCAAAGGACAAAAGGGACCAAGTGACAAAAGGACAAATGACAAAGTCTCCCCTATATGCTTGGATACTAAGCTAGGTTTGACCAAATGACAATAATGACATGAAAAGAAAAAGTTTGATAAGGTCTAGACTTCCTAACAATGACTTAGGGTTTTATCAAAGATTTGGATTACTCTGTAGACACCTAAAATTGTCATGTCTAATTAAATAAATATTTTATTTATTTAATTACCTAAGCCTAATTCTTCTATTAATTAAATAAATCTTTATTTATTTAATTAATTCATTTATCCTCTTCTAACCTTATTTCTCATTTAAATAAATACATTTATTTATTTAAATTATCCTTTTCCTAAATTAAATAAATATTTATTTATTTAATTGATCTCATTTCTTCCATTAATTAAATAAATCTTTATTTATTTAATTAATTCATTAGCTTTTTCTACACATGACACATGTCATTCATCTCTTAATTCCTACACTACCTACCTCTTTCATTATTTTACTATTTCTTCTACCTAGCCGACCTCCTTTTTTGCACCTCTCAATCTTATCCCTCCATTTCTTATTGTGTCTTCTATTTAAGGAGATGCCTTCTTCATTATCAAACCCTAATGACTTAATGCCCTAATGATCATTTTGACTACACTACGATCCTACTTGCAACCACATTCCGTTCTTTGTTGAGCTCTTGTGCACATAAAATCTGAGAGCAAATATATCAAACAAGATCAATGGAGATAGGAAGAATGGAGATCGAAACCCTATTGGACATGTGATGGTATAATCTTTGTGTTTTCATGTGATTTGCATTGTCTTAGGTAATCTTCATATGTTATGGTGGATCTTTCTTGTTCTTAGGCTAGGGTTTGGTGGTTGAATTCATTTAGCCTTTCAATCTTGTTGTTATTGTTATCCATTTTCACCATATACATACTCAAGTATGACAAAACCTAGTTTTGGCACTATATGCAAAGGGACAATGACCTTAACATGATATGATAATAACCTAAACTTAATGAAGAGACTTAGGGTATGCAAAGTATGACAATGATATGACTTTAATGCAAGAGGACACATGCAAATGGATGACCCTTATTGATATGCAAAGGAGTATGACTTAGGTGAAACCTAACCTTGGTACTTGACAATGAACTTTGCAAAATGCAACCTAGGATGAACCTAAATGTAAGTGACATGAATGTTGAGACAAGATTTTGAAAAATGTTTGACAACCATGTTTGAAGGTGTTTTGAACTTTGTTGAATGAAATGTTCTTGTGTTTAACCTTGTTTTGAATCAATTTGTTTTGTTCTTGAAATGAGATACAATTCAACTTTTGACAAGCAAAGAATACAAGATATTTCAACTTAGACTCAAGACAATCATGCTCATTCCCACATTTCTTATGGTAGGCAAGGACATTAGGTACTTGAGAGGTAGACTCATTATGGGATTCAAGGAGAATACATAGATGCTTGACCCCACGGGCTCCCCTCCACGGCACTCACTTCTTAGGGCAGCCAAGCATCAGTCCCCATGGAAATCTCCCCATGGCGAACTTAGTATCTCTTCCAAGTATCCGAACTTGTCCTTCTCAAGCAACTAGAAGGGTTTTTTGGCCTCTAAAAACAAGGTGTTTAGTCAGGATTTCTGTTAAGTGTTACTCCTTGATGTCACGCAAGCGTGATTGAGACATTAATCCCATCAAGATACCAAACAAATGTAGTCACGCAAGCACGATTTAGACCAAGAGGCCCTACTTAGATGTTGATATGAGAAAGAGTTCAAGGGTCATCACTTCCCAAGTAACTACAATTCCCACGTAACCCTTCCTTCAAAGCTTTCACTCATCAGATATTTTTTTATAGTGAGTTAGAATGCCAAGGTATTCTAGCCGTACTCACTTTGGGTCATTCCCTTCTCACGATTATCACTTGCTTGCAAAAGCAAAGTGGTCGGGAAGGCAGGCCCTCTAAAGGTGACAAACAATTAAAGACACGAGCATGGTATCGAAGATCTGGATTTCTGATCACCCTAAGAAGGATGAGAGCATACTCTCCTACTCCAATGTCACACTCAACAATCAAAGCAAAAACATATTCATTCCAACCTATTTAGAAATCACTAGGTGCCTAAAACATTAATAACAAACACCAAGTTTAGTTGTTTTTCCAAGGCAACCTGCAAAACCCAAGTTAGAAGTTTGAGGTGTTTATTCTTTGACTATCGATTCTACATAAAACATGTTAGTAGTTTGATTTGTTGTCTTTGCCATGCATATACCAAGATGTTGCATAGATAATTAGTACCAAAAACCAAAACACAGAAAACAGAATGCAAGACAATTTTCAAGTAAAACACTGCATTTTACCTCTGTTCTGGACTTTACACAGGCGCAGAAGTCATGACATAGGCAGAAAATGTCATTAACATAGGTGCAGGTTGCTTGACATAGGTGCAAGTTGTCTCACACAGGCGCAGAAGTCCCCAGAAAGTCCTGCACTACCCTGTTTTTGGATTTTTTGGCCTGCAAATCAACTCAAAAGCACTCAAAAACACAGTTAAGGGGTTAGATGGTTAGTGTTCACATCGGGTTCACCAATTAATGTAGCATAGGAAATTTGGAAATCATCACAAACAATATAAAAACTAATCATTAGCTCAATCACAAAAGCTCATTGCAATGATCTATCCTAGACACACTCAAAAGAGACATAAAGATAAAACATTAAAAAGTAAATACTATGCAAACCATATGCAGTTCTGAATGCTTCCTTCATGCGGCTCCATTGTTCTTCTTTCCTCTTCAAATAGTTTGGTTGTGGATCTCACCTACAAGTGCACATACATGATTGAAAGCAAGTAGATAAGAAAATTGCTCAAAAGTACTCGAAGCGTGATTGATTAGAAATTCGATAATCTGATTAGGGGGTTAAGAATCAAGGGATTTGATTGAAGAAATTCATCCAATTTATAGACAAATTGGAGAAATGGATCAAATTAGCATGATTCAATTCAAATGGAAATTGCAAATCAATTATGTCAATTATGACAAATTATGACAAATTATGCACTTTCTATGCAAAATTTGTTGATTGATAATTTATGACAAATTATGACAAACTTCTATGTCAAAAATTGATTGATTGTCAATTATGACAAATTATGACAAATTGACATGTCATTTCCATGAATTTAGGAGAGAAATAGGAGGAATTTGAAATTAAGAATTAGAAAATTAAGAAATTGATGAAAATTAGAAATTAGGTAAATTAATTAATAATTTGTCATTTATTAATTAATTCACAAAGAGGAATAATTAGCCAATTAAATGAACATTTAATTGTGACAAGAAAACTTAGGATAAATAAATAATTTATTAATCCTAAAGGAGGAAATGACAAACCAGGTTAAATGATGAAATCACGAAACCTTAGAAGATGAATTAGGTCTTAATGAAAGATAATTGACTCGATTCGATCATGATTTTGGATTGATAAATGACCAATGTGATAAATGATTTGATTGAGAAAATGCGCCAATTGATGAGGAACAATGACTAATTGATCCACATTGACATGATTGAAAAGAACGACGATTGATGACAAAATAGATTGCAAAATGACAATATTGAAAATAACCACGATCGATGACAAATCGATCGCAAAATGACAAGATCGAACATGACAACGACCAATGAAAAATCGATCGTTAAACAACAAAAATGATAAGGATTGATGATAAATCGATCGCCAAAGGACAAGATTGACAAGAGGACAACGATCGATGACAAATCGATCGCAATATTGATAGGAGGACAAAACCCTAATTAGGATTGACGATGTCCAAAATAATGACAAATGAGCATGCACATTGATGCAATAAGATAAGATCGATTAAAATCATGACTAGAGATTGTTGTCAACAAGACCAAATTCGAGAGGCGAAACGATTGAAGAATGTAGAAGAATGACTTGATGCTCACAAATGATAAAGACCAAGTGCAAAACATAGGAGAAATGTTAATGCGATGCAAAAACCTAAAATGAGGCAATGCGAAAATGTTAAAGTATGATTCCGCAAGCGTTGACCATTTTTAGGTGTCTATAGTCATTAGTAGGGGAAATAAAAAATTTCATAGGCTTGCAGATACAACAAACGAAGAATGGTATTTTCATTACTCAATCCAAGTATGTGAAAGAGGTTTTGAAGACTTTTGATATGAGTGACTGTAAACCAGTTGGAACCCCAATGTTACAGGTTGTAAGTTGTCCAAGGAAGATGCATCTAATTCTATAGATGAAAAGGAATATAGGTCAATGATTGAAAAATTACACTATGTTGTTCACAATCGACCAGATATTGCCCATGCAATTGGTATTTTTGCTAGATTGGTGCAGGAGCACCTAGGACTTAAACTATCTAGTTTTTTCAATTTTGGCTTGTACTGACCCTAGCCAAGTCCAAAATTTAGTGTTTTGAGTCAATGTAGGCCTAGGTTGAGTTCATTCTTCTTAGGTTTGCATTTTTGTGTAAATAGTGAATTTGAGTAGGTAATTGACCTTCTTGATGGTCAAAAATGTCAAAGCTTGGTATAGGCATTAGGGAGGGTTAAATTATTCTTGGGAATGTTTTAAAAGTCATTTTTGATGACTTAGAATAGGTCTTATAGGTTGGAAAGACCAAAAAGTGCAAAAGTGCAAAGTTGCAAATAGTTGTCATGACAAGTTTTGAAAGTTGTCATGACAACTTTTATCCTGAATTGGTTAGCGATGGAGTTAGGCATTTTCCAACACCCTAGGATGACTTCATATGTGGGAAAGATATAAGTACCCTCTCTTGCATGGTTATCAAGGTTGGAGAATGTGTCATGTAAGTTCAACAATCTGAAACTACTCATTTTCAGACTAGTTGGCAGCATTTTGGCTTGATATTACTCATTTTGTAATTGAAAATTGATTGAATCCATTGATCTAGAAATGGATTGAGTTTCACCAGTGTGTTATAATACTTTTATTTCCTTTTCAATCTTTTAAGATACTGTTCATTAGTGTTTTCTTTCTTTAGTTTGCAAACAGCCAATTTTGGCTTGTATATAGCAGTTTTTTGTAAATATGGTTGCCCCATGAGTTCCACACGTGCTTCCATCATAGCTTGTTGGTACATGGAGGGAAACCATCTATATAGTGTACATATGCAGGGGCAAGTGTTGGAGAATATTTTAAGCATGACTGTCACCTTGTTCTAGGCGAGTCCAAGAGCAACCCAGGTAGAGGAAATAAGGTGAAAATGAAGTGCCAAGTGCAGAGGTGAATGCCAAATCACTTTATAATTTTTTGGAGAGCTCTAAGGAGTTGGTACAAAGTTACCAATGCAAGGAGGAGCCTTTACAAGGTCATTAATACTCAAACCCCAATTTGACCATTCACTGTCGGCTAGAGGCCTAGAAAACCCTTCAAAACCCTCATTTTGGAGTTAGCTCATTTAATGGGGGGTTAAGAAGCCAAAAACATAAAAATATCTTGAGGTTAGATGAACCATTGAAGAAATCCAAAATTTTTAGGGGGTCTTTTAGACCGTTTTCACTCAAGCCCTAAAAAACCGGTTTTAGGAGGCCTAATTGGGCTAATTCCTTGTAGCCCTTTTCTAGGCAAGATTTTGAAATCCGTGAGAAACCTAAATATTGAAAACCTCAAATGGGCCCTAAATGCATTCAAAACATGAAAAAAGACACCACCACACCTCTGCATCATCTCACAATGGTAGGAGGTCAATTTGACAACTTGAAGCCAAGAAGCCATAATTGAGCACATGGGAAGTACTGTGAATTGGTAGGGTTCCTAGCCAAAAACACTTGAAGCAAACACCTTAGAAAGGTCAAGAATCAAGCCCTAGAGGAGACTGAGAAGGACTTGGAGGTCTAGAGAGAAACTAGGCCTAGTGAGTTGGTCGAATTGAGCAACACCAGCTAGGTGAAGTGTTGAGCAAACTAGGTGAACCCCATCAAATTGGTATCAGAGCCTATAAGATTTGGGATAGGTGAGTAGATGTCCTCAGTGGAATCTATAGGAGATAACCGCATGGTGACCAATGCAGAGTTGGCAAAGAAAGTGGATGATCAGGAGGAACAGAATAGACTCCTGAAGGAGAAGTTGCTAGAATTGGAGAGTAAGATTGGTGAGGTAGAAACCAAGGCAGATGAAGTGTTGGTAAAGGTGGAAGGAGAAGAAGGGAAGGGTAAATAAGTGTTAGAGATAGACAAGATACCTAAACCTAATCCTATCCTAGAGAAAGAACCTTTCCTGAAGGCATTGAAGGCCTTGAGTGGTAAATCGCTGGAAGGATTGCCATTGTTCACTGGTAAGATGGAGGCAGAAGTAGTCCTAGAATGGATAGAAGGCATAACTAAAGCCCAGAGAGTCAAAGTAGCCAATTCAAGGATGAGAGGAGCTTCTCTCACATGGTGGAAATTTGTGCAAGATGAAAGGAAGAAAATGGGCAAAGCACCCATCTCTTCTTGGAAAGGGATGTTAGTCAAAATCAAAGAAGTCTATCTCCCTGATGCCTATGAAGTGAAATTCATAGGAAGAGGAAAAACTTAAGACAAAAAGACCTTTATGTTAGTAGCTATATAGAGGAGTTTCACAAACTTAGCCTTAGATCTCATGCAGTGGAAGAAGAGAGTCTCAAGGTTGCTAGGTACCTAAATGGTCTACAATGGAACATCCAAGAAGAAATCAATTTAATCAGCCCAAAAACTGTCGATCAAACCTACCAACTTGCCCTTAAGTTGGAGGAAAAACTGAAAAGAAGACATGACTCAAGCAGCAATAGGGGTAGGGGTAGAGGAAAAGACAATAGAGGCCATAGAGGAGGCTTTGGAGGAAGAATTTCTAAACAAAGAACACAAGGAGAGTCTAAACTCACTGAGAAGCAAGAGAGTGGCACTAATAGAGGAGGATTCAATGGAGGAAGGGGATCCAACAGTGGTTTTAGAGGAAGATCTAGTGGCCAAGGAAGAGGTTCCTCATATTTTACAACAATGAAGTGTTACCAAGTGCAACCAACTTGGTCATCTAGCAATAGGTGTCTAGAGAAGGGATCATCATCATATGGTAGTGAAAGAAGAGTGAACTATCTTCAAGAAGATTCTTCAAGCAGCAAGACTTTAGAGGTTGCCTTAGAGTCAGAGGTAGGTGACAACTTGATGATAAGGAGAACTTTGATCAAAGAACTGGTCAGAGAAGAGCCAAGCCAAAGAAGGTCCTTATTCAGGATCAAATGCAATATTATGGACAAAGTGTGCAAAGTGATCATTGATTCAGGGTCTATAGACAACATTGTGTCAGAAGAGGTAGTGAGTAAGCTCAAATTGCAAAGGATGCCTCACAACAATCCTTATAGAGTCACTTAGTTGAACAAAGGCCAACATGTCCTAGTCAATGAGAAAGCATGGGTGAATTTTACCATTGGGAAGTATAAGGACAAGGTGTTATGTGATGTCCTACCCATGGATGCATGCCATATTCTATTAGGAAGACCATGACAATTTGATAGACAAGCTATCCATGATGGAGAAAGAATGCATACTCATTCAAGAAAGATGGAGTCGCATTCAAGATTCAGTCTATCCTTGAAGAAGGTGAAAAGAGGGCAACAGGTCCTAATGTTCTTTTGGTAAGTGAAAAGAAATTCTTGAAGAAACTTAAGGAAGGTGAAGGTATAGGGTTTGCACTTGTGATGAAGCCTAAAGAGGAAGACAAGAAAGAGCAGCCAGATTCTCCATTAGAGGTGCAAGATTTGTTGAATAAAATCAAAGGTATAGTAAGTGAAGGACAGCTAGCCACCTTACCTCCTAAAAGAACCATAAGCCATCAAATAGACTTCATTCCTGGAGCATCCTTGCCTAATAAGGTAGCTTATAAAATGACTCCTCAAGAAAACATTGAAATTGCCAAGAAAATCCAAGAACTCCTAGACCAAGGCCTGATTAGGAAAACCATTAGCCCTTGTGTTTGTCCCTACCATGTTAGCAACAAAGAAAGGTGGTACTTGGAGATTGTGTACTGATTCTAGAGCCATAAATAGGATCACTATTAGATATAGGTTCCCTATTCCTAGAATAGAAGACCTAATGGATTGTTTAGGGGAAGCCAAGTACTTTACCAAGATTGACCTTAAAAGTGGATATCACCAAATTAGGATTAAGGAGGGCGATAAATGTAAAACTACATTTAAGACTATTGAGGGTCTTTATGAGTGGCTTGTAATGCCATTTGGCTTATCCAATGCTCCAAGCACCTTCATGAGACTCATGAATGAGGTGATGAAGGACTTCATAGGTAAATTTGTGGTGGTATATCTAGATGATATTCTCATTTTCAGTAAAGATAGGGCAGATCATATTAATCATTTGCAAGATGTATTACAAAGGTTGTATGATGAAAAGCTAACCATGAACTTGGATAAGTGTGAGTTTGTTAAGCAGGAGTTGGTTTACCTTGGGTTTGTGCTGTCTCAAGGAAACCTCAAGATGGATCCCAGCAAGGTTGAAGCCATTGTAAATTGTCCCACTCCTAAGACAGTAACAGAGGTGAGAAGCTTCCATGGACTAGCTCAGTACTACAGGAAGTTCATTAGGCAATTGAATGCTATATGTGCACCAATTATAGACACCATTAGAGGTGAAATAAAGGCAAAGTTTCAGTGGGGTGAAGAAGCAAACAAAAGTTTTGAAACCTTGAAGGAGAAGATAGCTACTCAACCGGTACTAGTGTTGCCTAGTTTTGAGAAACTTTTCATACTAGAATGTGATGCAAGCAATGGTGCAGTAGGTGTTGTCCTAAGCCAAGAAGAAAGACCAGTAGCTTTCCATAGTGAGAAGATAAGTGATGCCAAGAGGAAATACTCCTCTTATGATCTTCAGTTGTATGCTTTAGTGCAGGCTTTGAGGAAGTGGAGACACTATCTCCTCCCTAAAGAATTTGTGGTCTATATGGACAACCAAGCATTGAGTTTCCTAAACTCACAAGACAAACTCAGTCATAAACACATGAAATGGGTGGAGTATATGCAGGCCTATACATTCACCACTAAGCACAAGAAAGGGTAGTTAAACTGAGTAGTTGATGCACTAAGTAGGAGGCTTTTGATAGTCCAAGAAATCCAATTGAGAAGCATAGTTGTGGACAGGTTTAGAGACTTGTACCTGGAGGATAAAGATTTCTCAAATGCCTAAAAGGTGTGTAAGGAGTATCAAAATCAATTCCATAGTGAGTATTCTGATTTTACTTTGGAAAATGGGCTATTGTTCAAAGGTGGGCCACTTTGTGTGCCTAGAGGCTCAATGAGAGAAAACCTTATACAAGAGAAGAATAATGGCACCCTTAGTGGACATTTTGGAGTCAATAAGACTCAAGAGTTGGTTCAAAGGTACTACTATTGACCAAGGATGAATCAAGATGTGAAGAAGTATGTGGAAACTTGCATAGTTTTCCAAAAGGCCAAAGGTACTTCTACAAATGTCGGTTTATACCAACCTCTTCCCATACCAAATAGACCTTGGGAATGCATTAGCATGGACTTTGTAGTAGGTTTACCAAGGACAAAGTAGGGATATGACAGCATTTATGTCATTGTGGATAGATTTAGCAAAATGGCTCATTTTGTGCCTTGCAAGACTACTCATCATGCATGCCAAATAGCTCATTTGTTCTTAAAAGAGGTAGTGAGGATACATGGTTTACCCATGAGGATTGTTTCAGATAGGGACTCAAAGTTTATGAGTCATTTTTGGAAGACACTATGGAAAAAGCTTGGCACCAACCTCTCTTTTGAATCAGCCTACCATCCTCAAACAGATGGGCAAACCGAAGGGGTGAATAGAAGCTTGGGAAACTTATTAAGGTGCCTTACTAAGGAATATGGTCAGACATGGGATCAAGTACTCTCACAAGCTGAATATGCTTATAATGACACCATGAATAGGACTACCGGCAAGAGCCCTTTTGAAGTGGTCTATGGTGTGCACCCAAGAGGCATTTTGGAGTTGAGAGACTTAGAAAGTGTAGCAGCAAGAAGTGGATATGCAGAGGACTTTGCTCAATCAATGAAGGAGGTCCATGAATTAGTCAAGCAAGCATTGATGGAGAACACAAGAAAAATCAAACAAAAAATTGATGAAAGAAGGAAGAACCTACAATTTTTAGTAGGAGATCTTGTCCTAGTGCACCTAAATAAAGAAAGGCTATAGCAAGGAGTGTCAAACAAGTTGCAAATGAGGAGGATAGGTCCATGTGCCATTCTAGCCAAGTATGGAGAAAATGCATACAAGGTGGATCCACCTAGTAACATAGGATTGTCATCGGTTTTCAACAAAGCAGACTTAGTTGCATACAAGGGACCAATTCAAGGTTCAGATTGTAGTCACTCAGAGGTATCAGATGATGTGAACAACCTTCAGTTACCATCCAAACCAAATCCAAAGGCCAAGAAGGTGTTGAGTTCAAGGATCGCCAAGAAGACAAGGCATCAAGTCTATTGGGAGAATTTAATCAAATGGTAGGGTGTGGATGATGTTGAAGCTACATGGGTGCTTGAGATGGAGTTTAAGAAGCTTGGAATTGATCAGAATCTGATTCCCCAGGAGGTGACATGCTCTTCTTTTGTTTGGGAGAATGGTGCAGGAGCACCTAGGACTTAGACTATCTAGTTTTTTCAATTTTGTCTTGTACTAACCCTAGCCAAGTCAGTAGTGAATAAGGACTCCAAGAGGGTCCAAAAGTTAGTGTTTTTAGTAAATGTAGGCCTATATTGAGTTCATTCTTCTTAGGTTTGCATTTTTGTGTAAATAGTGGATTTGAGTAGGTAATTGACCTTCTTGATGGTCAAAAATGTTAAAACTTGGTATAGGAATTAGGGAGGGTTAAATTAGTCTTAGGTATGTTTTAAAAGTTTTGTGTGATGACTTATAATAGGTCTTATAGGTTGGAAAGACCAAAAAGTGCAAAAGTGCAAAGTTGCAAAAAGTTGTCATGACAACTTTTGTCCTGAATTGGTTAGTGATGGAGTTAGGGATTGTCCAACACCATGGGATGAATCCACATGTGGTAAATCTATAAGTAGCCTCTCTTGCATGGTTACCAAGGTTGGAGAATGTTTCATGTAAGTTCAACAATCTGAAACTACTCATTTTCAAACTAGTTGGTAGCATTTTAGCTTGATTTTACTCATTTTTTAATTGAAAATGGATTGAATCCATTGATCTAGAAATGGATTGATTTTCACTAGTGTTTTATAGCTCTTTTGTTTCCTTTTCAAGCTTTGTAGATACTGTCCATCAGTTTTTTCTTGCTTTAGTTTGCAAACAGCCAGTTTTGGCTTGTATATGGCAGTTTTTTGTAAATATGGTTGCCCCATAAGTTCCACACGTGATGCCATCACGGCTTGTTGTGAAATGGAGGTAAACCACCTATAAAGTGTATGTATGCAAGGGAAATTTATAGAGAAGATTTTAAGCATGACTGTCGCCTTGTTTTGGGCGAGTTCAGGAGCAACCCATCTAGAGGAAATAAGGTGAAAATGAAGTGCCAAGTGCAGAGGTGAATGCCAAATCACTTTCTAAGTTTTTGGAGAGTTCCAAGGAGTTGGGAAAGAGTTATCATTGCAAGGAGGAGCCTTGACAAGGCCATTTAATACTCAAACCCCAATTTGACCATTCATTGTCGGCTAGAGGCCTAGAAAACCCTTCAAAACCCTCATTTTGGGGTTAGCTCATTGAATGGGGGATTAAGAAGCCAAAACCACAAAAATATCTTGAGGTTAGATGAAATATTGAAGGAAATCCAAAATTTTTAAGGGGTCTTTTGGACCGTTTTCACTCAAGCCCTAAAAAACCAGTTTTAGGAGGCCTAATTGGGCTAATTCCTTGTAGCCCTTTTCTAGGCAAGATTTTGAAATTGGTAAGAAACCTAAATATTACAAACCTCAAATGGACCCTAATTGCATTAAAAACATGAAATAAGATACCTCCACACCTTTGCATCATCTCACAATGGTAGGAGGTCAATTTGACTACTTGAAGCCAAGAAGCCATAATTGAGCACATGGGAAGCATTGTGAATTGGTAGGGTTCCTAGCCAAAAACACTTGAAGAAAACACCTTATAAAGGTCAAGAATCAAGCCTTAGAAGAGAATGAGAAGTACTTGGAGGTCTAGAGAGAAACTAGGCCTAGTGAGTTGGTGGAATTGAGCAACACCAGCTAGGTGAAGTGTTGAGCAAACTAGGTGAACCCCATCATAGATTTCAAAAGAATCCAAAGGAGTCACATCTGATGGAAACCAAGAGAATAGTAAAAAGAAGAGTTTTACTTCACAATCTACTGTTGAAGCTGAGTATGTAGCATCTTATATCAATTTCTCACAAGCTATGTGGATGAGGCACATTTTCAAAGGTTTGAAGATGGAAATCTCATAACCAATAAAGATTTTGTGTGATAATACAAGTGCAATAAACATTTCAAAAAATCTTGTTTTGTATGCAAGGACTAAGCACATTGAATTGAAGTATCACTTCTTGAGGGAAAAATTTCAAAGTAAAGATGTTATCTTAGAGCATGTTTCTACCAAGGACCAACTTGTAGATATCTTTACCAAACCTCTTCCTAAGACCACTTTTGAGTATCTTAGAAGTCAATTGGGGGTTGTCCCTCTTCATGAAGTTAGTTGAGCATGATGTTGATTGCATCAATCCCTGAATTACTTGTATAATCTTACATGGATTGATGAAGAAGTGGATATATTCCACAGGGGGAGCATTAAGTTGCAGTATGATGTTGATGCACAATGAGAGTAGAATTACATGTTTTTACTTTCACTTTTGCATTGTTGTCAAAGGGAGAGAAGAATTATGTGTCTAATTAGTTGAACCAACAGCAGGCTAAAGATAGATAGAGCAAGGTGAATACTTGGTAATGTAAACTAGGATTCCTATTCACCAATCTTAGCAACAATCAGAGGTGTTGGTATTTGTATTGCCATCAATGCCAAAGGGGGAGATTATTAGCATTTCGAGTTTGTTGGCATTTTTGCATAGAGATTGCATTAATTCTATATTTTCATTGATGTCAATTGAACCGGTAATGGTATTCATGTTATTGTTGATATTATTGTTTTTTATATTGACTGGTAACTGATAAGAAGATCTTTGTGGAAGATGTTGTAAACCGGTATGTAACGTTTATGAGTTGAATCGGTAAACTTGTGTAAAGAGTTAAACCTTTCTATGCAATGTAACCAGTAAACTCTATCAGTTGTTAAACCCTAACCGATCAAGTTTGTTGGTTTATTATTATCTGATGAGCGATAATGATGGAGACACGTGTGATCATTGTATGAGGATAAGTTCAAATTATTTTGGCGCATTTTTTTTGTCTAGGGAAGGATAAAAGTGGATTGCATCTAATTCACAACACGTGATGACTTACAAAGTCCAATGAAGTGGTGATCATGGAGCGGTTGGAAATTTCTTGAAGAATGTGAAGAGATTGTCATGATTTCTAATGGTCAAGATTGTACTGACTTGTTTGTAAACTTGATTATGAGAATTAGGTTTTTTTGGTGTTACCCACCTAATTGATTTGTATTTAAGGTCTATGAAGTTGTTTGTAAAGGTTGTTGGTAAGATTGGCAGAAATCTATTTTATGTGTTGTTTCCTAACCAGTGAATGGATCTACACTTTGAGTGAAGGCAGATTGAAGCTTAAAAGGATCTGATCAAGCAAATGTAGTGCTACTCCGACAAATCAAGAAAACCTGTTGTTTTCTAACAATTATAGCAGATATGAAATCCCTTAACCGGGTAAGCTCTAACAAGCTTGGTTACTCATTAAATCCTCTAACAAGGTGGTCCATTAGCTTGGATTCTTAAATCCTCCAACAAGGTTACTCCTAATAGGGTATTGTGCTTTTCATCAAGGCATATTTGTAAATCCCTTAACCGAGTGATTCCTAACCAGAATTAGTTCTTAATAGGACTTATTGTAAAGCTTTAATAGGCTTGGCTCCTAACAAGGTGAACTTCAGAAGAGTTCAGATAGCAATCCTTGTGAGTCTCATCTCACCGTGGTTTTTACCTATTTGGGTTTTCCACGTATAAACATTTGTGTCAAGTGATGAATTTTTTTGTGGTTATGATCTTGTTTGTTGATTTGATTAACTTCTGATAAGGCATGGTAACTACAAGCATTGAGAGATTACTCCTAACAAGGTATTGTGCTTTTCATCAAGGCATATTTGTAAATCCCTTAACCGAGTGATTCCTAACCAGAATTAGTTCTTAATAGGACTTATTGTAAAACTTTAACAGGATTGGCTCCTAAAAGGGTAAACTTCAGAAGATTTCAGATAGTTATCCTTGTGAGTCTCATCTCACCGTGGTTTTTACCTATTTTGGTTTTCCACGTATAAACATTTGATGCAAGTGGTGGATGTTTTTTGTGGTTATGATCTTATTTATTGATTTGATTAACTTATGATAAGGTATAGTAACTAGAAGCATTGAGAGATGAATATATTGAGTTATGATTAAGCATTGTTGATGTTTACAAAATTAAAGTTGTTTATTGTTAAGTTGTCATAACAGTCAAACTGGTTGATGTCAAGTATTCTTATGAATATTTATCTTGACTGACATATGTTTACTTTGTGTGATTGGATTTGAGTTTGGGAACTTTGTATCATTTTTTCAATATACTGATTCACCCCCCCCCCACTCTCAGTATTCTACCAGATACTTATTCTTTCATCATACCATCACAGTCTTCACCAAATTAACAAACTCAATCACAAAAATAGATCTAATAAATTGTAGCAATAACAAAGATAAGCAAATTGACAACACAACACACAAAACCAATATTTTGACATGGAAAACCTGGTTAAGGGAAAAACCATGGTGCCAACCTACCCACAGTAAGATGATACTCTGCAGTAGTATGTGAAAATATTACAATGGGGAATGTACATGCATTCAGGCACACTGCCTAGAGATCACTACTCAAATATAATGGCCTGGAAGGCTACAGCCCTTAGGGAAGTCTCATTGACTTACAGCAAGATTCATACTACAATCCGAAAGAAATGAACTGAAAGAATAGCATCTCCAAATGCCTGATTACAGTTCTAGTTAAGAACAGATGTCTGCCCTGCAACACCAATCTCTCTTGAACACAATATTGAAAGATAAATCTCTTGTTCCCACATAAACCACTCTCTAATAATTCAGACACAACATCGACACCTAAATTACATGAATATATCACCTATATACAATTCATCAACCTTGACAACAAGGTCGGCTAATCCCTCAACCCTCAATTATAAAATTACATCACACAATATAAAGATAGACCACCAAACTAATATAATAATTATATTGCATATCATGGGCCTAAATCAAATTCCCAAATGCTCAACTCCATCGAAAATCATGCCAAGATCAACCGCAACATGCTACACCACCAAAAATACTGCATAACACAAAAATCATCATCAGTTGATAGAAACCACCAAAAAACTCATACAATGATCAATGCAGATCACCAAAATAAATAGGACACAACTAGGAAACACCAACAAGCATGTTAGAATTATCTATAGTAGTTGCACCAACACCACTTATCAAATCTTCATTGATCAACATCAGAAACTCAAGAATACTCAAACAACAACAACTATCACCAAGAAAGCTAACTTGTGGAGCACCATATTATGAACCATCTAAAATAAAGATACACAAGACCATCCCAAGAAATATCCCAAAATCTTAGCACAAGATCTAATCACACCGGAATATATTGGAGGATATACTAAGCTCTGCAAAACAGTGATAAAAAAAACAACACTGCAAAAATGGATCATAAGATCTTCCCAATCACACCAAAATAAATCATAGGAATATGTTGAAATCAATGATAACAAAATATATCCTAGCAGTAGCAATGACCAACAACATCCAACAATCTCCCCCTTTGGCATTGATGGCAACATATGAATGTGAAAAACAATCAATGCAGAGAAAGAAGATATCTCCAGCAAACTCCCCCTAAGATCAAGATAGATAGAGCAGTTTTTCACAGGATATCTCTCCCCCTTTAACAAAAATGCCAAAGATCACAAAATAGACAATAAAAACCTCTCTCCCCAAAATAGAAATGTGAATCACAAGAATATCCCCCCCTTAACCATAGACTACTCCTCCAGAGGAGCAGCACCAACTCATCAATCTGGATAAAAGGACAAGACTATGAAGTCCACCGGATTGATACAACTCAATGCATCAGTTCTCATCAGGAGGGATGGATACCCCTAACTTGTCTCTCAAGTAGACAAATGTATCTGCATGCAAAGGCTTAGTGAAAATATCAATAATGTGTTCCTTTTTAGATACATACTCCATCTTCACCTTCTCATCACTGACTTGTTCTCTCAAGTAATGATATTTGATTGATACATGCTTAGTCTTTGAATTTTGTACCAAATTCTTTGACATGAATCATCATAGATAACTCTGATATCTTTCACAATTTGCTTCATCCAAACTACCTGAGTGCAATTACTAGGAGCAACAATGTACTAAGCTTCAACAATAGATAAGGATATTGAATCTTGTTTCTTACTAGCCTATGAAACCAACTTCTTTCCCAAAAAGAATGCTACACTGGTGGTGCTCTTCCAATCATCAGCTTCAGTGTAAGCACGCAGCATGAAATCATCATTCCTCAGATACCATAAACCATAATCTACAGTTCCCTTCAGGTATCTAAATATTCTCATAACATTAGTGGCATGACTCTCTTTCAGATCAACTTGATATCTAGTAGCCATACACACAACATGCATAATGTTCGACCTAGTCTGAGTAAGAAATAGAAGTCTGCAAACCATAGATCTATACAAAATTTAATTAGCTTTTGGAGATTCATCACTCTTAGACAATTTACAACCAGTCACCATAGGAGTTCCAACTGGTTTGGAGTCATCTAACCCAAACTTTTTCAAAAATTCTTTCACATACTTAGTTTGAGATATAAATATACCTTTTCCAGTCTATGAAATCTAAAAACCTAAGAAAAAAATCATCTCACCAATCATAGACATCTCAAATTCTTTCTACATATCACCACAAATATTCATACTCAAGTCATCATCACCTCCAAAGATAATATCATCAACAAAGGCTTCAACAATTAGGATGTTATTATTCTCAATCTTGAAATACAAATTGTTGTTAGTAGCACCTTTATTAAATCCCAATTTCAACAAATACTTATCTAGTCTAGCATGCTTCAGTCCATAAAGACCTTTAATCTACTTACATACCATGTCTCCATCATCTTATAATTAAAATCCATCAGGTTGCTCATTGTATACTTCTTCCTCAAGATCGCCATTCAAAAAAGCAGATTTGACATCCATCTGATATACCTTAGAATCTTTATAAGTAGCATAAGCAAGCAAAAGTCTAACAGCTTCAAGTGTAGCCACCGGAGAAAATGTCTCCTCATAATCAATTCCTTCTTGTTGTGAATATCCTTTGCACACCAATCTAGCTTTATTTCTGACAACTTCACTGACTTCATTCAATTTGTTCCTAAATACCCATTTAGTACCAATAACATTCTTATTTTTAGGTCTAGGTGTATACACCTAAAAATGGTCTGAAGATAATTAATTAAATAAGCAATTATTTAATTAATCCCCCTCCCTAATTTAATTGAATTCATTAGCAATTTGATTAAATTCTCCCTTTCATCTACTAATTAATAAATCTAAGGATTTATTTAATAGGATCGTTTCAAATAGTCCCCTTTGATTAATTAATTCAAATTAATTAATCCTCCCCCCATTTCAACCAATTCTTCTAATCCCCTAATTAATTAAAACAAATCAATTTATGATTTGTGAAAATTAATTAGTCTTTTCCTATTATTTGAATTTTTAAATTCAAATTACCCACATGCCTCCTAACTTCTAACCACCTAACCTAACCATCCCTCTAACCTAACCTATTCCACCTAACCTTGGGTTTGCCTAACCCTATCCTATCCTGCACATTCTAACCTCCTTATCCCAACCTCCTATGGTGTGGATATTTTCCCCTTGAGACACATGGCACTTTGGCCACATGTCTCCTCTATTGGACACTTTCCCTCTCATGACCAAGGCTCCTTGACACTTGTCACCACAAAGATGACAAGTGTCCCTTCCTCCAACATCCTCCAATTTCGCCCTTGATATCTTTAGACTCAATCTTGACTGTTAATTTCTGCAACCTCACCCCTAGCCTTAGAAATCCTATAAATATCCCCCATTTTGGAGCACAAAGGATCCCCATCTCATTATCAATTTAGGCATTGTTACTATATGCGTATCATTTTAAGCATTGTTATTATAGGCAATTGCATTAGCTTAATTTCATCATTTTCTAGCATAATTGTTGAATCATGTAGCTTGATTAATCTTTTTTCTAGCTTAATTGCATCATCATCATAGCTTAATCATGCATATCATTAGCTTAATTAGTCTCTTGGATCAATCTAGCATAATCAATCTCATATACTTTGCACATCATAATCATTTCAAATCCTCCATCTAGGTGTAGTCAAGTCACTGGGATTGCTTATCTAGATCTAAGAGTAAATCCATACTCGCATCTCTTATCAAGCAAAAACTGAGACACATCCAACGTTGAACACGAGATCAAATTATCAACCATCAAACTATCAGATGTCAGTCTAAGCACATCACACACCTTTCAATAGAGATATCTTTTGGATAATGATTTTAACATGAGTGTTCAACTTTTCTATCTTGATTTTCGCTATCATGATTTCTGAGTGACTCCAGGATGTCTCTAACTAGAGGAACAAGGAAGGAACATGATATTTTTCTTGTCTGTTGTCTGTAAAATAATCATTAATATGTCCAAATTTTTCTGAGGACATGATCATCAGAGTATCATCGAAGACATTTCCAACTCACGTATTGAAATGGTTAATACTGCCTATTTTACACAAGCAACACTCAGGTCATCTTGGTTCAATTATACCTCGATGCTTGTGCTAACTTACAATATGAAAATCCAAGAAAATAGTGCTTAGGTCATCATGGTTTAATTATACCATCAATTTTTGCACTCACGTCCGACATTTAAAAGCAAAATCTCAATAATGACAAAATGCAATAACCCAGTGACTGGTACGGTCATAGCTTTACATTGGCATTTACACTTAGCTTGCATTTCATTCTTGCATGGGATCCCACAAGATCATTTAATCCAAGGTTAAATGTATCACAGGAATCATCAAGGTATCATCATAAGTGTATACACAATCAGAATGATGACTCATCTCTCTCCAGATATTGTCGACCCAGCACAAATCTTATGTTACCCCCTCAACCGAACCAACATCAGCATATTTGAATCCTCCTACAACTTGATATCAACAAACTATCAGTTCTTTACTCAATCAACCTTATTAATTCTATCAATCGATCACATCTAAATTGATTATATCATGTCTTATATAGGATGTATCTTTCGTGGAACCAGATGTTCTGATCAAGTCTTATATAGGATATATCGTTCCTGAAACCAGACACTTTGATCATATTTGTCTTATACAGAAGGTGTCATTCCTAAAACCAGACTGAATCTCGATCTTATCAATCTAATCAATCAAGCTTTATCAATAATCAAGAACCACATCACAATGATCGTATAAATCGCACTTTCATCAACCACAGTTGTAGAGATCAAATCATTTCTAATCGGGATATCAATTTTGCAAAAATTAACACACTCCAAAGATCAATTATCTCAATTGATCTCCCGAGGAGGCATCATCGTACCGCAATTTATCAATCAATGTCTGGGGCATCCTATCAAACCAATATCATCATAAAAATGAGATTATTCTTTGAATCAAGATGTCATCACACCTCGCTTCAAAGAGGGGCAAAATGTATACACCTAAAAATGGTCTGAAGATAATTAATTAAATAAGCAATTATTTCATTAATCCTCCTCCCTAATTTAATTGAATTCATTAGCAATTTGATTAAATTCTCCCTTTCATCTACTTATTAATAAATCTAAGGATTTATTTAATAGGTTCATTTCTATAGTCACCTTTGATTAATTAATTCAAATTAATTAATCCTTCCCCCCATTTCAACCAATTCTTCTAATCCCCTAATTAATTAAAACAAATCAATTTATGAGTTGTTTAAAATTAATGTCTTTTCCTATTATTTAAATTTTTAAATTCAAATTACCCACATGCCTCCTAACTTCTAACCACCTAACCTAACCATCTATCTAACCTAACCCATTCCATATAACCTTGGGTTTTCCTAACCCTATCCTATCTTGCACATCCTAACCTCCTTATCCTAACCTCTTATGGTGTGGATATTCTTCCCTTGAGACACATGGCACTTTGGCCACATGTCTCCTCCCTTGGACACTTGCCCTCTCATGAGCAAGGATCCTTGACACTTGTCACCACAGAGATGACAAGTGTCCCTTCCTCCAACATCCTTTAATTTCACCCTTTATATCTTCAGACTCAATCTTGACCATTGATTCCTACCACCTCACCCTTGGCCTTGGAAATCCTATAAATATCCCCCATCTAAGAGAAAATCCATACTCACATCTCTTAGGAGGTGATAGGTCTTTTTCATGGTTCATCTTTTATTTACTTATTATTTGCTAACCATGCTTGTAATGATCTATTGAGTGTTTGTGTTGCAGCTGCAGGTATCACACTTCACAGGCACGACATTTTGGCGCCCACCATTTGGGTCTGATTCAAAATTTCATATGAGTTCCCTTTTTGTCCCGTACAAGCTCCTTTGTGCCCTCATATGAGCAGGTGAGAATTGTCGTACGATCAAGTTAGAATTGTCATACAAATTTTTGCTTCTGTGTTTTCAAAACAGATTGCATTTTAGAGTTTTCATAGTTCAATTTGATTATTACTAATGCTGACCCTGGTATGTTTGTGAGTTTTTTGACAACCTAACTAGTTTTTGCAGGATGATTGTCAAATATTACGCTTGTCAAAGCTTCATTTCATTAAAACACATCATAATTACTAACGTATCTGTTTTGCAAGTTGCCTATGAGGACTCAACCAAACTTTGTGTCTTCTTTAAGTTTTCTAGGCACACTTATTTTGCTAATGGAAATGAACAAACATGTCTTATGTGTTTTGATAATAGGCGAGTATGTTCTCACCTTTTTTAGGTGATCAGAAAGTCAGACTCATCCTTTTCTTTCAATAGTGCATATCTTTAGCGGGTCTGCCCTCCCGAGGATCCTATAAGGCCAAAGCCATTAAGGTCAGTGAGAGGGGAATGACCCAAGTGGGAACGGCTAACACCAAGTATTCCAACCCAATATAAAATAAATGTAATTTGATGAAAATCAAGTCAATGACAGTGCTCGGGAATAGCTCTCCTTCATACCTTTGGGTATATCAAACCTTGGTTTTCAAGGGCTGGAGACCTCTTAACTGAGTTTATACCCCAGCGCGCCAAACAGATCCCTTACTAGTTCCAATTAAAATTAGAAGCTACTTGATTCACCTCTAGAAGGGGAATAATCTTTGTGCAAGAGAGATAGTAACTCTCTCAAGACACTTGCCATATCTTGCCCCCACTAGCATTTGGAGTCGGATAATACAACGTTGAGAATCCATTGCATGAGACTCAGTAGTCATACTCTGATTAGCTATTGGGTGTGTACCTAAGTTTGCAAGCAAAGTTTTTATCTCTCGGCCAACTTACTTATGGTTTAGCATGTTGTGCTTGAGGTCACTTATCATATCGCGTGTTTTCTTTGTCTTCGTCCCTAAAACAAAAAATCAGACATCTAAAAAACTGGAAAACATAAGCAAAACATCAAACTCCATTAATCAAAAATTTGTCCAAACAAAGTTTTTGTCTCTGTTTTGTTCTCTGTCATACAATTTTATTAGTTTGTCATACAAAGCATCTAGTTCATCATCCGGTCCAGTGAGAATTGGCATACGAGTCATCTTAGTAGAAAATTTTATGTCATCTTTTATCATCTGGTCCAGTGGGAATTATCGTATGACTTAGTTTAGCAGAGAATTTTGTGTCATCTTTTGTCGTCTGGTTCTGTGAGAAATCTCGTATGAGTTTATGTCTTTTGTCATGTGAGATTTTTGGTTTGTCGTATGAACCTATCTAAATTGTCATTCGGGATTGTATAAGGTGTCGTATGAATTTATGTTTATGTCTGTCCAGAGCTGTCTTCTTGCATGTCTTTTTCAGATCTGTCATATTTGCTTGGTCAGTTTATAGTGAGCATAAACACCTGTTATCTGTCATTCTATACTTATATTTTCTTCTTGGTTCACTTGGTCAAATTATCATATGTCAAATCAGATTCTAGAAATAGACACCTCGAGATTTTCAAGTATTCACCTTCAACAAGTTCAAGATCTACACATCTCAGTGCGTCATCGCCCTCTTTGATAAACTAATCACTCAAAACATAGTTTCTCATCAGGATCTATCATCCTCTATCATGAAACTACAATGTTTGGTCAGGATAACCTTGTCCCACATCGTAGGATATATCATTCCTATTGGACTTGGTTTTTATCAAAATCATCATCATTGCACTCCAAAACTGAAGATCGAAAAACTTGCAAACTTTTAAACACTTGAATCATCTTTTCGTGTCATACCACTCTATCGCATTTACATTGATAGTTCATCACTTATCGAAACAACTTTTGGACAGTCGAATCCTAGCACAATATCTAACACATGCATATGCCCATTTTAACTAGAGCGCAAAGACGAAAGATCGCAGAGACGAAAATCGAAACATTGGAAATAAATGAAGATTATAGAACTATGGAACCCAAAAATGAAATATAAGAAGAAGGGGAAATAACATAACAACATCTCCAAGAAATCAGACAAGATCCTAAATTTGATAAATTTATGGAGAAAATATTGGAGGGAGAAAAGGAAAAATACTTCCTAATGTTAGCTAAATCTGGTGCTACACTTCCCCAAGATTTTTATGTGAGCAAATTAGCACAAAAGAGAAGTGACTCTTCCCCTGATAATGAATGACATGAGGATATTTTTGGTCTCAGAATTAATGACACATCAATTCTTGATAACACAAGAACTAATGAGGAAAGTTCCATTCCCAAAAAGGATGACGTAGAAATTCTCAACCATGTTAAATCTAATGAAGACACGAGAAGGGTTCAAAATGACACAAGAAGATATCAAGATCATACTAGAACACACACTCATACAAGGACAAATCATGTTGATAATCCTATCATAGCTCTTCGACAATAAATTCAAACGTTGTAAACACAAATTCAAGATATGCAAAGAGGAGTTGTCAAAAGACACTCGCTTCAAGAGATATGTCCTTACCCCTTTGATAGAAATCTAAACATGATACCATTTCCTACAGGTTGTGAAACTCCTCGATACAATAAATATAATGGAAGCATTGATCCCTAGGATCATATACGAGAATTTTTCACACTGAGTATGGAGTTTGCACATGAGGATACCTACCTAATGAGATTATTTTTGAAAAGCTTAAGTGGACTAGCTATGGAATGGTTCTCAAAACTTCCACCTGGAATTAGATCATTCACAGAACTGGTGGACAAGTTTGTTTCACAGTACTCTTATAACATCCAACATGAGGTAACAATGCTTGATTTATGTAACACTAAACAAAAGAGTGGAGAACCTTTCATGATGTTTCTATAGAGATGGAGATGATAAGCTTCATGATATCCTCGAACGGTGCTAGAATACAAGAAGATAGACATACTCATTGACAACCTAAATGCACAAATGAGTTATCATCTAAAAATGCAATGCCATAAAATTTTTGAAAAGATGATCGATAATTGTATCAAAATGGAAGAAGCTATGGTAAAGAAGGGTGAGTTGAACCTTACAAAGAAGGCGTTAATCCTCCTAACAACAATGTTCACAAAAATAACAATGATAAGCCTAAATTTTGGAATAGAAATTGAAATGGCATCAACAATGGAATAGTGGATAACAACAACGTAAAACCAAAACAACCAGTTTTCAATTTATCCACTCACTCAGCAGTAGCTCAACAAAACAACAATCACCAAAAATCAACTTTCAACAATTTCTTTCGAAGGAAATTTACAAACATTGGTGAACCAATTAGGTCAGCACTGAAGATCCTTCTCGCAAACAAATTGATTACTTTTCCAGAAGGAAGGAACTACGAACCTGAAGTAAAACCCCCTTGGTGGAATGATAATCATTATTGTGATTTCCATCAAAACAAGGGACATCAAACAGATGCTTGTCAATGATTAAAACATGTAATCCGAGATTTGATTGATAATGGAGTGATAACTATGGATGGACATACAACAAATGAATCTCATACAGCTTTTAAAACTCCACTTCCAAACTATGAGAAGGGTGAATCATCAGCAACAAATAATGGTAAGGGTAAAGCAAAGGTAAACTACTCTCATACATATAATAATATGGTAAATATGATTGTACTTAAAGAAAAGAAAAATCAAGAATCTGGTCATGCTATCACAAGAAGCAAAGCCAAAGTTGTTTTGTCAGGTCCTACCACTAACATGTCATCCATCGCAAAACAATATAATCTAGTGGAGCAAGTGCATAAAATGCCTGCGCAAATATCCATCTTAGAACTTTTAAAGCTTTCACCTGCACACAAAGAAATTATAGAAAGAGCATTAGTAGATACAACAGTGTCCAAAGATCTTGATATAGATCAATTCCAAACCACAGTGGGACACCTCACAACCCCTCATTGCTTATCATTCACTAAAGAAGATGACATGTCCTTGCAACACCCCCATAATGTTCCCTTGCATATCGAAGTCATCATTCATAAGATGTGAGTTAAATGTGTCCTAATAGATGGAGGAGTTGGCTTAAACATTTGCTCTTTGAGTCTTGTTCGTGCTCTAGGTTATTCAAAAGATGCAGTTGATCCCCAGAAAAAGATCACCATCAAATCCTATGATGAAGAACAACATTCCTCTAAAGGAATTGTGATGTTACCTATCAGAGTGGGACCTTTATAGAAAGACATACCATGCCAAGTTCTAGACTTGGACTTATCATACAACATACTCTTGGGAAGACCCTGGATACACGACATACATGTTATTCCATCAACATATAATCGGTGCCTAAAGTTTCCCTACAACGGATAGGAAATCACGATCTTAACAGATTCAAATCCATTTCAGTACTATAGTAATCTCAAACCAGTTCAAGAGGTCATTGTTCCTCATAATAGGGAGGCATCATCTTCGAACATACAATCCAAAGAAAAATTGTTTGCCTCAATTTTGTCAAGTATGGAAAAACAAATGAAGCTAAGAGATCAAGGGAATGGAGAATATTCAATATCACAATTACCACTCTCTCCTAAGTCCTATGGAAAACCATCAAACTCTAAACAACAACCAATTGTGAAACATCTTCCAATATTTGATGAAGCATTTGTTAGCGTTGGGACCTTATTGGAGGAAACAAAAGACAAAAATGTACTACAGTGGCTATACAAGGATGAAGAAGTCCAACAAAAGATCAACAATGTTCGCATACCCACAGAAAAGTATGGAAAAAGGATTTAACATTCTTATAAAAATGGGATATACTGGAATAGGTCCTATAGGAAAAATAAAAGATGGTATATCAGAACCTATCCAACCTTACACTCAGCAGGCTATAGACAAAGCAGGCTTAGGGTATGGACGCATTACTCTACTAGAAGACACATCATCTAACCAACAACAACAAGAATATGAAAACAAACAATAACAACTTACAATTGAAAGGAAAGAAGCATCAGCCAAGCAACAAGCACAAGAAAACATGAAATGGCAAACAAAGCAAGCTTCAAATCAACAGGAAAAACAAACTGATGGTACCTCCCAAGAAGACTTAAATCTCAATCAAAATAAGGATGAAACTAGTATTACTCAAGTAGAACTCATAGAAAGGTTAACAAAACTCAATCTCAATCCAGAAGAGGTTGAATATGAAAGAAGAAAAGATATAGCAAGAAAAGCAGAAGAAAAAAATCAAACACTATATGAACAAATCTGTAGATTGCAAGCTAGGAGTGAAACAGATTCTAATGAATGGGAATGGGATTCTTATCACTCTGAAGAATCAGCTGAAGAAAATTGCTTTGAAGAAGATGTAGGAGTCAATGTAGTTCACACATATGCAGGGCAAATGTTAGGAACTATCTCGCTTTAATTAGAATCACATTTGGCTGACTTGGACTTAAATGAGGATGATAAGGAGCTCCTTGTGCAAGGTCATTCTGACGAGAGTACCATTCTAGACATTGACATACATATTGAAAACTTTGATGCATCTATCATAACCGTTGATACCCTTGAAACATCTCAACCTGATGACCCCCTACCTCTAATCCATCTTGAACTTATTGATTGGGAAAATGAAGGACATACTACCATTGGTACCTTTCTGAATGACCATGCCATATCTGTATATTTTAATGCAATCGAACCCACAACAACTTTCACCAGGAATTTCAGCAACACATCTTCCAATCAAGTGGGTGTCAAATCTCCTAGTTGCAAAAAGAAAAATAAAGAAAATAATATCAGGTCTAATACAGAAAACCATTTCTTGGCAACATTAGATCAGGAAAAAGTAAAAAGAAATGATGCATCTAATAGTGAAAACCTCCTCGAGACACTGGAAGATGGGTGATTTGAGGCTTTACCTGAGTACTATCAAGAAAGGTCATAAATTTTGATCGAATCAATAGAGGTAGTTAACATTGGGACAACAGAGCAGCCAAATATCCTACATCCAACAACTTCTCTGTCAAAAGAAGAAATGCAAAAATATATGGAATTCTTCAAACGACAGCAAATCAATTTCACCTGGTCATATGCAGACATGCTAGGATTGGATCCAGAGCATATTATGCACCACTTAAATGTCAGTCCAGGAGCCAAACCAATTAAACAAACACTAAGGAAGATGCATCCACATATCGCTCTCCTGGTCAAAGCAGAACTAAAGAAATTACTAGATGTAGGATTCATTAGACCTGTAGCATATCCTCAATGGGTATCAAACATTATTCATGTTTCAAAACTAGACAAATGTATCAGAGTATGCACAGGCTTCAAAGATCTTAATAATGCATGTCCAAAGGATAACTTTCCTTTGCCTAACATTGACATCATTATAAATTTAACAGATGGACGCTCCATGTTTTCTCTAATGGATGGTTTCTCTAGATACAATCAAATTAAAATAGCACCTGAAGATCAAGAAAAGACAGCTTTCACATTTCCATGGGATACTTTATGTTGGAACGTCATGCCTTTTGGACTAAAGAACACAGGTCCTACATATCAGAGAGCTATGACAACAATATTCCATGACATGATGCATACATTCATGGAAGATTATGTGGATGACATATTGGCCAAATCATACAACAAAGAAGACCATATAAGAATACTAGAAAAGATCTTTGATAGGTTAGAACAGTGTAAGCTATGGCTCAATCCTAAGAAATGTGCCTTTGGTGTCACTTCAAGCAAGCTATTGGGATACATTGTTTCAGCTAGAGGTATCGAAGTAGATCCAGCTAAGGTCAAAGCAATCATGGAAATGGCATCTCCCTAGAATATCAGTCAACTAAGATCACTTCAAGGAAGACTACACTCAATCAGAAGATTTGTTGCTCAACTAGCTGATAAATGCCAACCATTTACTCATCTATTACACAAAAATGTTCATTTCAGGTGGGACCATCAATGTGAGGACGCACTCAACAAGATCAAGGCCTATCTCATGCAACCACCCATCCTAATGTCTCCAATTCCAGGAAAGCCATTGTTACTCTATGTATCAACCACTGAAGTATCATTAAGAGTTATGCTTGCACAACAGGATAATGAAGAAAAAGAACGAGCCATCTACTACATCAACATAACATTAGTGGGATATGAGATCAATTATTCACCAACAGAAAAAGCATGTTTGGCAGTAGTTTTTTCTTCTCAAAAATTAAGACACTATCTACTATCTCACTCCATCAAGTTGATAGCTAAAATCGATCCATTGAAGTATTTTCTCAACAAGGCAACATTAACAGGACAACTAGCAAAATGGATCATGATTCTAAGTGAGTTTGATATTGACTATATTGATAGAAACTATATAAAGGGGAAAGTCATTGCAGACCAACTAATAGAGGCACTACTTCAAGATGATCATCATTTACAGATTGAGTTTCTCGATGTTGATATCCTAATAGTCATCACAAAAATGTGGCAATTATACTTTGATGGTTCATATACACATCATGGATCAAGAGCAGGTATTCTATTCATCACACCACAAGGTCATACAATTTTGAAAGCATACAAATTAAGCTTTCCATGCAGCAACAATACAGCAGAGTATGAAGCTTTGGTTACAGGTATCAAAATGGCTATAGAATGGAACATTACACAACTTCAAGTCTTTGGAGACACTCATCTTGTCATCAATCAAATCAATGACGATTATCAAACAAAGGATGAAAAGTTAATGCCTTATAAAATATGGTTGATGATATCAAGAAATACCTTGTAGAAATAAATTTTTAGCAGATTCCAAGGAATGACAACAAATTAGCAGATGCCATGGCAACACTTGCTTCTCTCCTTCAAACACAAGAAAATCAACAGCGTTATAAATTCCTGGTGGAAGAGTTGTTTTACCCTTCTCATAATTATCCTGATTCTTAAACTATCTATCACCTTGTTGGGAATGATTCCTCTCTCTATGGCCAAACTTACACATACCTAAAAGATAATAACCTCCCTCCTGTCTTATCAAAAAATAAAAAGAGAAACTTTATTCGCCAATCCTCCCATTATACTCTCATCGCAGATACCCTTTTTAAACGAGGTCTGGATGGTACTCTTTTAAGATGTCTCAAACAAGAAGAATCTAAGAAGGCCTTACATGAAGTCTATAACAAAATTTATGGCACTCATTCAAGTGGTCTTACCCTTTCAAAAAAACTCATACGCTTGGGCTATTATTGGCCAACTATGGAACGAGATTCTTCTCAGATAGCTAAAACATGCAAACAATGTCAGATCCATAGAAATTTGATTCATGCACCAGCACAAGAACTTCATGCTTTGACAACATCTTGGCCTTTCTGTTAATGGGGTCTTGATCTAGTAGGAAAGATAAATCCTTCTTCATCCAATGGTCACAAATTCATCCTTGTAGCTACAGAATATTTCACAAAATGGATTGAGGCAGTACCTCTCATCAATATCATAGGAAAACAAATTGTTGTATTTATCTTGAACTACATCATCTGTCACTGTGGAATACTCATGACCATTATCACTGATAATGGGCAACCATTCAAGAATCAAGATGTCCAAGAACTATGTGAGAAATTCAAAATCCAACACAGATTTTCAACACCATACTATCCACAAGGGAATGGGCAAGCAAAGGCTTCAAACAAAACCATTCTAAAAATCCTCAAAAAGACTGTGAATGATGTTGAAAGAGATTGGCATATTCAATTGAACCTTTCTCTATGGGCCTATCATATCAATATTCGTACACCAATAGGTGCTACATCTTTCTCTTTTGTCTATGGATCGGAAGCAATATTTCCAATAGAAGTAGAGATACATACCTTCTCCACGAGTATCATTAAAAGGTCGTATCCCAGATGAAGAACACTAAGTATCTAGATTGTAGGAGTTAGAATTAATTCATGAATGAAGAAAAAATGTCTTTGATCATTTAAAGGTATATCAGCAAAGAATGTGTCGCAGTTATAATCATAAGGTCAAACTAAGAACATTTCAAGTTGGGGAACTAGTACTCAAAGAAAATCCATGAAACCAGTCAAATCAAAAAAAGAAAGGAAAGTTTGAACCAAACTAGTTAGGTTTGTTTGTGGTCACAGTAGTATTTGGGTTAGAAGCATATCAGCTATCAACATAGGATGGGTATCAACTTGAGGAACCCATCAATAGCATGAATCTAAAGAAGTTTTATGTCTGAAAAAAGCAGAAAAATCCAAAAACAGTGAAAAATCATAAAATACAAGAATAGTGAAAAATAGGAAAAATAATTTTTAAAAAATCAAATATGAGAAAAAATGCAATAAAAACAACTGCTGAAAACTTGGCAAATAGGTGCTATATGTCCGCTAGCTCTTCCATCTATTGGTTCATGCATCCTTCCGCTTGTATTCCTTTCCATCCACGTTGTTCATATCTATCGTAAAGCCTTTATACATACACAAGCATCCCAGATGTCTTTTCGCCATGGTTTGGATCATTGGGTATATCATAATGAATTTTTTTTAGGCTTGGGGAAAAATCTTGCACCTAGCTGGGGCCAAAATTATCGACCATTTTGAGCTTAATCAAACAGGTAGAACAGTAGTCAGACAACTGTTATCAAGCGAAAACTGAGACACATCCAACGTTGAACATAAGATCAAATTGTCAACCATCAAACTATCATATGTTGGTCTAAGAACATCACACACTTTTCAATGGATGGTATCTTTTGGATAATGATTTTAACATGATTGTTCAACTTTTCTATCTTGATTTTTGCTATCATGATTTCTGAGTGACTCCAGGATGTCTCTGACTAGAGGAACAAGGAAGGAACATGATATTTTTCTTGTCTGTTGTCTGTAAATTAATCATTAATATGTGCAAATTCGTTCGAGGACATGATCATGTAATGCCCTCCCCAACCAAGCTTTGATTAACTTAGTTGACCATGTTTGACCCTACTAATAAATGTTATAATTCAATAGGATGGGCTATGTTAGATAGATAGATTGGTGAGAAAAGAAATTGAACCAGGTTACGGAATCATTTCACCTTGGGGTGTACATTTTTATGCATTATGGATTTAGAACTTATAAGATTCTAGGATTTGGATAACATTGATGTATGTCGATGCTTCATTTATATGCGTTGTGATATAGAACTCTATATGATTCCAGAACAGGATAAATTTGAGATGATATGTATCATTATTGGATTTGCAAGACTTCACTATGATGATAGAAACAGGATGTATGTTTTATGTATGGATTAAAATTATGAGGATTATGATAATGGCTTATGTGGATTTATTTGGATGTAAGAGGTATTGATTTGTTTAAATGCATATTGTCTGGAGAGTGTTTGATGTGTATTCTTATTCATCTGTTTTGTATTGTATGAGATTATTTGGAATTACTAATGTGTAATTGAGATGCGTAGGAAAATTATCCATGTGACCATGGAAACATTATGGAGAACCAAACCTAGACCTATGTACGTTCGTAAAACCAGGGTTTGTCTATTTGCAGAGACAACACCCCGTTTGTATCGTATTTTATTTGTGAAAGTGTATGTTGCATGTGTGTTAAAATGAATTTATTAAATTGTGTAAATCCAACAAGAGACAAAATTTCATGTGTAATTTTGTAAAAGTATTTTTATTGTGTCACTTGACACATGTGTTGATTTATGTCTTGATTTTTGAATTGTATCTTGGAGGGAGTTGTTTAACCATAGCTTTTTCAAATAATTTAATGTGGTTCTATATTTTTTCCTTGGGTAGAAAATCTTTGGGGTGGTCAACTTAGGTTTGACCCGAAAGTTAACTTTAGATGGGTTTAAAAGGGGTTAAATGGACTCCTAGGGGTAGTTTAAAGGTGTTTCCTAAAGCCCATAAGGTATACCTAAGGGTTAGGAGAAATTTTAGGCATGTGAAAACTCCCATGTGGTTGTTTAGTCACCCTAAAAAAGTGAGTTTTCTAAGATGTGTGAAAATTGAATTTAAAAGGCATCATCTAAGTTAGTTAACTTTCCTTTTTGATGAGAGATCCTTTTTGATCTTTTTCTGACTTTTCCTTTTTCAATTTTAGAAACCTATGAGAACTCTCACTGAGGTCTTCTTAGGCAAGTATGAGAGATTTTGTGGGTAATCACCCACTCTCCATTTTTGGAGACAAGGAATTTTGAAAAGAAAAACAGATTTGGTATAGGAATCTGGCTAAGGGTAGAGAAGGAAGGAATTTGTGGAATTGGGCTGCTCATCCTTAACTAGATCTAGCATACCAATGGGCAGTTGAAGGTTGGTTTAACTTCTTCTTGTTTTCTTTCATGTTGCATGTTATTTTGGAAAGATTTTTGTGTGGAAAAAGGTTGTTCTCTTGCATTTTATTTGTGAAATTTATTACGCATTATGTCTTTGGTTTCTTGTATGCATTCTGTGTTTTTTGGAGTAACCAAGGCCTCCTACTCTCAGGAGAGAGGATGGTCTTGTGGGTAGTGGAAGTTTGACAGCCCTCGAGTGAGAGGCTCTCGTTATGAGAGTGATCTCAATGGATATTTATGTGACCTTTGCTGCATGGCTTGTTTATGCATTGGGGGTCATAAGGAGGAAAATAAGGCATGAATGCCTTGGGGGGCATAAGGATGTGGGGTTATGATACTTATGATATATCTTTATTTGCCATGAGGTGGGTTTGTGTTTTACCAGACTTGTAGTCTCCTCAAGGTATTTGGTCCACTACCACCCATGTAAAGACATCACACTATGTGGTGCAGTGTAGCCTTGGTTGGGAATATGTTTGTGATTGTTTTCCCCTGCTTGTTGTATTTGCATGTGTGTATCCTGTCTAGGGCTTGGTTCTCCAAGCTCGGGAGTGGCTACTAGTTAGCCTACGCTAGGAGGTGAGCATTCCATGGTCATAGCCCTTTTGATTTATTTGTAGGTTGTCGAAAGAAAAAAAAAGACAAGTAGAAGATTGTTGGATTTATTGTTTGCAGAAAAGATTTGGGAATGAAATATTTTATATTTTAAAGTGCAGCAATGTGAAAGGGATTGTAATTACTTTGAAAATAAAATGTATCTATTTTAATAGAAGTCCTCATTTAATAGAAATGAGGGACTAGTTTGGGTATTTTCCCCCTCTTGTAATAATGTCCATATTGTATCCTAAAAATGCCTTAAATAAATGCATTATTTCTGTTAATTTAATTATTGCATAAATGAAATGATTCTATTGAGTTTTAGCTTGTATTGTTCTTAAAAAGTTAATGAATGCATGCATGTTACTTTGAAAATAAATATTTGGTTTATTTCCTATTTGCATATCTCTAAGGTTAAATTCAAATGAATCTAGATAAATAAAGTTGGTGTTTAGAATTATTAAATTATGTCATTTGCTTAATTGCAGAAAATAAAATCTAGAGTTAAATAGACTATTTGATTTAAATAATTTCATATTTCTATAGTTGTTGTGTGATTTATTGGAAACTGTCATTTTATCTATTTGCAGAAATTAAAACCCTAAAGTTAAATGGCCTATCTATTTTAAATAATAACCTATTCATATAGTTGCTGGATAAGTTTATTTAAATCTGTCAGTTAAATATTTGTAGAAAATAAATTTAAAGAAAATAGTTTGACTATGATTTTAGCAACAAGTATTTTTTAAAAAGATATAGATATTGATCTAAATCCAAACATTTTATTTATCTCTAGAAAGTTTTAGAAAAAAACATGCATATTCCCATATTAATTTCGTGCCCTAAAATATCAAAAGAAAATACATATTTTAAAATATCAAATATATATAAATACATTTATATATATATATATATATATATATATATATATATATATATATATATATATATATATATATATATATATATATATATATTGTTTTTGTTTTTAGTGGGCGGCACCTGCGCCACCACTGTGTGGTCACATAGTGGGCACCATCGCCGCGGCGGCCAGGGAGTTTTGCCGTCGCCTCCTCTTCAATCCACCAATCCTCTTTCATGGCTGCCATACCTACCATTCGGCCCTGCAACAAAAAGATTTGAAACCGTAACCCAATTCAGGTTAGGGTATTCGAAGATAATATTTTTTTTTTAAAAGGTAAAGGGGCATATTTATAAATATAAAAATAGGGTTTTCATGATTATTTATTAATAATGTGAAAACCTATTTATGTATATATATATATATATATATATATATATATATATATATATATATATATATATATATATATATATATATATATATATATATATATATATATATATATATATATATATATATATATATATATATAAGGTTAGGGCAAATTGGAGATAAAATATTTTTCTTAAGTGATTATAATTAGTATGTTTTATTAAACATATGAGTATAAATAAATAAAAATGTTTTAAATTAAAATACTTATAAAGTTTAATCTTTTAGGAAATTTAATTCTATTGTAAATTATTTGACTATAGGGAATGATTTTAGCCCACCTACATATAGGTTTATGAGATTAAACTTTATAGGACATATGTCATTATGAATTTAATCAACCCTTTAGTCGATTTAATTTAAGCACATATTAATTATTGATTAAAATGAATTTTAGACATTATAAACTAAGTGCTAGGACTAATTTAACTAGTTCCTAAAAGCAATTAATGATTATTGGAGATTAATAATATCTTCGTCAATTGTATTAGAGAGTTTTGATTAATTTAAGTTATTGATTAAAATTGAGGAAATAATAAAATAATTCTTTCAGTGTTCTGCATTTGATTTAAAGTATTATCACTTACTTGAGTTAGTGGTTAGAGTTAACTCGAACATAGCTAAGACAAACTTGCTAGTGTATTTCATGTTGGCAAAATTTAATGTTTTAAGTTGTGATTTTTTTTTTTTTTAAATTATCTCGTTCATGCCCAAAAGTTTGGGCATGACAGATCATCAGAGTATCAACGAAGACATTTCCAATTTGCATATTGAAATGGTTAATACTGCCTGTTTTACGCAAGCAACACTCAGGTCATCTTGGTTCAATTATACCTCGATGCTTGTGCTAACTTGTAATATCAATATTCAGGAAACTAGTTCTCAAGTCATCATGGTTTAATTATACCATCGATGTTTTCACTCACTCCCCACATTTTAAAAAAAAAGCTCAATGATGACAAAATGCAATAACCCAGTGACTGGTCTGGTCGTAGCTTTGCATTTCATTTGCATTTAGCTTGCATTTCATTCTTGCAGGGGATCCACAAGCTCATTTTAGCCAAGGTTAAATCTATCGTAGGAATCATCAAGGTATCATGATAAGTGTGTACACAATCAGCTGATGACTCATCTCTCTCCAGATATTGTCAACCCAGCGCAAATCTTATCTTACCCCTTCAACTAAACCAACATCAGCATATCTAAATCTTCCTGCAACTTGATATCAACAAATATGTTAGTTCTTTACTCAATCAACCTTATCAATTATATCAATCAATTGCATCTAAATCAATTCTATCATGTCTTATATAGGATGTATCTTTTTTGGAACCAGACCTTCTAATCTAGTCTTATAGAGGATATATCGTTCTTGAAACCAGACGCTTTGATCATCTTTGTCTTATACAGGAGGTGTCATTCTTGAAACCAAACTGAATCTCGATATTATCAATCTAATCAATCGAGCTTTATCAATAATCAAGAACCATATCACCATGATCGTAGAACTCGCATTTTCATCAACCACGGTTGCAAAAATCAAATCATTTCTAATCATGATATCAATTTCGCAAAAATTCACACACTCCAAAAATCAATTATCTCAATTGATCTCCAGAGGGGACATCATCGTACCGCAATTTATCAATCAATGTCTGGGGCATCCTATCGAACCAATATCATCATCAAAATGAAATTATTCTTTGAATCAACGCATCATCACACCTCGCTTCAAAGAGGGGCAAAATGTATACACCTAAAAATGGTCTGAAGATAATTAATTAAATAAGCAATTATTTAATTAATCCCCCTCCCTAATTTAATTGAATTCATTAGCAATTTGATTAAATTCTCCCTTTCATCTACTTATTAATAAATCTAAGGATTTTTTTAATAGGTTTGTTTCAAATAGTCCCCTTTGATTAATTAATTCAAATTAATTAATCCTCCCCCCATTTCAACCAATTCCTCTAATCCCCTAATTAATTAAAACAAATCAATTTATGAGTTGTTGAAAATTAATTAGTCTTTTCCTATTATTTGAATATTTAAATTCAAATTATCCACATGTCTCCTAACTTCTAACCACCTAACCTAACCATCCCTCTAACTTAACCCATTCCACCTAACCTTGGGTTTGCCTAACCCTATCCTATCTTGCACATTCTAACCTCCTTATCCTAACCTCCTATGGTGTGGATATTTTCCCCTTGAGACACATGGCACTTTGGCCACATGTCTCCTCTATTGGACACTTGCCCTCTCATGAGAAAGGCTCCTTGACACTTGTCACCACATATATGACAAATGTCCCTTCCTCCAACATCCTCCAATTTCACCCTTGATATCTTCAAACTCAATCTTGACCATTGATTCCTGCCACCTTACCCCTGGCCTTGGAAATATTATAAATATCTCCCATTTTGGAGCACAAAGGATCCCCATCTCATTATAAATTTAAGCATTGTTACTATAGCAATATCATTTTGAGCATTGTTATTATAGGCAATTGCATTATCTTAATTTGATCATTTTCTAGCATAATTGTTGAATCATGTAGCTTAATCAATCTCTTTTCTAGCTTAATTTCATCATCATCACAATTTAATCATGCATATCATTAGCTTAATTAGTCTCTTGGATCAATCTAGCACAATCAATCTCATCTTTTCATATCATTATCATTTTGAATCCTCCATCTAGGTGTAGTTAAGTCACTGGGATTGCTTATCCAGATCTGAGAGCAAATCCATACTCACATCTCTTAGGAGGTGATAGGTTGCTTTGTCATGGTTCATCTTCCATTTTCTTATTATTTGCTAACCATGCTTGTAATGATCTGTTGAGTGTTTGTGTTGTAGCTGCAGGTATCAAACTTCACATGCATGACACTAGGCACAAGTTTCCATGTGTTATTCTTTTCAATCTTATCTAGTTCTTTTTCCATAGCTCTCATCCAGTTTTCATGTTTACAAGATTCAACATCTTTAGGTTCAACTTTAGAAATCAAACACACTTCTTCAACAACTAACCTTCTTCTAGTCATTACACCTTTAATATTATCACCAATAATTTATTTTTCAAAATGATTTAGTCTTACATACCTCATATTCTTCTAGTTGTTCTATTTTTCAGGTTCCTACACTTCTTCATCGACAAAAACAACCTTATATTTATAAGGAGGCAAAGATCTCAGCATCTTAGCAACAATTTCATCTTCCTTGAGGGTTCCATCAGCACATCTGATAACTAGGACAAGATCATTCACCTTACCCATGAAAGTGTGTATGTTCTCATCATCTCCCATCTTCAACATCTCATACTTTCCTTTCAAACTCTGTAACTTAGCGACTTTCACTTGTTTATCACCTTCATATAGGATTTCAAGCTTCTCCCAAATCTCATGTGTGGTCTGAAGTCCCATTACATTTGTCATCTTAGAATGAGTCAGGGCACTAAGCAATATGTTGGTGTAAATAATTATTTATCATGGATATTATTACACTTTACTTAAGTTTACTTAGGTACATTCATTTAATAGTAGTTTGGGTATGAGACACTTGGGTGTTTGTGCCACATAGGGATAGTGTGTGTATGAGAATTTACATTTTTCACTCCTACTCTCTCCCTTTGACAACAATGCCAAAGCTGGGGTGCTTCACAAAAACTTATATACAAGGATATCTACCAGATACACTATACATACTTGAAGATATCGGCAAAAAGAGTTTTCAATAATCCCAAGTGGGTATCCCACCCAGTCTTCAAGTTATCCAAAACTATGATGAAAGCACTGAAAATGTAAGCATTTATCTCTACATCTTTCAGGTCTGATGGAACTGGTTGTGTCATAGCCTTTATACAATCTACTTTGTTACTCAGTGTTGGTTGAAAATTTTGTACACTTGGGGAAATATACAAAATTGTGGTTTCAACCACAGCACACAAGTAAAAAATCTCTTAATTAAGGGAAGGCTCCCCCTATCTAACTACAATTTGGAAAATAAAATACGATGGGACAGCAATCTTTCTTCCTTTTTCAAGAAAGACAATATCCTTTTCTCTTCACAGAAAAGGATAGTGATTGAATAACAGCAGTAACCACTTTTAAGTGAAATAAGAGAAAGGAAATGAAGTTTCCTGAAAGCGTAAAGACTTTCATCACTTCCTTCAGGATGGGACAGCAATATCAAGCTCAAAGACTTGACTATTGAAAGTCCTATCTACCCTTTGCTATACTAAATTTTACAACGAATAAAAGATAATAGCTCAAAGACTAGAATAATCTATTCTTTCAACACAAAGACAAGAACTAATGCAAGCTCAAAGACTTGCTGCTCCTTCTAGAGATTTTCCTACTTTAATTAATCTTCTCTACTTGCA
Organism: Cryptomeria japonica; assembly: GCF_030272615.1. Lineage (NCBI taxonomy): Eukaryota > Viridiplantae > Streptophyta > Pinopsida > Cupressales > Cupressaceae > Cryptomeria > Cryptomeria japonica. The sequence continues at coordinate 274,874,667 of NC_081411.1, read as the reverse complement.
GCTCAAAGACTTCAAATCAGATTGGACTAAGCTCCTTTAGAAACACTTTGCATAGAAGAAATTAAAAAACTCAAACTCAAACATGTAGCTCAAAGACTCAAAACTTGAGTAATCCTTCTTTATTATTCTTCAAAAACTTTCAGTTCACATACATAAGCTCAAAGACTTCTTGCTGTAAATTTGGCAGAATTTTTTGCTTGCTTTCCCAAAAGATGATAATTACAATGGACTCCTCAAGTATTTATAGAAGAGGAGCCTTGAGAAAAAGGTGGGAGGATCCTAACTAACTTGAGAGATTCTCTCAACCACCAAGACTCATTCAATAAATAATTGAGACTTCATTAACTAACTAAGAGTTACTCCAACTAACTAAGACTTATTCCAACTATAGTCGTAATCAGACACAACTTGTAGTTGATTTACATGTAATTACAAAAGCGCAAGTAATGTGTAACTTGCATTTTACAAAAAATACTTTTACATGCAACTTGTCAAAACTAAAATACAACTAAAAATTACAAAAAGGGAAAATTCAACTAAGTGTTAAAAAACACTTAAGTTGCATTTTGTGAAGACATGAATCCTTCAAATTTTTGGATGCTCGCTTGTACTTCCTCAGGATTCGGTTCATGGGTGTTCTTGGCAACAACCATAGTCTTCACAATAGTGTCGTGACAGCGGAGGAGTGCAGAATTGTTTTTATCCAGGATAGACTAGATTTCATGCAGAAAGGCTTGGTGTTTCATCAATGCTTGAATCGAAGCTACCGAGAATTATTCACTCCTCCATTCATTATGAATCCTCATTTGTAAATCAGCAAGAACTTCTTCTTCTGGAATCAGCTCTCCATCCTGACTTACTATATTGCAAGAGGCCCTTTCACAATGTGAGACAATACCTCGGTAAACTTCACCCCGGAATCTCTTTGCATCACCGATCTCCTCAATGGGGGATTTAAGAACAAGGGTCTTGTTTTCCATGAGTTATTCAAATTCCAAGTACATGACCCTGGAAGAGATGATGACATGCTCCTGTAAAATACTCAGCTGTTGTTGGGGCATGGCATGCCAGATTGTCAGACTTTTCTCAACACTTTCCAGATTCTTTTTGAAAATGTTAGAAGTCTGATCCAATTTCTCCTTGATGGTTTCCATCTTAGACATTATTTGAAAAATTCCTTTCATTACTTGTACACATTGATCATGAAGCTGATCAACCCAAGAATCCAGTGCTTGTACTTTCTGAGCAGCCCTTTCCACTCCACAAATCGATTCTTGGGAACCAGAAGAACCTATGGAGTTACTCCCTTCAGCAGCAGTTTTTATGATTTTATGAATGGCTGCCATAAGCTGTCGGTTTTCCTCTTCTAGCTTGTCTTTCTTCGCTAGAAGATCATCACACCTTTGCACCAATGAAGAAATAAAAAATTGAGCATCATGTTTAATGACCTCATGCGTTTGCTTGCCCAACTCTATCCTTGTAACCTTATAATCAGCAGCTGACATTTCATCAAGTGGCTTATCTGCAATAGGTTCCACAATTTCAGCTACTTTCATCTTGTTGCTATCAACAGTTACCCTAGAGATAGTCTTGGCCTTCTTAGCAACTTTGGATCTGAACTGTTTGAGTTGCTAGTAGTCAAAGGCATCAAGTGAGATCTCTTGCTTCTTCCTTTTCAGGGTGAAAGAACTAAGCCATGGAGGCAAAGTCATCAACTCACTTCCAGTAGCAGTTGTAGGCAAAGGAGAAGCAGTTTCTGTTTGAATTACCGTGGTCACCCTGGGAGGAATATCAGTTGGGACAGCGACCACAGTTTGCTCAGTTACCAATGGGGATGAAGATTGTGTCATGAATTCTTCAAAACCAGAATTGGAAGTATCAATTTCTGATAACTGGATGCAAGTAGGAATATCCGTAGGAACTTTCAACACACTCTCTTGTTGATGATCAGGAGATGGCTCGTATGCTGAAATGGGAATTGCATTCTGAGGAGACTCATCCAAGTGCAAATCAAGAGGAGAAAGAGGTGTCTCAATGGAAACTGGAGGAATAGCCTCATGAGGCGAGTCTGAAACTGGAGACTTAGGAGCATCGTCAAATTGTTGCCCCTCTTCTGGATTATCCAAATTGATCACCTGAACATGGAATCATGATTTCTCCTTCCCACGAATAGTCGTCTCCTTAGGAGGAAGCACTACTGCACGACTGACTCGTAACTTGATCCTTGTGCCCGAAGATGAAGCACCCTCCTTGTTGTCAATCTGAATCTCATATTTCCATCCAAGAGGCCCCGTAGAATCATCTTCTTTACCAACCTTGATTTTGATAAGTCTAACAACATTACTTTTTAGCCATGCGTTAGTGTTGGCCAAGATAGGCTAAAATCTGTCAAGGATGGAGATGCACTCTTTGTGTGACCATTGGATCAAAGGAAGTGGAGCTTCCTCAACCCTCCGTGAAGTGTATTCAGGATCAAGTATATGCCCGTCATCAATCATCCCTTGTGGGATATCCGCCAAGTTCAAGTCAACAATTTGCTCAACAGTGAGCCTGCAATAATCCATCTTCAGAACTTCGGCTTCGGTGCGGAGATCTACCCAAATGTCTTCAATGCGATGAACATGCACAAAGGATTTCTTGATCTTCTCCTTCATACCTCTATAATCAAAATTAGCTCTAGGTTTGAACCTTTTAAGCTTGATTTCCTACAATTCAGCCTCCATGGCCTTAGCCTTTACAGATGTGACAAGGGAGTATCGACCAATTTTCAATGGGTTTGTGGTAGAGATCCCCATTCCAACCTTGTGCTTAGTAGACTGAAAAGTGTGAACAACCATGATCTATCTTCCCAACTCCATAAGAATTAACTTATTGGTTGGGTATCTTGGAAGCATGTATGGCTAACCATCATAGCATCCTATCCTCATATAGGTGAAGGTGGGAAATTGCAGAAACAAACACCCATACTCAGACACCTTGACCCATGCCTCATCTAATACTCTTTTGTTCCTGAGATTTCTATCAAATTGACACATGAAATATCCAAAGAATGCATCTTGGACTCTTCTGAAATGCATTCTGCTAGGTCTTAATGGCAACTGGTCATAATATTCCCAAACTAGTATAAGTGAGCGATCACCCTTGGTAGAAAGACCTGGAAAGTGTCTAAGTGATGCTGCTAAATATACCAAATAAGAATTCATGAAGAAGGTCATGGTGGTAGGAACTGCTACAAGTTGTTCGCACAAGGCATCGCTGATGACTTCCCCCCATGAAATGCGATGTGACTGTCATATGAACATAATGAACTGATACATCCATGGCTCAAAGACATTGGAATGCTCAAGGCCCCATCATCCTGCTGAGAAGAGTGATGGTGTCTCCTATCTCCCATTTGAAATCACAATGGTACAACTTTGCCCACCTTGAGAAGGAAGGTCATGGCTATTGGATCCACCTATTGATGTGTCGCTTGCAATCTTTTTCCCTCTTCACGTAGTATTTCACTGCACTTTCTTTGGTGATTTCCATATAAACAGGTGCAGGAGGTATTCTGAAGACCTTCTCGATTGTATCCGCATCAAGATGAATTATAGCTTCACCATCATCATTTTTTATGACTCTTGATTCCTTGTCAAAATGATGGGCGCATGCAAGAACAAACTCAGGTTCTAGGGCAGCCACTGGGAAGGAAGATGCATGATGGATATGGCTGTCCAACAACCGCTACAAGTTATTATCCTATGGATCTTCTACCCTGTTGATGAATTCTGCCATATCAATGTGCCCTATCTCTGTGTCTCTAATGCGATCCAAAGGAGAAGAAACCTAGGAAGATGCAACCTCATTCTAATATTTTTCATATTTGTATTTCATTTTCTTTGGAGTTGGAGATGTCGGCAAATCTGACATTGATTGTGAACCTGGAATGCTGTGATGAAGACTTAAAAGAGTTAAGGCAACATCATAGTCAACTGCAAATATCATTCTTCCTTCTCCAAATGGGTAAAACTTTGATTCTTGAATTTCGCAATTTTGTGAGAGGAAGAGGGGAAATATGTAGAAATGGGAAAATCTTGACTTTGACCAATTTCGGATCTTCGGAGGATTTTCACAAGTATACAAGTTGGAAAGGACATACATGCAATCGGGGTTTTAAAACCCAAATACAAGTACACTTGTAAATTCAAAAATGGAGAAATGGATGAAAAATGAGATTTTGACTTGCGGGAAATGATGGAAATGGAAAGTACGGATATGGGGAACATGAATGGGTAGAAATGGGAAAATCTGGGAAAGTCATTTTCATGAAAATGGGAAGAACTCTTTGACATGTAATCCAGTTTTCAAAACCCAAATTTGCAAGGGAGGGGTATTTCACACTTTTCAACTTGGAATTTTAACCAAAAATGGTTAAATTCCTTAACCGTAGGGGAAGAACAAAAATTTCCAGTGAACTTGTAATCAAGATTAAAAATCTTGAATACAAGTAAAGAGAGAATTTTGGGAAGAACAATGCAATTCAAAAATTGCATACCAAGGGGAAGATTTCTCTCACAAAAACCAATTTTGGGGGGGAGAACAACACATGCCAAAAATGCAACTAAGAACGAAAATTAAGAAAACAAGAAAATAATAAAATGAAGGAAAGAAAGGAAAGAGAGCATAGCTTTCTTAAAAATTCAAAATGCTTCTCCAATAATGCAACAATTCTTGGAATGAAGAAGCAAAACTAGTCAAGAAACCCAAACTGAAATGCCAAACTCTTAACACATTTTTGCAAAAAACGTCTTATATGGAAAAATGTGGCACCAAGCAAGAGCAAAATGTCATAGAAAATGCTTGAATGCTTCTTAAACCTCAACGCCTTGGTACTTCAAGCTAAAATGATCCATGTCCTTGAAGATGCGTGGTATTAAACACTTCCAATATGCAGCCATAATGATTCACGTGGAGGAAAAAACATGGCAACTATTGCATATTGGAGGGCATCATTAAATAGCTTAAAACTCCTCCCAAACTCCATGCCTAGGTGAGAAAGGGAAAAATGATTTAGGAGTTTGCAATTTGTTGAAGATTTAATCCCTCAAAATGTGGCATTAAAGAAAAACGTGGTTGCCGATTTAGGGCAAAAAACCAGTCAATACAACCTCCATGTGGCGTGAAAAGTGTCCAAGAATGCATGAAAATAGGGTAGAAACAAAAACACCTTCCTCCTCCAACAAATCTTCCACAAAATTTGCTTTGAAAAGTTCAACAAACGATTTTCTTGCAAATCGGGTTTTTGGAAGAAAAAGACAAATTCAAAATGCATAAGGGAATGAAAATCGGGTTTTTTAGAACAAATGACAAGTTCTAAAATTCACTTTTTCACTCACTAGGCCAAAATCGGGTTTTTTGAACCAAATAGCAAGTTTTATTTTTGACTTTTTCACTTACAAGGCAAATTTGGGTTTTTTGAACCAAATAGCAAGTTTTAAAAATGTCAAAAATGCACTTTATGCATAAAATCAGGTTTTTTGGAGAGAAATGCAAGTTTTAATTACTTGTAAAAGGGAAATAAAATCCCTACAACAAGTTAGAAATGCTTGCACATATGTAATGGGGATTTAAAATCCCTATTATATGTAAAAACCATTAAAGTAGGGGTTTTTTTACCAAACTGCAAGTTTACTTGCAGTTGAGCCAAAAAATCCCTATTTTAACTAAACATGACCAAAAAACAATTAAAAATAACAAAGGAAGGAAGGAAATTTTAAAACAAATTGCAAGTAACATCTTTTAATAAAAATGCAAATGTAATAAGCTAAAAATTCCCCTACAAAAACCCAAAACAATGAATATCATTAAAACTTGCAGTTTGAAGAAAATTCTCCACCTCCAGTCGGGGTTTTACAACCCGAAATTGAAGGAAAGGCATAGAAAACAAACCCAAAATTTGATGAAATTCAAAATTTAGTTCAAGGATAGACTGAGGATTAAGCCAGTCCAAGGATTCGTCAAAATTCTGCTTCGGGAAGCATGCCATAGAGTAAAAATTTTCATTTTTTCACAAAAATTTTCATTTTTTCACAAAAATTTTAATGTAGTGGTCCTTCATTTTTGGAAACAAAAATGAGGACAACACTCAGCATGTTGTCCATCGGAGGAGAAATAATATTCTGGAGTTCACCAACTCTCCTCAATATTATATTTTTTTCTACATTAAGGCTCGAGATTTGATCATTTAAAGTAATCACTTGTCCTTCTATGTTGTTGGTAAGGGATACATTAGAATCAAATGATTGTGATATTCTAGCTAGCTTGTCCTGGCAAATACTAATCTACTTGTCTATATCAGCTATGAAATTGTAAAATATAAGACAAGACTTATATATCTTACCACCTTCAGTCAAAGCCATAGAGATAGTTTGCAGTCCTTTTTTTAATCTAACTTTGTCATCCTCAATCATTTTTTGGAAGGTCTGAATACAAACCTCTCTTGGTGGTTGACTTTTTCAATGAATCAAAATTGGTATTAATATTATTAATCAACTGTAATAATTTACCAGAAGGGTTAGAATTTGGATCTAGTTGTATTTCCAATACCACCTTTTGTAAAACACCAACAAACATCTCAATCAGCTTCTTATCCTCACTTTAAAACTTAACTAGGTATTGACTAGCTTGAGCCTGAACTACAATTGCAACCATCAGCCTTTTAGCTAGAGACATCTGACCTATATCTAAAGGACCATCAAGATTGATTGAAATCTGAGGTAGCATTCTTGTCCCTTTGACCTTAGGAGTGTCAATTATCAGAGTATTAGCAAATTTCTTCCTTTATCCACCTCTTCTCCTGTATCCTGCATCTTTTCCTTCTCAAGTTCTTCTTCCCTGGCATCATCCCCTTTATCTTGTGCATCGATGTCACCACTTGGTGTAGTATCATCTTTTGGAGCCTCGTGAACTTCTCCAATATTCCCTTCCAGCAGAGGATTCAGACTTATCTTTGCATCAAGAGCTACATTTTCTTGATCTTTCGAATGTGCCTCTGTCTGAGTTTCATCCTTCTAATCACTAGGAACACCTGCCTATATTTCTAAATGGGAAGGATCTTCCTTTTGTGAGGCATCATCATATAAAGGGTTGTTCTTTATAATATTTTTTATATTTCTTCAATCTCTTTCCTATCTTCTTCAACCCTGCCAATCATAAGTCTGTTAACCCTGTTTTTGCTTCTTAATTATTTCTTATTGGCTACCTCAATGAGTTTATTTGCTTCATCTTGGGAAATGCAAGTGCAAATGTTGATTAATTCTCTCTCTTTCATCTCTTTGTCCACTCTACTGGTAGTTAGCCTCCTAGCATCAATAATGTTATACAAATCTTTGGAAATGATTTGTTCCAATTCAATCAAAGATTTGTTGAAGTTGTGCAAATTCAAAACAATAGCATCCTCAACTTCTCTTTGCTCACTTTCATCAAGATGCTCATAGTAAGCACTGATATTTTTTTAGGTTTCCATTTACTACTATTTCATCAACTAGTTCTTTCAAAGTCAATGAAGGATTAACAGTGTATTTACCATCTAATTTTCTAGATTCAAGAGCTTCATCAAGCTCTATTATCACCTTTCTTCCTCTCTTGGGCCTTCTGATTAGAGCTAGTTCTAACTTTGCCTTTTTACTCTGCTCAACACCATTGGATTGTGGTTTCCTAAGTACTTTGACAAACTCTCCTTTCTTCTTGGCCTGCTCAGCTTCTTCATTTGACTCAGTTTTAGATGCAATTGGAGATACAACAACATATGTCCACTTTGGTTTCTCCTTCTACTTCAATACTCCTTTCCTAGATGAGCTTTGACCTATAGAAGGCTTCACCAAAGTAGAGGCAGACTTTATCTCCTTAGGTTTTGATTTTGAAGGAACCAGTTCAGCCTTAGGCTTCTTTGATTCCTCTTTAGCTTCCATTTGTGCCTTCTTCTCCCTCACTTGCTAGATTGCCTCTCTAGTGAATCCCATTTTCACAACCACTTCCTCAGTCATTTTAGATACCTTTCTTTTGTTGGCATTATGTTGTCATTGATGTCAACTGGTAAGTGAAGTGCTGACAATGAGAAGGATGCTTGGATGTTGTTTGTGATGAAGAAGCAGAATGTTACCTAAATCATATCAACACCAGAGGAGAAAAATGAACCAGTCACTGGTGTGTTGTGTGGTTACAGATAAGCAGGATTCCCACCAGATAGAGATGCAGGTACCATGTGAAGAGATGACTAACAATGAATGTGCCCACTCTGGATCACTCCACCAGCACGTGGAGCTTATCTCCTATTATGCATAATGTGCATTATAGTTCTATGAGATAAGGAAGAAGAGGTAAAGGCAAGTGTTTGAAGGCTCACACTGGATCTATCGGTGAAACAAAGGAATGCCTTGAGTGCAAGAAATCAGGGTTATGCACTAGACCGATAGAGAAGGCATGTTGGGATGTCGATGTAGATGAAGAGTGATGGGTTTGTCACTCTGAAAAATTAGTTGAGATATGATCCAAGCTGATCAGGAAGAAGGCAAGGCTGAGCAGATTCAGATAAAGGAAAATGGTGGGATTGAAGATGGAGTTTGTTGAAGGTTGATGACATGGTGTCATCAAGAGTCTTTACCAATATGTAAGTCCATCGGTAATATGGAAAAAGTACAGATGCAGAAGACTTCCCACCTGATGAGAATGAGCATGCTATGGATAGACATGTCTGGTGACCGGTTAAGGTGTACCACCAATAGTTCAGCAAAGAGAAGACATGAAAGTTAACTGGTAAAGTGTGAGATACCGGCAGGGTTAGTGAACCAGCAGAAAAGAAGAACCTATTGAGTGTTTGGTCGGTGATCTTGTCTGAATAGACACAAAGGTGCCACATGGAGTCAAAGTGGTGGACTTGCATGCAGTAGTAGATGGAGTGTGCACTGATGAGGTTTTTATAGAGTTGGTTGATATTAATGGTAGATCCTGTAAATCATGGGATGTGTCATAGAGGTGTGTGGATCAAGGTCTGGAGGACAACAGAGGACCCACTCAGACTGATTGAGGAGATTGAAACAGATGAAGGAAACCACAAGACCAATCTTGGTGATCGACCAAGAAATCAACTGACAGGGTAAAAAGCAAATTGCCAAAGATAGAAGGTGTGACCAAGAAGGCATGATAATGACAGTGATGTGCAAACAGTTGTCTGGGGGATCAGATCAGATAAGATCTTATTAGATTTGCTTTGACTTGAGGTTGATGAGGAAACCCTAACTGCCTATGATTTGAATTGGATTTTGGTGAGAAAACCAGGTTATAAATAAGGAAGCCAAAATCATTGAAGGTTGTTGTTGGATGGGAGAAGATAGAGCTGTTGCAAAGTGATTGAGTGTTGCATGCAAAGAGTTAGATCAGTCAGAGGGAAAGTAGTAAAAGATAATAGTGACTAAGGGAGTGAAGGTTAAACTAGTGATAGGGTTTAACAGAGGGTTAATTTGTATGGTTTGATCAATCGATAAAGCAACTAGATTGCATCCGAAGAGATAACTGGTAGGTGCTTATACCAGTAGGAAGATAGCAGAGGGTACTGAAGAGCAGAACAGTGAGGAAGAGAACCAGTAGAGAAAGAAGAAGGGTAGTGGTGAACCGGTAGAGTTTACCAGCAATGCAGCAACAAATGAGAGCAGTAGAAGAGTGAACCGATGTAGCAGAGAAGGTGTCTCAGCGGCAAAAGGAAGTTATGTGCAGAGGTTGCAAAACTCTTTTGTAACCAGGATATTACTTTTGTATTTGAATGATTCATTGTGGTCACTGAGTTGTAGCTCGGAGTAGGGGTTGTAGCTCCTTTGGGTTGTAGCCCATAAACAAGTTAGGGGTTGGTGCTCCTTGGGTTGGTACCCTAAACATTGTAACAAAGATTCATTGTGAGGTTGGATTGGAGCAGTTGACTCCAGTAGCATTGTTCATCGATGTTTTTCCCATCTTGGGTTTTTCTCATACATACTGGTGTTATGTGATGTCCCCTTGTGTGAATGCATTTTTGTTTAGTCTCCTCACTAACAGGTAAGTCTGCATTTAGTTAGATTATTCAATAGGTATACTTTCATAAGGATAGTTAAAGGGAAAAGTTTGAGAACCATTGATTCACCCCCCTCTCAGTGGTGCATTGTGACTAACATCTTTTTCTTGCCGGCTAGGTGAATTTCTCATGTAACTCCATATTCTTCTCCTTGAAGGTGTCAAATCTTGGTTCATTTGAGTCCACCGATTTTATCAAAAGGTGTTGAGCATAGACCTCAAGTGTTTGGGCATCAACCTCATATCCCATTGGCAAAATCCAAGCAGTTCTTGGTTCTACTGCCTCCATATGGCATTGGTCCTTGTCGACTGTGAAGCAGATAGAGTTTACATACTTCTCCACCACTTCCTTAGGAATCCTTTCCCTACCCTTTATTCTGCCTTGGAAGATTTTGAAGAAACTCCAAAGGGCAGCAGTCTGATTCTCCCTATTTCCCAATCTTTGCATGCCTTGCTTGATTTGGGTGGCCACTAGTACGTGAAATGCCCATGGAACACTCCCTATTCCGGGAATCTCATTCATGAAATAAAGTACAAGACAGATAATTAGAGAACCAAATTTAAAAACATGCTTCTTATCAGATTTAATCTTCTTCATATTGTTGAGAAGCTCTTCAAGAAGGATTGAACATAGATGATATTGCATGTCCTCTTTCATCATCTGATATGCTGCATAAATTGCAGTACCGGAGACAGAATTCAGTCAGCTAGACTGGTAAACTTTATATCCAATGATCATGGATGCAAATATCACATCATGCTCTAGGATATCATCAATGGTCATAGACCTGTTGTCAAATTATGCACCGGTTACCTTTGTGACAGTTGTGTTGGATACCTTTCTCAAATTTGGTTTCTTGCCAATTTGATGCAGACATGTGACTGCATGAATGGCCTACTTGGTTATTTTGTATGATTTCTCTAGCCAGATAAACTCATCATTCACATGGCTCATAATGTATCTTACCCACTCGCCTTCAAATAATGAGAAATGAACAAATTGCATGAAACCCTTCCTTTGCAACTGTGTATATTCTGGTTTGGGATTTCCATCTTTGTCCCTGATATGTATGTTATAAAGTGCTAGGATCACCTCATTTCTAGTCTCCTCAATGATGCAGTGAATATAAGTCCTAACATCATCACCATGAAGAACTCTGTATGAAATAGATGAAAAAGAACCGTTTGGATCATCCTCAACATAATTAAATGGATGTTTCTTAAATTGTGGTCTTGCACATTCAAAAACCTCTACTACCAAGGTATATTAACAGAAGAAGATGTCATTTCAAGAATTTTAGGGTTCAAAATGTGCTTCTGTAAATACCTTTTGCTTTTGTCGGATGCACAATGGTCTTTTGTTAGATCGCCTTAAGCTTTTGATCACCTTGAAATCTAGTTCACCTTGCTCTGCTACTTCAACTCTTTTCTCTCAATGTGAGAAATGATTCACATTTTGCCCTTTTTAACTTCACAACCCCTAATTTTAAGTTGACATAAATACATTGGTAAGGTTCAACCGGATGCCCTATTCAACATAAACCTGTTAGACACCTCAGATAACCAGAGGACAACTGAGAGGGGCGGGATGAACTAGTTGTCACCATATTATAGAACTTTAAGAATTTAAATTCTTATTATCAGAACACATAAACTTAATACCGGAATGCATAAACCAAATACCAGAATGATTGATAAAGCATTTAAACATAAACATAAATCACATAAAAGCTACCATCCATCCATAACACATGACACCGAGATTTGTACGTGGAAAACCCGGTAAATGGAAAAACCATGGTGGGAAGCCTACCCAGAGTCAGATAATACTTCTGCAGTAAGTATGTGATTACAGTATGAGGGGCCTGCACATGTAGAAAGGCCAACAGCCTAGAGTGCACTTCTCAAGACAAAAAAGAGCCTCGCTGACTACATAAACATCAGACTATAATCTGAAAAGAAGAGTGAACTGCAAGTATAGCATCTCCTATGCCTAGTATAGTTCTAGTTAAGCTCAATACCAGAGGTCTTAAACCTCTCTTACAAACCCAATTTGATCACATATGATCGACCAAAGCTTTTGCATATGATTACAACATTATTCGCACATAGATCATCCCATAACCTTGACCTATCAACCATGATCTACAAAGAGATCTTACATCATATTTATACCAACTTGGGACCTAAACAATTAGGTCGACCACATAAAAGATAATACAATAAATTCTTAACATATACCCATAATCCAATGATCAACCAAGTTGTCTTAGGCCAAAAACAATCTAAACCAATCATTAAATCCCATCGATAATGCATCAGGAACATCCTCCAACACATTACAGAAACTGGTCCATAACCTAGATAACACTGGACACAAAATAGATCACCATAAACATAATCCAACACCACCAATGAACTGGAACAAAAACAAGATAACCAGCAACATCGTGAAAGCCATCTAGAAGCTGCACCAACACCACTTATCATGTGCATCAAAAGATCTTCAACAAAGCTCTGTTGATAAAACCCTTACCGGTGACCAAAAGGCTTACTAGAACAATTGATAGCTCTTGAGTCATCAAATCCCGAATCAGCTGATTGTGAGACACATCTAAATAGCATGAATGACATATCCAAACCAATTCCACAAACCAAATCATAATGAATCCTACCGGGTGAATATCATAATCAACCACTCTACCGGAACCAATCAAAAACCGATAAACAACCAAAACAACTGGTGTTGCCATAAATGATAAAACATCAATGCAATACATAATCAATTCCAAATCACCAACAATATCCCCCTTTTGGCATTGATGATAACACTAGATGTGAAAAACATCCAAGTGCCAAGAAATGCCAAACAGGTCTCCCCCAATGGAAGACAACCAACAATCTCCCACAAAATGATATAGCAATGAAGTTCTGAACCAAACTCACTTTTGACTGATATTATGTTAAGCTCTTTTTTTCACATATATCTCTCCCCCTTTAACATCAATGCTAAATATCTGGCATAAAACATCAAAGAAAAATCATAAATTCTCTGAATCGTACAACTGACTACTCCCCCTGAGTAGTAGCATCACCACATCAATCCAGAATGAGTAATAACTTCAATAATGCATACTGGACTGATGCCAATCAGCATCACTCAGTTCTCTACCGGAGGGGCAGAAACCCCCAACCTGTCTCTGAAGTACTCAAATGATTCTTTAGGCAAAAGGTTTAGTGAAAATGTCTGCAATCTACTTTTTCGTGTTCACATAAACCAGTCTGGCTTCATTTGCTTCCACCTTCTCCTTCAAAAATTTATACTTGATAGATATGTGCTTTGTCTTAGAATAAAATACCAGATTCTTTGATATATCAATAGCAGTAGAGTTATCACAGTGAATAACTATTGTTTCATTACAATCCACCTTTATATCTTTCAACATTTGCTTCATCCATAGAACTTGTGTACAGTTAGTAGCAGCAGCAACATACTGAGCTTCAACAGTAGATAAAGAAGTGCCTGACTGCTTCTTGCTGATCCATGAAACAAGTTTCTTTCCAAGAAAGAAATCTCTACCAGATGTGCTCTTCCGATCATCAACATCTCCAGCCCAATCTGCATCTGTATATGCACATAATGTAGAGACATCATTTTTAGGATACCACAAACCATATTCAGTTGTCCCCTACAAATACCGAAAAATATTTTTCATCACACTCTCATGATTTTATCTAGGATCACTCTGATATCTTCATACAATACAAACTTCATTCATTTAATCTAGTCTAGTCTGAGTCAGATATAACAAACCACCAATCATAGATTTATACCTAGTAGGATTTACTGATGTAGATGCATCTTTCTCTATCAATTTCTCACTTGTAACCATATGAGTACTAACCGGTTTACAATTTTTAATACCAAATTATTCAACAACTCTCTAGCATACTTAGCTTGACAAATGAAAATACCTTTATCAGTTTGAGTAATCTGCAAACCTAAGAAAAATCTCATCTCCCCAATCATAGACATCTCAAATTCATTCTTCATATTGTTAGAGAATTCCATACACAACTTATCTTCACCTCCAAAAATGATATCATCAACAAAAACTTCAATAATAAATATGTCATCATCAGTGATCTTATAATATAAATTACTATCAGCATTACCTTTAGTGAAATCAAGCTTCAAAAGATATTTATTCAGTCTTGCATACCAAGCTCTAGGGGCTTTTTTCAATCCATATAAATCTTTCCTTAACCTGCAAACCGTGTTTTTGTCATCTAAAAGTGAAAATCCATCAGGTTGCTCAATATAAATTTCCTCTTCAAGATCTTTGTTTAGAAATGCACACTTAACATCCATATGGTAAACCTTGTAATTCTTATGAGCAGCATAATCAACAAATAATCTCACAGCTTCAATCCTAGCTACTAGTGCAAAGGTTTCATCATAATCAATTCCTTCCTTCTGAGAATATCCTTTACAAACCAATCTAGCTTTATTCCTCACAACTTGTCCATCCGCATTCAATTTATTCCTAAAAACCCATTTAGTCCCAATAACATTCTTATTTATAGGTCGGGGAACTAAAGTCCATGTGTTATTCTTTTCTATCTGATCGAATTCTTCTTCCATAGCTTTCATCCAACATTCATCTTTACAAGCTTCAATTACTTATGCCAGTTCAACTTGAGAAATAAAACATACCTCATCAGCTGCCAACATTATTCTTGTCATCACTCATTTGCTTTTGTCTCCAGTGATCTGATCTTCAGAATGATTCAACCTTACATACCTAGGAGTCTTCTGATTTTTTGTTCCTCTATCCTGATCTTCAGTTACTGTTGAATTTTCTGATACTACCGGAGTAACTAGTTCAACATTCTATTCCGGTATAGGTGCTACCGGTTCAGTTATGATCATTTCCACTGCCATTTCTCTCTCATAAGTTCTTATTTGACTTTTGTTCTTCTCATCCACTTTGACATTTGTGTTGTCCATAATTCTTTGGAATCTTTTGTTATAACATCTATACACTTTTCTTTCATTAGAATAACCAAGAAATATCCCTTCATCACATCTAGGATCAAACTTTCCAATGGAATCATCTCTTTTAACATAGCATTTACTACCAAAGATTCTGAAATACTTAACTGTCAGTGTATGACCAAACCATAACTCATAAGGTGTCTTACCGGTATCTCTTTTGATATGAACTTTGTTGAATGTGTATATCGTCATGTTACAGCTTCTCTCCAGTAGATATGAGGCAGATTAGCTTATATCATCATGGTTCTAGTTGCATCCAAGATAGTTATGTTCTTCCTTTCCACAACTCCATTTTGGTAAGGTGTCCAAGGTGCAGACAACTGTCTCTGTATCCCATTGTTCTCCCAATAGCTATTAAATTTGCCCGATGTGAATTATCCACCTTGATCTAACCTTAAGCATTTAATCTTCAATCTTGTTTCTCTCTCAACTTTAGCTTTAAAGATTTTTAACTTTGCAAATGCTTCAGACTTCTCCCTTAAAAAAGTAACCCACATCATTCTAGAATAATCATCAATGCTTAGCATGAAATATCTATCACCCTGAAAACTTTTGATTCTAGCAGGACCACACAAATCAGTATGAATAAGATCAAGAACATCATTATATTTGTCTTTTATACTCTTAAAAGAAATCCTGGCTTGCTTTCCCATTTGACATTCCTTACATACCAGATTATAGAGCTTTACAATCTTAGGTATATCTCTAATTGCCTTAGTAGAACTGATCTTCACAATGCAATCAAAATTCACATGACACCACCTCTTATACCATAGCCAACTCTCATCAATTTGTGCAATCAAACATGTCTTCTCACCAGAGTTCAAATGAAATATATTACCTTTAGTCTGTGTACCGGTTGTAATTTCCAAACCAGATCTTGTTGATAATCTTGCATTTTCCATCCTTGAACTATAACTAAAATCCCTTATCCATCCTTGAACTATAACTGAAATATTATGCTTAATGTCCAATGATATTGTTCCTTTTCCCTTTATCATGCATGCTTTGTCATCTCCAAATCTAACCAAACCACCATCAAATTCTTGCATAGATAAGAACTTCCTTTTATCTCCATTCATATATTATGTGAACATCCACTGTCAATTACCCATTCATCCTTGTATTCAATTTTAGAAGCAAGGGCCTTCTCTTCAAGTACCGGGTCATCTTCCTTGATAGCCAAAAATAACCATTCCTTTCTGTCGCATGTAAAATTCATCTTAATCAATATCAATTAGAAATAAAGGGAAATCACGAATCCCTATCTTATCAAAGAATCTAACAAAATAAAAATGAAATAACACAATCAAGCAAATAGGAATTAAAATAATTCAAATCAAACTCCCTATTCCAAGATTGCATATAGCTTCCATTGCTCTTATCTTCTCTGTGGTATGATGGCTCTCAAATATTGTGTTGGTAACCTGCAAGTGACACAAAGATTCAAAGTTCGTGATTATTGAAAATGGAGATTGGATGCTCAATTTATAGATTTTTGGAGAGGATTGATTGAAAGGTGGAACAGATTGATCAAGAGGCGGAACTCAGGTGAGCTCAAATGAAAATTGATACTTGAACTATTGATTGTAGGAGTGAAACTCAATAGATTGAATAGATTGATTGAGTCAACTGATTGAGAAAAAGCTGACTGAAAGAAGAAAAAAGATGATTGGAGGAAATAAAGAGGATGACAAAGAAAGCTTAATTTAGAAAAAGCTAACTAAAAGATGGAAACAGAGTCTGGAAAGATAAATGATTTAATTAATTAATTGATTGAATTAATTAATTTAGCATGTGCTTGGATTTAGACTTAGATTTTCAATTTAATCTTTGTATGAGATTTATTCAAATATTGAATTTATTTAATTCAATTTAGTATTGGAATATATTTAGAACTTGACTTTGATTTTCAAATTGGTTTTTGAAATCATGCACATGTAATTGAATTTGGAAGAAATTAGAAGAATATGAAATTAAATGAAATTAGTATTTCAAGAACTAGAAGAATTAATTAGCTTAATTAAATAATTTAAAGAAACTATTTAATTATGTAGAAATAGAATTTAATTAAATAATAAAGATTATTTAAATTAAAGGATTAAATTACAATTAATTAAATAATAAATATGTAATTAATATTTAGAAGAGGGTTGAATGATTAGATGATTAAAGATAGAAATTGAGAATTAACTTATTTAAATAATAACGATTATTTAAATTGGGGAATTCATTAGAATTAATTAAATAATAAATATTTAATTAATATTAGAAAATGTTTAAAATGATTAAATGATGATAGAATAGGAAATAGAATAATTAGTAAGATGATAAGGAAATATGAAATTAGAAGAATAAGATTAATTAACTTAATTAAAGAATTAAAGAATTATTTAATCAATTAGAGGAATAATTAGTACATAATCAATGAGACATTTTTATGTGTCTACATTTGCACCTCTTTGAGACAAAGTCGAAATGACATCTTTTCAAAGAAAACAAAAAATTATGCCCCAGTATGCCTTGGTACTGTTGTATAGTGTAAATATGCCCCCTCGGAAAAGGTGGTCGGAAAATTAAAAAATTGAGACCATGTATTCAATACTAGTGTAACGAGAAAGCGTGTGAAGTTTCATTCAATTTCGAGATCGTTTGAGTAGGCTAAAATTTGTTTGAAGCTGGTGTGGACCACGGGCGTCAAGGTGTCAAAAAACCCTAATTTTGAGTTATAATAGATGTTTTTAGGTTTTCATTTGCTCATTTGCACTTTGGTAAATTCTTTGTTTTCTCTGCAATTTGTGTGCTTTCTTGCGAGTATTTGATCATCATGGCTAGTTATAGAGCTCGTTTGCATCTGTCTAACCGAGTACGTTCATATCAAAGACCTCCTGGGACTGGCGGCATGGTATTTTTCCAATTTTTACTTGATTTTTTACCTGTTTTCATGCTATTTTCCAAAAAAAAATTAGTAATCAATTTTTGCATTGTATTACGCAATCGCTTATCGGTTTTTACGCATTCATTCATAATGTATCGCAAACACTTTAAATGCTATGCATTCGCCTTAAGTGTTACGCATTCGTGTTAAACATGCCACATTCGCTCATTTCTTTATGCAATAGTGTGTATTGTAACGCATATACTCATTTCATTACACATTAGCTTTAAATGTCACGCAAGAGTCATAATTGTAGCGCATTAGTCATAACTATCATGCTTTCGTTGTACATGTAATTTTTGTCATGCGTTTTGAAAATATTTTTGTTTTTTAAAGATCCAATATCTGATATTTTCAGCAAGAGAACATTGGAGTGTTATACTACCAACAGAGCAGACCTAGTGGACTTGATCTTCGTGTTGATTTACTTGATGAGGAGATTGAGCATATCTGACAGCTTGGTCTATATCATGTTTTACACTTGCCAAAGGTTACGACCAACAGGGCCATGATTACAATATTGATAGAGTGGTGGCACTCTGAGACTTGTTCTTTCCATCTTTCGACTGGTGAGGCATGCATCACATTAGAGGATATATGGCATATACTCTGTATTCCTATTCATGGTGAGAGAGTTTTATATGACCATGATGATGGCATTGTTGGACTATGTGCACTTTTCGAGTGTGAGATACAAGATTTGCAGATCAGTGGTCGTTATGACATCCCTTGGGCCCGATTGGATTATGATGACATGATTATTGTATTATGCGGTGTTGTCGGTGGTTTACTGATACCTGACAGATGAGGTCATGGATTTCCAATTGGATGGGACAGAGTGCTCCATGATATGATTGTTTATCATCAACTATATGTGTGGGGTCCTTGTCTACAAGCCATGGTATATTATCAGATGCATGATATAGTGTATCTAGGATACCGATCTATCAGTTGTGGTGTGACTCTGCTCTAGACTTGGGCATGGGAGCATATTTCTATCTCAAGGCTTGTTATTCATGTAGATTTGCAGCCTGGTGAGCCTTATGCTTTTAGGTACACAATAGGTATTAGACAAAGGGGTTCAGGGAACACCTTGTACTGGAGGCATCAGTTTCACATTTTGCAGCATTTTATTTGGAAACCATACTTAGATTGCCTTGGTTGGGAGGATGATGCAGTACACTTGCCTTTCTACTGACAACAGAGATATCTGATCGATAGGACCTTTGAGACCTAGTGGTTTATTAAGATGTATCTTTCAAGGTAGGTTCTGAGACACTTCGGTGAGGTACAGGTGACACCTATAGTTACTGCTTACTTTGCTCACATATCTGATTGGGGTGTGTGCATACAGACACATGTTTCTTCTGCTAAGTTTGATGCTTTGGAGCCATTACTCTGGGGTTGGGGTAGAGGTGCAGTGGATCTAGGGATGACGACGGAGTATGATGCATGGTTTGCTAGGCATAGGCCAATGCCATTGATTGATCTTGTTGTTCCAATTACAACACATCAGATTCGCCATCCTAAACAGCGGTTGAGGATAGACGCAGGGGAGACAGTTGGAGGAGGAGGAGAGGGTGGAGCTGAGAGAAGAGGTGGTGGAGATGAGGGAGGAGGTGAGGGAGGTGAGGGAGATGAGGATGTAGACATTGGTGGAGACACCGAGTCTATCAGCAGTGGGGATAGCGATGATTCTTCAAAGTCATCTAGCAGTGAGGGTGGGGATGATGATGAGGATATGCCAGAGCTAGAGGATGTGCATGTTGCAGAGGATGGGAGAGGACAGGTTGGTGATGAGGACAATCCACAGATTCTTAGGGTGTGGGTCCAGAGTTTGGAGGATGAGGTTGCTAGATGAGATGTCGAGCGAGAGACCTACCGTGCAGATTATGGTGCCCTTGAGGCTGAGAGAGATTGTCTCCAGAGGGAGAGAGATGAGGCAGTGCAGAGATGTCAGATCACTATGGATGCCTTTGATCAGCTATTTAGAGTAGGTATAGATGCGCGCGACTAGGCAGATAGGTATTTCACTACTGCGCAGGAGGCTATTTATTATCGATAGGCATATGAGAGAGCCATTCCTGAGGGTCAGAGAGAGCCTAGCTTCAGTGCATTTATGGGGAGGATATTGAGTAGATCTTCTTCATGATGGACTAGCAGTGGTGGCATTATGGGACCACCTCGATATCTTGGGGCGGGATCTAGTGGACAGGATCCACCTGCTGACAGAGGCAGTGTTGGTTGAGACATTTTTTGATCATGTTATCTGAGCCTTCGAGCTTATTTATTGTATTCACACACATTATCATTTTTGAGTCGTATATATATAATATGCAGGTTTTGGCAGTGATCTATTTGTGTTTTTTTCTTCATGTATGCTTATATTATGTTTTGAGTTTTATGATGCATATCTATTTGATTCTTTATGATTCTGAATGCAATGGTAGTACATTTATGTATTAATGATGCTAGTGGATGAAATGAACTCTATTATGAATGTTTAATGAAATCTATAATGAATGCAATGGAATGTATTATGAATACAATGGAATCTATAATGAATGCAATGGAATGTTTTTGTATGATAATGGCTGAACCAATTTTAACTCAAATACACCGTGAAGAAATGTTAGTTAGATGATAGAAAGAAAATTTGATGAGAAAAAGAATGTTAGAAAGAATGTGATTTAGAAAGAAGATGAGAAATCAACAAATTATCAATAAATGAGATGAGAATGAAATTTGAAAGAATCACGAACCTGTGTGACATGTTTTATTGTATTAATATATATATTCATCACTGAGCCTTATTATTGAACAATGAAGCTTAGCACATCAGGGTATAAGGAGCCAAGATGCAAATATATCTCATTGTAGAAACAAACACATAGCAGACAAGGAGTGAACCCTCTGTATATGGTGAAAATGGATAACAACAATGTTGAAAGACTAAATGAATTCAACCACAAAACCCTAGCCTAACAACAACAAAGATCCACCATAACATATGAAGATTACCTAAGATAATGCAAATCAAATGAAATCACAAAGATTATACCATCACATGTCCAATAAGGTTTGGATCTCCATTCTTCCTATCTCCATTGATCTTGCTTGATATATTTGCTCTCAGATTTTATGTGCACACGAGCTCAACAAAGAATGAAAATGTGGTTGCAAGTAGGCTTGATTGCATATGCAAGTTCGAAAGTGTAGTCGGGGCTGAATGCATAGTGAGTTTTTGTGAGGGTTTGATAATGAAGGAAGCATCTCCTTATATAGAAGACACTATAAGAAATGGAGGGATAAGATTGAGAGGTGTAAAAGAGGTCAGCTATGATTAGAGGGTAGGTAGAGAAAATAATAAAATAATGAAAGGGTAGGTAGTGTATGAATTAAGAGATGAATGGCATGTGTCATAGGTAGAAAAGGCTAATGAATTAATTAAATAAATAAAGATTTATTTAATTAATAGAAGAAGTGGGATCAATTAAATAAATAAGATATTTATTTAATTTAAGAAAAGGATAATTTAAATAAATAAATGTATTTATTTAAATGAGAAATAAGGCTAGAAGAGGATAAATGAATTAATTAAATAAATAAAGATTTATTCAATTAATAGAAGAATTAGGATTAAGATAATTAAATAAATAAAATATTTATTTAATTAGACTGGACAATTTTAGGTGTCTACATTTTGCCCCTGTTTGAGACAATGCAGCTTGTCGCGTTGTTTCAAAGAAGATAATATGAACTGATATAGAGTTGCCCCAAGATGGGAATGATATGCCCCCTCGAGAGATTGGATGAAAACATCTGAAAAGATCGCAGACAATATCTCGATAAGACAAAAAGGCTAGAATGGAATGACCGGATAGGATAGAGTGACAGAGTCACAGGATAATGAAGACTAACTCAAGAAACGAGAGCTAGGGCTAGGGCTAGGGAAGGGTAGTCTATAAGAGAGTTCATGAGGGGAATACATCCTCATTGTCATCCACACATCCAAGAGATTAGAGTGCAGAGTGAGAATAGAGCAGCAGTCAGCAGCGATGGCTTTGGTTCACAGATTTGATCGCGTTCGCCGATTTCAGAGGCCAGCAGACGCAGGAGAGTCGGTGAGTACCGTAATACCTCCTTGTACTTTGTAGCAATAAATACTGTCATTAATGCATGTCAAGTAGAGAAATAAATGTGCTTTAGAATATGTTAAACAAGGTCAAAAAATGCTTAGGCGTGTCTGTGTTTGTGTCAGGTGCGTCTGTGCAATATGTAAGCGCATTTATGTAATGAAAGCGCTTTTATGTCTTCAAGGCCAAATCGGCAGTTCTGTGAATGTAAAAGAATGTGGAATGGAAAGGTATCCCACCATGGCTTGAATCTAGTCCACATTCAGATCAATAGGAATAGCAGTTTCTCTCAAGATTTTATCAAGAATGGCTTTATGTGCGGGGGATATGCGTAGGAGCTCAAGGATGGAGATGAGCGCGGGTGTCTTCCCTAACCGTTCTACACGGTCATACTCAGGCTTGGTTGATGAGGAAGCAGTTTTTTTGGCTAGAGCACCTTGCAAAGTGAATTTACCTCGACGGGTTGTAACATGACATTCAGAGGTAGGTTCGGAAGAAGATCCAATTCCTTTCAGAATGATCTTGGGTCTCTGGGTAGAATTCTTAGGGGTTTTGTCCTTGATGATAATAGCAGAGACATAATTATCCATTGAAATGTGATTGATAGTTGAATCATAGTTATAAGATGCTCTGGTATAGTTTTTTTCTCATCTATGGCTATAGCTTTTCCCTTGTCATGTTTTGGGAATGGTTCCTTAAACATCTCATGTTCTTGATTGGATGAGTGTCCTTCAATCTCAATGTCACCTCTATCAATGAGATCTTGTATGATGTTCTTCAGTCGATGACAATTTCCTATTTTATGACCCTTGCTCTTATGAAATTCACAATACTCATCATCATTCCACCAATTTGATTTAACCTTTGGTTCATATGGAAGCAAATCTGGAATTGTTATTATCTTGTTTGCCACTAGCTTTTTGAAAATGGACTCAAGTGGTTCTCCCAATGGGGTGTACTTCCTTTGTGATCTTGAAGTTGTTTGAGTATTCACTTGATTGTTTGTAGAGCTTGATCCAGAAAAAATGATTTTGGGTTGCATTGTATTGGCATCAACAACACCATCATTGACTATGTTCTTATTTTTATTCCAAAATCTTGGCTTATCTTTTCCTTTAAAGTCATCTTTGTTTTCCTTGAATATCTTAATGACTCCTTGTTCAATTAGGACCTTTTCTGTCGCTAAGCCTTTTTCCATGACGTCCTTGAAGGTGGACAAACAAGCTTTCTTTAGATCATAGCCAATGTCTTTGTTAACATTTTGGGTGAACATTTCTACCATTTATTTTTGTAGAATTTCACAAGAGCATCTGCTGGCTAGATTTCTCCATCCTTTTGCTTGGTGTTGCATAGAGTGGTGACTGATATGTCTGTCTCTATGTTGTATGATAAATGTTGGATAAAAGCCTCTGCTAATTCACCCCATGATTTAATTCCAGGTGGAAGTTGGGAGAACCATTCCATAGCTTGATCTCCTAAGCTTTGTGGGAATAATCTCATCAAATATGTCTCTTCTGCTGCTACCTCAATGCAAGCTATGAAAAAATGTCTTATATGTGCCTTAGGATCCCCTTTTCCTCTGTATTGATCAAACTTAGGCGTCACAAAGTGTGTAGGAAATGGAGGCATTGGAATGCTCTTGTCAAATGGATAGGGACATATGTCTCTCATTGTGTAAGTTGGCTTCGGTGTATTTATGTCCTCCATTTTCTTTTGTAAGTCCTTGATTTGCTGTTCCAAATTATTCTTAGGTGGAGATTGACTTCTTGGACCATACCCCATTCTTGAGGCACCAATTGGAGGAGGAGCATGTTGCATATATGGATGATATTGATCATACACATGTTCATATGGAGGAGGTCTATAATGATGCTGCGTATATGGACCACTTGGTATAGAGTCATGTTGAGGAACACAATATCTTCTTTGTCCATGTATACCATACTCTACAAGCATGTCATGAGTTTGTTCTAGTGTGTTGCCCCCAAATTTGATGTGGGGTTTCCTTGTGTCCAAATTTTGAGCATGCCTTTGAATATCCAATTGCTTTGGTGGTTGATCCTTAGCAGTGATATGTGATTGAGCATATTTTTCTGCATAAGACTTTCATAATGGTCGGGGAAGATGAGTATCATATGCTTGACCATGTGTGTATGTGACCTCTAGTTTTTGAAACAAAGATGGTGATTCAGGCACAAGATGTGGTCCTCTATTGCCTCCACTATTAGGCCTCCTTTGATCCATGTTGGAGTGAGTTTGTTGCAAAGGTTGATTTTCCATTGTTTGAGACATGTCAAAATCATGAGGTATCTTGGCTCCACTTTGTGCCATCATATGTAAGAAATATTGTCTATCCCTCCTCATTATTTCCTCAACCAATCAATTGAAATGAGGATTCATAATGGTGTCTTCCACTTCTACTGAATGTACGGAAAAATTGTCCATATTGTCATTGTGTGTATCATTGTTGTTTGTAGTGTCAATGTTTTCAACATTTGGAATGTTTCTATAGGCATCCATGTTAGGTAATGTAGTATGATCAGAATTGAAAAAGATATTATTGTCATACTCATAGGAACTCATGTTTGTGGACTCTTGAGCCTCTTTAGCTTCTCTCCTAGATTTTTGGGAATGAGTTTCAACCATGAACTAGGTATTGACCAAGATGTGTGAGACTAGATGAAAATGGAAAGAGTATGGAAGACCAAGAGTTGGATGGAATGTAAATGAATATGAGGTTTACTTGCAATGTCCAAAGTGTAAGACCAAGTATGTATGTAGTAGAGTAGGTGTGACTTCCAAAGAGAGGATAGTTTCTCTTGATGAGGTAAGTTGAACTTGACTCTAAGTAAGACCAAATGAAACCCAAAGGTGATAGACCTTGATGAGGGACCACTTAGCAAAATGTTGTTGTATGTAGTGCATTGACAAAGTATGATGAGGACATGCAAGTGACCTTTTGATTCAAGTTTAGGCAAATGTGAATGTAATGTAAGGTGTAAAGAAATGATGGACTTTGTGAGACCCAAAGACAGGTTGAATGCTTGATGAAACCCTGGAGAAATAACCAAGGAAGCTCAAGAATTCTGAAACTGACTATTCTTGTTTGCTGGACTGTAAAAGTTTTTTAATTCTGAACACAGATGTGCCTGTATACAGATGCGATTTCCTAACACAGACGTGGTTCTATTAAACATAGATGCAAGTCTGAGATTTTGTAAATGCAATGTTGATTCTGAGAACACAAACGCGTTTATGCCCTTCATAGACGTGGTTATATGACACAGACGTTGTTCTGTCAGACATAGACGCGTTTCTGCAAAATTTGTGCAATTTTTTTCCAATCTGTGAAGTTGCTTTGTTGTGACCAAATCTGAATGTTTGACTGTTTGTCATGACAAGAGGACACAGTGTTGATAAAAACTCAATGTTTGCTATTGTTTAGACTCAAAATGACTCCAAGAAAAGTGTGTTGTTTGATGTAAGAATGTTTTGCATACACTTGAAGACACAAAAGACACAATGTTTTGTTGTTTGGTCTTGAATGTTTGATTGTTCAAAATAAGACAAGCACAATTCTTTTGGTTGGCCAGGACAATAGTTGTTGATCCCACATGGAGTTTCCCCTGAGGCTACGCTATTCAGAGCGGATACTTAGATGCTTGACCCCACTAGCTCCACCCTCTGCACTCACTTCTCAGGGTAGCCAATCATCAGTCCCCATGAAAAATCCCCGTGGTGAACTTTGTATCTCTAGTAAGAACTGTATGTGTGTGGGCCGCTACCAAAGGTCTGACCTCCTACCCCAACAACTAGAAGGATTTTGGCTTTTAAAACAAAAAGGTGCTAGTAAGGGCATCCACTCGTGTGGCCATACATGCGGCATTTTCAGCTCTATAAATACAGAAGGCTCCCAGCCGGTAGGGGTTACGCCCTACAAATGATCAAATAAATTTGATCAAACGGGTTTATGGGGAGACATAGTGTCGGTATGAACTAATCAGCACACGTTATCCATAGTTTTCACCATGAATACAGTTATTTATAGTGGTTTGGAAGAAGATGGCTTTTCTTTTGCTACCACTTGGGTCGTTCTCTCCTCACTAGTAGTTCTAATGACCACACGGGGAGACAAGCCCTCTAAAGATGAAACAAAAAGAGCCTATTGCTTAAGACACAAAAAACAATGGTTCAATTTTAGTGCACCAATTGAAGTGTTTGCTAGTCTATGAAAACAAGGCACACAATAAAGATCAAAAACCCTTGCCAAGGTCCTGCAACAAAGATTTGTTAGTAGTTTGGATTTTTTCAAATGATCACCCCTTCCTGCAAGCACATAAGTTAGGTAAATTTTAGATCCAAAAGACTTTGTGAAATAGGGGCCTTCAATAGTGTGTTTTATTGACCAGTTCAAAGATCTGATTCATCATAAAAAAAAGACCACCTGTAAAATTTCAAGAGATTTCTAGAAATGTAAGAAATCCAAAAAATTTGCTAATTTGCTCCAAAAATTAATTTTTTATGAAAAATAATAAATAATTCATAAAAATTGCAAAATAGATCCAAAAAAATTGAAATTTTTACTCGAGAGTCCTGATGGTCTTCCAAACCTGCATAAAATAACTTCTGCGACAAATCCAAGCAGTTTGTGAGATATGAGCAAAATAATGCAAAACCCTAATTTTTAAAGATCCAATTTTTGAGGAATGATTTTGAATCAAATTTAAAATCACAAAGAACAAATCCTATGTATAATTTTGAGAGATCTCCAAAAATCTAAGAAAATCCAAAAAATTCACTAATTTGCTCTCAAAATTAATTTTTTATAAATAATCATAAAAAATTCATATAAAATGAAAATGTGATCCAAAAAACCTAAAATTTTTATTGAACACTTCTGATAATATTCCTGACTTGAAAAGAAAACTTGATGCCAAAATTCGAAGTCGTTTGTAAGATCTGATCAAAATAAGGAAAAACCCTAATTTTTAAAGATCTGATTTTTAGGGAAATATTTTGCATCAAAATTAAAATCACAAAGAACAAATCCTATGTATAATTATGAGAGATTTCCAAAAATGTAAGAAAATCCAAAAAAATGGCTCATTTGCTCTCAAAATTATTTTTTTTATGAAAATTCATAAAAAAATCATAGAAAATTAAAATATGCTCCAATAGATTTGAATTTTTCTTTGAGAGCTCTTGATACTGTCTTCAATCTGAAAAAAAAAAATTATGCAAAATTTCCAAGCCGTTTGTGAGATATGATGAAATCTCTCCAAGATCTTGATTTTGTGTCCAAAACCCTAGCTGCACAAGGTTATTCTCCAAATTGTTTTACAAAACAGTAATATAGAGTTAGAAAAATCTACAAAAGACACAGATCTAACAAAAATCCATGTCCCACTGGGCATGCCAAAATGTATATGGTGAAAATGGATAACAACAATGTTGAAAGACTAAATGAATTCAACCACAAAACCCTAGCCTAACAACAACAAAGATCCACCATAACATATGAAGATTACCTAAGATAATGCAAATCAAATGAAATCACAAAGATTATACCATCACATGTCCAATAGGGTTTGGATCTCCATTCTTCCTATCTCCATTGATCTTGATTGATATATTTGCTCTCAAATTTTATGTGCACAAGAGCTCAACAAAGAACGAAAATGTGGTTGCAAGTAGGCTTGATTGCATATGCAAGTTCGAAAGTGTAGTCGGGGCTGAATGCATAGTGAGTTTTTGTGAGGGTTTGATAATGAAGGAAGCATATCCTTATATAAAAGACACTATAAGAAATGGAGGGATAAGATTGAGAGGTGTAAAAGAGGTCGGCTATGATTAGAGGGTAGGTAGAGAAAATAATAAAATAATGAAAGGGTAGGTAGTGTATGAATTAAGAGATGAATGACATGTGTCATAGGTAGAAAAGGCTAATGAATTAATTAAATAAATAAAGATTTATTTAATTAATAGAAGAAGTGGGATCAATTAAATAAATAAGATATTTATTTAATTTAAGAAAAGGATAATTTAAATAAATAAATGTATTTATTTAAATGAGAAATAAGGCTAGAAGAGGATAAATGAATTAATTAAATAAATAAAGATGTATTCAATTAATAGAAGAATTAGGCTTAAGATAATTAAATAAATAAAATATTTATTTAATTAGACTGGACTATTTTAGGTGTCTACACCCTCCATTCTGGGAATTACGCTAGGGGTCGAGGTATGTGTGGCATCCAATAGCTGAATGCTCCTATCACAGACACCGACTAGAGCAATTTCCCTAGAATTTTATCGGTTCATGCCACAAACAGCAAACAAAGAAAAAGATAATGCCCATCATAGCTGCTCTAGTCACTTGTGGACATCCTTGAGTAGCATATGAACATAATCTGTCACTAATTGATAAAAGATAAAGACTGACCTAGACAAAATTCAGCAGCTATACTGACCTTGTGCCTTTGTTCTCAGTTGCTTGATGTGATAGTTGATCATGTCTGATCTCATAAAGTTGTAGACCCTGTTTAAGACTGACCTGTCTAATTTTGAGTGTACCCTCTTCCATTTAAGACAATATAATGATCACTTTGATATGGATATGATACGATTGATAAGACAGTTTGATCAGTGGATTGCAGATGTTTGACTGGATAGTCATATCCTTTGTTAACTTCATGCGAGGTGTTTGCTGGATATCTGCTAGGGTATTTGTTTCTCACAAGACATTTTATTGCAAGTTTTTTGATTGATTGATTTTCTATTTTTAGTTCTTTTCCAAGAGCCTTTTCGATGCTTTTGGATTATGTAGATCGCTATTTGAATGTTTTTTATTGATTTTTTCAGGACTTTATCCGATGTTTTTGGATTTTGTAGGATTGTTATGCAAATGTTTTTGGTATTTTTTATGGATTTCACTGTTTTTGGATTTTGAGTTTTTCAATGTTTTTGGATTTTGAGTTTTTCATTGTTTTTGGATTTTGTTGAAGGACGTTATATGATTTTGGGGATTTTTTTAGTTATGCCCCCTATGTGCAAACCTGTATGACATGATGATCTGCCAAATGCATGTGGAAACAATGAGTTTTTGACATGACCTATATTAATGCAATATGCATGATGAAGATAAATTTCCTATTCGAACAAGGTTGACTGTGTTTGTTTTAGAATTTGTAATACACCAATTGAAATAGAGGTGCAAAACATTTCATAGATAAGAAGTCAATCGATCCCTAAGGCCCTTTGGAACATTCATCTCAACACACTTAGTGACTAGGATTTACAAATGGAGACGCGGAAAACTTCCCCATTGGTTCTTGAAACTTTGATCTTATTTTGCCCATGTGTGTGCAGATGAGTTAATTCCTGCTCTTGTGTTCACTAAAGATCCTTAGCATCCTATATGACTAGCTACATGGATTATCCTATCTTCAAAAGCATCCTGAATAGAGCCTCGCTGCCAACAAGCCTTGAGAGCTCCGACGAGGTTATAGACTATAATTTCTCAAATATTTCTCCATTGCCAGTAGACGTCCATAGCCCTGATGGAGTTACTTGCATGTTCCCATAGTCAAGCTTTTTGTCGCACTTGCATGTATGATATTTCAGTTATATATCATTGCTCTTTTGCCTTGAGATGAATATTTGGCATAGCATTTTTTTTATTTTTTTTCTTGCCTTGACTTGTAAGTAATGAAACCTACTTGGGTGTGATAATTACAACGGCACTGAAGTAGAATTTTAGATTTTTCACTAGTCATATGATCAACTAGGTGTCTAGAATGAATTAGAGATTTATTGTGTTTGAGATATAGAAATTGATAGATTTTGGGTTAACAAGTCTCAAATAGTGAAATCACTACCCAACGATAAGTAAAGCATCGTCACAGGGTAATGTTGTGAATGACTAATCTCAGGACCTCATAGACTTCATGTCTGAATATCTAAGAAAGGAGATGACCCTTGTTTCTCTTGAATGCAAACGAATGAAAAACTTGAACAGTTGCCTTGTGTTCTTGATGCTCTAATATGAAAATGTAGAAACTTCGAGGATGCGATACATTTGAAAAAGGAAACTATATGTAATGCAATGCTTTGAATAATATGATATGCAATGTGGAAAGTAAAACCTAGACTACACAGCCCTTAGGTATAGTATCATTTAAGGTGCATGTTGTTCATAGGCTTAGAGAGTGGATCTCCCTCCATGGTAGCCAAATTATATGCTCCATTGCCTATGACCCTTGTTATGGTAGACTCTGATAACATAAAGACTTGATTGTTTGAATGACTTTGTGTATTTTCATCCTGTATAAGCCTTATTTGATACCTTGATATGACACTTTTTGGTGGGCTAGAATCATGTAGTAATAAGAACTCATAGTCCTGAGAGTTTGTCTCACTTTCCATATATGTTTCATCATGTGAGATATCATCACTTATTTCTTCTTGTTCCTGTCATTTATTATGTTGTAGATTGACTGGTCTTCTTTGGACATTAGTTACCCTTCTTAAGCCCGATATAAGCCTTTGCAATCTTTCTTCATCGGATTCGTTAGATTGAGCATGAGTCATTTCTCGTGGTAGAATTAGTGATAATAACGATGGATGAGATTCAGTTGGTGGTGGTAAACCTGCCTCTATTGCAACATTAGCATGTACTGTTATGTCAAAAATTACATCATTTTGTGATTGAGTGCTAGGTTCTTGTAGGAGTTGTCTCATGTCTTCCCCATCTGATTCCGCACTAGGCAATGTGGGTACTTGATTATTTGTTTGAGATGAAGATGGAAGTGCCTATGTGGACAAATCCCTTTGTGGTATGTAGTATGACGGTTTCCTTGGTCAATTTAATATATCAAGAGTATGTCGTCTTGCTTTTGTGATATGTTGTACATGCTTATATCCCAATCCTTGATTCCATGGATTATCATTAGGAACAATAGGCTCTAGTCTTCCTTGTTTATGTAACCCAAGGCCTATGGTACCATCATATCCATGTCTCTGGAGCATTTTGAATCGATTGCCATATTGATCTGTGGGTATTCTTGGTATGGTCATGTGATCTTCTTCTCTATATATCCAAAGGTTAACATCTTCGTTCAGGGATTCTTCTTGTAAGTCACCCCATCTAATGAAAGAGCATGAGTTTGTGTATCTGACAATTTCTTTTCCTTTGTCTTGTTTTTATACTGTATTGTGAGGTTTCCCAAAAGACTTAGGAGATAGAGACAATTGTTTCCCACTTAAATTATTTGCAATAGAATACTCTCCATAACTCATATCTTGTATTTGTAAGGTTGATGTTGAAGGTATATCCTTTTTTGTTTATGTGATTTTTAATGCCTTCAGTTGTGTAATAAGAAGTGTTGCTTGATTAATAGGTACCTGATTATCCACACTATCTTTCAAGTAATTGCAATGTTGGAAGGGATTTGGATCACCCTTTATGGTGATTTCAATACCATTGTATGGGAATTTGACACACTGATGAAATGTGGATGGTACTGCTTGCATGGTGTGGATCCATGGGTGGCCCAATAACATGTTATATCCCAGTTCTCTGTCCAAGACTTGAAAAGTGACCTCTGTTGTAATAGGTCCCACTTGTACGGGTAATATTACAATGCCTTTTGATGGACGTTCTTCATCATCATATACCTTGATATTTATCCTCTTGGATGAATCAATGTGAAGTTTAGAATATCCTAGTTCCTTAACCACTTTTAAAGTACAAATGTTGAGATTGACTCCTCCGTCTACGAGTACTCTTCTGATGCTTCTCTTATGAATTTAAGCTTCCAGATGTAGTGGGTCATTATGAAGCAGTCTATCACTAGGAATATCTTGTTCTGTGAATGCAATACGTGTGTCTTGTGTCAAATTTCCTACCATAGACTGGAAGGCATTTTCATCTATATCTTTGTCTACTACTGAATCTTGAAGTGCTTTATCCAGTATAGATCTGTGAGTGGGCGAAATACGCAATAGTTTGAATAATGATATTTGTGTTGGAGTTTTCTTAAGTTTCTCAACAACATTGTAAGTCCCTACTGCTAGTGGATGATTTGGTGGTATCCCTTGTAAAGTTACCTTTGATCTGCGAGTAACCACTACACAGTCTCTGTCTCTGGGAGTTATGGTGATTGTAGTGACTGTATCATTTGGCTTACAAGATTTGTCAGTATCATAAGTTGTTTTATCAAGACTTATGTTAAATCCCTCTTCATAGTATTTATGTGTATGTTTGACATCCATGATGTGTTCTATGAGTTCATCTTCAAACCAACCTGAGTGACATAGTTGATCATGCCCTCAGTCTCTAAGACAAAGATTTCTATCATCATCATACTTTGGTGCCTCTGATATCATGCAAATTTGGTTATCATCTGTGTGAGTATCTAGATATTGCTCATCTTGATCAAATGTTTCTTGTGAATCATTGTTTTCTATATCTCCTGAGCTAATGGCAAGAATAGTGTAATCGTATGAGACCTTTGTGTAGTTGGTTGTATTGTCTTGGGTACCTGATGTGGTAGCTTTCCCTTTGTCATGTTTAACAAAAGGATTGGCATTATGTGAACTGGTATGAGGACATAATGACATTGTGTGTTGTCATTGATGTCAATATGATGAAGAGAAGAGAACTGGTATAACACTGTGAACCGACATTTGTGCCAAAGTGAAGCAGTGTGTTTGTTCAAGGTGAACCGGCATATGGTTATGGGAATCGGCACATGGAAGCGTTGTATGACTACTGGTTGGTAGTATCAACTTCAGGGTTTCTGGTTGAAGTGCTTCAAGCCTGTGTGGCTCAACTGGTGACTTTGTGTGATGAGTTAGCATGATAACAAAGAATAGATCATGTTGCCACATAAGCCTTGTGTGCACGAAGGATCTTGCATGAAGGAGATTGTTCCTATCTACCTCGGGAATGTGTGAAGTCTGTAAACGGTGATAACGTGTGATGGGTTATCAGCCACCATGAAATCGGTGGAAAACGAACAATGGAGATTAATGCAGTGTGCTCAACGGTCAGGATTGAACCATTTGAATTCCTTAACCTAATAGGTTTAGGATTTAGGGTTTATGCTACCAACCTATCTATTTTCCTATAAGGTCGATGTTGTGATTCTTTCTAGGGTTGTTGGCAAAAGTTGTGTGTGTGTATCCAAGAGAAGACATACGTGATTCTTGCCAGACCAAAGGAGAGAAGTGATACCTGCAGAGTGTAAATGCAGAAGGTGAAGAGGAGCTTAAGCGGATCTGCATTGGCATTGAGTGTTGTTACTAGATCATTGTAATACCTATTGATCTCTAACCACTTCAATAGTTGAGAAATCCCCTAACAGGGTAGCTTTAATCGGCTTGCTGTAAATCCTTTAACAGGGTGACTCAAAACTATTGAGTTCTTGAAATCCTCTAACAAGGTAACCTTTAACAGGGTTTAACCCTTAACCGGGTATTCTAGCCATCCCTTAACCAGGTGATCCCTAATAGGATTGGTTCCTAACAGAACCTATTGTATCAGTCTTTAACCAGACAAGGCTCCTAACAGAGTAGACTTCTAAAGAATCCAAAAACAAGTTTGTGGGTATTGATCCCCACCGTGGTTTTTCCCAGTTGGGTTTCCACGTGAAAAATATGTGTGTCATGTGTGATGTCTTCTTCATGTGATGCTATGTTGTTTTTTTGTCAAGAGGTGAATCATGTTGATCTAGTTGCTTATATGTACATCTTTGATGGTAGATTACCTGTTCATGCATTAGGGTGAAATGGAAATGAAGTGTTAGATTGTGTGAGAAGATAAGTGTCAACCGATTTATGCTTGTCTCAGTTACTCTAGGTTTTGCCGGTTGTACTCCATTTAAGGACCGGTGTTACTATTTGTCTGTCAAAGCATAGTGTCTACAGACAAACCGGTTCAAGAGTGTGTTTTTGTCTATACAGATTCACCCCCCCCCCTCTCAGTACCGGTTTGGTACTATTCGTTCATCATTGAGTTATAAATTGGTATTAGAGCATACTCCAGGTCCTCTGTGTTATAAGCTTAACCGCTTGAGGTAAAGATCCCAATCTAATGATGAAGAGGGAAGGTCCAAAGTTTAACAGAGAAAATTTTAGTATATGGAAAGATAGAATGAAGATATACATCAGAAGCATGGGTGCTCCTACCGGTACTCTCACCGATGACCAAAAGAGAGAGATGCAGGAGAATGGGCAAGTCATGGAAGCCCTAATTAGTAGTTTATCTAACATTGAGTTTATTGATGTCTAAGATAAGGTAAATCCCAAAGAGGTATGGGATACTCTTGAAAATATCTATGGTGGTGATGAGCATGTAAAACAAGCTAAGGAAGAAAGCCTTAGAGGGAAGTTTGAAGAAATGTGGATGGTTGAAGGTGAGACCATTCAATAGTATGGAATAAGAATCAAAACCATTGTTGGAGATATCAAGAGTGCAGGTGGTAAAATGGAAGACTCCACTATGGTAAGCAAATTCCTGAGATCCCTATTGCTAGTCTATGCAATAACAATTGCTGCTATTCAAGAGCTGAGATCAATAGACAAGACTAAGGTGTCCCTAGACTCCATCATTGCAAAGTTGATAGCCTATGAGCTAAATAGTTTTGATGGCAGTGTTCAAAAGACTGAATCAGCTTTTAAAGCTTTTGTTGTACCATCCAGAAAAGGAAAAGAAGCTAGCACCAGTGGTGAACCAAGACAGAGCAGAGAAATGGATGGTGAGGAGATTCTGATGGCATTTGAAGCTCTCCTTGCCAAGAAACTTCCTAAAGGAACCGGCAAATATAGAGGTAAGCTTCCTTTGAAATGCTTTTCTTGTAACCGGATAGGACATATTATTGTAAACTGTCCTAATGGCGACAACAAGGACAAATTGGAAAGGTTCAAGAAATTCAAAGGAGGAAACCAGAGAAACTATTTTGTGGCAGTTGATGAAGGTGTCATAGATGAGGAATCAGAGGATGAAGAAAATGAAGATATTGTGTTTGTTGCTTTCAAGGAAGATATGTTAGACAAGAAGGCTCTTGTCTCCTGATTTGATAATTCCAATGAGTGGATTATTGACAGTGGTTGTTCTCACCATATGACTGGTGACCGGAGAAAGTTTCTATCCTTGGAAGAGTATGATGGTGGTGTGGTTCACTTTGGTAATGATGCACCATGCATGGTCAAAGGTAGAGGGTCCATCTCTCTGAATGGAAAGAGTAGTGCTGACAATGTGTACTGGGTTGATGGTCTCAAACACAACCTTTTGAGTGTTGCCTAGCTGAATGACAGTGGTCTCACTCTAGAATTCAAGAATGGAGTGTGCAGAATCAAAGGAATGAATGGTGAATTGGTGGCCACCGGCATGCAGACCAAAGGTAACCTATTTCAGCTGAATGCAAATATAAGTACATGTCTTATGGCTAGATTCAATGATAGCTAGATATGGCATAGGAGACTCTGCCATGTAAACTTTGATAACATTGTGAAGGCTAGTAAGATCAAGGTAGTTAGAGGGTTTTCGATGCTAAGAAAACTAGATAATACCTTGTGCAGAGAGTGTTAATTGGGGAAAATGTCTTCCTCAACCTTTAAAGGTAAATCTTTCATTGCTGACAATCTGCTTGATCTTGTGCATACTTATTTGTGTGGTCCTATGAAAACTAGGAGTGTGCAGGGTGATAGGTACTTCATGATTCTCACTTATGACTGCTCAAGAATGATGTGGGTCACATTCTTGAAAGATAAGTTTGAAGCTTTTGTAAAGTTAAAATCTTTCAGAGCATTAGTGGAGAAGGAAAGCGGTAAAAGGATCAAGTGCCTGAGAACTGATCAAGGAGGGGAATTCACTTCCGGTGAATTCAACAAGTACTGTGAATAACATGGCATCAAGAGGCAACTGTCTACCCCCTGGACTCCACAGTAGAATGGCCTAGCAAAGAGGAATAACTAGACTATGGTTGAATCAGCTAGAACCATGTTGATTCAAGGAAAGGTAGCTCACACCTTTTGGAGGGAAGCGGTGAGCACTGCAATCTACACAATGAACCAGGTACTCATCAAGAAAGGTAAGGATAACACTCCTAATGAGTATTGGACTGGCAAGACACCTGTGGTTAGCTACTTTAGAGTGTTTGGTATCAAATGTTACATCAAGAGGAGTGAACACTAGAGCAAATTTGATGCTAAATGTGATGAGGGAATATTCCTAGGGTATTCCACCAAGAGCAAAGCTCTCAAGTGTTTCAATAATAGGACTCAGAGAATTATGGAAAGTATCAATGTAAGAGTTGATGAAACCTCTGAGAAAACTAAGGAAACCAGTAGTGAGCAAGCGGTAAATGAACTGGTTGCAACCTTCTGGGAACCGGTTGTCAGTCAACCAAGTACCAGTAACGGTGTTCCTACACCGGCAGATGTAGATGCTGATACTGATGGAGATGAGGATGAAGAAGAAAAGCAAGATGAGTCTATCAAGACCATTCCTCGGTATATCAAGCTGAATCATGATCCTAAGCAGATCATAGGAAATAAGGATGCAGGAATCCTTACAAGAAGAAAGGTCAGAGAAAACTCATGTATGATCTCTGAATTTGAGCCTAAATCATTCAAAGAGGCACATAAAGATGAAGACTAGATCAAGGCAATGGAAGAGGAACTTGACCAGATAGAGAAAAATGGTACATGGTCTTTGGTAACCAGACTGGAGCATAAAAATGTCAATGGTACCAAATGGGTCTTCAGAAATAAGCTGAATGAAGATGGCACAGTGATTAGGAACAAAGCCAGATTGGTGTGCAAAGGATATACCCAAGAAGAAGGAGAAGACTATGGAGAAACCTTTGCTCCTATAGCCAGATTGGAAGGAGTTTGTATGCTTCTTGCATATGCAGCTTTTAAAGGTTTCAAAGTATATCAAATGGATGTAAAATCTGCATTCCTAAATGGTGTACTTGAAGAGGAGGTGTATATAGAGAAACCGGATGGGTTTGCCCTATCTGAAGACAGTGACATGGTATGTAGGCTACATAAAGCCTTATATGGTCTAAAGCAGGCACCTAGAGCTTGGTATGAACATCTGCATTCCCATCTTGTGAAGATTGGATTTGAGAGAACAAGTGAAGATAGTAATATCTACTTGAAGTCTGAAGGAGATCAAATCCTGATCTGTGAGGTATTTGTTGATGACATTATCTTTGGTGGAGATGACAAGATGAGTCATGAGTTTGCAGATGAGATGAAGAAAGAGTTTGAGATGTCACTAATAGGGGAGATTAAGTTCTTCATTGGACTGCAGATCCGGCAGATGAAAGATGGAATCTTTATCACTCAGTCCAAGTATGTCAAAGAGGTGTTGAAGACCTTTGGCATGGAAGATAAACCAATTGGTACACCGATGGTGACCGGTTGTAAACTATCCAAAGAGGATGACTCAGCATTGGTTGATGAGAAGGAATACCAATCAATGATTGGTAAGTTGCATTATGTAGTGCATAGCAAACCAGATATTGCACATGCAGTAGGCATTACTTCAAGGTTCTAGAAAAGCCCAAGAGAATCCCACTTGGTTGCAGTCAAGTGGATTCTTAGGTATTTGAAGGGAACTATTGACTATGGATTGTGGTATCCATATAGCAAGGATTTCAACTTGAAAGTATACACAGATGTTGATTGGGAAGGTAATGTAGATGATCGGAAAAGCACAACCGGGAGTGCATTCTTTCTCGGTGGTAGACTGGTCTCATGGATGAGTAAGAAGCAGAGTTGTATCTCTCAGTCTATAGTGGAAGTAGAGTATGTTGCAGCTTTCATGAACTGTACTCAGACAATTTGGATGAAGCATGTATTAAATGGCTTCAAAGTTATTGTATCTGAACCAGTAAGTATATTTTGTGACAATACTAGTGCAATTAATATCTCCAAGAATCATGTTTTACATTCTAGAACCAAGCACTTTGAGCTTAAGTATCATTTCTTGAGGGAAAAGGTTCAGAACAAAGAGATTGCACTAGAACATGTTTCCAGTAAGGAGCAGTTAGCAGACATATTCACCAAGCCTCTCCCAAAGGCTACATTTATGTTCTTAAGAGTTGAATTAGGGGTGTTACCCCTTCAGGAGGTAAAGTAAAAGCATATGCTCCACATCAATCAGGTATTGCATAGTCAAAATTATTTTGGATTGATGTGTTGAAGGATGCTACTCCTCAGGGGGAGTAGCATAATGGAATAGGGAAGCTTGTGCCTCCACTTTGGCATTGTTGTCAAAGGGGGAGAAGATGTGAAGCGGAGAAGATATCTGCAGAAATTGGGGGTGCAGATGTGAAGCGGAGAGATATCTTTGTATATTGCCATCAATGCCAAAGGCGGAGATTGTTGGCATTATGTGAACTGGTATGAGGACATAATGACATTGTGTGTTGTCATTGATGTCAATATGATGAAGAGAAGAGAACTGGTATAACACTATGAACCGACATTTGTGCCAAAGTGAAGCGGTGTGTTTGTTCAACATGAACCGATATATGGTTATGGGAACTAGCACATGGAAGCGTTGTATGACTACCGGTTAGTAGTCTCAACTTCAGGGTTTCTGGTTGAAGTGCTTCAAGCCTGTGTGGCTCAACCGATGACTTTGTGTGATGAGTTAGCATGATAACGAAGAACAGATCATGTTGCCACATAAGCCTTGTGTGCACGAAGGATCTTGCATGAAGGAGATTGTTCCTATCTACCTTGGGAATGTGTGAAGTCTGTAAATGGTGATAACATGTGATGGGTTATCAGTTGCCATGAAATCGGTGGAAAATGAACGATGGAGATTAATGCAGTGTGCTCAATGGTCAAGATTGAACCATTTGAATTCCTTAACCTAATAGGTTTAGGGTTTAGGGTTTATGCTACCGACCTATTTGTTTTCCTATAAGGTCGATGTTATGATTCTTTCTAGGGTTGTTGGCAAAAGTTGTGTGTGTGTATCCAAGAAAAGAGATACGTGATTCTTGCCAGACCAAAGGAGAGAAGTGATACCTGCAGAGTGTAAGTGCAGAAGGTGAAGAGGAGCTTAAGCGGATCTGCATTGGCATTGAGTGTTGTTACCAGATCATTGTAATACCTGTTGATCTCTAACCACTTCAATAGTTGAGAAATCCCCTAACAGGGTAGCTTTAATCAGCTTGTTGTAAATCCTTTAACAGGGTGACTCAAAACCATTGAGTTCTTGAAATCCTCTAACAAGGTAACCTTTAACAGGGTTTAACCCTTAACCGGGTATTCTAGCCATCCCTTAACCGGGTGATCCCTAACAAGATCGGTTCCTAACAGAACCTATTGTATCTGTCTTTAACCGGACAAAGCTCCTAAAAGAGCGGACTTCTAAAGAGTTCAAAAACAAGCTTGTGGGTATTCATCCCCACCATAGTTTTTCCCAATTGGGTTTCCACGTGAAAAATATGTGTGTCATGTGTGATGTCTTCTTCATGTGATGCTATGTTGTTTTTTTGTCAAGCGGTGAATCATGTTGATCTAGTTGCTTATATGTACATCTTTGATGGTAGATTACTTGTTCATGCATTAGGGTGAAATGGAAATGAAGTGTTAGATTGTGTGAGAAGATAAGTGTCAACCGGTTTATGCTTTTCTCAGTTACTCTAGGTTTTGCTGGTTGTACTATGTTTAAGGACTGGTGTTACTATTTGTCTGTCAAAGCACAATGTCTGCAGACAAACCGGTTCAAGAGTGTGTTTTTGTCTGTACTGATTCACCCCCCCCTCTCAGTACCGGTTTGCTACTATTCGTTCATCATTGAGTTATCATTTTTATCAAGATTTATGTTAAATCCCTCTTCATAGTATTTATGTGTATGTTTGACATCCATGATGTGTTCTATGAGTTCATCTTCGAACCAACCTGAGTGAGATAGTTGATCATGCTTCCAGTCTCTGAGACAAAGATTTTAATCATCATCATACTTTGGTGCCTCTAATATCATGCAAATTTGGTTATCATCTGTGTGAGTATCTAGATATTGCTCATCTTGATCAAAAGTTTCTTGTGAATCATTGTTTTCTATATCTCTTGAGCTAATGGCAAGAATAGTGTAATCGTATGAGACCTTTGTGTAGTTGGTTGTATTGTCTTGGGTACCTGATGTGGTAGCTTTCCCTTTGTCATGTTTAACAAAAAGATCCTTAAAAATTGTATGATTTGTGTTTGCTGAGGTTTTATCAATATCAATTGTGATGTCCCCTTAGTTTATCATATCTTAGACCAAGTTTTTCAATTTGTAGCAACTTGTTGTTTTGTGACCTTTAGTCCGATGATAATCACAGAAATCATTATTGATGCCCTCCTAAATGGCACAAGGTTAGTCTATGATCAAAGAACACAAAAACACACAAAACGTTAGTGTTAGTCAATCTAAAACTAAACATATGAAGGCATTCCAAAAGAGACACAAAGAGACATGCTAATATATCTAATAAGTAAAACAAAGATTGTTGGGAAAAATGCTGTCTCAACCTTCCATTTATGTGAGGTTACTATTTATAGTAAGTTTTTATTTGAGCACGAAATGGTGTGAAACTCTCCCTGAAGCTTCTGGTTGGCTAGATAAGCATTCCGGTAAAGTTTCGTCGCAAGGTCACAGCTAGTTTTGAAGATATTAAAGTTTTCGTCTTGGAGGGGTGCAATAAAATGTTTAAACTTAATTTTGGGGACTTTAGAGGCTCTGAAACGCCCTGAAAAGTTGCCATAACTGGTGAAGCTGGTTACGAGGTGATAGAGCACTTCGCGAGCTTTCCGGCGCTTCAAACGGTTCGTCAATCGGACACCCGGTTCTCAAGTTATGGCCTCCGGAAGTTTGTACTCCTGAAATAGGAAAAATAATTTGTATCGGATACATAAATGAGCTGTAAAAGGGAGCGACACGTGTTGATGTGTGCTTTAACATGTCATAGAAGGGAGATAAGGTCGGCTACACCTTATTGGGTGGTTTTAGCCCATGGTTTTGTAATACCGTTTGACGGTTTCTTGTATTGTATCTCCTATTTATGAGGTGTGTGAGATAAAGGTTGAGTGTAAGAGTCCTATGGCTATTGAGTTGCCTCTGAATCTCTATTTAGTGCTACTCCTGCGAAGAGCTTGCTCTGTAAGTATTTTGTAATCTGTTTTTGATTGCTGAATAAAATATTGAGCTTCTTTTGGAGGGTGGGGTTTTTGTCCCGAAAGGGTTTTCCCCACGTAAATCACTGTGTTGTGGTATGAATGTTATTATATCTATTTCTATTTTCTGTAATTGTTGTAACGATCTGAAAAAGTTTTGCATTACCCTCCTCTCAAGGTTAGTGTAGGAAGTTGTTTCCGCTACTTTACTTCCTTACAAAGATCATGAGACATCTCCAACTGCCTCTTAGCATGGTCTTAGCTTCTTCTCCCTTGTTCCTCTCCTCTCCAAGTTCCAAAATAGTGTAGCTCTCAGCAGCTTTTTGCACTATGTATGCTTATGGAGGATTGAGATTGTAGTATAGCTCTAAATGTGAAATAAAAAGCTAATATTAATGCTAAAATGATGTATTTTAACCAAAAAGACAAGAGGTTAGATTGCTTATGCTAAAATGCTCTCTAAAATGTCTATAGCTTAGATGCATACAAGTTTTCAGGATCTGGATTATGAAGGAATGGGCTCTATTTATAGGAAAAATGGAGCAATGGATGGCCAGGATTGAAGGGTTTAATCAAGGGTCAAGCTTGAAAGTTGGGGATCCATGTGCACAATTGGCACCAATAAAATAGTGACAAGTGTCAACACAGGATTGGGTTGAGAAAAGAGGTTGGAGGCATTAAAGGCCTGAGAAGACCTCATGGTTATCTAAAGGCTAAGGGTCAAGTCTAAATTAGGATTACCCACTGGATTAGGAGTTAATGCAAGGATAAACCTTTGTGCAAATGATTAAGAGATAATCATGGTCAAAGCATTAAAGGCCTGATGAGACCCTTGGGTTGGGTAGAGGTTGAGTCAAAACAAATGTTTTAACCATGTGGGAGGGTTGAATTAACCATTAATGGTTATTGGAGACTTTGGGGATTAAGTGGTTGAAAGTTGGAAGCCTTCAATGGTTATCAAAGACTTTGAGCCATTTAGTGGTTGAAGGTTGAAAGCCTTGTTGGGAAAAATGATGTCTCAACCTTGCATTTATGCGAGGTTACTATTTATAGTAAGTTTTTATTTGAGCACGAAACGGTGCGAAACTCTCCCTGAAGCTTCTGGTTGGCTAGA
Organism: Cryptomeria japonica; assembly: GCF_030272615.1. Taxonomy (NCBI): domain Eukaryota; kingdom Viridiplantae; phylum Streptophyta; class Pinopsida; order Cupressales; family Cupressaceae; genus Cryptomeria; species Cryptomeria japonica. Next base: position 274,832,152 of record NC_081411.1, on the reverse strand, counting down.
TAAGCATTCCGGTAAAATTGCGTCGCAAGGTCACAGCTAGTTTTGAAGATATTAAAGTTTTCATCTTGGAGGGGTGCAATAAAATGTTTAAACTTAATTTTGGGGACTTTAGAGGCTCCGAAACGCCCTGAAAAGTTGCCGTAACCGGTGAAGCGGGTTACGAGGTGATAGAGCACTTCATGAGCTTTCCGGCGCTTCAAACGGTTCGTTAATCGGACACCCGGTTCTCAAGTTATGGCCTCCGGAAGTTTGTACTCCTGAAATAGGAAAAATAATTTGTATCGAATACATAAATGAGCTGTAAAAGGGAGCGACACGTGTTGATGTGTGCTTTAACATGTCATAGAAGGGAGATAAGGTTGGCTACACCTTATTGGGTGGTTTTAGCCCATGGTTTTGTAATACCGTTTGACGGTTTCTTGTATTGTATCTCCTATTTATGAGGTGTGTGAGATAGAGGTTGTGTGTAAGAGTCCTATGGCTATTGAGTTGCCTCTGAATCTCTGATTAGTGGTACTCCTGTGAAGAGCTTGCTCTGCAAGTATTTTGTAATCTGTTTTTGATTGCTGAATAAAATATTGAGCTGCTTTTGGAGGGTGGGGTTTTTCTCCCGAAAGGGTTTTCCCCACGTAAATCATTGTGTTGTGGTATGAATGCTATTATATCTATTTCTATTTTCTGTAACTGTTGTAATGATCTGAAAAAGTTTTGCATTACCCTCCTCTCAAGGTTAGTGTAGGAAGTTGTTTCCGCTACTTAACTTCCTTACAAGTGGTATCAGAGCCTGATCACCTTTGGTTTCAATTGTGGGCTGTTGGGTTTTTTGAACTAATCCAGATTTGAGTGGGAGCTTGTGCAGAAGACACTTTTTTATCCTGTTGCAGGAATATTCAGATGGCGAGTTCGTCAGGGAGAATAGAGGTGGAGAAATTTAATAGAAGTAATTTTGAGATGTGGAAGCTGAAGATGGAAGATCTGCTAATAGATCGAGATCTTTGGGATGCTGTTGATGCGAATGTCCAAAGGCCCTCAGATCCTACTGCGGCAGCTCAGTATGATGTTATGGACCGAAAAGTCAAGGGTCTAATCAGACTGTGCCTGGCAGACTCTGTTCTAATCAATGTCCATGAAGAGAACTCTGCAAAGAAGCTATGGACTAAGCTTGGTGAGATGTATCAAGTGAAATCTTTATTAAATCAAATTTTCTTAAGAAAGAAATTGTATTCCTTGAAGATGGAAGAGGGTGGACGAATTGCAGACCACCTAGAAGCACTCAATATGATTGTGGCTCAATTAGTATCCGTCGGTGTTAAGATGGATGAGGAGGAGAAATGTCAGATCTTGCTTTGTTCTTTGCCTGATTCGTGGGATTCTCTTGTTATGGCTATCGGTAGTACTTCTGTTGTTTTGAAATCTGAAGACGTGGTGGGTGCCCTACTCGGTGAAGAGATGCGAAGGAAGGTATCCATCAGTTCAAAGGAAGCCCTAACCGTTCGTGGAAGACCTAAGGAGAAAGGCAAGAAGAATGAGAAGCGCGGCAAGTCCAAATCCAAAGGGAGATCGAAATCTCCTGGAAAGTCCAAAGTCATTTGCTGGAATTGCGGTAAACCGGGTCACATCCGTAAGGACTGCAAAGAAGAAAAGAAGAAGAAAAAGAAAAAGTTCGATTCTGATTCTGAGTCCGACAAGGAAGATGGCGATGCCTTTATTGCAGCTTTGGCGACTCATGCAGGTAATGATGCCTGGCTAATTGACTCAGGTGCATCTTTTCATATGACTTCCAATAGAGATTGGTTTTCTGAATATGAAGGATTTAATGGAGGTAAGGTGTACTTGGGTGATGATTCACATCTAGACATTGTTGGTCGAGGTAAAGTTAGAATCAGGTTTTCTGATGGTAGAATAAAAAGGATTAATGGTGTGCTGCATATCCCTGGATTAAAACGAAACCTGTTATCTGTGAGAAAACTGATAGATGCAGGTGTGCAGGTAGTCTTTTCTGAAGCGGGATGTAAGATGATTAAGGGTGCTATGGTAGTTGCTAGAGGTGTCAGGTTTGGCACTTTGTATAAGCTTGAAGCATACACTGTTGAGTGTAATAGCACTTCTGTAAAAAGTAAATCTGTGGATACCTCACTGGAAGATTTGAAGGTTTCACCTTCAGCAGATGGAAATGGTTTTTGGGTACCTAAGGGTGCACTTTCGTCTGAAGCAAAGTTACCTGCAGAGAAGACTATGTTATGGCACCAGAGACTTGGCCACATTGGAGAAAAGGGTCTAAGGACCTTGAAAAATAAAAACCTTGTTGAAGGTTTGAATGACTGTAACCTTGACTTTGATTTCTGTGAGCATTGCATTTATGGAAAACAAAACCGCGTTCAGTTTTACTCGAGTTCTCATAAAACTTGTGGTGTTTTGGATCTTATCCATTCTGATGTGTTTGGTCCAGTAGATGTCTCTTCGATTGGAAAATCCACATATTATGTTTCATTTATTGATGATTTTAGTAGAAGGACATGGGTTTATTTTCTAAAGAGTAAATCTGAAGTTTTTAGTCGTTTTAAAGAATTTAAAGCAATGGTTGAGTTGCAGACTGGAAAGAAAATAAAATGTTTGAGAACTGATAATGGCGGTGAGTTTTGCTCTAATGATTTTGATAGATTCTGTAAAGACTGTGGAATTAACAGGCAGAAGACAACTCCGTATTCTCCACAGCAGAATGGAGTTGCAGAAAGAATGAACAGGACACTGATGGAAAAGGCTAGGAGTATGTTGAGTGGTGCTGGTCTCGAACAAAAGTTTTGGGCTGAAGCTGTTGCCACTGCTTGCTACCTGATTAACAGGTCTCCTACATCAGCTCTTGTTGATAAAACGCCTATGGAAGCATGGTCAGGTCACAAGCCTTCATTGAGACATCTTAGAGTTTTTGGTTGCGAGGCATATGCACATGTGCCAAAGGAGAAGCGAACAAAGTTGGAGAACAAGGCTGTGAAATGTATCTTCATCGGGTATAGTTATGGTGTGAAAGGATACAAGCTTTGGGATCCTGTTGCACAAAAGGTAATTCACAGTAGAAGTGTTATTTTTAGAGAAATTAAGTCTCCTTCTGTTACATTGCAGCCAGAACAGACTAAAAAAGAAGATGTGATTCAACTTCCTTCTACACCTGAAAGAGTTGAATCAAGACCCCTAGATAGGCAAGAATTTGAGGAGAGCTCGTCTAGCTCTGAATCTTCAGAAGAGGAGGAAGAACCTCCAACTCAGCTTGTTCGAAGGTCTACAAGACATAGACAACCACCTGAAAGGTATTCACCTGATGATTGGAGATGTATTTTTGCTCTGAATACTAGTGTGGATGAACCGAAATCTGTAGAAGAGGCATTAGGTATGAATGATGCAGAATCCTGGAAGATTGCTATGGAGGAAGAAATGGCAGCTTTGAAAAAGAATGATACATGGGATCTTGTACCATTGCCTGAAGGACGAAAACCTGTTGGTTGTAAATGGGTGTTCAAGAAAAAGATTGGTTCAGATGGAAGCATTGAGAAGTATAAAGCAAGGTTGGTTGCAAAAGGCTACTCTCAGGTTGAGGGTGTTGATTACGGTGAGATATTTTCTCCTGTTGCAAAAATGACGTCCATTAGATTTTTGCTTTCTATTGCTACTGCTTATGATTTAGAGGTTGAGCAAATGGATGTGAAAACTGCTTTCCTTCATGGTGATTTGGAGGAAGATATTTATATGACACAGCCGGAGCACTATGTGGTGAAAGGCAAAAGTAATTTGGTCTGTAAATTGAAAAAATCTTTGTATGGCCTCAAACAAAGTCCTAGGATGTGGTACCAGAAATTTGATACATATGTGTTGAGTTTGGGATTTGAACGTTCTAAATCAGATCACTGTGTTTATTATAAATCTTATGGTGATCATTTCTTATTCATTGCATTGTATGTTGATGATATGTTATTCATTGGTAAAGGGAAAGGTATGATTTCAGAACTGAAGTCTCAGCTCGCTGCTAAATTTGAAATGAAAGATCTTGGTGCAGCAAAGCACATTCTTGGGATGGAAATTAGAAGAGATAGGGCGAACAGAAAGCTATGGCTAGGCCAGAGTAAGTATGTGAATTCAGTGTTACAGAGGTTCAACATGCAGAATTGTAGACCATTGAGTGTTCCTTTTACAGTTGGAATGAAACTATCTGTTTCAGATTGTCCTACATCCCCATTGGAGATGGAAGACATGAGCAGAGTGCCTTACCAGAGTGCAGTTGGAAGCTTGATGTATGCTATGGTCTGTACTAGACCAGATATTGCCCAAGCAGTGGGAGTACTTTCTAGATATATGTCTAATCCTGGTAGAGTTCATTGGGATGCAGTCAAAAGAGTCTTCAGATATTTGAAGGGTACTTCAGAGTATTCTTTGTGTTATCATGGTAATTCAGTTGGAGACATGGCTTCCCTTGATATCCATGGTTATGTGGATTCAGATTGGGCAGGTGATATTGATAGCAGAAGATCCACCAGTGCTTATGTGTTTACTTTGTTTGGTGGTGCAATTAGTTGGATGAGTAAGCGACAAGCTGTGGTTGCTTTATCCACTACTGAAGCAGAGTATATGGCAGCTACTCATGCTTGTAAAGAGGCCATTTGGCTTAAGAGACTGTGTTCAGATATTGGAATAAAACAAGGTACAGTGACAATTTACTGTGACAGTCAGAGTGCAATTAGCCTAGCTAAGAACCCGACATTTCATGCCCGGACCAAACATATTGATGTTCAGTATCATTTTGTTAGAGATATGGTCGAAGATGGTAGGGTGAAGCTGGTTAAGGTGGACACTTTGATGAATGTTGCAGATGCTTTAACTAAGGCTGTGAGCACAAAGAAGTTCAGATGGTGTTCAGAGTCTATGGGCCTTATGGCCCCTAGCAATTGATTCATTGTGTTGACATTCCCTTCCGCTCATGCAAGGTGTTCGACAAGTGGGAGATTTGTTGGGAAAAATGGTGTCTCAACCTTGCATTTATGCGAGGTTACTATTTATAGTAAGTTTTTATTTGAGCACGAAACGGTGCGAAACTCTCCCTGAAGCTTCTGGTTGGCTAGATAAGCATTCCGGTAAAATTGCGTCGCAAGGTCACAGCTAGTTTTGAAGATATTAAAGTTTTCGTCTTGGAGGGGTGCAATAAAATGTTTAAACTTAATTTTGGGGACTTTAGAGGCTCCGAAACGCCCTGAAAAGTTTCCGTAACCGGCGAAGCGGGTTACGAGGTGATAGAGCACTTCACGAGCTTTCCGGCGCTTCAAACGGTTCGTTAATCGGACACCCGGTTCTCAAGTTATGGCCTCCGGAAGTTTGTACTCCTGAAATAGGAAAAATAATTTGTATCGAATACATAAATGAGCTGTAAAAGGGAGCGACACGTGTTGATGTGTGCTTTAACATGTCATAGAAGGGAGATAAGGTCGGCTACACCTTATTGGGTGGTTTTAGCCCATGGTTTTGTAATACCGTTTGACGGTTTCTTGTATTGTATCTCCTATTTATGAGGTGTGTGAGATAGAGGTTGTGTGTAAGAGTCCTATGGCTATTGAGTTGCCTCTGAATCTCTGATTAGTGGTACTCCTGTGAAGAGCTTGCTCTGCAAGTATTTTGTAATCTGTTTTTGATTGCTGAATAAAATATTGAGCTGCTTTTGGAGGGTGGGGTTTTTCTCCCGAAAGGGTTTTCCCCACGTAAATCATTGTGTTGTGGTATGAATGCTATTATATCTATTTCTATTTTCTGTAACTGTTGTAATGATCTGAAAAAGTTTTGCATTACCCTCCTCTCAAGGTTAGTGTAGGAAGTTGTTTCCGCTACTTAACTTCCTTACAAGCCTTTAATGGTTATCAAAGACTTTGAGGTTTTGAGAAGTGACTTCCCTTTGCTTAGGGATGTGACAAAGTTTAGAGGATGGATTAGGCTAATTAGGAAGGGTTTAGAAGAATCTAGAAGGGGATTAGATTTTGCGAGTGGATTTGGTGGGTGAGGGAAAATAGGATTTTATTTAAAATAAAAATTCATTTATTTCAAAATGTGTGCAAGTTGCATTTGTAGGAAAATGCAAGTGGGGGGGATAATGATTTAAATAAATGTTTTATTTAATTTATTTAAAAGAGGAATAGGGGGATTTAATTAAATAAATAGATTTTATTTATTTAATTGATTGTGAATTTGATTTAATGAATTAATTAAAATAAATTGAATAATTTATTTAATTAATAGAAGAATGTTTGGAGATGAATTAATTAAATATTAATTTAATTAACTGATGGCTAGTGGATTTTTAATCAAATAAATACGAAATATTCATTTAATTAAAGTTTCTTGTGAATCATTGTTTTCTATATCTCCTGAGCTAATGGCAAGAATAGTGTAATCGTATGAGACCTTTGTGTAGTTGGTTGTATTGTCTTGGGTACCTGATGTGGTAGCTTTCCCTTTGTCATGTTTAACAAAAGGATCCTTAAAAATTGTATGATTTGTGTTTGCTGAGGTTTTATCAGTATCAATTGTGATGTCCCCTTAGTTTATCATATCTTAGACCAAGTTTTTCAATTTGTAGCAACTTGTTGTTTTGTGACCTTTAGTCCGATGATAATCACAGAAATCATTATCAAAAGCGAATGCATGACAATACCTGTTCGATTGCGTGATACTTACAAATCGAATGCGTGAACCTGACAGAGTGTATGCATAATTCTAACAGACTGAATGCATAATGATAACAGATCAATTGCATAATAATAACATGTTGATCACGTGACAGACAGGCAGACAACAAAAAATTAGAAAAATGAAAAATAAAAGAAAACTAAACCTGATCAGCAACCTGCAAAACCAACTGTGAGGTCCTAGCCAAATCTCTCATCATCCATTCAATATTTATTAGATCATATTTAACTTGATGAGAAAGAACTAAGATGTTATATCTATCAAAGGCTAGTTGTTCTTCTGAATCTTGTATCTGCTTTTCTGCTTGCAGAACCTTTTGATAGCATTTGACTTCTCTTCTTTGTTCTTTCGTCCTTCTTGCACCTAAAATCTTGAACTGTACCTTTGTTGCCATAAATTGTTATAATCAAATAATGAAATAGAAGTAATCTGTTTCTAGATTAACCCAATTTTAGACAGAATTAGACAGATCAAATAACAGATACAATAAAAAATTAAACAACAATTTTCCCTACGAATGTGTAATCTAGAAAGGGCAATTGCGTGACCTAGAAAGGGCGATTGTGTAACCCTATCGGAGCGAATGTGTGACCTCGAGGGGTCGAATGCATGGTGCTATCTATGTGATTGCATGATGATGTAAGCGGGATTGCATGATGGAAGATCTGTTCTCAAAATCCGTACGAAATTTGAAAAAAAAATGCAAAAATCTGTACGACCTGCAAAAATTACACAGAGAACAAAGAAGGTAAATTAGTTATGTTTCACGTCGAGTTCACCAAAAAGTCGCATGTAAAATTCATCTTAATCAATATCAATTAGAAACAAAGGGAAATCACGAATCCCTATCTAATCAAAGAATCTAACAAACTAACAATGAAATAACACAATCAAACAAATAGGAATTAAAATAGTTCAAATCAAACTCCCTAATCCAAGATTGCATATAGCTTCCATTGCTCTTCTCTTCTCTATGGTATGATGGCTCTCAGATATTGCACTAGTAACCTGCAAGTGACACAAAGATTCAAAGTTCGTGATTATTGAAAATGGAAATTGGATGCTCAATTTATAGATTTTTGGAGAGGATTGATTGAAAGGTGGAACAGATTGATCAAGAAGTGGAACTCAGGTGAGCTTAAATGAAAATTGATAGTTGAATTGTTGATTGTAGGAGTGAAATTCAATATATTGAATAGATTAATTGAGTCAACTGATTGAGAAAAAGCTGACTGAAAGAAGAAAAAGGATGATTGGAGGAAATAAAGAGGATGACAAAGAAAGCTTAATTTAGAAAAAGCTAACTGAAAGATGGAAATAGAGTCTGGAGAGATAAATGATTTAATTAATTAATTGATTGAATTAATTAATTTAGCATGTGCTTGCATTTAGACTTAGATTTTCAATTTAATCTTTGCATGAGATTTATTCAAATATTGAATTTATTTAATTCAATTTAGTATTTGACTATATTTAGAACTTGACTTTAATTTTCAATTTGGTTTTTGAAATGTAATTGAATTAATTAGCTTAATTAAATAATTTAAAGAAACTATTTAATTATGTAGAAATAGAATTTAATTAAATAATAAAGATTATTTAAATTAAAGGATTAAATTATAATTAATTAAATAATAAATATTTAATTAATATTTAGAAGAGGGTTGAATGATTAGATGATTAAAGATAGAAATTGAGAATTAACTTATTTAAATAATAACGATTATTTAAATTGGAGAATTCATTAGAATTAATTAAATAATTAATATTTAATTAATATTAGAAAATGGCTAAAATGATTAAATGATGATATAATAGGAAATAGAATAATTAGTAAGATGATAAGGAAATATGAAATTAGAAGAATAAGATTAATTAACTTAATTAAATAATTAGAATTATTTAATCAATTAGAGGAGTAATTAGTACATGATCAATGAGACATTTTTAGGTGTCTACACTTTCCATTGCCAGATCCACTAGCTGAATCTTGTGTCGGTTCATCATCAGAATCAGTCACACCTTCCTCATCCACATAGTAGCATGATTTGTCTTTGTTTTTCCTGTACTTATGCTTGTTCTGATAATCATGGTTAGGCCTAAAATATCTTCTAGCTCTTTCTTCAGATCTTGAATTCCTTTCAGGACATCTAGATGCAAAATGACCTATCTTATTACATGCAAAGCATTTAAAAGGTGATTTTCCTTCATACTTACTTCATGTCGATCCTTTAGGTACTCTTCTAGCAAATAAGGTTTCAAGTTGCTCAAACTCTTCATCTTCTTTCTTCATATCCTCTAGTTCATTCACATATAAAGCTTTCCAATCACTCTTGCCAGTAGATGATGTAGATGCATGAAAAGCAGGTTTAGATTTAACAACTCCAGAAGGTCCAAATTCCTCAAGTTCAAAAGCAGATAATTTCCCAACCAAGGTATCCCTATTAACAAAGGTGTTTGTCATAGTTCTAAGCTCATTAATTGCAGTAGCCTTCATATTATAAGTCAGTGGAAAAGCTCTTAGTACTTTAGAAACTATTTCATCTTCGCTCAGAGATCCACCATAACATTGAATTCCCAAAACAATTTCATTAACTCTCTCCATAAAAGCAGTAATCCTTTCATCTTCTTCCATCTTCATATTTTCATACCTTACCCGATAACCATCAAGTTTATAAATTTTAACAGTAGGGTCACCTTCATTCAGAGTCTCCAATTTTTCCCATATAGCCTTTGTAGTTGATTTGTTAGTTAGTCCCATAATTTGTTGATCAGAAAGTGCACACAAAACAACTTCTCTATCTCTACAATCATTCTCAAGCTCTTTATCCATACCAGCCGGAGGAGGATTTACAGATGTCAGATTAAATGATGTAACACCATTCTCAGTGATCTCACAAATCTCCTTTCCAATACATCTCAGATGAGTCTCCATCTGAATCTTCCATACCTTGTAATTTGTTCCATCAAGCCTAGGAATTTCTCTCCGCAAAACAGCAGAAAATGAACTAGATGAACTTGAACTACTAGATACCATAGGATCGTCCTCAAGTGGTTAAGCTTCTACAGAGAGAACCAAGCTTTGATACCAATTGTTAGACAGCTCGGGTAACCAGAGGACAACTGAGAGGGGGGGGTGAATCAGTTGTCACTGGATTATAGAACTTTAAACATTTAAATCTTTATTATCGAAACATATTAACTTAATACCGGAATGCATAAACCAAATACTAGAATAACTGATAAAGCATTTAAACATAAACATAAATCACATAACAGTTACCATCCATCCATAACACATGATACCAAGATTTGTACGTGGAAAACCTGGTAAAGGGGAAAACCACGGTGGGAAGCCTACCCATAGTTAGATAATACTTATGCAGTAAGTATGTGATTACAATATGAGGGGCCTACATATACATGAAGGCCAACAACCTAGAGCACGCTGCTCATCACAAAAAGGAGCCCCCCTGACTACATAAACATCAAACTACAATCCAGAAAGAAGAGTGAATTGCAAGTATAGCATCTCGTATGCCTGAGTATAGTTCCAGTTAAGCTCAATACCGAAGGCCTTAAACCTCTCTTACAAACCCAATTCGATCACCTATGATCAAACAAACCTTCTGCATATGATTACAACATTATTCACACACAGATCATCCCATAACCTTGACCTATCAACCATGATCTACAAAGAGATCTTACATCATATTTATACCAACCCGGGACCTAAACAATTAGGTCGGCCACTTAGAAGATAATACACTAAATTTTTAACATAAACCCATAATCCAATGATCAACCAAGTTGGGTTAAGCTGAAAATAATTTAAACCAATCATTAAATCATGTTGATAATACATCAGGAACATCCTCCAACACGTTACAAAAACCAGTCCATAACCTAGATAACACCGAACCCAAAATAGGTCGCCATAAGCAAAATCCAACACCACCGATGAACTAGAACATGAACAAGATAACCTACAACATCCTGAAAGCCATCTAGAAGCCACACCAACACCACTTATCACATGCATCAAAAGATCTTCAACAAAGATCTGTCAGTAAAACCCTTACCAGTGACCAAAAAGCTTACTAGAATGAATGATAGCTCCTAAGTCATCAAATCCCGAACCAACTGATCATGAGACACATCCGAATAGCATGAATGACAGATCCAAACCAATTCCACAAACCAAAGAATACCAAATCCTACCGGATCAATATCATAATCAACCACTCTACCGGAACCAATCGGAAACCAGCAAACAACCAAAACAACCGGTGTTGCCATTAATGACAAAACATCAATGCAACACATAATCAATTCCAAATTTTCAACAAAACCAACTCACCAAATTCAAAGATCGATATGGTGAATTCCAAATAATCATTTCCAAACATTTTCAATTAATCTTGATCAATCACAAATCTCTCCAAGGGGTTTTGCAAGATTTTGCATGAAAATGCCACCCCCTAAGGCCAAATGCCTTAGTTACCGGATGGAAAATCTGCACCGGATTCAAGTATAGATCCACTAGATTCCTTCGATTCATCTTTTCTGACCCATATCTTCTCATGCTTGTCTCTAATCTCTTCTACTTTTTCCTTGCCCTTTTCATTAGCTTTGTCTACCGGAGCATTCTTGTTTGCATTTTTTCTTCTCCAATACGTTGCAATGTGACCAGGTTTATTGCGTGCATGACAAACAACATTTATTTGAATAGGTCTGAAATTCATCTGATTTGGTCTTATCCTGCATTGATTAGAGAAATGTCCAAACATCTCACATGCATAGCATCTCATGTTTTGAAAATTATTCATTACTGCTCTGCACATGTTTGACTTGTGACCAAAATTATTGTTGTAGACACTTAAAAATAATTATTTTAATTATTTTAAATTCTTTGAATAATTAATTTATTAATTGTTCCAATTCCTATTCCTCCTCAATATTAATTAAATATAATTAATGTTATCACTATAGTCTATTAATTGATTTATTTAATAAATCAATCCACCTTCATTCTTCTAACAATCCCTAATATTAAGTCTTCTTAAATTCCTCCCTTTAATTAATTAATTTCAATTGATTAATTAATCTAGGTGATTCCTACAAATCACCTTTTTCCTAATCCATCATTAACCTAATGAATTCTTCTAGAAGCTCCCTAAACTCATTTAGCATTGTTCTTCTAATTTTTAATTCCCCCCACTTATTCTCTCTCCTAGTCAAATCCTCCTACAAATCTTGTCTACCCTAATCCCTCTCCTAATGAGTTGCTAGTGGCTAATCATGCAAAGTAAACTCCTTGTCCCTTCCACCCAACCACCTTCCTTTTTCCTAGGTGAATGTGAGATTTTCAAAATCTCACATTCCTCTAGGCATCCCATCCTCCAAGGAATTTTTTATTCCTCCTTATTCCTCTGATCCCCATGAACATCCTTTTGGAAGAATTTTTAATTCTTCATCTCCATCCCTCAAGGAATATTTTATTCCTTGTTCTTCCCTAGGCACATTGGGAAGTCTTCCCAATGAGCCTTGAGGAGTGTGGAGACAAGAAAAGTCTTTAAGGCATATCTCTTGGTCTCCACACTTGTCTTGTCATCTCCTCTTGGGCCTTGTGTGGACTCACAAGAAATACTGACCCTCCATCTTGGGTCAATCCTAGCCCTCCATTTCTCCTCTTATATTCCCATAAATTGAGGACTCCATCCCCTCATATCTCATCTCCAAGTTTAGTAAATTCATGCTGCTATTTTGTGCCCAAGAAATCATCCTCATACCCTTACTATACCAAAATGTACACTCATCCATACTTAGTCATTTCATCCTTTGATCATCAATACATCCTTCCTCATCCATCTATCCTATATCATTTATGCACAATACTGGAGAGCCAACCACATTATTCCCATTAAACTGATCATATCAAGCTAGGAAGAGGCGCATCTTGGCTTCAACAAGAGTCTGAATCGGAGGAACAAGAGAACTCTCTCTTGGCAAGGTATAAAGGTTGTTTCATATTTTGTTATTTTGTTTTTTAATATCTTTTGTTCATTGATTCAATCTAACCTTGCAACCAAGAGTTTTCTCTTGGTTCATTTTGGCACACCCGGTGGGACCCACATCTCTGAAATTTAATATTTTTCAAGCTTTTTTTGTGAGTTTTGATTGCAGGTATCAGAACAGTGCGAGCGCCTGCAAATTAGTGTGACCGACTCGGGATTAGCGCAAGAGAAAGGAATTTCAGCGTGTACGCATGCGCATCAGCACGAGTGCTCCAGATTTGAAATTTACTTTCCCGCTCCCCTACAGGTCTGCATATTGGCGCAAGCATTTTTAGAACAACATGTTTGATTTAGGAAGTTTCCTACCTAATCTAACAGTATTTTTTATTTTTCATTCTTCTTTTTATCTTGATGTTAACAGTCATAATACATAAAGAAATAAAAAAAAATCTAGGAGGAAAAAATTGTTATTTGGTTTTATAAATTAGACATTTTTTTAGTACTCCCGGATCAACACGAGCAACCTGTGAATAGCGCGAACACTACTAGATTCCCGCTCAAATTTAAATTTTATTTTTTTTAAAAATTTTGTTAACTGTTTTGGCCTTTTTCAGCACGTGCGCTCGCATTTCAACGCAAGAGAACCTATATCAGCAAGATCGTTTCTTAGAATCCTACCCACTTTAAAAATTGAAAAAATTTGAATTTTTTGCCTAACCGCTAACCTTTTTTTCTTAGTTGTTGAGTTTTAGTGCGAGCGTAGGCATTTCAGCGTGTGCGCAGGCACTTCAGCGCGACCGAATCATAATAGCGCGACAGGCAGATATAAATCAGCAACTCTATTTGATTTTATTTTACTTTCGGCCCACTTTAGTGCATATGCAGACATTTTAGTGCCTACGCAGACGCTTCAGGGTGCTTGACTACAGATCAACATGTGCGTTGTTTCTACAGGCCTGTAGCTACTAATTGCATTTTTTTCTAAGTGATGTAGCTTCTTCAATTGTCCAAGACTTAAAAAAATACAAAACTACTAATCAAAAGGTTTTGCAGGTTGCCTAGGAGTTTCAAACAAACATTGTGTCTTTTTTTTACTAGGCACCTAGATCTAATTAGGGGGTAAATAAATCATTACTTTTAATGTCTGTGAAAAGCATAAAGGTAGGAGAGTATGCTCTCATCTATCTAGATGATCAGAAATCCAGACCCTCTAAGCTTTTCATGTTTGTCGCATGTTTACCCTTAGTGGGCCTGCCCTCCCGAGTTTCTCTTTGAGCCGGTGAGAGGGGAAGGACCCAAGTGAGTACACCCGGACCTGGGGTTCCCAACTCACTATAATAAATAGGCCATTGAGATAGAAAGAATCAATGGTTGGGGCTATATGAGAGTTCACTCTCACATTGGGTGCTTAGTAGGATCCTAAAGATCTCAATCACACTTGCGTGACTACTAAGTTCTTGGTGCTTCATTGGGATATAGGCCTCAATTGCGCTTGCACAACTATGAAGGGTAGCTCCTAACGGGAAGCCATATTAAACACCTTGTGCATAGTGGCCAAAAACCTTCTAGTCATTGGTGTAGGAGGTCGGACCTCTGAAGCCGCCCATATTATTACAACCCTTAGTAGAGACACAAAGTTCACCATGAGGAGTTTTCATGGGAATTGATGCTTGGCTGCCCTGAAGAAGTGAGTGTCATGGAGGGGATCCAGTGGGGTCAAGCATCTAAGTGTCTGCTTTGAGTAAGCGTAGCTGGGAAACCAATTGGGATCCAATGACTATTGTCCTTGCTAGCCTTAAGAATGTTGTATATGAGCATGAGTGTCTTTGAGCTAAAATTCATTTGATTATTGTGTTTGCTTTGCTTGAAACTTACTTGCCAAGAGTAGATTAAACACATCATTATCCTCAAACACTTTGCAAAAACACTTGTCTAAAAACAAACAATCATCCAAGTCAAAGTCCTAGTCACAATTCTAATCATATTCATACCCAAGTCACATCCTAGTCACCTTAGTCTCAATTGTGTCAAAACTTTGTCTATCTCATGTTTCATAAACCCAAGTTGTATAAGCATCCTAAGAAGTCAATCCACCGACCTATCAAGAAGAAGAAGCTCACATAAGTACAACTCATTACATGTCGGAAATTTTGGTACACAAACCGCAAACTCTTGCTTAAACATAGGACCTTATTGCATCATTACCACGATTATGTCCATGGTCATAGAAATGAGTTTGATTCTAGTGATGAATTAAGAGTTTGTGCCCTCCATCAACGTTCAAGTTTGTCGTTTAACACCAACTATCATCAAAATCAAGGTGGTCGTATTCCTTCGTACAACTTCCCATCCGAACCAATCATCTATTGAGTCATGTCCATGCCAAGGATAGCCTAGTCACCAAATTTCTTCTAATCATCACTATCATCCCTCTTCAATCAATCATCCTCAATATTTTCCCAAGGACTTAGCACATAAATTGATCACAAAATCAATCATCTTCAATTATCAAATCAATTCTCAAATCCAAATCAAATCATCCTTTAATCCAATTTAACCTCACATTAAGGTTGCATGCCTTGTGAAGTTTCATTTAGACCTCATCCTTAATCAATCAATCACTTGGCTTTGTTCTTGAAGAAGAATCCTCTCACAGTACCTTTTCCCTATCCTTTGAGTCAATCAAGACTCTTATCTCACGTCTTTTTTTTACTTGAGGTCATTAGTCAACCCTTAGTGGAAGAAAGGATTTTGATTATCATTCCAAGGTCTAAATTCTACCCAACTTGGTCATTACCTTGCTTGTTGTTTCATCAACATTCCCCACCTAAAACCCTCATCCAAGGATTAAGGTGCAATCCTAATCAAATTTGTGTCCTAATCCAAGGACCCTATCTATCAACAAAATCCATTTTCATCAAATTCAAATCCTAAAATCCAAGAGCCTTGCTAAGTCCTCTCATCAAAAATTTCTTCCTCCTTCAATATTTTCTAAGGTTATTCTTGTATGGTCACAACTCGATCTCAAAAGAAAAAGATGGTCAAACAACAATATGGTATGGCGGACATTAGTGTCCTATATGAAGATCCTACACAAGATCCTACATAAAGTGTGTGCAACCTAGCATTCAAAATAAAGCACAAAATTCTAATATGGTTGACCAAGATGAACTCTCTTTGAAAGTGCAAACTTTCCTAGCAGACTCTTATAATCAAGAGATGTTGGAGAAATTTATCCAACACAATCTTAGTGCGCTTCTAAAGACCCTTCTTGAAAATGGAGCTCAACTCCCACCTGATTTTGATAAATCCACTCTTGGTCAACAAACACAAGGAGACCTTGCTCCCACCCATACCATCACACATGTTATTCAAACTTAATTAATTGCAGCCTCGCCAATCATTCAACCCCAATCAATAGCGCTTGCAGAATCTATCCCCATAGTCTCCATTCTACCTTCTTCCTTCTTACCATCTTTACCGCTATCAAATCCAATCTTGTTTATTCTCCAACATGCCTCTATACCATCTTCTTCTACCCGACCATACATTTCTATTCCACAAACCTCCATTCCCATCAACAATGTTGCTAACTTCATTTGAGCCTCACTTAATCCTGTCACAACAATTTGTGGTCGCAACCGACTGTCACTCAAATCCCTATGACATCAGTCATCACATCTCACATCCCCGCTTCCTCATCATATCAATACATTAGTGGTGGTGAACCTTCCATGACTCATCATATTCTAAGGGCAAACACAATTCATCATGTCCAAAATCCACAACAGGACCTCATCAAATAAATTCAGGACATGAAAAACATCATCAAAGACATGAAGGAAGGGACTAACAAAAGGAAACCTTACTTGTTTGAGGAATTTTGTCCTTGTCCTTTTGAACTGTCTATATCAGTTTCCCCATACCCACCAGGATTTGAGATCCCTAAGTTTATGAAGTATGAAGGCAAAGGGGACCCCCAAGACCATGTTCAGGAATTTCATATCCTATGTCAAGAAGTCTCCTATAGCGACCTATACCTTCAAAGACTCTTCCATAAGAGTCTCACAGGAGATGCTCTTGCATGGTTCTCTTCCTTACCTCGAGGTTCCATTACCTCCTTCCTAGACTTAGCAGAGAATTTTGTGGCACACTACGCCTACAACATGGCTAATGATGTTTCCATGATGGACCTTTATAACACAAAGCAAAGGCCTGCAGAAAATTTTGCTAACTTCTTGCAAAGATGGTGACACCTCATCAATAAATTCCAATGGGACATGCCTGAACAACACCAAATTGAATTATTCCAAAAGAATCTGGTGCCCGAACTATCAAGGCCTCTGACATCTCAATGTATTAAATCTTTCCAAAAATTGATGGATAAGGGCCTAGCCCTCGAACGTGTCTTGTTAGAGGAAGGAACCTTGAAACATTACCAAATATCAAGTCAAAATTCTTCCTCTTATCATAACAATAAACCAAAATTATGGTCCAAAAATAAGAACGTAGTCAATGATAGTGTGTCTGATGCAAAATAGGTCCAGACCGTGGCCGCTCCTCCAAAACCCACCACCACCAATCACCCATTCAACAATAAAAATAATCAAAATCAATCCCAAAATCCTCATAATAATGTCTCAATCTAGGGGTGACCACCCCGATCCAATAACAGGACTCCAAGAGATTTCACTCCTCTTGCTGAACCCATTGAAGTGGTGTTTCAAAAGCTTGTTCAAGCAGGCATAGTGGTCTTCCCGATTACTCGCCTGTTTGATCCCAATCAACCCAAACCTAGGTGGTATAATAAGAATGAATATTGTGAGTATCATCGTATCAAGGGGCATGATACATGAAAGTGCATGAAGCTTAAAATCTACATACAAGATCTCATTGATAGGGGTGAAATTGAGGTAGCAAATGCAAAACCTGGTAATAGCAATGACAAACTCAAAATGTACCAGGAACCCTTCCCAAAACATGATAAAGGAAAAGGCTCATCATCTAACGCTGTGAACTATGACTACACTAATCATATAATAGGCTTTGACTCTTTAGTAGGTCCCATTGAGGCTACAGACAATCATGTCAATGTCATAACTATCGAAGGAGCTAACCCTTCCCCTTGCCAAAACAGACCTAACCCTTCTAGGATAGTCATTCAAGATGCCACACCTTCCACTTCCCACTCTCAGAATGACTACAATGTAACCACACGTCGAAGCAGAGTTACTATTCAAGGAGCCCCTCCCCCACCAAACCCTCCCCCCATGTCTTCCACCCGCTAATATGACCTCCTTAACCAACTTGTGAAGACCCCTGCATAGATCTCCATCCTAGAACTTCTCAAGAGTTTCCCTGTCCATAAATAAATCTTGGAACAAGCCCTCCTTGAGTCTTGTATTCTTGATAATATTAATGCTACCCAATTTCAAGCTCTCATTGTAAACCTTGCCGCTCAACAACACCTTGTGTGCACTTCCAATGGTGCTCCTACAGATGAAGACCATAATAAACCTTTGCACATTGAAGCCCTTATCTAGAAACACAAGGTCAAACGTATCTTGATAGATGGTGGATCCAGACTTAATTTGTGTACATACAAGTTAATAAAACAATTGGGACTTTTTGAGGACCTAGTAGATACATCAGGAAGGATCACAATAAAAGCATATGATGATGCAAAAAGAGTTTTTAAAGGCATGATCACCTTACCTCTTCAAGTGGGCCCTATCACAATTGAAACCCCTTACCAAGTACTAGATCTTGATCTCCCCTACAACATCCTTCTTAGTCGGCCATCAATTCACTCCTTGCAAGCCGTACCCTCCACTTATCACCAATGCATCAAATTCCCCTTCAGTGGAAGAGAGATCACTATCAAAGGTGATCCACAACCTTTTCAATATTGCAAGCTCCTAGAGGGGAATCATCCATATCATTGCCCACTAAATAGACCCTCGCCAACTCCTCCATCTGATGCATCAAATGTTGCCTCCACCACATCCCAAGAAGACCCACAAATCAAGATCCTGGATAATGGCTATGGAGAATACAAATTGGAGGATGTCTTATTAATAGGCAACCTCCCCTTATCTCCTAAGTCATTTGGCAAACCAAAAGAACTCAAAAAAGATCAAAAACCAGTCATAC
Source organism: Cryptomeria japonica (assembly GCF_030272615.1). Classification (NCBI taxonomy): domain Eukaryota; kingdom Viridiplantae; phylum Streptophyta; class Pinopsida; order Cupressales; family Cupressaceae; genus Cryptomeria; species Cryptomeria japonica. The sequence goes on along the minus strand of NC_081411.1, from coordinate 274,813,259 downwards.
AATGCAAAGATACCACCTTTCAGCAATGGGGCCCACTTGATGAGGAGATCATGGACACAGATGTCTCTTCATGGTTGTACTAGGAAGAAGATGAAGACCCAGCAAAAATAACTAAAAAAATGTATCCAAAAGCATCAGCTATAGTCAAAAAAATGGGTTACAAAGGGCACGGCTTAGAACCAGAGGAGAAAGGAAGAAAAGCACCCATAAATCCTATCTCCTAAAAGTACAACAAAGGCTTGGGGTACACCTTGGTGCCTAAGATTACTATCACTGGTGCCCCTTCAAGTCCTTCTTTGGATATAAAAAACTCTAACGAAGAGGAGTTCCATGAAATGCCTTATCAATACGAAAACAACATCTTCTTTGACACTCACATCAACACCATCACCCCCATAAACCCTCCCATTTCACACGAGCTACAACTTGTCCATCCTGAACTCATAGATTGGGACCAACGAGACAAACCCACTTTAGATATATGCGTCGATGATAATGCTCTCATTACTCTCCTGACTATGCAAAATTTGGAAGACCGTAACAGAGTACATGAGATTCAACTGCATGAAAAGGGATACTTTGGTAGTCAGGTCAATGCCCTTAGCCACAAAAAAGATAATAAAAAGAAAAAACATGATTCCCTAGGTGAAAACCTCTCCGAGGCACCTTTGGATGAGCAAAAAGTAAAAACAAAGGGCGTATCTGAAAGTGAAAAACTAGAAAAGGCACTTGAGGATGAGGGACTTGACCTCCCTACCATTGGTCACCTTCCACAAGATAGGTCAAATCTGTTAATAGAGGAAACAGACAGTATTAATATGGGCACCAAAGACATTCAAAAAAACATGCTCATTGCCAAGTCCCTCACGGAGCAAGAGAAGCAAGACTTCATCAATTTCCTCACAAAGACAAAAATCAATTTCGCATGGTCCTATGTTGACATGCCAAGTCTAGATCCCGACTTGGTGGTTCATAATCTTGTTGTCCACCTAGATGCAAAACCCATAAAACAAAAGTTGCGCAAAATGCATCCACACATTGCACTCTGAATCAAGGTAGAAATCCAAAAGATATTGGATGCAGAATTCATCAAACCAATAGACTACACTGAATGGGTATCCAACATTGTACCTGTTAGCAAACTTGCTGGGGGCATCCGCATCTGTATTGATTTCCGAGATCTAAACAAGGCTTGTCCTAAAGATGATTTCCCACTCCCCAACACAGATATGATTGTGGACCTTACAACAGAACATGAGATGCTATCACTTATGGATGGATTTTCTGGATATAATAAAATTAGAATTGCAGAAGAAGATCAACACAAAACCGCATTCACAACACCATGGGGGAATTTTGGTTACCAGGTCATGCCTTTTGGCCTCAAAAATGTTGGAGCCACATATCAGCGTGCCATGACAACAATTTTTCATGACCTCTTGCATAAATTATGGAGGACTATGTGGACGATCTGCTAGGAAAATCAAAGACAAGATAGGAGCACATCCCTATCTTAAAGCATATCTTTGAAAGATTGGAAAAATACAAACTGCACCTCAATCCTACGAAGTGTGTTTTTGGTGTCACATTGGGAAAACTACTAGGTTTCATTGTTTCTCGTAGAGGCATCGAGGTCAATCCTGCAAAGGTGAAAGCCATCATGGAAATGCCTCCCCTAAAGACCCTTAGACAACTGTGCAACCTCCAAGGGAAACTCCAATCTGTTAGACATTTTATTTCACAACTTGCAGATAAATGTCATCCATTTGCACACCTGCTGCGCAAAGACACAAAATTCAAATGGGACTGCTTGTGTCAAAAGGCCATTCAAAAATAAAAAGAATATCTGGCATCACCTTGAGTTCTTATGCCTCCTACTCCTGGAAAGCCTCTTAGTTTGTACATATGTGCTACTAGAGTGGCATTGGGGGCATTATTGGCACAAACAAATGATCAAGGGAAGGAACATGCCATATATTACATCAATCGAACACTAGTGGGGTATGAACTCAATTATACCCCCATTGAAAGAGCATGCTTCGCATTGGTATTTAGCACACAGAAACTCCGACACTACATGCTAAATAACAAAACAAAACTGAATGCTAAGATTGACCCTCTTAAATATCTCTTGTCAAAAGTTGCCCTTATAGGCAGAACTGCTAAATGGGTCATGTTGTTAAGCGAGTTTGACATTGAATATATAGACATAAAAGAAATCAAGGGACAAGTTATCGCAGACCAACTAGCTGACGCTCCACTTCTAGGTGACCATCCTATCCTTACAGAACTACCAGATGAATTCATTATGATTGTCACCACATCCTCCACATGGCAGTTATACTTTGATGGCTCTTGCACCCAAAATGGATCGAGGGCAGGAATACTATTGATCACACCTCAAGGAGATTGCATCCCAAAGTCATACAAGATAGATTTTGCATGTACCAACAACATCGCAGAAGGTGAGGCACTCATTATAGGACTACACTTAGCTATCTAGTGGAAGATAAAGGAATTACAAGTCTATGGCAATTCCCAACTTGTCATAAAACAAGTCAATGACGAATACCAAACAAAAGATAACAAACTTCTCCCTTATCGTAGCATGGTTGAAGATTTTAAGCAACACTTCACAATAATCAAGTTTGATCAAGTCTTGTGAACAAACAATAGAGTTGCAGATGCAATGGCCACCATTGGCTCCCTCCTTCAGATGCCAGCACATAGTCAGAAGTGTGAGTTCTTGGTCAAGCAATTATTCATACCGGCATACGATCTACCAGAGTCAGAAATGGTGTGTATACTCGTTGGTCCCGAATCCCCCTGGTACCAAGAGACCTTCACTTTGCTAAAAGATAACATCATTCCCCCACACCTTACCAAAACCCAACAACAAACCTTCATCCGCTGATGTGCTCATTACACTATCCTTGGAGACACCTTATTCAAAAGGCATTTCGATGGTTCCCTCCTAAGGTGTTTAGATAAACAAGAGGCTGAATGGGCACTACATGAAGTGCACAAAGGCATCTATGGGGCACACTCAAGTGGGCTCACCTTGGCTAAAAAGATTTTGAGAACAAGATATTACTAGCCTAAAATAGAAGTAGATGCATATAACTATGTGAAAAAATGCATCTCTTGCTAGCCACATGGCGACAATATCCATGCTCCATCACAAGAATTGCAATCATTCATTACACCTTGGCCCTTCTCACAGTGGGAGCTTGATCTCATTGGGAAAATCCACCCTACATCCTCCAACAAGCATAAATTCATTATCACCGCTACCGAGTATTTCACCAAGTGGGTAGAGGCTATCCCTCTTACTTTCACCACTCGTAAGCAGATATCCAAATTCATCTTGAACTACTTGATCTGTCGATATGGGATCCCAAAAGTAATCATTACAGATAATGCCAGACAATTCAAAAACCAGGATGTTAAAGAACTCTGCCAGAAATTTGACATCCAACATCGCTTCTCCACCCCATATTACCCAGAAGGTAATGGTCAAGTTGAGGCTTCTAACAAAACCCTAATCAAAATCCTCAAAAAGATAGTCAATGAAGATGGTCATGTTTGGCACCTCTAACTCCACCTTGCTTTGTGGGCCTACCGCACACCCACAGGCACCACCCCCTATTCCCTTGTCTTTGGCTCTGAAGTTGTCCTCCCCCTTGAGATCGAGATCCCCTCTCTAAGGGTGTCGCTGCAGAATATCCTACCAGATGAAGAATACAGAATTGACAGACTACAAGAGCTAGAATTGCTAGATGAAAGGCACCTCAAGGCCTTGAACCATCTCCAGGTATATCAAAATTGCCTATGCATGAGTTACCACAAGAAGGTCAAAACTGGAGAATTTGAAATTGATGATCTTCTCCTCATGGAGAATCAGTAAAACCTTCAAGAAAGAGAAAAGAAAGGCAAGTTCAAGCCTAATTGGCTTGGACCATATGTAATCACAACAAAATATGTATCAGGGGCCTATCAGTTGGCTACTCTTGAAGGAGATCCTCTAGATGATCCAATGAATATCATGAACCTAAAAAGATTCTACGCCTGGTCCTCAGAAAGTCATCAAATTGTCAAAAATTCAAAAAAAAATACAAAATCATGAAAAATACATAAAAATGAGAAAAAGATCCTGAAAAAATACCGCCACTTTGGTGAAAACCTAGTAAACAGGCACCTTGTGACACCCCCAAAAAAAAAACCACTTTGTGGTGCTATGGGCAAGTACCTTGGTGAAAACCTCCATGCAGGCGCCAAGGTAAATAATCTAGATCCATTGTCTATCAGGTTGGTACTCCATCACCCTCACTATCCAACTTGCCCATCAAGGCATCCCCCCCTCTCCCACCTTGGAATAAATCACGCGTATGATGATGAGTCTTAGCCTAGATCATGAATAAAATAGTGTCCCATCAAACCTAGCTTGTGTGCCTCTGTGTGAGCTTCATGAAGTCTTGAGAGTAGTCCTAAGTCCACAAGTTAATCTTCAAGGTCATCTGATCACTTACCTAATCCAAAAATCCATCCATTCTATCCTTTTCCCTAGGGATGAATCCTTCCCTCGCCTAGCAGTTCAATCCTCCATCCTAATCCTACTCTTGGCAAGAGATGTCAGTACGTCATGATTGAGTGACTTGTTTGATTTCTTGGATTTTTCACTTAGACTTGCATCTTCTGCCCTACGACTGCCCAGATTTTTCCATATCCAGGTATGTTTACAATAGATGCATACTGGGGCATATCTTCATAGCATGGTGTGTTTTGGATCCCTCTTGTATGAACCGACGACCTGGTATTAGTGTTTATCAACACTTACCTTCTCATGTACAAGAGGTATCCGTGTGTTTGAGGGTTTTCTTGCATGTTCCCACAACTTTGTATTAGTGTTCCTCGACACTTGCATAGCTATGTGTAAGGAATTCCTGTTTGACTGTGAGTCAGTCCACGCCTTGGGTTTCTCATAGCATCCTGATTCCTATAATCAGCGGTGTAGGTTACCTAGGGCAATATCAAACTAGGTTGACTCTCCACATTTTTGTGCACAACTCTCACAATAATTCCATCAAAGTCTTGATCTAATAACCCCATGGAGTCCTCAATCCACCCCCCTTTTCCATATTCTTCTATTTTTATCTAAGATCATTGTATTACCACCGACATATTCCCTTTTTGCATTATTCATTTATTTATCCATTTAGGTGGCATTATTCATATAGATTTCAATATCTATCCATCTAGGTTGCGTTACCTATTCATTTCATTACATTACTCATTTAGATTCTCATTTTTCACAAACATTTTACCACATAGATTGCATTAAGATTTCATTGCATACGTCATTTAGGTTACATTATCCATTCATAAGTAGATGACATTAATTCATTCATTTAGATTACATTACACATACATTCCATCATTCTTTGCATAGCATTGATGATTTACATCACAATAGTTGTATAAGTGACAGTACATTCATTCCTCATATAGATTACACCTATGCTAATTAATAATTCATCATAAATCATTTATATTTACATAAACTATTGCATTAAATATCCATCATACATCTGCATATACAACATATATATACATCAAAAACATGATCACTCATCCTCCTGCATCCATAAACATGTCAGCAGCATATCATAAGCATACATATATAAGCATGCACACTGCACCACAAATAGGTCAGTGCAACATATCCATAATCATCATCTATGAATAAAATCACAAAAAATAAAGTCAATCATAATAAACACATCATCCGCCGCCACAAATCATGTATATGCATATAAGCTCAAAAAGATGAATATGTCTGTCATAATAAAAAGATCACCCCCAAGGGTCAAAATATGATACACAAGCCATAATGGAGCTAGTTCTCCTCCCATGTCTCTTCAGCCCCCTCCTTTGCACCTCCTCCACCTGATCCTCTTGCTCCCTCTCCTCTAGGTGGCCTAAAACCCACTGATCCATCAGTCTGTTGACTCTGTGTGGGCCGCTGACTCTGTGTCATGTGGGATCGCACACTCTCAGTGTATGAGGTTGCTCATTGCACCACAGGTACTACTCCATGGTATAGTTTCCTGTAGTAGCCTACCTCCCAAACTACCCTCTCTACCCTATCCCTCCGCTGCATCATGTCAGAGTACATCTGCCCAAGCCTTGCAAGAACCAACATCTAATGGGTCGCATCCCTTTCCCCCCGCAGTCGTATCACATCTACCTCTGCCCTCTATGCTCGACCCCGTAGCTCCGCTAGCTCATCATCTATCGATGGAGAGCATCTTGTAAGGCCTCAATGGTCGTCCCTATCCTTGCCTCCTCTAGCATCCACTTAGACTCCTCCCTCAGAGCATCCACCTCTGTCCTCATTGTATGGAAGCTCTCTATCAAATCTGATATCTCCTGCTGCAGCCACTCCACCTCTGCCTCCAGACTCCCTCCCAGCTCTCTCTATTTGTATCTCATCCTCAAGGGAGTGGAGCCTTGCCAGGGTCGTGTCTCTCTCATGCTGGAATCTATCAAGATTAGCTTGTGATACTCTCGTCCTGCCCTCCACTTGTGCCTAAGGAATACCCATGGGTACAACATCCTCTCCCCCCTACAACCTTAATCCTCCTCTTCTATCCACCAGCACCATGCCCTGCTCCAACCATGACTCTCTCACCTGGTCCGTCATCCTCCTCGCTGACTATCTAATCTACTGTCGGTTGCAACTCATCCTCCTCCAAAACCCTAGGAATGGTAAGACATACTGGAAAGTGCCCCTCCCACCAACTCCTATATCCCCCTATCATCCTCAGATCCTCTCTGCCACCAGCCACTCATCCCAGACCAAATGTGACACTGTTTGAAAAATGGTCCCGCCCTCCAATGGACTCGCTGTCGGGCCTCAAGATCTCACCTCTCGTGTAATTCGAGGATATAATGGTATGTCTCCCACTATGTCCTGAACCTGCCCAAGTTGTCTCGCTACTCTATAGGGTGCATAATACTCCATGGTGTATACTAACCTGCCAAACATCCACATCTCCACTCCAGCCCAATGTAGCTGCCAATCCCCCCTCCATCTCTCACAACCCAAAAATGGCCACCATGTAAACTACATAAGCTCATCAAGGATCCAGTGCCAGGACCATATAGATCCTATCTGAGTGTAATGTAGCAGCCCTCTATACCTATCTACATATGGCCGATGACCCTGCCTATCCTGTACACCTAGTGGCCGAGTAACCGCAATATGCTCTCAAGCCCAGATATGGAGAAGTGTCACTCCCATAGACAAGATAGCATAATCCATATACACCACCAGATGCATATCATGATATGACTGAGCCAACATCGCGGCTCCCCGGGCATACTACACACCATCATGTACCATGAAATAAAGACACCTGCTCCATCCAATAGAAAATACATGCCCTTTGAGATCCAGTATAATCCATCCACTCAAAAATCCACAAATCAATAGTACCACATGAAGATTATGTCAAATACCCATCGCCCTACCCAAATGCATCCTACTCCTATCTAGCATCGACATGGTCTCATACTCACAAACCTCCCGAAGGTAAAAATCTGTTGCATCCAAATGGTACTCTAGGATGACATCACGAATGGGGATCTTCAAGATCCTTCATACATCCAGAAGAGTCACTGTTGCCTTGCCAGTAGGTAGATGAAAGGTGTTATACCTACTATCCCACCTCTCAACTAAAGTCGTCATCATCACAGTATGAGCTCGAATCCTCGGCCACCTACACACAAAATGCAACCCTAGAGCAACTAAGACCTCCAACTCATCCGACTGCAACTCTTGATATAAACTCATGGTAGCGGGCCAATGCTCCCTTGAAGCCAACGACCCCAATTCAGCCTGCATCCAACAATCCAATTCATTATTCCACATCCTCAATTCCTATTCTATCCTTAGGTGCACCCATACCCTCAACCTATCCCAAAATTCTAAACCTATTTCTAATTTCTTCTTTCCCCAGCGCACACGCTAATTCACTCCACGCTCGTGCCATTGTGCAGGCGCACGCACTAATATACACCCTAGCCTATCCTACCCCTATCCTAGAAACTCCTCCAATGCGAGCACTTGCATAATACCTTGAGCACCCGTGCGGTTGCATGAGTGCATGCGCTAAACACCAGTTATCCCCCAAAACCCCCTTTCTTTATGGCTTTCACCCGCGAGCGCTCGCACTACCCCATAGGTGCGCGCGTTGAAACAACGATCAGTGCGTCCGCCTAGCCTAAATTTGGCCCTAAACTAAGCCCTAATTCTACCCTAAACCTAAAAATCCACAAAGGAGGATAGTCCTACGTACCGGTGGTCCATAGCCTATGGGTTTGTCATACCATCAGATCCTCTCGGTGCGATGCTCACGTGTGGGAATGCGATCCATCTCTCCTTCTAGGCTCTGATTGGCTCCAAGGCTTGTGTGTAACAATGACTCCTCATTGGGCCCCTTGTGGCTTATATGGAACCCCTTGAGGGCCCATTCCCTTTGCAGTCTCTCTCCTTCTATTTACTTTGCTAGTTTTTCTACATCTGCTCCCTCTTTCTTTTTTAGTTATCTCCTCCACCCAAATTCTTCCTTCTTTATTTCGAGAATTTTTTGTCAATTTTTTATAAAAAAAAATTTAAAAGAATTCTCGAGGGGGCATACACCACCCACGCTTTACATTGGGGCATCTATTTCTTTTTTTTCTTCTATCTTTTACCCAACGCCAAATTTACTGTTGCATAAAAGAGGGGCAAAATGTAGACACTTAAAAATAATTATTTTAATTATTTTAAGTTCTTTGAATAATTGATTTATTAATTGTGCCAATTCCTATTCCTCTTAAATATTAATTAAATATAATTAATATTGTCACTATAGTCTGTTAATTGATTTATTTAATAAATCAATCCACCTTCATTCTTCTAAAATCCCCTAATATTAAGTCTTCTCAAATTCCTCCCTTTAATTAATTGATTAATCTAGGTGATTCCTACAAATCACCTTTTTCCTAATCCATCATTAACCTAATGAATTCTTCTAGAAGCTCCCTAAACTCACTTAACATTATTCTTCTAATTTTTAATTCCCCCCACTTATTCTCTCTCCTAGTCAAATCCTCCTACAAATCTTGTCTACCACAATCCCACCTAATCATTCTTCTAATCCCTCTCCTAATGAGTTGCTAGTGGTTAATCATGATGATTAGCCACAAAGTCAACTCCTTGTCCCTTCCACCCAACCACCTTGCTCAAATGCTCTTTTCCTAGGTGAATGTGAGATTTTCAAAATCTCACATTCCTCTAGGCATCCCATCCTCCAAGGAATTTGTAATTCCTCCTTATTTCTCCAATCCCCATGAACATCCTTTTGGAAGAATTTTTAATTCTTCATCTCCATCCCTCAAGGAATATTTTATTCCTTGTTCTTCCCTAGGCTCATTGGGAAGAGTCTTGAGGAGTGTGGAGACAAGAAATGCCTTTAAGGCATATCTCTTGGTCTCCACACTTGTCTTGTCATCTCCTCTTAGGCCTTGTGTGGGCTCACAAGAAATCTTGACCCTCCATCTTGGGTCAATCCTAGCCCTCCATTTCTCCTCTTCTCTTCCTATAAGTTGTGGACTCCATCCCCTCATATCTCATCTCCAAGTTTAGTAAATCCATGCTGCTATTTTGTGCCCAAGAAATCATCCTCATACCCTTACTATACCAAAATTTGTACTCATCCATACTTAGCCATTTCATCCTTTGATCATCAATCCATCCTTCCCCGTCCATCCATCCTATATCATTTATGCACAATATTGGAGAGCCAACCACATTATTCCCATTGGACCGATCATATCAAGCTAGGAAGAGGTGCATTCTCGTCTTCAACAAGAGTCTGAATCGGGGAACAAGAGAACTCTCTCTTGGCAAGGTATAAAGGTTGTTTCATATTTTGTTATTTGGTTGTTTTATATCTTTTGTTCATTGATTCAATCTAACCTTGCAACCAAGAGTTTTTCCTTGGTTCAATTACATATGAAACACTAACTGGTAAAGGTAGGACCATTGTTTGTATTATTCATCATCCCATTATTCATCCTAATTTTGTATTGATTTGTTATATGACCATATTTATTGCAAGTAAAGCATCTACCATTGAATTTATAGGCACTAGGTTGTCTTACCAGAGGATTCTTGCTCTTCTGATGATTAGGATTTGCATTGCTTTGACTGGATCCAAAGGATTCTCCTTTCTCATATCCAATTCCTCTTCTATCTTTCCCATGTCTCTGACTATCTATCATCTCATCAAGCATTGCTGAGCTAGATTTGAATTTGTCTTTGTATTAATTTGCAGTAGCAAGTTTATCTCTTAGGGCAACAATCTGTCTTTCAAGTTCCTGACCATCATTCCTTGATTGTGTCAACTCAAGCTTCAACTAATCATTCTCATAGGTAAGCCTGAAGTATTCATCTGATATGTCTTTCAATGATTGAGTCAAATTTTCTTCATTCTTCTTTCGGTCTTCAATCTCCTTAGTCGGCTTCATCACAATGGATTGCATCTCATTCTTCAGTACAACATTCTCTCTAGCAAGTTTTTCACATTCCTCAGTTTTGCTTTGCTCTTATTTCTCCTTCAGCTTATCCATAAGCTCTTTTCTCTTGTCTCTTGAAGTGTTGACTTGTTCTCTCAATTCCTCAATGAAATCTTCAGCTGCACTCAAGTTTCTTTTGAAGGAACTTACTTCATTTCTTGTTGCATCAAGATCCTCAAGTGCCACACAAAGTTTTCTCTACAAACTAGAATCTATTGATTCAATCTCTCAGACCTTCCTCAAGCAGTTAGGCTTCCTCAGAGTAATTATTGCTCTAATACCAATTGTTGGTATCAAGGATCATTAAGAGAGGGGAGTGAATTAGTGATCTACTGGTAAACAAATTTTCTGACTTAATCTCAAACCATCGGAAGCATATGCAAGAAAGTAAAATGCATAAACACAAGATAATCAACCACAAAATCATAACACCAGGATTTTTATGTTGAAACCCAAATGGGAAAAACCATGGTGGGATTTGAACCCAAAATATTATTGTACTATGGCCAGTAGCAAAATAATATTACAAAAGGGGAATGCACTTGCATTCAGGCACACTACCTAGAGCTCACTGCTCAATTACAATAAGGGCTACAACCCTAGAAGGCTCACTGCCTTAAAAATCATTTATAATGATGAATTACAATGATTTAACTCCAAAATAGAATCAAACAATGCTTGGATGAGTCCCAATTAAGTGCAAAAAGTCTCACTGTATTTGCTCTGCAACTTTGCTCTATTTTCTATTTAGTCAGCTACTGGATCAAAAATGTGCACCTAAAACTACAACAAAAAGGTCTCAATCACTACTCGCTCATATCACACCATACCACACACCAAAAAGAGCTTCTACACCAGTCTTATATATCCACAATCACAAAATAAACAATTATCAAGTCAGCTTGTAATGTAACATGTAATCACAAGTCGACTTGAAGCGGATCACCAAAAACATATGCGGATCATCCAAATGATGTTAAAATGATTTCTATATATTGGCCCTATCATCCCATGCAAGAATCTGACCACCACAATCACCAAAAAACTTTTGGACCAAAACTACTCTGCTTATCCTGAAATACTGGTTGTTTGTCATCGGATCACATTCACTTTCGATTACCAAAATTCATAATTACGGGATAGGATTTCGGTGAAGAGTTACCATCAATGACAACCCTAGACCATTATTCATGCATCGATATCCATCAAATGAGTCTCAATTGTCAACAGGTACTACATCTCTCAACCTAGAATTTGGGATTCCCCTTCATCTAAGTGATGTCTCATTTGTGCCAAGAATCAAGAGGAATCTTGTATCTATTTCAGCCTTGGAGGACAAAGGTTATCAAGTAGCATTTTCAGAAGGGAGAGTTCAAGCTCTTCTACATGACTTTTCTAGTTCCAACGAACTATGGCATAGAAGACTTGGTCATTTACATTACAAGGCTCTTCCATCATTGGAGAATATGGTTAAAGGTATTCCTAAACTTAGTCATGTACATGATGGTACTTGTAGAGGTTGTGCTATGAGTAAAAATACTAAGTCCATTTCATAGCAGTGAAAGTAGGTTTAAAGAAATATTAGATCTTGTACATTCTGATTTATGTGGTCCAATGCCAATGGCATCCCTAAGTGGATTTTTGTACTATGTAATTTTCATAGATGATTACTCTAGGAAGACTTGGATTTATTTCTTAAGGTCTAAAGAGTCTAATGAAGTCCTAGGTAAATTTAAAGAATTTAAGGCTCAAGTAGAAAACTTGTTAAGAAAGAGAATTAAAGTTTTAAGGTCTGATAATGGAGGTGAATACACCTCTGGAAGCTTTCATGATTTCTGTATTGAGGCAAGAATCAAGAGGGAGTTTTGTGTCCCTTACAACCCACAACAAAATGGGGTTGTAGATGTTGGTATTATGGATGTGTTGCGTTAGTTTTGTCATTGATGTCAAAACTTATCCTTTTGGAGATCTTTGGTTATGTTGAACTAGCACATTGTGTTCACCGACATATTCAGTGACTTATGCACAGTCACCGGTATATTGTTCACTGGCACTGAGGATGACTTGTTATCATTTGGAGATCACTTGGTTATGTCGAAAACATAGTTTGGATACTTGGTTTTGGAATTCTGGTTAATGGTCTAATCAAGTTGACATTTTGTTGTTACCGACAGATTGGTCTAGGTTATGGACCGGTATACATTATCTATTTCAGATCAGCATGACACATTATGGAGATGATTTATTGATTGGATATTGTTGCAAATGTATTGAGCCAACATGATGCATCACATCTTGACTTGTTTGTAATTGATTTTATTGTAATATTCTTAGTGAGTCGACCTGCACATTTGATCTTAGGTTTTGTATATATGTAAGATCTTAATTGATGAGATGTAGGATATGGTATATGGTATGTAAGGTTATGTTATTGTAACATGGTATGTGTGAATATTGAAGATCATATGAGCAGACCATAGAGAAGGTTCAAGGAAGGTTTGAAAGTGATTATCAGAGCTTAACCGATACTGAATCCAGCATTGGAGATGTTATTTTGAGCAGTACATTATTCTAGGATTTAACTATCCTACTATAGTCACTGCGACTCCCATTTGAGCAATGTGCTCTAAGCAGTTGGCCTTTCTGCATGTGCAGACCCCATTTGTATACACATACTATCTACAGTAGTATCATCTGATTATGGGTAAGGTTTCTCACCATGATTTTTCCCCTTACAGGGTTTCCATGTTAAAATCTCTGCATTATGTGTTGTGGATGTTGTTTCTCTTTCTGTTTCATGCATTAAGTTTCACCGGTATTGATAATAACTGTTAATTTGTTAACCGACATTAAGTTTGGTCGGTATTAAGTATCAAGTTTGATTAAGTTGTGTTTGGGTTGAAATTCATAGACAACTGATTCACCCCCCCCCCCCTCTTAGTTTCATTTTGGATCCTAACAATTGGTATCAGAGCTAAGTCCTCTTTTTGCAGAAGCCTAACAGCTTGATGAGATCCTATGGCAACAAACATTTTCAGGATGGACAGTCTGAAACTTGATGGAAATAACTATGGTATATGGAAGATCAGAATGAAGACACATCTAAGTTGCATTGAAAGAGACATATGGGAAGTTACAAAGAATGGCTATGTTGGTCCTACACCGAATCAACCTAATCCACCAACATTGGGTAAAGATCAAGAAAATGATTGCAAAGCAAGAGAAACACTTTTGAGCGCATTATCAGATCAAAAAATCATGGGATTATTAGACTGATCTACTGCTAAAGCTATTTGGGATAAATTGGAGACACTAAATGAAGAATATACCACTATCAAAATTGCAAAACTAGAATGTTTCCGGGTCAGGTATGAAAATTTGAAAATGGAAGAAGATGAAAAAATTTCCGCTTTTATGGAAAGAGAATGAAATTATTTTAGGAATACAATGTTGTGGAGGATCCTTAAGTGAAGATGAAATTGTTTCTAAAGTTTTAAGAGCATTGCCACCAACACACAAAATGAAAGTAACTGCTATTAATGAGTTGAGAACAATGCCTAATACATCAGTATCTAGAGATACCTTGGTTGGAAAACTTTCAACATTTGAGCTTGAGGAATTTGGTCCTATTGCTACAACTAAGACAGATTTAGCCTTTAGAGCATCATCATCTGACAAATCTAATTGGAAAGCACTTTATGCAAGAGAACTTGAAGATATCAGAAGGGAAAATGAAGAACTAGAAGAACTTGAAGAACTATTTGAAAGGAAAATGCCTAAAGGTCCAATTGGAAGTAAGTATGAAGGTAAAATGCCATTTAAATGTTTTAATTGCAATAAAGTTGGTCATATGGCATCTAGATGTCCTGACAGACATGCAAGTTTGAGAGAGGAAGCTAAAAGAACATATAAGCCTAACCTGAATATCGAAGATACAAATTTAAGAAGAACAGAGACAAATCTTGTTACTATACTGATGAAGGAGTTACTGCTGATTCTGATGAAGAATCGATAGACAATGGATGGGATTTTATTACAATAAAAGAAGATCAACCGACACCTATTGTTCCACTGATAGAGCAGGCTCTGACAACTAAAATAGAAGAAAAGGATGAATGGATCATAGATTTCGAATGTTCACATCATATGACTGGTGATAAAAGTAAATTCTTATCTTTTCAGGAATATAGTGGAGGTCTAGTAAGATTTGGGGATGATAAAGCTTGTCTGATCAAAGGAAAAGGCACTATATCTTTGGATGGTAAGCACAATATTGACAATGTTTATTTTGTTGAAGGTTTGAAGCATAATCTTTTGAGTGTTGCTCAATTAGTTGAAAATGGATTTCAATTACAGTTCAAGAATGGTAAATGCAAAATCATGAACAAAACTGAATTGGAGATTGCAATCGGTAATCAGACTAAAGGTAATATCTTTCATTTGAACAACAATGATAAGACATGCTCGATTGCACATATTGATGAAAGTTGGTTATGGCATAAGAGACTTTGTCATGTAAATTTTGATTGCATTGTAAAGATCAGTTCAACTAAGGCAGTAAGGGATTTACCTAAGATTGTGAAACCTCATAATCCAGTCGTAAGGAATGTCAAATGGAAAAGAAAGTTAGAACAACTTTTAAGAGTATTTCTGAGAAATCCAATAATATTCTTGATTTAATTCGCAATTTATGTGGTCCAGCAAGAACAAGAAGTCTACATGGAGATAGATACTTTAAGATAATCATTGATGATTATTCTAGAATGTGTTGGGTTACTTTTCTCATTGAGAAATCATAATCTTTTGGAAAATTCAAACTATTCAAGGCAATGGTAGAGAATGAAACTGGTAACAAAATCAAATGTTTGAGATCTAATCAAGGAGGTGAATTTACATCTAAGGAATTTAATGCATTCTGTGAAGTAAATGGAATCAAAAGACAATTATCAGCACCCCAGACACCTCAACAAAATGGAATTGTGGAAAGGAAGAACATAACTATTTTGGAAGCAGCTATAAGCATGATATTGGAAGCAAATCTACCTCATGTGTATTAGAGAGAAGCAGTGAATACAATGGTTTACACTTTTAACAGAGTTCACATCAAAGGTGAAACCGGTAAGACCCCTTATGAACTGTGGTTTGGTAATACTCCTACTCTTAAATACTTCAGAATTTTTGGAAGCAAATGTTATATTAGGAGAGATGAGTATATTGGTAAATTTGATCCTAGAAATGATGAAGGAATATTTCTTGGTTATTCATCTAAGAGTAAGGCATATAGATGTTTTAATAAAAGATTGCAGAAAATCATTGAGAGTGCTAATGTGAAGATAGATGAACAATTTAGAGGAAATTCAAGGTTTGTAGATTCTAAACCGGCAGTTGAGATGATCATAAATGAACCTATGCAGATGCACCGATACAGAGTGTGGATCCAGTCACACCAGCATCATCAGAGAATTCCATAGTGACTGAAGAACAACAACATGTGAATAAACCTAGGTATGTAAGACTGAATCACTCAGAAAATCAGATAATTGGGAATAAGTATCAAGGTGTTATGACAAGAGGAAGACTGGCAAATGAAGAGGTATGCTTAATTTCTGAAATTAAACCATCTGTTATTGAAGCTTGTCAAGATGAACATTGGATTAAAGCAATGGAAGACGAACTAGAACAAATTGAAAAGAACAATGCATGGACATTAGTTCCCCAACCTAAAGACAAAAATGTAATTGGAACTAAATGGGTATTCAAAAATAAACTTAGTGAAGATGGTAAGGTAATCAAGAACAAAGCAAGATAAGTGTGTAAAGGATATTCACAGAAGGAAGGAACTGATTATAATGAAACCTTTGCACCGGTAGCTAGAATTGAGGCTGTGTGATTATTTCTTGCATTTGCAGCTCATAAGAACTATAAAGTATATCAAATGGATGTAAAATGTGCATTTTTGAATGGTGATCTTGAAGAGGAAGTTTACATTGAACAACTTGATGGATTTTCATTGACAAATGATAAAGATATGGTTTGTAGATTAAGGAAAGCTTTGTATGGATTGAAGCAAGGTCCTAGAACTTGGTATGCTAGATTGGACAAATATCTTTTGAAGCTTGGCTACACTTAAGGTAATGCTAATAGCAACTTATATTTCAAGGTGACTAATGATGACATCTTGGTTATTGATTTTTTTGTTGATGATATCATTTTTGGAGGAGAAGATGGATTGTGTAAAGACTTTGCTAACAAAATGCAGGAAGAATTTGAAATGTCTATGATTGGAGAGACAAAATTCTTTTTAGGATTGCAGATTTCACAAATTGATAAAGGTATATTCCTATGTCAAACAAAATACTTGAAGGAACTATTGAAGAAATTTGGTATGGAAAACTCCAAACCGGTAACTACTCCTATGACTACAACTGATAAATTGACATTGAAGGATGATTCAGCTTCTATTAATCCTACAAGATACAAATCTATGATTGGAGGTTTATTGTATTTGACACAAACAAGACCTGATATAATGAATGCAATATGTATTGTTTCAATATTTCAGAGTAATCCTGAAGAAAATCATGAATCAACAGTAAAAAGGATTTTCCAGTATCTACAAGGCACAACAAATCTTGGTTTATGGTATCCTAAAAATGAAAATTTTGATTTATGCGCATACACCGATGCAAATTGGGTAGGAGATGTAGATGACAGAAAAAAACACCATTGGCGGAGCATTCTTTCTTGGTAGCATATTGATTTCATAGTTGAACAAGAAGTAGAGTTGTACATCATTATCAACAACAAAATCGGAATATGTTGCAACAACAACTAATTGTACTAAGGTATTATGGATTTAGCAAATGTTGAAGGACATAAAGGTAAAATGCAAAGAACCTATAATCATTTATTGTGATAATTTAGTAGCAATTGATATATCAAAGAATCCGATATTTCACTCTAAGACTAAACATGTTTCTATCAAATACAATTTTCTGAAAGAGAATGTTGAAGCAAAAGAAGTAAGATTGGTTTATGTGAATACTAAAGAGCACATTGCAGATATCTTTACTAAACCTTTGCCTAAGGAAACTTTTGAATATCTCAGAGAGCAGATTGGGGTAATACCCCCACTGGTAGAGACTTAGATAGTTGAAGATTGGCATCAAACTGATAGAAACTAACAAAGATCCCTTTATTCGGCTTTGATGGAGGAGAGCTACTTCACAAGGGGAGTAGTTGGTTATATTAATTGGTCATATTAGTTGGTTGTGTGTTCTGATATTTGTATTGCTTTGGCATTTGATGTCAAAGGGGGAGAGATATCTATGGAAAAACTTTGTATTTAGGAAACATTATCCTAGGGGGAGAGATTATTCATTGAGGGAGAGATATATACTCTATGCATTTTGATTTGGAATTCTGGTATTGATCTATTCTGGAGATTGTTGGTTTTGGGGTTTTGGCATTCTATTTTGGCACTTAAATGTTTTTCCATCTTGTGTTGCCATTAATGCCAAAGGGGGAGATTGTTGGTATTATGGATGTGTTGCATTAGTTTTGTCATTGATGTCAACACTTATCCTTCTGGAGATCTTTGGTTATGTTGAACCAACACATTGTGTTCACCGGCATGTTCAATGACTTATGCACAGTCACCAGGTATATTGTTCACCGGCATTGAGGATGACTTGTTATCATCTGTAGATCACTTGGTTATGTCGAAGACATGGTTTATATACTTGGTTTTAGAATTCTGGTTAATGGTCTAATCAAGCTGACATATTTGTTGTTACCGACAGATTGGTCTAGGTTATGGACCGGTATGCATTATCTATTTTAGATCAGCATGACACGTTATGGAGATGATTTATTGATTGGATATTGTTGTAAATGTATTGAGCCGACATGATGCATCACATCTTGACTTGTTTGTAATTGATTTTATTGTAATATTCTTAGTGAGCTAACCTACACATTTGGTCTTAGGTTTTATATGTATGTAAGATCTCAATTGATGAGATATAAGATATGGTATATGGTATGCAAGGTTATGGTATTGTAACATGGTATGTACGAATATTGAAGATCATATGAGTAGACCATAAAGAAGGTTCAAGGAAGGTTTGAAGGTGATTATCAGAGCTTAACTGGTATTGAATCCAACATTGGAGATGCTATTTTGAGTGGTACATTATTCTAGGATTTAACTATTCTACTCTAGTCATTGCGACTCCCATTTGAGCAGTGTGCTCTAGGCATTTGGCCTTTCTGCATGTGCAGACCCCATTTGTATACACATACTATCTGCAGTAGTATCATCTGATTGTGGCTAAGGTTTCCCATAGTGGTTTTTCCCCTTACAGGGTTTCCACTTTAAAATCTTTGTGTTATGTGTTGTGGGTGTTGTTTCTCTTTTTGTTTCATGCATTAAGTTTCACCGGTATTGATAATAACTGTTAATCTGTTAACCGACATTAAGTTTGGTCGGTATTAAGTATCAAGTTTGATTAAGTTGTACTTGGGGTGAAATTCATAGACAACTGATTCACCCCCCACCTCTCAGTTGCCTTTCGGGTCCTAACAGTAGAAAGAAAGAACAAATCCATTGTTGAAGCTACAAAAGCCATGATCCATGATCAAGACCTTCAAATATTTCTTTGGGCTGAAGCATCCATGATATATATGTTCAGAACATAAGTCCTCATCGGATACTGCAAAATATGATTCTAGAAGAAGCCTTTATAGGGGTTAATCCTAAAGTCAATCACTTGCAAATATTTGGATGTCCAATATATGCCCATGTACCTAAAGATAAGAGAACTAAGCTGGAACCTTTCGGCAAGAAAGGAATATTTGTGGGCTATAGTGAAACTTCTAAAGCTTACAAGATTTACATTTCAGGTTAGAAATAGATAGAGGTTAGCAGAGATGTTACATTTGAGGAAGATGTTGCATTCATAAAATCTAAAGGTTCATGCATGGAGATAGATGATCAAGAGACTCCTCAAGACATGGACATTGATCATACTCCTGAGATTCAGAGGGAGTCTACTAAACCTGAAGTGAATAATGATCCAATTGAACCCTTGGATCCTACTGATGGGCCTAGTGATATTATTGTGAATTGGAAGAGACCTCTTTGGGAAAGGAACACTATGCAGGAGGCAGAAATGTTTGCGACTCCTAGAGGCATATCAAAGAAAGTAGAAGAATGTAGAGATTATCTAGCCATGTTGCATTGATGTGTAATCTTATTAAGACTGAACCTTCTAGTGTTGAGGAAGACTCAAATTGGCAAGTATGGAAAGATGCTATGGATGAAGAATATCAATCCATTATTAAGAATGATGTTTGGGATATTGTACCTAGACTTGAAGCAAAGTCAATTGTATCTTCCAAATGGCTATTCAAGATTAGGCATGTAGCTGATGGAAGAATTGATAAGTACAAGGATAGATTTGTGGCACGTGGTTTCTCCTAGAAAAAAGGAATAGACTATGAAGAAACATTTGCTCCAGTTGCTTGCTATACTTCCATCAGGACCATCATTGCCATTGTAGTAGCTAAGGGATGGAGGCTACATTAGATGGATGTGAGGACAACTTTTCTCAATGGTGTAATTGAAGAAGAGGTCTACATTGAGAAACCTGAAGGTTTCATAATTCATGGGAAAGAGTCTCATGTATGCAAATTGAAGAAAGCATTGTATGGTCTTAAGCAGGCTCCTTGTGCATGGTATGAAAGGATTGACAAATACTTGGTGAGTTTGGGTTTCTACAAGAATGATATTGATCTGAATCTTTACTTCAAGATAGTCAATGGCGAAGCTTTAGTCTTGGTTCTATATGTTGATGACATTTCTTACTGGGGAAGAACATCTCATCTTTACATGCAAGAAGGAGTTGACTTCAGAATTTGAGATGAAGGACCTAAGACTCATGCATTTTTTTCTAGGTTTGGAAGTGTGGCAGAGGCCTAATGAGATTATCCCGAGTCAAGGAAAATACATCATTGACATCTTGAAGAGATTTGGAATGTTAGATTGCGAGTCTATGTCTAAATCAATGGAAACTAACTCGAAGAAATTGAGTGAATCTATAGCTAGTTCAGATCTTGTGGATCCTACTATATATAGATAGTTGATTGGATTTTTGATGTATCTAGTTAACACTAGACCATATATTTTCTATGCAGTGAGTGCACTTAGTCAGTTCATGTGTGAACCAAGGCAAATACATCTAGTTGCAACCAAGCATATCTTGAGATACTTGTGTGGCACAGTTGGATATGGCTTGAAATATTCTTCTAGTGTGGACCTAAATATGCGAGGCTATTCTGATTCTGATTGGGCAGGGAGTGTTACTGATCGGAAGAGAACCTCTGGTTGTTGCTTCAATTTGGGTTCTACTATGATTTCTTGGTGTAGAAGGAAGTAGTCTTTAGCAGCACTAAGCACAATAGAGGCAGAATATATTGCAGCATGTGTAGCAACTCGAGACGCAGTGTGGCCTCGAAAGCTCCTTGCAGGATTGTTTGGACAAACATTGAAGCCAACTATTATTCATTGTGACAATCAAAGTTGTGTGAAGCTATCTGTCAATCCAGTGTTCCATGACAAAACAAAACATGTTGAGATCCAATACCATTACATCAGATATATGGTACAGAGGAAAGTTGTTCAGTTGAGATATATTTGCACCGATGAATAGACGATTGACATTCTCACCAAGCCCCTTGCCAAAGTGAAGTTTGTGCATTTTCGAGACAAACTTGGAGTTGTGGAGAATGAAGCCCTTGCTGAGAGGGAGTCTCAACATCACTAATTTTTTGAGATGTACTTTAATGCATTCTTCTTTGTGAGAGAGAAGTTTGTGGTGAAATCCCTTGTTCCACCCTCTGGGAGTAGCCAAGGTGGATGCCATGTTGAGAGACTCCATGACAACATCACTTGTGTTTTCTCACCCTCTGGGAGTAGCCATGGTGACCATCATGATGAGATGACAACATCACACTAAGTGACTCCATGATGGGCACTTGTGTTCATTTGCATTTCCATTCATGGGAGTAACCATGATGGACCCACCCTCTGGGAGTAGCCATGGTGGATAGCACTACATGACTTAGATATCGAGAATTCCTCCCTAGCTAAGAGGGAGTGTTAATGTTACTATAGCTATGGTCAGATTCCTTTAGGCTGATATAGATAACATAAATGTCTAAGTGGCCTATCGGCCTTATACATTTATATGAGCCGATTCATATATATATTAAATATGAAAATGTAATTGAGTATTTATATATGCTGACTAGCATATACAATTTGCTAATAATTAATAATCGCTTAACTAATGGGGCCAACTTGTAAGTTTGTCACCCCTTGCATTGGGTTGTGTTGATTTGGAGAGTGTCGACCCTTGGTGAAGGGGCACTATCGATGTGTATAAAGGGGATTGAATCTCCCTTTATTGAAAACACACATTACACATCAATAGTTTGACATACTCTCAGCAAGATCACATATTTCACATAAACATCAGTCTGATATTTACCTAGAAGAAGATCAATTTCACACACATTAGATTGAATGGTATACAAGGCAAATTGAATGTCATATATCATCCTATAGCAGTTTGTGTATCCTACAATAGTTTGAATTGTATATATAATAGTCTAGGGTGAATCAGTTTATACACATAGCTTCAAGAAGTGAAGCAATCTTGTAAAGACATACCTATATTTGAAAAATATAATTAGAGACTTTTGTTGCTGGTTTTTCACCTTCAAGTTGGGAGATTTTCCCAGGATATATGCTGTGCAATTTTGTTTGAATTGTCTTACATATGCATTTCATTAATCTGATCATAAAAATAACATCTTCTTCTCTCTACCTATCTCTCTCAATATCCCCTTATTCTCTCTCTCTCTCTCTCTCTCTCTCTCTCTCTCTCTCTCTCTCTCTCTCTCTCTCTCTCTCTCTCTCTCTATCTTCCCATATACCTATATTTCTCTCTCTTTCTCTTCCCATACATCCCTATATCCCCCTCTATCTCTCTCCCTCTCTCCATCTCTATTCATTTATCTGTACTCTCTCTCTCTCTCTCTCTCTTCATATTTATCTTTTCCTCTCCATCTCTTGATCTCTCTGTATATCTCTCTTTCTACGTCACTTTATCTCTCTCTATCTATTTCTCTTCCACTTCCTATCTCCTCCATCTTCATCTCACACCCTCCATCTCTACATGACAATCCATCCATTTCCCTTTCTCCCCCCCTTCCTATATCTCTATACCTATATCTCTTTGACTCTCTATCTCTATATCTCCATATTTATTGTTCCATTTCTCCTTTTATATCTATCTCTCCATATCTCTCTACCCCTATATCTCTTGCTCTCTTTGCTTCTCTCTATATATCAGTTCATATATCTATCTCTATCTTTCTATCTCTCCCTCTCTCATTCTTTCCCTCTCTCTCATAGTATATTTATCTCTTCCATATCCATTTATCCTTCTCTCCTATCTCTTTTTCTCCCCCTCTCCTTCTCTCCACATCCCTCTCCTTCTCCATCTCCATCTTCATATGCATCTTTATGTCTATTTGTATCTCATTACCCCTCTCTCTATCTTTCTCTTTCCCCCTTTATATCCACATCTATCCCTCTCTCTCCCTTTCTCCCTATTAAAAACATAACATGAGCCTATTTGTAATGGAGCCTGATTATCTTCTTGATTCAAAGATTTTTTATATAATCATGTTTGGAGCCTTGTAGGTGGGGCATGATTTATTTGAATCTATCACCTCTACATCGATCTCTTTGTTGCACAAACAATATCATATTTTAAATGGCATACCAAATTACCTTGTGTACTACACAAATATATCCAAATAATAGAACATTTTTTCTCCTAATTCACCTTCCACACCTATTCGGCATACCCATTGCACACCAAGGTACAATTGCTAGTGATATTTTATTATTAATAAATTTGGCTTGAGGTTTAATGAGTTTATCCTAAAGTTTTGTGAGCTTGCAACACATTTCAACCTTCATATTTGCTCATTATTTTGAGTTTATTTGTAGCAGAAGTATATTGTTGTTTATATAAGCCTTGAGGCTATGGTTTTGATGAAAATAATATTCATTTCGATATTATTTACTTGCATGTTAAGTTTGGTGAAGTCTTGGGTTGATTTGACAATCTCATCTATAAATCCGGTACACACTATAAGATTTATTGCTAAATGTTTGTGGATATTTTGTTTCTTCATTTCAATATGAGACCACCATTTCTTAAATTTTGAAACTTAAATTTTCTTAAGATGTACAACAAAATTCAAAAACCCTTCTTTAAAATAATCCTAAAAAATTTAATTTTTAGGAATCCCTCCGTAAGACCTCATCCTTAGAGAGGTATGATTCTCTCAAACTCTCTTTTGTCTTCTCAATTGACTCTGACCTAGTTGAAGATACCATCATCTTCGTTTTCTCTCGAATAGCCCCAATGCATTTCAATATTCGAAGGTAATTTCTATATTTCTCTCAAATATTACGGACCTGCTTCAAGATCTCCCATTGCTCAAGCACCTTGCGTTAGAGTACGTCTAGCCCTACCTTGTTTTGAAAGAGATTTTCCAGTTTGCTAGTAATGGGTATGATATGTCGTCGACTCTGCACCAATAGGAGGGTTATTTACGCCCACAGAGATGTGTGAGAGCCGAGCAGTGGCCCTGTCTCGGTTCGATGGGAACAGGTCTCCTAGAGGACACTACAATAATTTTTGAAGCGAGGGTTATCTCCCATAGCCAGGCACTTGGGCCCCTGCTAGTGAATCAAGTACGAAAATATTTCATGCAATCCACTTTCTCTTGAGGCACGTACTGCTACCACCTTCCTCTTCAAAGGAATCAAACTGAATGGTAAAAGTACCTCTTACTCATACTCCAAGGGGTTCAACTTTGGAATCATCCCTCTCTACTGCCAATGTTTTTTGTATTTTTTTTGGTCTTCTTGCTCCTACTAGGAGACTCATTTTCTTTCAAATTTTGTTATTTCTACACTAGTTCGTATATATTGTCAGAAATTTGAATTTTAAATAAAGTACATGTGGTTTATCACTTTTTATCTAGTAAGAAAAATCATTCTGCATAGTGTTTTTTTTTGTGTGCATAATAGACAATATTAATTTTATTTTAATGGAACTTAAGTATCTTGATGCTAAAAAACCATTCTTGTCAAGTTGGCTTGGTATATGGTGTAGTTGAATGGCTTAGAAAGAATCCATTAGGTTTGATTCATGCTAAATGCGTCTCCTCAGTATCATGCCCAGTATGAATTGGTGGCATTGAGGCCCCTCAAACCTGACTCTAAACTAAAGGGGTTAATTATTAGTGCACTTGATGCTATGGTTGCGAAAATGGTACTATTGGATGTTTCGATCCTTCAACAGAATAAAATATCAAATCTTGACAAATGCTTTACTGAAGGCATAGACAAACAAATAATTGTCAATTCAAAATTTATGCACTTTTAAAAAGCACACCAATGTTACGTTACGATTCTGGGACTAGGACAGTAGGGGATGGGAGAGGCATTTTAGCTTCAATAGTTTTAGAGGATATTTTTTGGACAACAGAGTATATGAGTTAAATTCAAGATTTAATGTTCATTGTTCATTGGCAACAATAAGATGTTATTAAGAAAAAAGGAAAAGGTCATGGGGTCAACAGTGCCTCATCTTTTTTTATCAAAACTTTCCTTATAACTAACCCACCGACCCATTTGCAACTCCCAATTACTACTTAACATGCCATGTGCAATTAAAAAAATCCCTAGAATTGATGGGCTTTAATCTGAATTTTTTGAGACATTGAGATTACAGCGAAAGCCTAAATGAGGAGAATTAAATCTATCACCCAGGAGATATTCTGGCCATAACAAATTGGTGTTCTAGGTGGAAGATTTATTCTGGACAAACTAGTGTTAGATTGAGAGGCAGCAAAATGGGCTCAACAATCAATACAAAATGCTCTCCTAGTGAAACTAGACTTTGATAAAGCTTATGATAGAATGAAATGGCAATTCAGTGTGGAAATGACTAAGTGGCTTGGATTTGGCCAAAAAATTATCTCACATATAACTCTTGTCGAAGGATGGTAACTAATGCTCATCTGGTCATCAATGGGGTCTTATCTGATGCATTCCCTCCTCATTGATTCGTCAGACAAGCTTAGAAGCTTTATTTTTTTACTGCTGACGCACCTGGTTGTCTCCTCCAGCATGCTCATCACCAGAATCTTGTTCATGAGATCTCGCTGCCAGGCAATGCTGTAGCTTTGAACTGCATTTTACTGATAACAGCGGGTTGTTCTTACAGAATTTAACAAAAGAAATTGTGTACTCTTAATGTTTCACAGATTTATTGTGCTACCTTGGGTTCCCAATTGTCTGTGAACAACTAAAGTACTTAATGGCCTCCTCTAATATGCATCCTATATGGATTCCCACAAAATGAAAATCAATCAAACATGATACATCTCTAGATATCTAGGTATCCACTTTGGTTTTGGACTTCTATAAATCTAGGTATCCTCATTGGTCTTGGAGTATCACTTTATGTGGGAATGATTCCTTGAGAAGTTGAAACTCAAATTGTCAGATATGGACATACAAATTTCTCTCAATACTTAATAGAATTCAAGTTACCGACAAAATTCTCCTAGCCACTCATGTTTACATCTCTTCAGCTTAGCTACCATCCAAAGCTTGCTACCTTTAACTCACAAAACTCATCAGAAGTTTCTTCTGGGCCAAGTGGGGTAAGGAAAATAGATCTTTTTCTGCTTGGAATCATTGTATTTAGCCCAAAGATCGTGGTGGCCTAGGTATCATTGATCCTTACATGCAAGGCTTCTGCTTTATGGCTAAATGGATTATTAGAGCACTAGAAGGGATAGCTGCATGGAAAGGCATTCTCTACTTTTATATCTATATAGCCACATCTGCTAAGTCTTGGTCTTCTATTTGGTGGTAAGATAAAATTTTGTTAGCTCCTTATTTTAAAATTCAAGCTTCTGACCAAGTAAAATGCATTTGGCAAGGTTGGCATGTTGTGTCACCTCTCCTTTGTTGGCATGACAGTACTTTGAATAATGGCTTAAATTTTCCGACATCTTCAGTTTGGTGGAACATAGTGGTTCAACCAAATGACAAACCACTTGTACTATCGAAGTATAGGGGGTAAACAATGGTTGTTCAAAAAAGGCGTCTAGACTTTTGTGGACTTATGGGACCTCTCTAATATGACTTGGAAGAATGAATGCAACCTCAAGTCTAATTTCAATTCTAATTTCAACCTATCTAAGAGCCAATTAAAAATAAATCACATTGCACAATCCCTTGTCCCTCCGCAAGTTCAACTTAAACTATAATGTCTTGAGCCAAAACAGTAATGCAAATCCAATTCTTAACCTTATTATTTGGAGAACAACACTATCAAATGGATCTAAGACACTCAGACTTAATTTACTATCTATACATCAGCAATATTATTACATCCCATACAACAATGAGATGCATAACTCTCAATTTTTTTATTATAATGAACAACAAATAATAGATACAATTCTTGATCTCTTACTTATTACATCAATGGTTGGATCACATTCGAATAGTTCTGTAATATTAGCAATTACACCTACCAACAACAATGACAAATTGGATCAATATCATGTGGTTGGAATCCACACCTAATGAAGCTCAATCATGAACTCTGTATGATATCACCCTCCAAAATCACAAGGTTTTTTGTCCTAAGATTCCTAGTTTTGAACATAAGTGCTCAAATGAATTTAAAACTGGATTTTAGTTAAGTGTAGATGCTAATCTTGATGAAGACATCTTTTATGTCCTCCACAAGTAGAATAGATTGGCAGCCATGCACCCCTATAACTTCAAATTTGAACAATGACAATGGTTGGGAAATATTTCACTTTGAAAGTGACCGTGTCAAAAATAGATCATTGGAAAAAATATGACATGTTGGGATGTTAGGAGGGAACGAAAACATAGGAAGAAGTATCACTTTAGGGCAAGTTTGAAAGTTTGACAAATACAATAGCTAGGCAAGCGACAAATGGAGAAGTTTGAAACTCTAAGAGGGAGAAGAGAAGAGTGAAGTTGGAAGAAATGGCATAATCAAGAAGGGATGGCACACAATAAACAAAAGAAGGGAAGACACAAGTAGATACCTAATTTGTATAGACTTGGATTGACTGGAAATGGGACTAGTTCCGCCCACTCAAAATTCTTGTCCTCAACAATTGTGGGTTTAGATGTTCTAATATTTGTGGGCCTTCCCATGTTGCATCCTCCATCAAAAGATCTTTCCATTGAGTTGGGTACTTGTTGATGTGTGTTTTAGGCACATAACATTCAAAATAAAATACCAAAGCACTTTACCCTCTCTTGAACAAAATCATCTCAGATGCTAAGGGTAAGATCTCATAAAATGATTCCAAGGTTTCTACATGTCAGGTCTTGATGAGTGGGTAACTCAATGGTTGACGTGAATTGCTGTTTTCACTTGGGGACTTACACAAATGTTCGAATTAATTTCACTTATCATGGAATGTGGAATGGGTGTGCTGATAACTTAGGATATAGCAATGTAGTTTTGGACTCAATTCTAACAAGACTTACTAAAAAAATGGCAAAAGTAATAGGGGTTCAGGAAATCTATTCATAGCCTAGGAATGTAGGAAATGATGAACAAATTTAGTGGAATCAAACTAGGCAGGGTCTCACCATCAAGTCGAACAGATTTTGACACGAGCTTAGTGCAATCATCTAAGGTATACTTATAGATTTTCAAATTATCACCATCAAACATTGACACCACCCAAGTTGATGCATATCAAGGGACGCATAATAATTGAAGTTAAGTTTGTATAAATTTCCAGTTGACCACGCACGACGCACTTACAATCAGGAAGAGGCTAGTGGTATGGATTAAGGATTTCACACAAATATATTCAACAAATCTTTCATTCAATCTAACAAACATAAAAGCAAATTCTAATCTAAAACTCTAATCTAACTTGGAGGATTTGAGAACCTTGAATGCAAAACAACACTTGAAAAACAAAATCACCAATGATTTATATTCAAATAGCTGCAGCATATACCAACAATTCTACAAAAACTCTCTTACAAATGAGAGGAAATGAGGTATATATAGAGTCTCATACAAAATGGATGGCCAAGATTAAAACTAAATCAAGGGCCAAGATCATGCCAACAAAACCCTAGAATTGCCTTAATCAGGGTTTACATAAAAAATGGTGCCACCAACATATGGCCCAATAGAAAGATACCTAGTCATTAAATAGAGAATCTTCTAGAAGATTCCTCCCTGCATCTCTCTCTCTCTCTCATAGCATACTCCAAGAATCTAGCCAATACAAAATCTAACTCCTCCATGGAAATGCTAGGTAAGGTATCTTGCTGTAAATCAATCACGTCCAATGCATCCGAGCAAGCATCCAAAGTGTTCTCCCAATCTGGCATGAGCTATTGCGAACTATGAACATGAATCAACAAAGAGACCAAATCATCTATCTGACTCTTCTTCAAAGAGTCCAAGTGATTAAAATACATGAATTTCATTTTGTCTCTTAATTCTGCTAAGTGTAAACCACTAGCCTCATTGACATCAACCCCCAATAACTCCTCAATTGAGGCAAGGATCTTCAACTGAATATTATGAATTGATCCTTCCATCTCTATACAACTCAGTTGTGCGCTCTCATAAGTTGATTTCTTCATGGCTAATGAACAATACCAGCCATGGAAATCGTATCTATCGCCACTGTGCACAACATTCTCCCTAACCAATGTGGACTTAGGAATCTTCTTCAAAGCTCTGAGGCGTGGAATTGTCTTCTCCTGAATAGGTCTGAATTCTTCCCAAACTCCTCCAAAATACTGTATTCTGAATATGAGCCCTGTTGTGCTTTCAAATGCCTGGACAAACTGAGTAAGGAAATCATCCGCTTGTCTCTTTGTATTCTCAATCCATTTCTCCACCTCCGAGAGTGTATCTCCTGTTGCTTCATAATGTGAATTTAGTCCACGATCAATTGCAATAGGGGAAATAAGAGCGAGATTCTCATGCCTTATCCTTGCAATGTACTCTCTAAGTCTGATATTCTCTTCTTTGTACTTCTCCTTTTCTTCAATTTCTCTATCCAATCTCGCACTGATTGCCCTAAGGTTATCACCAACCTCTTGAAATTCTTGCTCTCTTGTAGTACGGTCGAGGGCAACTGAAGTAATCTAGAAATCCATGGGAGTAGCAATGTCTGCCGTCACAACTGTAATAGGAACAACCACCTGCGCAATCCGCATTCCTGTCTCATCTCTAGCTATGTGTGACAAAATCTCATCTCTCTTAGGCTCTGGCTCCTTATTGCTCCTAGCTAAGTAGTCATCAATGTCTTCAATAGGCTATGCCTCTATCATTTTCTTACTTTTCTCCATACTCTTCATCAACCAATCAAGAATAGCGGCCATCTCCATACCATCATCGAGACACATATCTCGATCAAGCTCTCTCAATGCCGAGATAACATCATCATCATCATCGGGATTATTCTTAGTCAAATCACATACATTCTTTCCCAAACTAACCTCCAAAAGGACAGTAGGGGATCTCGGCTAATCATCATCCTCATTAGGTGGAGCAGATGTTGCTATGGCATGTAAATCCTGAATATTCTCTGGTAGTATCACTATGTTGGAACATTGCTCAGTTCCCTTGTTTTATTCTGGCATTTCAACTTCTTTGATTGATGAGACACTAAGGGGTGGTGAAGGAATGATAGCCGAAGGAATGGTAGTATTTTGTTTCTTCTTCTTGACCTCCTCAATCTTCTTCCCTCTAGCCTTGACTTCTCTTGGTGTGTCCTTCCTTCTCTTAGGAGCTTGACTCTCCTCATCCACATGAATCCTGATATCACTAATAGTCCTCCGATCATCTTCGGAAGCGGATTGCTCCTGTTTCATCTTTTCATAAGTGAAGGTGACACCCATATCAACTAATTTTTTCATCTGAATATCCACCCATGCTCGGGAGAATCTCAAGACCTCTCTCATCAATACATTCAAATCTATTTCTTCTAATTCTGATCAATTAGGCAATATGATTGCCTTCTTCATTTCATTTTCATATTGTGGATGCGTATGATCCCTGTCATCTAACACTTGGTTAGGAATGAGGAAAAGTCCACACTTCCTCATGAAATCCGCTGACATTCTAGACCACATTCTTCTCTTTATTGCTTGTTCGTCCATCAGGTTGGCCCAATAATCTTCTATGTCTACCTCGTGGATGAACTTTTCTCCCTTGATCCTTCCAACTTTCTTATCTGGATCAAATCTTTCTCCTCTTATATGTTGCAAATCGATAGAATGCAAGTTCCTCACTGGTCGTGCTAGCTGCTAAGGTGGACTGACAAACCTCCAATGTCTTCCCAACTGAAATAGGAAATGACATGCCCATTCTGTGCTTTTCCTTTAGGATAGAATCAAACTCCAGAAGTTGTCTCACCACTTCCAACAAGATCACTCTGTCAGAAGGATACCTAGGAAGCCTGTAGGGTTCGGATTGAAATCCATGAATCCTAAGGTATGTGAAAGTGGGAAACTGTATTTACCACGATCCATATTTCTCTATCAGCTCCGTTGCCTCCTTGGACAACCTCTTGTGGACTCCACCTTGCAACATTCGTGTTATGTACATTGTGAATACGTCATTCACTCTCTTATAATCTTCAATTCGATACATGTTCAGCTGTGGATAACACTCATAACTCCTGAATTGTCCTTGTCCATTCCCGACTTCACCTCTGCATATCAATCCCTTGTATGTAACAAATCGTGCAAGCAAGTAGACCAAATAGGAAGTCATGGCGAATGACCTAGACCGCTCCACATTCCTCAGCTGAAAGGCCAGATTCTCACTCATGATTCTAGACCAATTTATCAATGTTCCTTTTTGACAATCCTGGATGAAATAGAACATCCATCCATCGTATATTGCACCCTGCGGCATCCCCATCACTTGGTTAAGCAGGAATACTAAATCACTATATTCCTCTTTGAAGTCTGTGCACATGAGTGTCTTGGGAGCCTTGGAATGATGAGGCCTAGGCTCGATCATCCACTCCATGTTTACTATGGTCTTGCACACATCCATCTTCTTCTTATATCGGTCTTCATATTCATCCTTAGTTATATTTTTCATGTCTGCTCCTCATAGAATTCCAAACACCTCAACAAGGTAGGCAATGATGGCACCCTTAGGAGTCTTGATCATTCAGGAGCGAGGATCATAACATCATGCACAAACTTGATGAAAATCAACCTCAATGATGAAAGCAATCATATCCAAAAATGTAAGTACGGCTGGTGAAAAATTTTTTTTGGAGGACAAGTTTGAAAATTAGTTACTTCAGACTTACCAGCACCTTGCAAAGTAGTGAAAATCCCTAAAAATGATCAAAAAATGGCTAAGGAATGAGCTCCAAACAAAATCGCCAAAGTAGGTAGGTGGCTGGAAATGAAGATTTATGAGGACAGCCGCCTACAAAAGAGTTTTCAGACCTGCAAAAGTGATGAATAGCTCTGAAAATTGACTGAAAATGCCTCCAATTAGCCCTCAGACAAAATCGCCTTAGGCACAAAATAAAATGTAGGTCTGAAAATCGAACATCCAGCCAACAATGGAGGTACAAAATCTCAGCAATGGAGGAAATAACAGATCTGAAAACAATAACTAGCAAGCTTGTAATAATGGTGGCACACACCAAAGAGGAAAATCACCCAAATTTGGAGGTATAACTTCCCAAACACAAAATCGCCCTCCTTAAGAAAATCGCCACCTTCACAAAAATCGTCTAAGTCTGAAAAATCTGTGGCAAACTCACCAATGGCAGCCAATGAAAATCGCCTTGGGCTGGAAATGAAGAAAAATTATCAACAAAACATTCTTCAACCCAATTTGTGAACTTGACATTTAACCAAAAATTGCCAGTTGGAGGGAAAAGAAAATCGCCTTTGCAAGCATACGCTTGGCAAATATAATAATAAAATAATGCTGGGATCTCTCCTTTTAAACTTGCTTTCACCATCAACTTTCACCACACAAGCAATGTGGGATAAAAAAACTTGTCCTTATACTTGCCTAGCAAAAATCGACCTTCTTCTAGAAGGTAAAATTCATTTAATGCTCATTGAAAATCATTTATTAATTGTTTTTTATTTTTAAATAATCGTTGCACTTCATAAAAATTAAAAAACAATTAAATGAGGCTCATTTATTAAAATATTTCGAAATTAAAATAAAAAATGGCCAATGGGGGAAAATCGATTTAACTTGGGATAAAAATCCCAATAAAAATCATTAAAATACCCCCTTAAGGGAAAATCGATCCAAGTAGGGATAAAAATCTCTATCAAAATTTCATCAACTTGCACAAAAATGGGTTCAGGGGAAAATCAACCCCTGTTTGGACATTCATCCGGACACAAAATCATCAAAATCACTCTCATTGGAAAATCGCCTAGGGTCTGGAATGAATATCCGCATAAAAATCCACAAAATCTTGTCACAAAAGGTCTTGGTGGAAAATCGATCTAGGTATGGAATCATCACAAACATCATCCGCAACCTTATCCATACTACCAGTGGAAAAACGAAGGTAGTCAGGATAAAATCCCAACACTTTGTCAAAATTAAAGCATCCTAGGGAAAATCGACCCTAGTATGGATTCACAATGGTGGAAAAATGGGGCATGTCTGGATTCCAAGGGAAATCCATGTCTAGTTTGGATTTTGGGTTGGGGAAAATCATGGGTAGTCAAGAGTATGAAGGGAAAAGCACCTCTAGTGTGGAATTTTGACCTTTTAACCCTTAGAATATGGATTTTCATCTGGAAAATGATGATTTTTCCACTCAAAATCACTAGGAAACTTCAAAACTCAATAAAACTCATCTAGACGTAGGCAAATTTACCAAAAATTTGAGCGAAACAAAAGGATTTCATCGGGATAAAGTGCAAAATCAACTGAATAACTTCTTAGGAGCGAGAAAACAACTCCAAAAGGTCTTAAAATACCTTAGCACTTTAAAATCACCGACATGGACGTCAAAAACACATTAACACTCAAAAGGTTTACACTTAGACAAAATTAGGATTATTTAAAATCTCAACTTTTCGTGCTTGATCCTGTTGTTCATCAAAACTGATTAACCCAAGTACACCTGCAATTGATCTATGAAGTAGCCAATTCAATCTATGAAGAACCTCAGGGCTTGGACAACATGACAAGGATTTTAATCCTTCTACTCTTCAAGCTCTGCAAAACCTAGGCGGGTATACCTTTGATGCTTAAAATCAAACCTATTACACACCTATGACAACATCAATAAAGCAGATAGATCTCACAAGGGCTTAACAACTAGGAGGTTACTGTAGATGGGCTAGATCCACATTGACATCTCAACTAAGTTGAAGCATGAGATGGATGAAACATTCCCACAGAACATAAAACAAAGGTAGATATTCTGATTTGAAATTTAAATCTCTGAGAAAACCCCAAAATCTGCAAGATCAGTGCCTTATCCAAGGGCAACAGAGTCATACATCAAACTACAAATGAAAACACTCATTGCAAATCCATCTTCATCATGAAATATTCTTGCATTAATGCCTTGCATAAATGCATTACTAAGCTTATCCACAGAAAATATCAGATCCAGAAACATGAACCCTATTTTATTAATGTTTGCTCACAGAGTTTAAAATCTTCCTTGAAGATTACCTACAAACAAGCATTACACTCACAGACACAACTGATCATGACAAACTTGATCCTCCTTAAGAATCAGATTTGAATAAAATGAAGATACATTTTAGAGACAAATTCTGTATGAATTTGTGCATGCCTTACATACACAAGAACCTGCAACTAAGAACACCTATAGCAAAGAATTGAACTCCATTACTGAAAGAAAAGCCCTGCCCTGTACAATCTTGAAAGAAACTCAGAATTGGAAACCATGAAAATATGGAGCCATCCTCCAAATTTCTGGAACCCTTACAATGAGAAGAAAATCAGAATAAGGAGAGGGAAAAAGATTAGGTCTGCAACCGAAATTGCCAAGTGTATCTTTTCTAACTGAATTTCAATCCCTTCCTCCTTCCTGTGGAAACTGCTCTCGAAATATCCCATATTTGTCAAAACTAACTCCATAACTGCATTCCTCATCCCGAGAGCTTTCTGGTGATATATGATACTTGGTATTTTGGGCAAAAATGAACCTCTGGGCGAATTAAATCCTTCATATGCCTCCATCATTTAAATTTTTGAATTTTTATATAGTTTCAACTATATATTAAACTTGATTTTAACTTTGATTTTTGGCCTGATTTTGCCTTGATGCCCTGCCACGTGGCAACCTTTGATTGGCTGATGGGGTCCACTGGGCTCCACCTCGGATGACACCTCATCACTGCCACGTGTACGCCACCTGTCTGCTTGCTTGTCGGCCACATCGTCACCACCTCAGCGACATGTCATCGCCACCTCAGCGGGACTTGAAGCTGTCTTTCCACCTGGACCCGCCACCTGTCTTTCACCATTTCGCGATGGTTAACGAGCTTGCATCTTCGGGTCACGAAGTCACGCGAGCCGTTGGATCATCTCGAACCTGCTCACTCTTTAACACTTCACCATCTTGAGCTTTTCGCCATTCCACAGAGCTTAACTCACGAGCATCTCCCCTTCGCGAAGTCGCGACAGCCGTTGGATCTCTTGAACTTGCATGGTCTTTAACTCCTTCGTTGTTTTGCGAACCTTAACCGACGAGCATCTTTGGCGTGCAAATCCACATGCACCGTCGATCTCCTTGGAACATGCTCAATCTTTAACTCGCCCGTTTCTCTGCAAAACTCGTCTGCCTCGGGATCCGTGCCTACGTGGGGTTCACCTGGTCACCACTTGTCGGCCTCCTTGGTTGCCTCGGGAAGCACGCCCGTGTGTGTGGGGTCCACTTGGGCGCCCAACCGGCACCATTCATCAAAAGCCTCTTGAGGCTTTGACATATTACTTGTGTGGAGTCTTGCTTATAAATATCAAAAGTTTTCATTCCCCAGCGAATGTGGGATATTTCCTTTTGCCTGAAACTGCAAATTTTTCTGAGTTTTAATGGCGCCAATGGATTCGTTTGAAATTTTCAATGGTTCTTATAAAACATGCAGGAGGATGGCTGCCAGATTGTATTTGCAAAGAGGATTTTGTTGAAGTTTTGATGATTTATTACCATCATACACTGCCACGCAGGAGGATTTTATCTTGAACCTGCCATTGTTGCAATTGCTTGAGAGTTTTTTATGCCTTTCACACCATGTTCCCTCTCCTCCACCATCCACGTAGGGCTTCCAATTTGCACTTGCTGCAATCTAAAAACCTTTCACGTGACCTGCCAGTTGCATTTGTATTGAAAACTCTTGCTACCAATACCATGCGTGGGAAGGAGGACTGCTGCCTTTGCCATTAGTTTTCAACATTTTCACCATACCACACACTGGAGGAGGGAAAGCTCTGTCAAACTGCATTTGCTGAGGGGTTTCTATGCTGCCCCCTACCACCATACCACGCAGGGGGATATTAGTTAGTTCACACCTTCATGTGTTGCACAGGAGAATACTTGCAGGAATTCTGAATCCTTTTCAGAACATTGCCCTCCACGCAGCCCCTAGTAACAGCCTGGAGGTTTCTACAGTTTTCAACGCCCTCTCCAGCAGTGAGGACTTGGCATATGTTATGGAATTTGGGCTCAAACCTGCCACATTGCATTGGGTTAAAAGTTTCTGCTATTCCTCATAAACCACGCAGAGCTGGGCTGCCATTTATTGTATTTGCTGAAGTTATAAAACCCATTCAACTTCCTTCTGCTGCTCACCCACCTCACAGAAGCTCACGCACCATGCTATTTTTCATTTGCTCCATGCCTAATCCACTCATTATGTACCTCAGGAATTGACCACATTGTTGTCATGTCTTCTGGATCAACCCAATCATCCCAGAATTTGATGCTATGTGCCATTCTTACAAAACTAACAATAACAAGTCCCCAGAATCAATAATTGGAGGAATTTGTTTGACAAGCAATGCAACCTACAAGTTCATTTGCACATTGAAGCTGGTAGAAATCATGGCATTTACTTTGAAGTTTATAAAATGGTCTGTTATGCTGAATGGGAGTCTCTGGCAATACACCTGCCAAATTGCAATTGCTTAAAACATTTCATGTTCTTTACCATGCGTGGGAGGATACTGGTTATGTCAATTGAACTTGCTATAACATTTGGTTTATTAGGAGATGCTCACACATGGAGGAAGGATTCTGACTGGCATTGCAGTTGTAGAAAATTTTATTGCTGAAGCTTTATTGCCTCCTCTTCTCAAGAAAGGAATAACACAACTATTCACTTCACAAACCATTCATCATCAAATCTTTATAACTTTTCATTGTCCCATTGGTGAATTGTAGTCGAGCCGGTATGGATACACATATATTGCCAGGAAAAAAGAACATTTCGCCATTGAAATTAATGCACGGGCATGGGCCAGGTCGGGCCCCAAAGTGGGTCCGACTAAATTTTTTTTCGTTTTCATGCAACTGACTTCTGAAATGCCTCACAGACCTTAAACATACCTTTGGAATCGATCGGCACTGTTTTCGGATCATCAAATTGAGTTTTGCAATTTTCAGGCACTTATGCCACATTTTCGCATTTAATCGCGAATACGTAATTTTCAAACCGGTCAAAACACCTTTCTGGACCTTGCCATCTGACAGGCGTGTACTTTGATATACAAGCATGAACTCTACCTAACGGTTTTTCAAGATGAATCCCGAGTGAAGAGATATTAATTGTCAAAAATGACCAACTGGCTTTGTCGGCACTGTGGACTTGATGAAATCAATGCTCAGGCAACTCATGATGCCTTTCTTGAAAATATCAAACGATCTCTACAGACCCTCAAATCTGAGGCATAGCTACTTTGAAATACATATCAAATCTTAGAACACTCAGTTCGACCAAAAGGATGACTGGGTGCAAATGGCGCGCTCATGAAAATAACAACTTTAACTGATACGGCAATGAAAGTACGGATCACTGAAACAGATGGCCCAATAAACCCTTTTGAAAACCGATCAAACGGATTGGCAGGAGCTTGAAACTGGAAACATAGCTTGTCATTCATACCAACAATAGGCCGGAACAAACATTTTGACATGACATTCACCGAGGCAACTTTTACACTTATGCAAAACAGGGCTCCGACTAGGTCCTGAAACAAGGACTTGTCAAAATATACAAACTGCAGACAAATCGAGCTTGGTAAACTGAGCAAATGGATTCATGAAGACTTGAAATTTTGCACGGAGGCACACTTTTATGCATAGAATTCAATGCACTTTGAAATTCTTCATGACGATTAACAGGGTAAAAGATATAAACACCCGAAGTAGGCTACTTAGTAAAATCTGCAAATGTGCCTAAAATGCACTTTCAACTCACCCCTTGAAATGGGTACCTGATAAACTTATCCAAACTAAAATCTGAAAGTTGCACATCACTGCATAGGCCAAATGAAAGGTGTAGGACACGTTTCCCAAGCCTTACCCTCTGAAAATCAACTGGCTCCATTTTGCCCTCTCTCTACTAGGCCACCTGAATGAGATTAGGTGCCTTTCTGAAAATGCAATATCAAAATTTCGAAATAGGGCTCAAAACTTGACTCAATTTTAATGAGTCCCAACAGATCCTATAACTTCAAAACCCTAAACAACCATAGGTATGATCAAATTTCCGAGACTCGTTTCCCAAGCCTTACCCTCTGAAAATCAACTGGCTCCATTTTGCCCTCTCTCTACTAGGCCACCTGAATGAGATTAGGTGCCTTTCTGAAAATGCAATATCAAAATTTCGAAATAGGGCTCAAAACTTGACTCAATTTTAATGAGTCCCAACAGATCCTGTAACTTCAAAACCCTAAACAACCATAGGTATGATCAAATTTCCGAGACTCGGGCATGGGAAACTCAAAATTGCCCACTAAGCTGCCAAAACCCTAACCTAACCAACGCGGAAAGCAGAAAAAGAGGGGGTCCCCGTTTGCAATGGGGCGATGTGTGAAAAGGTTACAACAGTACTCGTTGGAGCTTCCATCTCTCAGCTTCCTCTCCCTTACATCCATTATTGCTTCAAGAATCAAAACTAGTTTGATGTATTCATCAATTGGAGGCAACTCATTCAAGGGTTCTTTATGTTTGTCTAGCACCTTTTTGAGGCAAGACATGTTAAAACCATCATGTATCTTGCTTCCCTTCAGCAACTCCAACACATAGGTCACCTCGTGAATCCTTCTTAAAATTTTATAAGGCTTGTAGAAACATGGTTTGGGATTTTCCAACCCACTTTCCTTAAAGGAAGATTATTTGTACAACTGCAATCTCCCAAATTCTATGTCTCCAATTTCAAATGTTTTCTCAATCCTATGACGGTCTACATAAATCTTCTATTGGTTTTGAGCCTACTAGAAATGTTCATTTTGTTTTATTCTTTGGACAAATGATGCATTCTTTAATATGGGTGAGGAAATCATCCTTGAGTCCTTTCCATGTGTATCTTTCCTTGACCTATTTGTAGGTCTAGAAATACCTAGGATGCTTTGCCAAGGGAGTATCATGACCTGCCCGCCAAATGATTTCCTTCATCCTTGATTTTGACACCATGTAAACTTTTCCCTTTTAGAGAATAAGTTATTTGCAAATGATGTACTTGTCATCCCATAACTTCCCTTCCAACACATTAGCTACAAATGTGTACTTGGCATATTCTATTATGGTTTCCTTTTTTCAATCCACAAAGATCCAAGACATTGACCATAGATTTAGTCATTTGGACA
Source organism: Cryptomeria japonica (assembly GCF_030272615.1). NCBI lineage: Eukaryota > Viridiplantae > Streptophyta > Pinopsida > Cupressales > Cupressaceae > Cryptomeria > Cryptomeria japonica. Next base: position 274,773,591 of record NC_081411.1, on the reverse strand, counting down.
ACACATCATCAATAATATTTTTTCCTCCCTTTGACATAATCAATATCAAAATCATACACTTGGAGTTTGCTTACCCACTTTTGCTACCACTCATTCAGATCCTTTTGATTCAGAAGATATCTTAAACTATTATGATTAGTTTTGATTGCAAATTGGCCACCCACCAAGTATTGTTTGAATTTGACCAATGCATGCATGATGCCTAGCATTTCCTTATCATAGATGGAGAATTGATTTGTCACCTTTGTGAGTTTTGGACTCTCAAAAGAAATCAAGTACTTGTTTTGCATGAGCATGACTCAATTTCTTATCATAACATATCACATTTTAGTGTGAAAGGAAGAGCGAAATCTAAAATTACCAACATAGGACACAAGCTCATTAGTTTTTTTAATTTATCAAATGTTTGTTGTGCAATCTTAATCCATGTGAAAGCTCCCTTTTTTGTTAGGTCAGTTTAGGGTACAATTAGTTGGGAGAAACTCTTAACAAATCATTTTTAGTAGGTGTGAAGGCCAAAGAATCTTCACACTATGTCAAGGTCCTTGAGAGAGGCAAATGTTGAATTTATTTGATCTTCTCTATGTCCACCTACACTCCCCTTGTGCTAATGATGCAACCTAGATACAAGATCTCAATCATAGCAAACTCACACTTTGACTCCTCAGCAAACAATGATTGTGCTTCCAAAATTCCTAACATTTCTCAATGTGGTGTAGTTCCTCCTTTCATGTTTTGTTGTAGATCAAAATGCCATCAAAGAAGACGAGGAGAAACTTTCCTAGTTACTTTAGAAAATTTGAACCATACATGATTGGGAAGTTGTTAGAGCATTTGTGAAACCAAACAGCATGACTAGAAATTCATAGTGGCCATAGTAGCACTGAAAAGCTGTCTTGTGAATATCCTCCTTTCAAACTTTGATCTAATGGTAGCTTGCTTTGAGATCTATTAGTGAGGAATAGAATGCTCCATGAAGATCATTTAACAACTCATCACTCTTTGGAATGAGGTACCGGTTCTTGATAGTCTTCTTTTTTAGTACTCTATAATTGATGCACATTCGCATTGTGTGATGCAGGAGCATCCATGGTGGGTAAGAGATTTAAATTTGAATTTGGCATATTGTTCCTCAAATTTGGAATATTCCTTATTAGGGCATAGATTCTTGGAGTTACAACTCACTAATTCACTCCTAAAAAATAGGTGTTTAAAATGGGTGCCTAAGAGTTAGTGGCTTTGAGTTTCTATTTTTGGGTCCCAGTTAGAATTATGGAATGTCATAACTGACTCTTGATTTAGAAAGTTCTATGGAGCATTAAATGGCATTTGGTTAGCATTTTGGCATCTTCCCAGTCTTGGTGAGTCATGTGCAGTAATAAAATTGGCAATAATGCCAATTTTATAAGTTAAAAATTGCAACTTCTCACTTGGGAGTGGTGTTTTTGGGCAGTATTTTACACTTGGTATGGGAAACCCAAAGGTTGTTTCCCTCACGTTTTTCTCTTTAAATGGAGGTATTGAATAGGTAGTAGAAGTCTTTTGCAGGTAGCAAATTCAGGAAGCCTATTTTGCAATAAAAGACCAAGAAGAAGCAAATTGTTTTTCCATAGTAGTTCTTTCTTGCTTATGGCAGATTTTAAATCAGATTTCAGATTACTATGTATGCCTATGAGGCTGCAATTCAATGTAATATCATATTTGCTTTGTGATAGCTCAATTTCAGGAGCATTCAGATAGTAAATAAGAGACTTGTTTTGCAGATTTGTCTTGCATTTCTTTGCATTTGAATGTTGTAAGATAGGGGAGCATTTCTACATCATTGTGCCATCTTTCTTTTTCACCAAAACCACAAAGAAACCAAAGGGACTTGAGTTGGGCCTGATGTTCCCCATTTCCAACAATTACTTAATGGCCTTTTTTATTTTCTTGTTATTTCTCCTAGAGTGACAATAGGGAATAATAATGACAAGCTTAGCGTCGTCCTCCACCTCAATGACCTGCTCAAAGCCTATATCTAGTAGTCTCCTTGGAGGAATGCTACCGAATACTTAATTGTGCTTGTTGAAAATGCTCTACACATCCACATGACATGTCTTTTTTCCTTAGGTGGGTTTTGTAACAATCATCAAACACTAAAATGCCCACATGACTTTCTTGTGATGGAAAATACTCCATATTTTTAGCCAAAACAATCCTTGGTGCCTTATTTTTCATTCCTCATAGAACTACTTCTTTTCCTTCCGATTGAAACTTTAGTTCCATTGTCTAGTATATTTGTGCGGTCTCTCTAATGAGTGAACTGTGAAACCATTGGATACCTAAGACCATATCCTTGTCTCCTTTGCTAACAACATAGAAGTCATCCTTTATATCATATCCTCCTAGATTAAGATTCAGCTAGATCTTTCTAGTGCATTGGATGGTGAAACCATTAGGCACCATAACACTAAATCCTTCAAAATCCTTTGTCTTGAGGCGATGCTTGGCCACCAAGCCTTCATTGATGAAGTTATGAGTGGCATTGGTTTTAGTGAGTACAATTACCTTTTGACCTTGTAGGACCTCATAGATGCTAAAGGGGTTATACTTTAAATTTAGAGTACCAGAGAGAGTGGCAAGAGTGCCTCCCGAAATGACCTTTTCCACTTTTGGTTGATCTTTTCTTCTCCAATCTCTTGTTCAAGTTCTTTTTCAATTTGTGGTTTGGGTTCTTCAGATTTCAGTTCATTGTCAAGCCTTATTGGAATGTAATGCACTTGTCCTTTGCCATGACATCTATGTCTAGGTGACCATGGTTCCTTGTAGCTAAAACATGGCTTCTTCGTTCCCAATTCATTCCTTGCCTCAATGTCTAGTCTTGGTGAAAAACTCGTTTTTTTGTACATTTTTGTAAAAGAGCTTTATTAGAATGAAGGTTTTGGTATGGAACATATTCTTTGGCATGGAAGTCTCCACTGTTTGATGGCCTCTTGTAGGGTAGTGTTGATGTGTCTTTTGTACACGACCAAACACAGAATAAAATACCTAAAGGTACCTTATCCTCTCTTGAACAAAGTTTCCCGATTGCTGAAGATCTCGCTGAAGGATCAGTCGAGGCAACTCCAAGGTTCTTGTATGTAGGTTCTCTACTCGTGGATAAGCTCTCTGTGGTATGATGTGATTTTGCTGGAATCACAAGGGGACTTACACTTGATGATTGAACGTCTGATTTGCTTTGAATGTTACTGGAACACAGGATTTCACTAGTCTAGATTTTGAAAAAAAAAGAAAAAGGATTAGGGCGAGGAAAGGATCTAATTCTGACACTAAGAATGTAGGAGCAATGAATAACCTTTGATGAAATTCTAACTAAGTCTTGTTTTGACATCCCAGGACCATCTCCACAAGGTTAGTGCGATCTTCGGAGGAAAAACTTTATGATGTTTAGATCATCGCTATAGGCATAGACACCATCAGGCTGATGCATATCAGTGAAGAAGCGACAATTGAAGTTAAGCTTAAGCTGAATGATTCCAGTTGACTACACAAGGCAAGTCTGCAATCAACAAACTGCTAGTAGTATGGATATACGAATTTCACCATCAATCAAACACATTTCTTCCATTCATCTAATAACATGAAATCAAATCTGAGAAGTATAGAGACCATGCAAATTGTTGAATCGACCCATAGATTTCACCATTTCTTCAATGAAGTTTACAAGTCTTTTACAACAACATCTTGGCAACAATCTTTGCCTTCTCTATCAATTCTACTCTAATTGCTTTTCTATCAACTGACTATTCACTATTAGCTAACTATTCACCTTTTAACTACTGACTAACTATTAGCCTTTACAAATGAGGAGCCAGGGCTTATATAGGGAAACCCTTTTCAAATAGACGGCTCTGATTGATTTAGAATCAATGGCTAGGATTACAAGATAGAAACCCTAATTAGGATTTGTTACAACAAACTTCCTTAGCCAATTAGAAAATTACATTCCAAGGGTGAGGACCAATAGGAAGCAGGGGTAGGTGCCTCGAAGTTTGTGTCATCACTGATGAGTCAGGTACATTGAATCTGGACATGCTGATGTGGACCTATTTGACTGGAGGAACAGTGGCTGGGATGCCACCTTGTCTGGTACTTCCTTTGTGATGACTTTTGTCGATCCTCCATCGTCCTTGATATACTTGATGAACGATGTACCCTTCCTTGGCTCTCTTGTGTTTGCCTATGAGATCCTCTTGAAGAGGTCTTCCTTTGACCTTGATGTTGAAATATTCTTCTTGAGATCCTCGTTCCGATCTTCCTCCAACCTGGTCTTTCTGATTTCTTTCTTTTCCTGCTGCAAAACAAACAAATGAACATCAAACGCATGATATATAGCTTATACAATGAACATCAAACACATGATATATAGCTTATACAATCTCTGATTTTATGTGATTTGCATGTCTGATAGGTGCAGGTTTAGGGGAGATTGTCCTTTGCTTGAGCAAATTTGCTCTTGCTATGATGAATTCAGTCCTCCCTTTATTGAATTTTGCTGTTGTGAGGATGTACTCTGCGCCTTAAAGTGACTGATCTCAATAAGACCTGAAATTTGCCTCTGAAATTTGCCTCCTCAATCACCAATCTGTCTAATGAAATCTGCTTTTGAAATTCACCTTGATGAATTCAGTGGCTCCTCAAATTCGCTCTTGTTGAATTCGGCTTGTGAAGATTGTTGACAAATCTGGAATTTGCTTCTTAATTGCAATTCGCTCTTGTTGAATTCAGCTTGTGAAGATTGTTGACAAATCTGGAATTTGCTTCTTAATTGCTGAAGGATTTCGCTCTTTGAAGAAGAATGTTTGAAATGAATGATGAATAATTTAAGAATCAACCTCCCTTATATAAGCGCCTTTATGGGAGAATGCACTTTTTTGATGAAAGCCGACTTTGTTTGGATGAATAAATCAATTGTATTTCCCTTTAGTTGGCCGACTTCTCTTTAAAAATTCGAATTTGCTTTTACCGCCAAAGTGAGATTGGTTTATTAATGCATCAAATGTTTCTAGGTTGACTTGCACTTAGTCTTCTCTTGATCTTTTCGGTTTTTTACCATAATGCAATTGCCTTTAATAGAATTTCGCCTTGGTACCTTAGAGAGGGACATGAGCGAGCTAGGATATAAGTCAAATTTTCATCAATATTTGATGAAGGCAAGCTTAGTTCTCACGATCTGCATGAAGTTTAGGATGCTTGAACACTTGAAACCACCATGAAGAAGACTTACAACACACTATCATTAGCATATTACTCATCCTCAATGCATTTCGCTCTTGGGCGAACTAAGGGCTGATCTTAGTTTTCTCACTCACATACTCAATTTTCACTATCATTAGAAGGCTCATGCTGCAACAAAGACTTAAATTACCTTCAAGAAGGCTTGTCTTGATATCTTGATTAACAAAACATTCTTCTTCAAGAGATTTCGCTCCTCCTATCACTTTGCCTTAGACTTGATTTTTGAAATTCTTTTCTCATCGCGCTCAAGTGAATCTACTCCCAACTTTGCTTTAACTTTGCTTAAAACAAGATCCTCTTGGTGCTTTAGGTGAGATAGGAGGTCCTTCCAAGAGATTTCGCTCTGGACCCTTAGAGAGGGACATGAGCGAAATTCTTCTTTTGATTCAATTCCTTCACCATCCCTCAATACTTCACCTTGAACTTAGCTTTTGAATCCTTCTTCCATCATGATCAAGTCGGTTTGTTCCCTACTAAGATCCGTTCAATTGCTTGAGTGAGAAATTAGGTCCTTTCAAGGATTTCGCTCCTGTACCTTTGGAAGGGTCAGAAGCGAAATTTTGCTTCTTGGCTCAGATTCCTCATGTTTTGCCCTTCAAACTTGTTTCAATTCAATTTCAAGGCATGCATACATCATTTCCTCTTCAATCACGCATAGGAGCAAGGATTTTGGTCCAACTTAGAAGCAATAGAGGGCTCTAAGAAAAATTCGCTCCTGTACCTTTGGAAGGGTCAGGAGCGAAATTGACAATATTGTTCAAATTCTCCAGACTTCATCATTCAACTTGGGTCGAATTCACTTCTAAAGGCACACACAACTCAAATTTCCTTCAATCAAGCCCTGAAAGCGTGAGTTTGGATCCAAGTAAGGAGCAAGAAGGTGTTCTAAGAAAACTCGCTCCTGTACCTTTGGAAGGGTCATGAGCGAATTTGATGCCCTAGCTCAAATTCCTCATTGTTCATGATCAATAACTCGTTCAAACAAGTCTCTGTCACTCCAATGTGAAAAATATCAAATCAACCTTTCAAAGAAGGCCTTAGCAGGGATTTCGCTTCAAATTGGGAATACTGGACAATTTCTTCACTTGACGAAACTCATTCCATCAATTCAGATCCTAAGTCTTAGTCATCCATATCAGATTAACCTCAAGAAGACCTTTGAAATCCATTTGCTTTCCAAAGCTTCATCCAGATTTAGAAACTAAGTTCATCAAATTTTAATCCCTAAGGCAAATCGGTCATTACATCAGTCAAAACTTCATCTTTCGTTGTCAAAACCTTCTTCATTGAATCGGCCATCAGAGGTTCTTTTGTAGCAGATGATTGATCAATCAAATTCACTTGCTTGCACAATTGAATCAGGCCGGATTTTCATAAGCTTTGGTCTGATTTTAGGACTTCCTATATTTGCAGGATTAACTCTATCTGAGTGCATTCTTCATGTGGAGATGCACAGATCAGATCTCTTCCCTTATGTGGAGGATTCCCCATTCTTGGTTTATCATCATCCTATATTCCTCGTGCTCCATTATTTGTTTACAACCATACCTGCAAAGACACAAAACTTGAATTAATTATCATGTACATTAATCATATTTCTGAGTATGAAATAATACTTAGATCTGATTGTGGTCTAAACTCAGAGAAATTAATCCACTGGATATTGCATTTAAACCAAGAGTGAATGAGGCCTGATCTCTTCCTGAAGATCTGATAAATTTTCCCGTGACTAGGAACCAGCCTGCTTGAATCTCTTCTTACATAGCTTGTCCCTTATAATTCACCTCATTTTTGCTTGAAAATCTTCTCTCCTTTGGAGCCAATCAGTGATTAATATCTCCCTTCAAGATGGATCTGTAGGTACAAACCTAGAAGTTTTGAATCAACTTTGAAGTGAATTGCTTCATATTTTTTATCGTTGAATCTTAGTGGAGTCCAAAACATGCCACGAATGTGAGAAGGGATGAAAGGTGTAACAACAAAGAGGATGGGGTGGTGTTGTAAAGAAGTGCCACGGGGGAATAAGGTGGAAGAGTAGAGTGAGGTGGATGCTCTCCCTTTTTAAAATTTCTATTAAAAAAAAGAACTTTTCTTTCATTCAAAAAATTCTGGTGGTGGTGGGGCCCGTTTAATATGAAAGACCAAAAAAAAAACATTTAAATTCCCCAAACCAGTGGTTGGTGGGTCCCAACAAGAGTCTTTAATAAAAAAGTTAATTCAATTCTCCATTTTGAGTTTAAAGTGGGGCCCAAAAGGGTGATGAGAGGAATGTGAGGGAAGTGGTAAGGGAAGCTGCTACGTGGAGAAAGAGGGGAAATGGGATGTTGGAGGAAAGGGGGACATAAGGGATATAAATGATGGAAGTAGGAGATGCGTCGGGTCAGGAGGTATAAGAGGTAGTGGATGGAGTTAGGGAAGGTTGGGGAGTAAAATGTAATGGGAGGTATGAGGAGGTAATAAAAGGGTAGAGGGGTGTAGTTTATAATGGGATGAGGTTTAGACTAGGGAAGGAAGGTGGGATAGATGGGTAAGAAGGTTAGGGGTAGGGGTAGAGGTAAGCTTAGGGAAATAATGGAAGTGAGACTTATGGGATGTGGGTTAGAATAGGTGATTTTAGGGGAATAAAGGAGGAAAGGAAGTTAGTGTGGATGGTAGGCTAAAGGGAGTGTGGGAGTGTGGGAGTGTGAGATAGAAGGTATGAGAGGAAGGGAGATGTTAGGATAGAATAGGGGTAGGGGTAAGGTGGAAAGGAAGTTAGTGAAGGGAGGTGAGGGTGTAAGATGGAGGTTAAGGGGTGTAGTGGTAGGACTAAATGTAGGTGAAGGGTAGTAGATGAGTATGTTAGGTGAAGGTGATAAAAGATAAAGAGAGATAGAAGGTAAGGGATATGGAAGTGGAAAGGGTAGGGTGAAATGGCGATGGTAGGAAAGGGGAAGTGGAAAGCCATCAAGATGGAGGGTTATGGAATGAAGAGAGAGATGAAAGGATGAAAGGGTGGAATGGTGATGGCGAAGGCAAGGAATGGAAATGAGAGTGATCGGGCCTGGGCACCCACGGGCAGTGTTGGGAGAAGTGGAAGTGATAAAATCTTGGCTGGGTAAAGGAAGTGTCGAACCTCGGTTCATCTTAAAGAGACAAACTTGATCAACTTCTGACCTCTTGACCCACTATACCTCTTCAATGCAAAGGTTCATATCGAAAGACTCAACACTAACCTAGAACTAAGCTAAGAGGACCAATCCTAGAAAGCAAAAAAGTAGGGGTCCCCATTTGTAATGGGGCGATGTGTGAATACGTCACAACAGGTAGGTGGTCCAAAAGTCTTGATTAACCCCTTGAGAGATTCAGTTAACCCTTTGATGGAGAGCATAGTCAATCTTCTATGTGTAATGTTTGATACCATCATCGACAGCTTTTGAAACTCTATTACATAGTTCTCCACTACTCCACTAAATCACATTATCTTAGCTAAGTCAAATCTTTGAAATAAACTTCAAGATCCTTCGAATCAAACCCGTTAATCAAACACTTGTAGAACTCATCATATGGTGTACTGGATCCATGACCTTGAGTGATCAGATTGTGGTACCACCACTCATGCGCAGTACCCTCCAAATGCAAGGTGGCAAACTTGATTTCTTCATCTTCGGTCATCAGTTTGATAGACAAGTATATGTCTAGCTTCTGTATCCACACATGATTAGAGCATTTGTTAGATCCATCACAGGGAGAGAGTGTTAACTTTCCCAAAGCTTGTTGCACATCTCTCTAAATGGCTTGCAGTCTAGGCTCAGGTCTGTAACCATTCTAGGACTAATTCAAGTTCATATAATTGGTGAGTGACATTGCACTTTAAATTTCCTTAGGAAGAGTTATATATTTTGCATGACAAGCCCTAATATCATCAAACGATGAGTTTTGAGCTTCAGGCTTTGGAGCCTCCACTTGCTTATTCAGAAAGGTAGGTCAGGTTGGTCTTGCAGATAAACAAGAATAGTCCTTTGTGTGTAGCTTTGAGTGACATCTAGATTATTATCTTCAGAAGCACTTGTTTCACCCATCATTTGTCTAGGTGTATTCATATTATTGTCCATCTTGTGAAGCAATTGTGCCATCATATCAGTCATTAGATCAAACTTTCTTTCAGGCCGACCATCTGAGTTGTTGTCTATGTTCATTCTCCTCTCTCTTTTTGCCATACTCTTATGGTCTGCAATGGGTTTGGTAGGAGGTGATTGAGTCGCTACACTTTCTAAAGATCGACTTTGTTTCCTAGTCTCCCTCAAGTGATACTTGGTTGCTTTGTCACTATATTACATAAAACTAAAACATGCTAAGTTGAACATTGAACACATAGGCTAGCAAGATCACTGATTCTGATACCACCATGATGTCTCGAGCCAAAACAATAAGACAAATCCAATATCAACACTATCAAATAGATCTTAGACAACACAGACTTAATTTATTGTTTATACATCACCAATATCGTTACATTCCATACAACAATGACATACATAAATATCAAATTTCTTATTATAATGAAAAGAAATAACAGATACAATTCTTGATCTCTTTCTTGTTACATCGATGATTGGATTACATTCAAATAGTTCTGCAATATCAGCAATTACAACAAGAATTCGTGCCACTGGTAATGACAAATCAAATCAATACCATGCAGCTGGATTCTACACCGAACTCTATATGAGATCACCCTCCAAAATCACTAGAGATTTTGTCCTATGACTCCTATGCTCAAACGCAATTGCTCAAATGAATTTTAGATGCTGATCCCAAATGAAAATATTCACTCTTTTACATCCGCCACAAACAGAATAGGTTGGTCACCATGTACATCGACAAGTTCAAATTTGAACAATGATCATGGGCGAGAAAGATTTCACTTTTAAAATAATGGTGCCAAAAAATAGATTATTCAATTCAAAATGATATCTAGTAGGACATTGGGAGGGGAACGGAAACACAAGTGGAAATATCACCTGAGGACAAGTCTGAAAGCCCGACAAATACAATGGCAAGCCAAGTGATAGATGGAAGGCATGACTTAATGGGGAAGTCTGAAACTTCAACAAGGAGAAGGGAAGAGCAGAGGTGGAAGAAAAGGCATACAAAGGAAGGAAAAATGCAGAGTAGCCAGAAACTCCTTTGTCCCTCCCTGGGCACGTGTATCCCTGTATCTGTTCCCGTTTCCGAAACGGATACGTATCCAATACAGCCTGGATACATGTCGAATACTGTACCCACACATGCCCAAAAATCCTTGATTTCCAACCATGCTAGATACTATGTGATTTGAATTTTTTTAAAATTTGACGTAAGTCTTCCTAAATTTAATTTTACAAAACTTCATTCATGCATTTTTTGAAAAAAAAATTGGTATTAACAAAACCTACACCAAATGAGAAAGACAAATGAAATGTTTTTCTATTTCAGTGACCCATTTTTTGGGTTATCTTCTAATGCAACTCTACTATTTTTGCATATTGTAAAATGTTAAATCAACTTATCATTATTTATGTAGCAATTATGTGTCTATATTGCTTTTGAAGTAATGAAAATCTCCTCGAATAACTTAGAAAATTGTGTAAAATATATGTGTATGTGTTTTTTATGAATGACATATCCAGCCGTATCCATATTGGGGGTCTTAAAAAATGGCCGATACCGTATCCGTATCCAATACCATATCCGTTTCCATGCAACTTTGGAAAAATGCATAGCAGAGGAAACAGGGAAGACACAAGTACAGACTTAATATGTATAGATTTAGATTGACTAGAAATGGGACATGACATAAACTTTGCACCAACACAAGATGTAACTTTTTCAAAGATTGGCAGTAGCATAATGGTTCTAGCATAATACACTTTTCACTTTGAGTTGTGTATTTGAGACCCCTTCCAGTTTTCAAGATTAATCTAAGATTGAATATCAAGTGGAAATGTTCCTTTTCTTCTACCAAATGGCCTAAGCAGAGTAATGCAATTTGGATGTCAAAGGCTACCATCCAAGCTCAATTCCTTTCCTGGGAACTTCTCCACTACCGACTGCTTACTGGTGATAGCCCTGCTTTTTTCATTCACATCCAATACACTGCCCATTCTATATGAGAAAAGAATCTGCCAAGCATGTGTTTTGGTTTTGTGCACATGCCCAAGGTCTGCGGCAAGCTATCCTTCATTATATCCCTGCTGCCTGTCTGATGATCCTTAATCGGAAATCAGCTTTATTATGGACCAGGAGGTTCTGCCATGTCATCACAGAATCCAGTTGTCAGACCATCCCCTAGTTCATATATCATTTTCCTTGGTGTGGCATTGGCAGACATGTTTCCTCTCCTTTTTCTTGTTGCAAACTTGACAAAGCTCATGCATGAGTCCTTGCAGGTTAATAAGGAGCTCAAGAATCAGTTATAAGACACACAGTTGAAAAACTCGGACTCACCACGGACTCGGCAAACCAAAAATTTGGACTCGGACTCGGACTCGTGAAAGACTCGTGAAAGACTCGGCAAGGACTCGGCAAAAAAAAAAACCGTAGTTTTACAAAAAAACATAAAGAAATTAATGCATTTAGAGAACATAAGAGCTATAATTGAAACATTACACATGTCACATACTCATAGTTTCAAACTTTCAACTCTAAAATGTATAATACCAAGATTTCTTCAATGCTAATTATGCTTTTATATGGAGCCTAATCAGACTCGGAGGTTAAATTTTCTCTACTTCCATCGGCGCAATTTCCCCCTATATTTTTCGACGGGGGTTTGGGGGCAACGCCCCCAAGTTGGGGTCAAGGGGCATCGCCGAAGGATCTTGAAATTTGACTAAGTCTGGAAAATTGAAGAATCCTCCAAAAACTAGATTTTGCATTATAACTCCTGGAGGTCCCAAACCACTCTCAAACATCCTGACAGTATATATGGAATATAACTTAAAGTCTGGAATGTCATCCTGATCTTCAAATGCACTGAAATTTGGCTAAGTCTGGAATGTCTTCCTGATCCTGAAATCTGACTAAGTCTGGAAAATTGAAGAATCCTCCAAAAACTAGATTTTGCATTATAACTCCTGGAGGTCCAAAACCACTCTCAAACATCCTGACAGTATATATGGAATATAACTTAAAGTATAAGTGACATTTCCTCTCTCTTATACTTAAATGTTATATTCCATATATGAATCCTGACGGAGAGACCAAATTTTTTCACATGTTAAACTCAATTTTAAAGCTTGCATGACATTTTTTCTGGGTCGCGCGAGTCCTTGCAAAAGACTCGCAAGTCTTTCAGATGGACTTGCCAAGACTCGCCTCGCGAGTCGACTCGTGGCTCCCATGGACTCGCGAGTCCGTGGCGAGTCCACGAGTTTTAAAACTATGATACGACATATTGAAGCAACTGGGACTGATTGTAGAACAAGAGAATTACTTGGCTACTTTTCATATCCCGTCAACATGGTCCAGCTAGGGTGTTTACAGTTGACAGGCTGGACGTTTTTGGATAGTTACTGACTTTATGACTGGTCTCTTTATCTGAGCTGTTACTAAGAGTGTTTTGGGGTTTCTGCAGTGCAATTGCTTATGTGTTTTGGCCTTTTAGGCTCTTCATAGTTCTTGTATCTAGAGCTTGCAGATGTATTCCTAAAAGACACTAGGCTTCCCTGCGGGCGAGGATTGCTATTGTAAGATCTCTGCTCTTGGCAACTAGATGCACCTTGGTTACCTCTATGGTTCTACTGTTGATGGACAGGTTATAATTAAAAAATCTCCAATTCAGATTTGTGTTAAAAGGAGTAGTTTCAAGCAACTTCCCTAGACAACAGTGTGGAATCTGGTTACACAGTGTCGAACTCTCACATCTTTCCTTCTTCTTTATTTGTCTTTATATGATTGGTTGTGTAATTTATAATAACTGGGCATTTATGGCATGTTGTTGCAGTCTCATTACCTGTTGGTTAAAAACTTAAAACACACGATAGATGTTTCAATGATGTAGGAAGGAGAGCATTCTCCAAGCTCTATATATGTTGTTGTTGTGACCATTTCATACATCACCCCATCGCAAATGGGGACCCCCTCTTTTTGCTTTAGTTTTAGGTTTTAGATAGGTTTGGCAGTAGTCAGATCCTTTAGTTGAGATGAAGTTAAGTGGATTTGCTACTCGGCACCTTGGCTATGAACGACATATGATGATCATTTCATTTGATCATCATCATCATTTGAGATAGGAGACAATGAATGCAAGCATGAAGATCAATCATAGGATTGAGATGGTTGATGCAAGATGAAGGCTTAGACTGCGTGAGAAGGCTTTAATAACGACGAAGGACCCTTTGAGTTGGCAAGGTGAGTTCTACTGCTCAAAACTTGACAAGGTTGAGTCACAATTAGTGACCCCCCGAAACCCTCACCTGGCCTTAGCTGACAGTTAGTGACCCCTCAAAAGTCCGAACTTTTCCAGTCAGTGCCCCCTCAAAAGTCCGATCTCTCCCTTGCTCATTCAGTGACCCCTCCAAAGTCTTATCTATGATGAAGATGCCTTTGCTAAGCAAGATGAACGTTTTGAGGATCAATGCTTGATATTTGATGAAGTTGAAGTGATTAAGTGAGGCTAACAACTTTTGTGCACAGTTGGTGCCCTACCAAAAGCCTAACCTTTCTCAGTCAGTGCCTTGTCCAATCCACGACCTCATATGTGCACAGTCAGTGGTAGGTGAGATCCCCGCCCAAGGATAAAAGATGTTGAAGTTAATGATCAAGCTAATGATGAAGGGAGGATCGATCCAAGGCATTAAGCATGAAAAGAAGATTAAGGAAGATCATCAACAAGTTTGGAGACTCAATCGATGATCCCGAGGAAGTCCAAACTTCCTTAGTCAGTGATCCCCAGAAAGTTTGAACTTTTCCAGTCAATGGGGTACCGAAAGTTCGATCTTTCTTAGCTCTCAATCAGTGCCTTAGCAAAAGCCTGATCCATTCCAATCAGTGCTCATGTAAAAGTCCAAACTTTTTTAGGTTTATCCAAGTCAGCGATGAGGTATGTTAGAGCGCTTATGATCAAAAGGGCCTTGCCTAGGAGGAAAATAGATGTTTTAATTCAAATTTGAAAAGGTGATGCAAGTCGGCCTAAAGCAATCAAAAGACGTCTCCTTACATCTCTATAAAGGCTGGATTGATCATTCCATTTGATCAATCCACGATTTCATGTTTAATGAGCAGCAAATTTATTCAAGCTAGGTGATCTTACATCATCAAGTGGCAGCGATTTTTATAAGGCGAATTCATTAAAAAATCAGCGAATTCCAGACAAACATCAGCATTTGACATTACTATCACAGTGAAAGCACATCAATACAAGGGCAATTTTGGCCAAATTAGAGACAAATTTGAAGACACCAGGCTATTTAGAACTTATTAGCAGGTCTGAACCAGGTTATACTTGATTATTTTTATTGAAATCAGACCTTAGTCAATGCTGGTGCAGCTTCAGGTTCATTATTTTTAAGAGGTTTCAGTCATAAGATGCTTCTTTTATCACTTTTTTTGATCATCTAGCATGCTTAAATGTATATTCGTGACGATTAGATGATTATTTACAGATTTTGACAAGTCTAGGGTTTGTATTTACGCCCAGGGTTTTAGTAATTCAACAAGATTTTAATTATCTTATAAGTTTTTGAGGAATTACTAACCTAGAGGCATTTTAGATATTGTAGACATTAAGGTTATATCAAAACCCTAACTTAGACGCCTCTTTCAAGTAGAACACGGCAGCTCCGAAGGCAAGAGTAGTCTCAAGGCAAACCTTCATCAAGGGGGACTCAAGAGGAGTAATGCTCGACACCAAGATTACATCATTTTGGAGCAATGTAGGAGATACCAATCTCGGACAAATTGACATGAAGAAGTTTCAAGGTCCCTTATACACAAGCAAGCCATTTGGGTTCTCAAAGAAGATGATCGAGAGCGGGATAGTAAATGCAGTAGGTTTCCTCCCAGCCACCCAATGCAATGAATTAATAGTCGAATTTGCTAGACATTACGATGCCAACACTAGAATAGTAGTGGCACTTGATGGGAGTACTTGCTTACCTATTTGAGACAGCCATTGATGAAGCCTTCCACATCGAGGACCATAAAGGCATGATCTACACGAGCAAACAAGGAGCACAAGTAGTCTATGATGATGATCTTGACAGATGCTTGGGCTTAATTAACAAGCATTGGGTATTGAAGACCAGACCCGGCCTATCAAAGGTACCTAGTAGGTTGCACATAATTGATTTCAAGGAAGAGTTTGGTGATTTGATCACTCTACTCAACCGAGTTATAGGAAGTTCTCAATCATATCAATTTGACAACTAGATGTTCTATTTTATGGGAACGGTGTCAACTAGAAGAGAAAAGATCAACCGGACAAGGATCATAAGCAATAACCTTGACATACAGTTGAAGAGGCTTCAACACACTAAGACATTCTACATGAGTTCATATCTCATATATTCTCTAGCCAGAGCTTAGGAATATGCAGGATTAATGTATAGAGGTCTAGTTGGAATGCGAGTTGGAGAGATGAGAGCATGCGAATCCTACACCCAGCTACACTACCTTGGCAAAGCATGCTACAGTAGGGTGAACGATGCTTTCACCATGCACTTGACAAGAGCATTGGAAGGTGGCATACATCAAAGACTATTCTTGCAAGCAAAAGAGTTAGTAAAGAAATTTGGTGCTTGGTATATCCAATTTCCCAAGTTCACCTACATAAGAATTCAAGGATGCTCTTGTTTGCCCTACATGCTACCATGCTATCCTACCAATGAGATAATATTGCTTGAGTTAGTGAGACAGTTGAGCACATATGATAAAGTGCAAAAGAATAGACATAAGATAGGGATTGCTTTTCCCATCCGTCAGGCAATCATTAGAAGTGTGTCCATCCCTACAGGTAGTGGAATAATCAGAAGAAGAGTTGAGATCCCACTTACTTATCCCATACTTCTCTAGAGAAAATTAGATCCTTACGACAACATGAGAAGAGCTAATGGAAGAAGACACAAATACCAGCTACAGTTGTGTTGTGACCTTTCCACACATCGCCCCATTGCTAACGGGGACCCCCTCTTTTCCGGCTTGCTGCGTTGTTAGGTTAGGGTTTTCGCTGCCTAGTGGGCAATTTTGCGTTTCCCATGCTCGAGTCTCGGAGTTATGATCATGCCTAGTGCCGTTTAGGGTTTTCGAGGTTATATGATCAAGTTGCAAAGGTTGATATTTTAATGATCCTAAATTTTGTCCAAGTGTTGACCTTTTTGAGCGTTAACGTGTT
The DNA here is from genome assembly GCF_030272615.1 of Cryptomeria japonica. Classification (NCBI taxonomy): domain Eukaryota; kingdom Viridiplantae; phylum Streptophyta; class Pinopsida; order Cupressales; family Cupressaceae; genus Cryptomeria; species Cryptomeria japonica. The sequence goes on along the minus strand of NC_081411.1, from coordinate 274,756,961 downwards.
TTTAAACACATGCATCAGTGATTTTAAAGTGCCAAGGTATCCCTCGACCTTTTGGAGTTGTTTTCTCCCTCCTAAGGTATTATTTAAATTGATTTCGCACTTTATCCCGATAATTTCCTAGCGTTTCGCTCATTTTTTTTGTGGAAAATTTGCCTAAGTCCAATCTAATTTTGAAGTTTCTAAGCGATTTTGAGTGTTTAAAATGCCAAATTCCTAAGGGAAATCCATATTACAAGGGTTAGAAGGTCAAATTCCATGCTGGAGGTGCTTTTTCCCTCATATTCTAGACTACCCACCCTTTTTCTCCACTCAAAATCCATACTACACATGGGTTTCTCCTGAAATCCATACTGGCTATGATTTTCCACCACTGTTTATCCATGCCTGGGTCGATTTTCCCTTGGAAGTGCTAAAATTTTGCTAAGTGTCAGGATTTTTCCAGACTGCCATCGATTTTTCCACCAGGAGTGCGGACTGGAGTGCGGACAACATTGAGGATGATTCCATGCCTAGGTCGATTTTCCACCAGGATGTTTTGTGACAAGTAATGCGGATTTTTGTGCATACTCTCAGTCCATACCCAAGTCGATTTTCCACTGAGAGCATTTTAATGAGTTTTGAGTCCAGATTTTCATCCAGACTGAGGTCGATTTTCCACCAGGGAGTGTTTTTTGCATGTAAAGTGAATTTGGAGTGTGGATTCCTTGTCCAAACTGCCATCGATTTTCCCTTGGAGTGTTTTATGTGCATTTTGATGAAATTTTGTATTGATTTTTGTCCATGCTAAGATCGATTTTCCCTTGTGGGGAAATTTTTGACATTTTAAGTGATTTTAATGGGATTTTTTAATCCCAGCTAAAGTCGATTTTCCCTTGGAGGCTCAATTTGGACTTAAATTGAAATATTTAATAAGTGAGCCCCATTTTTAATTGTTTTTAAATGACGATTAATGATTATTTAAAATTTAAAAAACAAAATTAAATAACTTGCAATAAGCATTTAATGTTTTTATCCTTCTAGAAGCAAGTTGGTTTTTACCAAACAAGTATATAAGCAAGTGTTTTATCCCACATTGCTTGTGTGGTGAAAGTGAGAGGCAAAAGCAAGTATAAGAGAGGAGTTTCCAGCAATATTTTATTATTTAAATCTGCCAGGTGTCTCCATGAAAGGCGATTTTTCTCTCTTATTGGCGAATTTTGGCAAAGTGCTGAAGTGAAGTGTTGGGTTGAGGATTCTTTCCTCCATTTTTTCCTGCTTGGCTATCCATTCCCTTGCTGCCATTGAAGACCATTTTCAGATTTGGCGATTTTTCCAAGTTTGGCTTTTTTTCCAAATTTGGCAATTTTTGTTGAAAGGTGGTGATTTTTGGTGTTGAGAGTTTGGCGATATTTTTCCTCCATTGCTGGTTGCTGTTCCAGACCTCCATTGTTGCAAATCTAAGCTACATTGAAGACATTTTCAGAATTTTAGAAATGGCGCCATAGCTGGGAAATTTCGATTTGCATTTAGAGGTGTTTTGTGCCATTGTTTGGGGTGATTTCCTTCACACTTGGTGGTTGCCATCATTCCCAGCTTGCTGATATGCTTAAGATCTGAGGTTGTCTTCAGATTTAGACCTCCATTGTTGGCTGCACACATTAATTTTCAGACTTAACTTTTATTGCCCAGCCAATTCCAACTTAGGTGATTTGCATTTGGAGATGTTTTGTGGAGTTTTAGTGCATTTTTTCAGACTATTTTATCGCTGTTGCAGGTCTGAAAACTCCATTATAGGTGGTTGTTCTTAGAAATTTTCATTTCCAGCCACCTAACCACTTTGGCGATTTTGCTTGGAGCTGATTCCTAGGTTATTTTCTATCATTTTTAGGGATTTTTCACTACTTTGCAAAGTGCTGGTAAGTCTGAAGTAATTAATTTTCAGACTTGTCTTCGGAAATTTATTTTTTTACCAGCCACACTTACATTCCTGGTTATGATTGTTTTCATCATCAAAACTGATTTTTATCGAGTTTGTGCATATTTTTGAAGGATTGCAACATGTTTTTTGAAGTTAATTTATTAGTTGCGGGTTGTCTTCAGATTTGTTGACCTCCATTGTTGACTGCGGAAGGTGTCTTCAGACATACCTTGTGTGAAAACACAACCTTTCACACCTTTCCTTAGTCATCGTTGATCCGGCATACTCCTTTGCATTTTAGTTTGCATAAATTCTAAGCATAAGGAGGTATTAGTAAATTTTATAGAGGGTTTCCATATCTTAGCGTTGTCATACTTTGAATCTAATTGTCAAAATCTACCAAGAGTATGGATTATTTTCCTGACTTTATGCTGTAATTAGCTAAAATCTTTAGAAAGTTAGGAATTTTATCAAAAACATTATTTATTTTCCTAAGTCTAACTTCAAGCTTCGTGCAGGTGCGATGTCGAAGTCCGGATTTAAGGAAAGGAAAGAACTACTGAAGATGCTGGAGACTAGATTTTATCCAGAGCTCAAGATTTCATCCAGATAGAAAGAGATCACAGATACAAACATGCATTTTCTAGACTTGGACTAGATGCGACAGTGGATGTTCGGAGTCGGAAATCAGGTTCCTTCCCCAGCATATGCAAACATTATGAAGAGTGGTATTTTTCATGCCACTGGATTTCCACAGTTCATATAGTGCAGTGAACTTATCCTGGAGTGTGCACGATATTATGATCCGCTCACTCGAATGATCAAAACTCCTAAGGGCGTTGTTATTGCCTACCTTGCTGAGGATGCTATTGCTGAGGTGTTCGGAATTCCACGCAGAACTGATACGAAGGATGTGACCAAGGATGAATATACAGAAAGATACACGAAGAAGATGGGTATATGCAAGAATATGATAAACAAGGAGTGGATGATTGAGCCTAGGTCTCATCATTCCAAGGCTCCCAAGACACTCATGTGCATAGATTTCAAAGAGGAGTATAGCGACTTAATATTCCTACTCAGCAGAATGATGGGGATGCCGCAGGGAGCAATATTCAATGGATGGATGTTCTATTTCATCCAGGATTGTCTTAGAGGAATATTAGTAAATTGGTCTAAGATTATAAGTGACAATCTGGACTTTCAGTTGAGGAATGTAGAGCAGTCCAAGTCATTCGCCATGACTTCTTACCTGGTATACCTGCTTGCACGGTTTGTTCCATACAAAGGATTGATATGCAAAGGTGAAGTTGGGAATGGGCAAGGACAATTCAGGAGTCATGAATGCTACCCCCAACTGAACATGTATAGAATTGAAGACTATAGGAGAGTGAATGATGCATTCACTATGTACATCACATGGATGCTGCAAGGCGGAATCCACAGAAGATTGTCCAAGGAGGCAACAAAGTTAATAGAGAAATATGGATCGTGGTATATTCAGTTTCCCACTTTCACGTACCTTAGGATTCACGGGTTTCAGTCTGAACCTTATAGACTTCCTAGGTATCCGACCGACAGAATGATCTTGTTGGAAGTGGTGAGAAAGCTTCTAGAGTTCGATGCCATCCAAAGAGAGAAGCATAGGACAAGCATGACATTCCCTATTTTAGTTGGGAAGACGTCAGAGGTTTGCTAGTCTGCCATAGCCGCCAGCACTGCGAGTGAGGAGTTTGCATTCTATCGATTTGCTAAATATAAGAAAAGAGAAATATTTGATCTAGATAAGAAAGTTGGAAGGATCAGGGGAGAGAAGTTCATCCACAAAGTTGACATAGAAGATTATTGGGCCAACCTGATGGATGAGCAAGCGGTGAAGAGAAGAATGTGGTCTAGAATGTCAGTGGATTTCATGAGGAAGTGCGGACTTTTCCTCATTCCTGATCAAGTGTTAGATAACATAGATCATACACATCCACAGTATGAGAGTGAAATGAAGAAGGCAATCCTATTGCCAAATTGGTCAGAGTCAAAAGAGATTGACCTGCATATATTGATGAGAGAGGTCTTGAGTTTCTCCCGTGCATGGGTAGATATACAGATGAATAAGTTAGTTGATATGGGTGTTCCCTTCACTTATGAAAGGATGAAGCTGAAAGAGTCTACTTTCGAGGATGATCAGAGGACTATCAGTGATGTCAGGATTCATGCAGACAAAGAGAGTCAAGCTTCCAAGAGAAGGAAGAACACGACAGGAGAAGTCAAGGCTAGAGGGAAGAAGATTGAGGAGGTGAAGAAGAAACATAAGACTATCATTCCTCCACCTATCATTCCTTCACCCCTTCTCAGTGTCTCATCAATCGAAGTAATTGAAGTAACAGAGTAGAACAAGGAGACTCAACAACTTTCCAAGACAATGATACTACCAGAGAATATTCAGGAGTTACATGCCACAACGACATCTGCACCTCCAAATGAGAATGATGATCAGTCGAGATCCCCTACTGTCCTTTTGGAAGTTAGTTTGGGAAATGAGATATACGATTTGACCAGGAATAATCCCGTTTTGGAAGTTAGTTTGGGAAATGAGATATACGATTTGACCAGGAATAATCCCGATGATGATGATGATGCTATCTCGGCATTAAGAGGACTTGATCGAGAAATGTGTCTCGATGATGGTATGGAGATGGCTGCTATTTCTGAATGGCTGATGAGACGTATGGAGAAAAGTAAGAAAATGATAGAGGTACAACCTATTGACGATATTGATGACTACCTAGCTAGGAGTGCTGAGGAGAAAGAACCCAAGAGAGCGGGGATTTTGTCGCACATAGCTAGAGATGAGACAGGAATGCGGATTGCGCAGATTGTTGTTCCTATTGCAAGCGTGACAACGGATGTTGCTACTCCTATGGATTTCCAGATCACTTTAGTTGCCCTTGGTCGTACATCCAGAAAGCAAGAATTTCAGGAGGTTGGTGAAAACCGCAAGGCAATTGATGCAAGGTTAGACAAAGAGATTGCAGAGAAAGAAAGGTATAGAGAAGAGAATATCCGACTTAGAGAGTATATTGCAGGGATAAGGCGTGAAAATCCCACCCTTATTTCCCTTATTGTAGTTGACCATGGAATGCATTCACACTATGAGGCAACGAGAGATACACTCTCGGAGGTGGAAAAGTGGATTGAGAATACAAGAAAGCAGGCAAATGATTTCCTTACTCAATTTGTCTATGCATATGATAGGACAACATGGCTCACATTCAGAATCCAGTATTTGGAGGGAGTTTGGGAAGAATTCTGGCCTATTCAAGAGAAGACTATTCCACGCCTCCAGGCTTTGAAGAAGATTCCTAATTCCACCTTGGTCAGCGAGAATATTGTGCACAATGGAGAGAGATACGATTTCCATGGCTAGTATTGTTCATTAGCCGTGAAGAAATCAACTTATGAGAATGCCCAGTTGAGTTGTATGGAGATGGAAGGATTGATTCAGGATATTCAGATGAAGATCCTTGCCTCGATTGAGGAATTATTGGGTGTTGATGTTAGTGATGCTAGTGGTTTACACTTAGCCGAATTAAGAGACAAGATGAAATTTATGTATTTTTGCTAGTTGGACTCTTTGAAGAAGAGTCAGATAGACAACTTGGTCTCTTTGTTGATTCATGTTCATAGTTCGTAGAAGCTCATGCCAGAATGGGAGAGCACTTTGGATGCTTGCTCGGATTCACTGGACGTGATTGATTTACAATAGGATACCTTGCCTAGTATTTCCATGGAGGAGTTAGATTCAGTATTGGCTAGATTCTTGGAGTATGCTAGGAGAGAGAGAGAGATGTAGGGAGGAATCTTCTAGAAGATTCCCTATTTGATGACTAGGTATCTTTTCATTGGGCCATATGTAGGTGGCGCCATTTTTGATGTAAACCCTAATTAGGGCAATTCTAGGGTTTTGTTGGCATGATCTTGGCCGTTGATCTTGTATCAATCTGGGCCATCCATTTTGTAAGAGACTCTATATATGCCTCCTTGTCTGTCATTGTAAGAGAGAGTTTTTGTAGAATTGTTGGTATATGCTGCAACTATTTGAATCATAATCATTGTTCAATTGTTGGTGATTTTGCTCTTCAAGTGTTGTGTTTGCATTCATGGTTCTCAATTCCTCCAAGTTAAATTAGAATTTTAGATTATAATTTATTTTCATGTATGCTAGATTGAGTGGAAGATTTGTTGAATTCATTTGTGTGGAATCCTTAATCCATACCACTAGCCTCTTGTCGCTGGTAAGTGCGCCTTGTGTGGTCAACTGGAAATTTAAGTGAGCTTAACTTCAACTATTATGCGTCCCTTGACAAGCATCAACTTGGATGGTGTCAACGTTTGATGGTGATAGCCTGAAAATCCTGAAGTATACCTTAGATGATTGCACTATGCTTGTGTCAATACCTGTTTGTGAGATCTCGCCTTGTTTGGTTCCACTAGATTTATTCATCATTTCCTACATTCCTAGGCTTATAATAGATTTCCTGAACCCTATTCCTTTTGCCCATTTTTTAGTAAGAAGTAAATCCAGAGGCATATTGATAAATCTTAAGTTGTCTGCACACCTACTCTGCATCTTCATGATAATCCAAACATTTGCGTAAGTCCCCAAGTGAACACAACAATTCACATCAACCATTGAGTTACCCACTCGTCAAGAACTGACATGTAGAAACCTTGAAATCATTTTAGTTGATCTCATTCTTAGCATCTGAGGTGGTTTTGTTCAAGAGAGGGTAAATTACCTTGGTATTTTATTCTGAAATGTTATGTGCATAAAAAACACATCAAGAAGCTGGAAGACTACTGGATGAACGCCCAAGATGGTTTAGAAATAAGAAGAAAGATGTGTTCAAGGCTACGAATTGACATTGTTAGGATGTGCAAAGTTTTTGACATTCCAGATCAAGCACAAGATAGTGGAAAACACCTCTAGCCGATATATGAGCAAGAGAAAGACAAGAAGGTGGAAGTCAATTGGATTGATGTGGAGATTACAAATTTGAAAGACTTGATGAAACTAGTCTTGGCCTACACACAACGATGGGTAGACATCTAAATTCAGAAGTTGAAGAGCCTGAATGCACAACTGACGTTCGAATTGATGGGAGAGACAAAATCATTCAATGAAGATACATAAAGCATGAGCGTGAATGGAAGTGCCACCCAGTTAGCTCACTCCAGAGGCTCAAAGAGGAAATAAAGTCACAAAGAAGGATCATCACACAAGAAGAATAAGTCAAATTTAGGTCGTCCTTCTACTAGTACTTCTTCCATACATGATGTAGAGATGAATTTGGTAGCTGATAAGGAGAGTCAACCACTTAGAGGAAGCATTGATCATGGAGTGAATGAATCCATGAAGTCTATAGTCCAAAATAGCAGAAGTGAGAAGATAGACAAAGGGAAGCAACCACAAGTCCAAGACAATTTGGTGCCACATGAGTAAGCTAATAGCAAGGTAGGCGAAGATGAATCCGTGGATATAGAAAATGAAGATGAAGAAGTAAACTCTCCACCTCAAGAAGATCAACAGTTCAAGGAGGTGCAAGTAGGAGAAGAAAAATCTGCTATCCCAACATGGCTTAAGGAGCAACTAGCGAAGGAAGTCATAGTGGTAGAAGAAGAGCTTCTAGATGATTTAGACAGTTTCCTAAACAAAGTTCAAGAGACAGCTGAGAAGAAGGAGGCTACTAAGATGTCAAAGATAACAAAAGATAGTATATGATCTCGAGTGATACAAATTGCCACTCCAAGAGTTGATAAGCCTGAAAATGAGACCACGATAGAAGATTATGACTTGGAAACTATTGACTTAGGCCCTCCCACCATTGAACAGGAGATGGAAGACCTGAATGATATAGTGAAAACAATCCATGATATGTTGAAGTTGGAAGTAGAGAAGAACAAGAAACTAGAGAGAGAATTGAGTGCATTGAGAAGCTACTTGCAGCAGTTCAAGGAATCGCTAAGGCAACATTATCCTTCAAGCACAGACCATTGCTGCTTCCTCCAGACTTAGTTGACAATTTAGAGAAAATGAGAACTTCAGCTCACCTAATGGAGAGTTGGATAAATAAGACTTTCAAGAGAGCAAATGCATTTGTGAAAGAGCTAGTAAGGATATTTAATAAAGTCTCAAGTGTTCTCAAAAGAACTCAAATCCTCATGGCAGCCTATGATGTTTTCACTTTCACCAAAGATCATACCATGCTGAGACTGCAAGCAATGAAGAATTTACCTAAGTAGACTTTGGTGAATGGAGGAGTGTTGAAAGATGGACAATCGATTGATTTCCAACAATGGTATAACTTGCCCCGAATAAGGAAGGTCATCTTTGAAGATATCAACAGTGGTTGTACCAAGCAGACGATGCAATAAATGTGATACATGAAAAGATTGTGGAGGTAGCCAAAATCATACTTGAGAGGGAGATGAATGAAGGAATTCACATAGATGCTGATTAGTTGATTGAGAGAGTGAAAGTTATATTCTTTGAAACAACCATATTGCCTTCAGAGAAGCAGTTGGAAGGCATACATTCATTCATGGTACTTGCCAGCATCCTGGAGAAAACCTTTGCCTTTGCGTTAGACATAGTGAGCTTCATGGAAGAACAATTGAAAAACGTGTCTGCTGCTCCAATAACCGAAATTGAATTCATGGTGTTCAGATTTGTTGAATTTGCAACAAAAGAAAAGGATAAGGGAAACAAACTTCTAGAAGATAGTTTGTTATGATCCCATGTGGCATCATTTTTTTCATTGGAGGATTTTTCCTTGAATTTTGTGCCAAATAGATGTCACATTCCCATTGGTTGATATTAAATAATTTGCAATAAGATTAGGTTTTGATGTAGCAAATTCTAATTATGGTTTAGGTGGCAAGATCTTGGCCCTTGATTCTGATTTAATCTTGGCCATTCATTATACTTGGGAGCACTATATAAGCCCCACTCATTTCATTTGTAAAGGATTGATTAGAAGAGTTTTGAAGAATTGTTGCTTTGATGCTGCCATAATTAATAAAATCATTGAAGTGTTGGTGAATTATTGTGTTTTGGAGCATTTGCTTGTTTCTTCATCCTTTTATGAGAACTTAATATTTAAAAAAGACAAAAAAAAAGGATAGAATAGAATTTGTTTAAGTATTTAGATGAATGAAAGATTTATGTGCATGATTGATCGTGAAGCTCTCATTGTTCATACTACTAATATTTCATCGATGGTAAAGTATCTTGTGTAGTCGACTAAACTTATTTTAGCCAAGCTTAACTTCAATTATTACTTCATCATTGATATGCTTCATCTTGATGGTATCCATGTTTGTGATAGTGATTTGAAAATCATTTGCTATCCCTAGAAGATTGCACTAGCCTTGTGAAGATGTTCATTGCATGTCAAAGCAAAGCTTAGTTGAGCTCATTTGAAGTTGTCCATTATCTTGCATTCTTAGCGTTAGTTTAGCATTCCTAAAGCTTACTCCCTTTGTCACTTTTTTATCAAAGATCATTAGTAGTAGTAGGAAAGAGCTCTATTGCAACATCATTCCTAAGAATAGCCTTCCTTGTGATATAGAAGTTTCATCTCCTAGAACAATTATGTAAGTCCCTTTGAGGAGGAGCAAAACACATCAAACCACTAAAGCTATCCAACACGTCAAGACCTGACATTGTAAACCTTGGAGTCGTCTCAAGTGATTACATAGTTCAACATTTGAGAAGCCTTTGTTCAAGAGAGGATAGAGTATTCAATACTTTATTCTGTGTTCAATCGTGCATGAATCTCACATCAACACTTATTTTAGTAGGAGGCTTATCTGGGGGTTGTTTCTTTAGCAGTCTAACTATTTAATTTTGCTGGCCATTGATGGCTGCACAAGAACTTTGACTTCGCGTTTTAGGGATTTTAGATGCATGTTGCAAACTTTACTGCTCTAAGTTGGTTTTGTGTTGATTTTTGTTGGTTTTCTACTGGGTTAGAGGCTCTTGTAGAGCCATGGATTTTGTAATTTGTTACTTTTTTCTTAATAAAGCTTTCTTTCAATTAAAAAAACAAAATTACCACAATCAATTTGCATTTTGTACTTTTGCAGTTGTTGATAGTTGTATATTTTTTTATCTATAATCTAAGTTGTGGGTGGATAAGGGTATAGGGTTTTGATATGCCAGGTCGCCAATACAACAATATATTTTCCTTTGGTACGGTATAGTTGGGTACAATTGCGATGTGTGTGTGCATTTTTTTTTACAAATATACAGAATTATATTTAAAATATATTTGAAAAAATCATATAATATTATATTTTATAATAACAATGACATTTGAATCTTTGATAGTATGATACTTAATCATTGATCAATAATATTATGATAGTCATAAAGATAATCGTCTAAGTTGTCATTTTCGGTCTCCACTCCCAAACCCTCATTGTAATCAAGTTTGTTATGTGATAAGAGATCCCAATAACTAGTGAGGTATTGATGGCGATGAGGGGAAGCACTCCTTGTGGGGGTCTGGGAGCAACGCCCTCATTGATGTCGAGGGGGATTGCCCCTCATGGGGATTTGGGAGCAACACCTCCATTGGGGTCAAGGGATTGTGCCCCTCGCAAGGTTTGAGGGTAGCACCCTTGAAGCATTCATTGTAATGATGTAGGGCAGAGCTGAGGAGTAGAGCCCTTGCCACCAAAAGCCCAATTTAAGGCCTTTGGAATCACAAAAATCTTCATGGTGCACACCATTTTCACAATTTTATCACTTAATGGCAAAATTAAGTGTTTGGCACATTTTTGTTTTAAAAAATGATTTTTATTTAGTTTTTGGTTTGGGTGGCCCTTGGGTCCCCTTTTTTTCATCCAAGACTAGCTTGGGTACCCCCAAGGTCCCACCCAAGCACTCTAAGTTTGCTATGACGGAACAACAACAAACCCAAGGTGCTTGAGCAGGACCTTAGGCATACCCAAGCTTCTTCCATCATAAGACCTGTACTTACATCCATTCGGTATGGGACTTGTTGATTTGTGTTTTATGCACATAACATTTCAGAATAAAATACCAAGGTAATTTACCCTCTCTTGAACAAAATCACCTCAGATGCTAAGGGTAAGATAAACTAAAATGATTCCAAGGTTTCTACATGTCAGGTCTTGATGAGTGGCTAACTCAATGGTCGATGTGAATTGCTGTGTTCACTTGGGGACTTACATAAATGTTCGGATTATCTTCTTTGATCATAAAATATGCGGAATAGGTGTGTTGACAACTTAGGATTTAGCAATGTAGCTCTGGACTTGATTCTTACTAAAAAATGGCCAAAAGGAATAGGGTTCAAGAAATCTATTCTAAGCCTAGTAATGTAGGAAATGATGAACAAATTTAGTGGAATCAAACTAGGCAAACTCTCACAAACAGGTATTGACACAAACTTAGTGCAATCATCTAAGGTATACTTATGGATTTTCAAACTATTACCGTCAAACGTTGACACCATCCAAGTTGACGCTTGTCAAGGGACGCATAATAATTGAAGTTAAGCTTACTCAAATTTCCAGTTGACCACACAAGGCGCACTTACCAACGGCAAGAGGCTAGTGGTATGGATTAAGGATTCCACACAAATATATTCAACAAATCTTTCACTCAATCTAACAAACATGAAAACAAATTCTAATCTAAAATTCTAATCTAATCTGGAGGACTTGAGAACCATGAATGCAAAGACAACATTTGAAGAGCAAAATCACCAACAATTGAACAATGATTTAGATTCAAATCGCTGCAACATATACCAACAATTCTACAAAAACTCTCTCTTACAAATGAGAGACAAGGAGGCATATATAGAGTCTCTTACAAAATGGATGACCTAGATTGATACAAGATCAACGGTCAAGATCATGCCAACAAAACCCTAGAATTCCCCTAATTAGGGTTTACATAAAAAATGGTGCCACCAACATATGGCCCAATAAAAAGATACCTAGTCATCAAATAGGAAATCATCTAGAAGATTCCTCCATCTCTCTCTCTCTCCTAGCATACTCCAAGAATCTAGCCAATACAAAATCTAACTCCGTGGAAATGCTAGGTAAGGTATCTTGTTGTAAATCAATCACGTCCAATGTGTTCGAGCAAACATCCAAAGTGTTCTCCCAATCCGGCGTGAGCTTCTGCGAACTATGAACATGAATCAACAAAGAGACCAAATCATCCGACTCTTCTCCAAAGAATCCAACTGACAAAAATACATGAGTTTCATCTTGTCTCTTAATTCGGCTAAGTTAACCACTAGCATCACCAACATCAACACCCAATAACTCCTCAATTGAGGCAAGGATCTTCAACTGAATATCTTGAGTTGATCCTTCCATCTTTGTACAACTTAGCTGGTTGTTCTCATAAGTCGATTTCTTCATGGCCAATGAATAGTACTAGCCCTGGAAATCGTATCTGTCTCCACTGTGCACAACATTCTCCCTGATCAATGTGGACATGGGAATCTTCTTCAAAGCTCTGAGGCGTGGAATAGTTCTATTTTGGATAGGCCGAAATTCTTCCCAAACTCCCTCCAAATACTGGATTCTAAACATGAGCCCTGTTGTCCTATCATATGCCTGGACAAATTGAGTAAGGAAATTATCCGCCTGCTTTCTTGCACTTTCAATCTATTTCTCCACCTCCAAGAGTGTATCTCTCGCTGCCTCATAGTGTGAATGTAGTCCATGATCAACTGCAATAGGGGAAATAAGGGTGGGATTCTCGCGCCTTATCCCCACAATGTACTCTCTAAGTCTGATATTCTCTTCTCCGTACTTCTCCTTCTCTTCAATCTCTCTATCTAATCTTGCACTAATCGCCCTAAGGTTATCACCAACCTCCTAAAATTATTGCTCTCTTGTAGTACGGCCAAGGGCAACTGAAGTAATCTGGAAATCCATAGGAGTAGCAATGTCCACTCTCGCACCCCAATAGGAACAACCACATGCGCAATCCACATTCCTGTCTCATCTCTAGCTATGTGCGACAAAATCTCAGCTCTCTTAGGTTCTTTCTCCTTATTGCTCCTAGCTATGTAGTCATCAATGTTATCAATAGGCTGTACCTCTATCATTTTCTTACTCTTTTCCATACTCTTCATCAGCCAATTAGGAATAGCGGACATCTCCATACCATCATCGAGACATATCTCTTGATCAAGCCCTCTCAATGTCGAGATAACGTCATCATCATCATCAAGATTGCTCCTAGTCAAATCATATACCTCATTTTCCAAACTAACTTCCAAAAGGATAGTAGGGGATCCCGACTGATCATCATTCTCTTTCGGTGGAGCAGATGTCGTCGTGGCATGTAAATCTTGAATATTCTCTGGTAGTATCATTGTGTTGGAACATTGCTTAGTCTCCTTGTTTTGTTCTGTCATTTCAACTTCCTTGATTGATGAGACACTGAAAGGGGGTGAAGGAATGATAGGCGAATTTATGATAGTCTTTTGTTTCTTCTTCTTGACCTCCTCAATCTTCTTCCCTTTGGCCTTGACTCCTCCTAGTGTGTTTTTCCTTCTCTTGGGAGCTTGACTCTCTTCATCTGCATGAATCCTGACATCCTAGACCACATTCGTCTCTTCACTGCCTGCTCGTCCATCAGGTTGGCCCAATAATCTTCTATGTCTGCCTTGTGGATGAACTTCTCTCCCTTGATCCTTCCAACTTTCTTATCTGGATCAAATCTTTCTCTTTTGTTGAAGGTTGCAAATCGATAGAATGCAAGCTCCTCACTCGCAGTGCTGGTGGCTAAGGCAGACTGACAAACCTCCAACGTCTTCCCAACTGAAATAGGGAATGTCATGCCTGTCCTATGCTTCTCTTTATGAATGGAATCAAACTCTAGAAGTTGTCTCACCATGTTGTTGTGTCTTTTGTACACGACCAAACACAGAATAAAATACCTAAGGGTACCTTATCCTCTCTTGAACAAAGTTTCCCAACTGCTGAAGATCTCGCCGAAGGATCAGTCAGAGTAACTCCAAGGTTCTGATATGTAGGTTCTCTACGTGTGGATAAGCTCTTTACGGTACGATGTGATTTTGCTAGAATCACAAGGGGACTTACATTCAATGACCTGAATGTCTGATTTGCTGGAATCACAAGTCCTATTTACTAACTGGAAGATAAAGAAATGGCAAAAGATACAGGGTTCAGGAAGTCTACTCTAAGACCTAGAATGCGAGAAGATGGACGAATGACTAGGTGGAGTCCTACTGGGCTGGGTTTCACCATCAGGTTGAACAATTCAACACCAACTTAGTGCGATCTTCTAAGGGATGTTTCAAATATGTTCAAATCGTACACCATCAGATACTGATCACCATTCAAGATAATGCATGAACAACAGAGGTGTTACGACTCGGGATTAAGCTCGTTCTATGCCAGTTGACCACGCAAGGTGCACTTACAGTCAGCAAAGGGCTAGTGGTTTGGACTAGGTGGATTCCACGCGAGTGTATTCAATAACTTCTTTCATTCAATTTAATTATCTATCATCTAAAATGAAGATTCAACAAGAGACCATGCATATTGCAAAGAAACAACACACTTCACCATAACTTCAATTGAAATGGAGTTTATTTACAATCAATGGCAACAATTTCTTGCCTTGTCCTCCTAATCTACTCTAATTGCTATTCTATCAGTTGACTATTCACTATTTCTAACTATTCACCAACTATTATCTATTAACCAACTATTAACCTTTTTAAATGGGGAGCCGGGGCTTTATATAGAGAACCCTTTACAAACAGACGGCTTTGATTGATTTAGAATCAATGGCTAGGATTATAGGATAGAAACCCTAATTAGGGTTTGTTACAACAAACTTCCTTAGCCAATGAGGAAATTACATTCCAAGAGTGAGGACCAATAGGAAGCAGGGGTAGGTACATCGAAGTTTGTGCCGCCTCCGGTAAATTAGGTACATTGAATCTGGACACGTTGAGGTGGACCAATCCGATTGGAGGAGCAGTGACTGGGATGCCACCTTGTCTGATGTCTATGTCTTGGTTGATCTCCTTTCTGTCTCAATTTGATGAATGATGTACCTCTTTTACTCCCAAGTGTTTGATGAGGCTTCCTTATCGTCAACTCTTCCTTCTCTGGTAGCATACCTTGCCTTGAAGTGCTGGCGAAGCCCTTCTTTGTCATCTTGTGGTAGAATGAGGTCTTGAGGCTAACTTGAACTCCTTGAACACCCCTAGTCTTCCAATGCTTCAAAGCACCTTGAATCCTCCCTTTTTGCATGTGGAACGTCCTTGATGATGATGATGGATTGGAAGAGGTCGTCCTTGTCTTGGCTTGGTCTTCTTTCATCTGCAAAACAAACCATAAGATGATTAAGGACACATAATAAATTCATTCTAACATAGCATTTTCTACCTTAAATCATTAACAAGAAGACATCAAAATGAAGCTTGCTCAAGATTCTTCCCAAGGACAGGCCCTATAAGAATTTCGCTCTGGACCCTTTGGAAGGTTTAGGAGCGAAATTTGCATTCCTGGCCAATTTAGACCTCATTTTATCATTTCATAATCTTAGGCCTTTGCCTAGCTCAAACAAGGTGAAAAATATGAATTTCAAAGGATTTCGCCTTGGACCCTTTGGAAGGGTCAAGAGCAAAATTCATTCTTTAGCTCAAAATCCTTACCTCTTGGACTCATAACCTATTCAAACACATGCCTATGGCCATCTTTAAGTCCAATTCACCTTGATCACTGTCCTGGCCCAGCACAAACTTGAAGGAAAAATGACATTTTGAGAATTTCGCTCTAGACCCTTTGGAAGGGTCAGGAGCGAAATTCATTTCTTGCTTGTTTTCCCTCATTCAACTCCATTCCTCTCACTTTGTTTTTACTTGATTCTCACCTTTGGATCTATCTCTCAACATAACAACACTTGCTTGACCTCAAAATGGCTAAAAAGGAGAATTTCGCTAAAAACCATGGCCAGGGACAGGACCTATAAGGGATTTTGCCCTGGATCCTCTGGAAGGGTCAGTAGTGAAATCCTTGTCCAAGCTTAGAATCTTCATTTTTGGAGTCAACAATCCATTCAAGGGCAATCCTAGGGGCATCCCTCACCTTGGTCTAGGCTTGGCTTGGCACAAATTTTGGAGGATAGGATGGGTTTTAGGATTTTCGCTCTGGACCCTTTGGAAGGGTCAGGAGCGAAATCCTTGTTTTTGCTTAATTCCTTAACATTTGTTGATTTTTAGCGATCCAAAGTTATGCCCAAAGACATCTCTAATCCTAATTCATCTTAGTCCACACTTGACTTGGCACAAAATTGAGGGAAAAGAGTGGTTTTGTGAAATTTCGCTCTGGACCCTTTGGAAGGGTCAGGAGCGAAATTTCAACTCTAGGCTTGACTCTTCATCTTTTCAACTCCAATCTTCTTTGCAAGGTAAAACTACACCACTCTTCGCCCAAGGAACAAGGTTTGGGGCCTAAACATGGAAGCAAAAGAGGTTTATCAAGAATTTCGCTCTGGACCCTTTGGAAGGGTCAAGAGCGAAATTCTTATTCTAGGACAAAATCCTCATCTTTCAATGCGTCCAACTACCTCTCAAGGCAAGAACATACCAATCTACCCTCCAACATGCCTTGGACTCCAATGCCTAGCCAAAACAAGGAAGCAAATGAGAGTTATAAGGATTTTCGCTCTGGACCCTTTGGAAGGGTCAGGAGTGAAATTCCTACTTTGGGTTGATTCTGACTACTCCATCGCCTCAACCCAATTTTCAAAGGCAAGAACACATCAAAGTCTTTCCAATCATGCCACAAAACTCAAGAATTTGACCATCTCCAAGAAGAAACTATGAGTTTCCAAGAATTTCGCTCTGGACCCTTTGGAAGGGTTAGGAGCGAAATTCTAGTTTTAGGACAAAATCCTTCACATTTTTACATCCCATAACTTCAAAAGGCAAAGACATGTTAATCCACTTCCAAATATGTCCAAGGAACTAGAATGTTGGTCTAAACAAAGAAGAAAATGAGGTTTATGGGGAATTTTGCTATGGACCCTTTGGAAGGGTCAGGAGTGAAATTTCCATTCTTGGACAAAACCCTCACTTTTCAATACTTTCAATCACTTCCTTAGGCAAGAACATGACCAATTTACCACCACCATGTCCAAGGAACAAGGATGTTAGCCCAAACAAGGGAGAAAATAGTGTCTAGGGAGAATTTCGCTCTAGACCCTTTGGAAGGGTCAGGAGCGAAATTCACATTTAGGCTCAAATCTTGATTTCATTTCTCACATTTCTTCATCAAAACAAGTGTTTTGCCCTCAATAATGCCTGGGAATGAGTTAGTTCTAAGTTTGGGTCAAAGTAGATTGTCTTATGGAGAATTTCGCTCTGGACCCTTTGGAAGGGTCAGGAGTGAAATTAAAATTCGCTTTGGACCCTTTGGAAGGGTCAGGAGCAAAATTTGACATTTTGGTCTCTCCGTCAGGATTCATGTATGGAATAAAACATTTAAGTATAAGTTCTTATACTTTAAGTTATATTCCATATATACTGTCAGGATGTTTGAGAGTGGTTTCGGACCTCCAGGAGTTATAATGCAAAATCTAGTTTTTGCAGGATTCTTCAATTTTCCAGACTTAGTCAAATTTCAGGATCAGGATGACATTCCAGACTCAGCCAAATTTTAGGACATTTGAAGATCAGGATGACATTCCAGACTTAATCACTCACCAACTTGACCTAACTCAGAACTTAAAAGATGATATTCACTCACCAAGTTTCATTGACCTCCTGAAACTCAAATAAGACACTATTAGCAACAAGAGCAAAACTAGGCCTAAGGGAGACTTTCAAAGAAACCCTAACCTGCAGCACCTGCTGACTCACCTTGGCTCAAGCAGAGCTTGCCATATGAGTGATCCCCCTGGCAACACTCAGCATGCAAAGGCAAATAGACAAAACCCTAAAAGACCTAGAAAACAAACCCTAGAAAGCAAAAAGTAGGGGTCCCCATTTGCAATGGGGCGATGTGTGAATACGTCACAACACACCACTTCCAACAAGATCATTATGTTAGAAGGATACTTAGGAAGCCTGTAGGGTTCAGATTGAAACCCATGAATCCTAAGTTATGTGAAAGTGGGAAACTGTATATACCATGATCCATATTTCTCTATCAGCTCCGTTGCCTCCTTGGACAACCTCCCGTGGATTTCGCCTTGCAGCATCCGTGTGATGTACATTGTGAATACATCATTCACTCTCTTATAATCTTCAATTCTATACATGTTCAGTTGGTGATAGCACTCATAAATTCTGAATTGTCCTTGTCCATTCCTGACTTTGCCTCTGCATATCAATCCTTTGTATGTAACAATCTGTGCAAGCAGGTACACCAAGTAGGAAGTAATGGCAAATGACTTGGACCGCTCCACATTCCTCAACTGAAAGTCCAGATTGTCACTTATGATTATAGACCAATTTATTAACGTTCCTCTTAGACAATCCTAGGTAAAATACAACATCCATCCATCGTATATTGCACCTTGCGGCATCCCCATCACTTGGTTAAGCAGGAATACTAAATCACTATATTCCTCTTTGAAATCTGTGCACATGAGTGTCTTGGGAGCCTTGGAATGATGAGGCCTAGGCTCGATCATCCACTCCTTATTCACCATGGTCTTACACACATCCATCTTCTTCTTATATCGATCTTCATATTCATCTTTAGTTACATCCTTCATGTCTACTCCACGTGGAATTCCAAACACTTCAGCAATCACATCCTCAGCAAGGTAGGCAATGATGACACCCTTAGGAGTCTTGATCATTTGGGAGCGAGGATCATAACATCCTGCACACTCCAGGATAAGCTCATTGCACTGTATGGACTGTGGAAATCCAGCCGCTTTAAAAATACCACTCTTCATATTGTTCACATACGCTAGGGAAGGAATCTGGCTTCCAACTCCGAACATCCGCTGTCGCATGTGGTTCAGGTTTAGGAAATGCATGTTCGTGTCTATTATCTCCTTCCATCTGGATGACATCTTGGATTCTGGATAGAATCTAGTTTCAACAATCTTATGTTGTTCTCTCCTTTCCTTAAGTCTGAACTTTGACATTGCACCTGTACGAAGCTTGAAGTTAGAACTCAGGAATTCTTAATAAAATTCCCGACTTCTTAATGATTTAGACTAATTAGGGTATGGACATCGGGAAAATAATCCACTCTAAGTAGATTTCAACAATTTAAATACAAAATGTGACAAGGCTAGGGTATGAAAACCCTCATGAAATCAACACCTCCTTATACTTAGAAATTTCGTGCAAATCAAAGTGCAAAGGAGTGTACCGGATCAACAATGACTAAGGAAAGGCGTGAAAGATTGTGTTTTCACACAAAATTATGTTTCAGGACACCTTCCGAAGTCAAGAATGGCTGCCAACAAATCTGAAGACAACCTGGAACTAATATATTAACCTCTCAAAACATGTTGGAATCGTTCAAAATATGCACAAACTTGGTAAAAATCAGTCTTGATGACGAAAGCAATCAAACTCAGGAACATAGGTATGGCTGGTAAAAGATAAGTTTCCGAGGACAAGCAACCAAAACGAAGTTGCAGACCTGCGACAGCTCTCAAATGGTCTGACGATTGACTGAAAATGATCCCCAAAATGCCTCCAAGTGTAAATTGTTGAAGTTGTGGTTGGCTGGGCAATAAAATATAAGTCTGAAAATCAATGATCAGCCAACAATGGAGGTTGAACTAGCTGTAGTAATGGCGTCAAAACTCAGATCTGAAGTAATCACAGCAAGTAGGAACAATGGCAGCCACCAAACATGAAGGGAATTCACCAAAATATGGCACCAAACCCTTGCAAAACCAAAATCGAAATTTTCCAGCGATGGCGCCACCTCACACAAGTCTGAAAATGTCATCAAAGGTATTCCAATCTGCCAACTGGGGTCTGAGAACAGCAAGCAAGGAATGGCGGCATCAAGGAAAATCGTCCAAGTTAGAGAAAGAAACTCCAAACACAAAAATCACCCCTTTCCACAAAATCACTACCTCACCAAAAAATGGTGAACTTCACCAAAAATTGTGGCATTCAATCATCAATGGCAGCCACCAAACATGTTGCCTAGTTGGAAAAAGAAATGGCAATGAGGAAAAATGGCATCAAGAATAGTCTTCAATCAATCACTTTACTTGAACACTTCCTCCAAAATCGCCAACCATGGAGAAAATCGCCCTTGCATAAACATTAGCAAACTCAATAATAAAATAATGCTAGCTCACTCTCCATATGAACTCACTTTCATCATCAAATCTCACCACACAAGCAATGTGGGATAAAACACTTGTTCTTATACTTGCTTGGTAGAAACCGATTTGCTTCTAGAAGGTTGAAAACATTAAATGCTTATTGAAATCATTAATTGTTCTTTATTTATTTTAAATAATCATTGCCTTTCATTAAAAAATAATTAAATGGGGCTCATTTTATTAAAATATTTCAATTTAAAGCAAAAATGGGCCAATTGGGGAAAATCGAACCCATTAAGGATTAAAAAATCCTCACAAAAATCACTTGAAATCATAAAATATCCCCTTAGGGGAAAATCGATCCTAGTAGGGATGGAAAAATCCCATTGAAAATCATCAAATGTGCATAAAAAGGGGTCTAGGGGAAAATTGATCTAGGTGTGGAATGAAAAATTCCACTTAAAATTAAGTCATCACACAAAAAAACCCCTCTGGTGGAAAAATGACGTGTCTGGATGAAAATCCGGACTCAAAACATTAGAAAATCTCTCTCAGTGGACAATCAACTTGAGTCAGGACTGTGAGTCTGCACAAAAATCCTCTAAACTTGTCACAAAAGACCTGGTGGAAAATCGATCCAGGTGTGGAATCAAGACAACCGTCATCTGCAATCCCATCCATACTCCCCAGTGGAAAAACGTGGGTAGTCCGGATAAATCCTTTTATCCTGACACTTAGTCAAAATTTAATGCATCCGGGGGAAAAACGACCCTAGTATGGATTCATAGTGGTGGAAAATCGAGGCAAGGATGGATTCCAAGGGAAATCCATGTCCAACTTGGATTTTGAGTGGGGAAAACCATGGGTAGTCAGGAATATGAGGGGAAAAACACCTCTAGTATGGAATTTTGACCTTTTAACCCTTAGAATATGGATTTTCATCCGGAAAATGATGATTTTTCCACTCAAAACCACTAGTAAACTTCAAAACTCAATAAAACTCAATTGGACTTGGGCAAATTTACCCAAAATTGGAGCGTAACACAAGGAAATCTATTGGGGTAAAGTGCGAAATCAACTTGAATAACTTCCTAGGAGCGAGAAAACAACTCCAAAAGGTCTAAAAACACCTTAGCACTTAAAATCACCGACGTGGACGTTCAAAACACGTTACCGCTCCAAAGGGTCTACACTTAGACAAAACTAGGATCATTTAAAATCTCAATTTTCGCACGCTTGATCCTATAACTTCAAAAACCCTAAACGACACTAGGCAGGATCTAAACACTGAGACTCGGGGTAGGAAACACAAAATTGTCCACTAAGCTGCCAAAACCCTAACTTAAACACGTGGAAAGAAGGAAAAGAGGGGGTCCTTGTTAGCAATGGGGCGATGTGTGAAAAGGTCACAATAGGACCGAGATCCCCAAGGGGTGTATTTGGTAATGTAGATTATAATTTTACTTCTATTACTATTGTTTGAATTTTGTCACTTGGTAGCCTTCATACCCTTTGTCATAGACTTCCCAAGATGTAGGAGCTCCTAATGAGGTATTTTGGAAATGTGTCCCCCAAATCATAGTGACATGGAACATCTTCTACCGTTTGTTTATCCCAAGGATGCTACAGGGGACAAGGGTGTAGATGCAAACATGGGGTTTGTGGGGGAGGCACAAATCCCAATGTAATGCTAGAAAATACTATTCATCTTGCATGATACTCAATATGTTGGACTTGTAAAGTTTGAGAAATGGTTATTTTGTGATTATGATCTTAACTACATTGCTAAAGGACAAATTTCTACACTAGCAAAACTTGATTTTGATAATGAAATTTAAAGATAATAGTTGGAAATTTTGAAAATGAGTGTATGACTAACCCTCGTCCAAAGTTGTCAATAATGGTAGTGTATACTTTGTTATCCTATTTGTAGACCTAGCAGGAAGAAATAGTAAAATCTAACAACCGTTGATCCTGCCCTTACTGTCATTTATTCTTATAGAGTACCATCCAAGCTTCTATCATGACACCACCCAAAGGAATGTAATCACCTCCCTCTTCAACAATTAAATAAAAAATGATTAGTTTGGTATCTATCCTTCTAAGTATAAAATATCCCAGCAAAGGAAGTCTTCAATGTTAATGTGTTAATCATTAGGGGTTAACACATTTGTAATTTATTTTTAGTTTAGATGGTTATGGCAGTTAAACTGTTTTCCTTGCCTATAAATCTGAATATAAATAATCTTTTGGAATGTATAATTTATATGCAGTAATGGTATATTCTATTTTGCTCCTGCGGGGCCTAGCAGTGGCCTTAGTGCCTTAGGGAACATGAAAGATAATGAAGGATGACAAAAGATTTGGAGTAAGTCCTGGAGGTGGCATCCCAAAATTTAAGTGTTGAAATTCAAATTGGAGAAGGGAGAAGTTGCCTAGATAAAAATCACGACTTCGAGCATGTGTAAGAACATAAGGGCATCACCAATTTCTGCATATGCATCCAAAGTTGCTGCCAGATTTTCCTTTTTTATTGCTGCTATTGTGAATAAAAGATAGAGTAATCCTGTTTTTGTTAATCACCATACATCATAGTATATAGGATAGAAAAATATGCATTGTTATTTCTTGAAGGGCATTTTTGTTTTTGTTAAAAAACCCATATACCAAAATTTGTTGCAATTGTGGATGTGGCCATACACACTGTATCCCCTATATTTACTTTGTTGAACACACAAATACACTGAGGGGTTGAATCAGTGTATACTTTAATACATCTATAAAACACTTCAGCACTCGCAAGTAATTAGCCATATAATGCAAAAGAATGTGAAGATCAATAACACAACACACAACACCAGGATATACGTGGAAAACTCAAGATGGGCAAAACCATGGTGAGAAAATGCTGCTTGGAGATACTGTCCAAATCCAACCTCAAAAATGTATCAACTGATTACAATTAATTTGAAGGCACCAACCTTTAGGAGACACCAATCCCCCACACTTTATGGACACCAATCCAAAGGATCACCAACCCCCCCGCACAATAACTTAGAATTTGGGACACCAATCCCTTTACAACATACAAGACTACAATCTTGATGTAACAAACTTAATGCCAAGAAAATGAATCAAAATGAACCTCTATAGTTTTGCTTTGTTTCTTCATAAATTTGGTTCACACCCTTTCAACTTTGCAACTTGTTGTGACATATTCACACATTGCCCCATTGCGAATGGGGACCCCTACTTTTTGTTTTCTGGGGTTTGTTTTCTTGGTCTTTTAGGTTCTTCTCTTTTAACCTTTGCATTTGGGGAGTTGTCGGAGGGATCATTAAGATAGCAGGCTCTGCTTGAGCTAGGATGAGTCAGTGGATGCTCCAGGTCAGGGTCTCTTTGAAGGTCTTCCTTGGGTCAAATTTTATTCTTGTTGCTAGGTGTTGACTGGTTTGAGTTTGAGGAAGTCGGTGAAGCCTTGTGAGTGAATATCATCTTTTAGGGTCTGGGATTGGTCAAATTGATGAGTGATGAATGTTCTAGACATTGAAATGGTGTGAAGTTGACCTATTTATCCTTTGGGGACACCTTGGACAAGTCTGGACTTGGAAATTTGATGAAAAGGTCAATTGAGTGATTAGGGGTTATTTAGATCATTCCTAGGGTGTTTTTTGTGTGCTATCTGGTCGCACTTCAAGTTGTTAAATCAAACCTTGGTTGAATGCATAATGTCCTCCTAGGTCCCATCCCTTACATCAAGGGCAGAGGGAATTCGCCTTGAGAAGTCTGGAATGTCATCCTGATCTTGAAATTTGATTGTCTGGAAAATTGAAGAATCCTCCAAAAACTAAATTTTGCATTATAACTCCTGGAGGCCCGAAACCACTCTCAAACATCCTGACAGTATATATGGAATATATATAACTTAAAGTATATGAATCCTGACGGAGAGGCTAAAGTGTCAAATTTTGCTCCTGACCCTTCCAAAGGGTCCAGAGCGAAATTCTTAAAAGACACCCATTTCTTCCTTGATTAGACCAAGATCTTAGTTTCTAAGGCATGTTGGGCAGGTTTTGACATGTTTTTGCCTTAGGAAGTGATTGAAAGCATTGGAAAGTGAGGATTTTGTTCAAGATTGTGAATTTCGTTCCTGACCCTTCCAAAGGGTGGAAAGCGAAATTCACCATGGACCTCATTTTCTTCCTTGTTTAGGCCAACATTTTAGTTCCTTGGGCATATTTGGAAGTGGATTAGCATGTTTTTGCCTTTTGAAGTGATGGAATGTGAAGAAGTGAAGGATTTTAGCCTAAAACTAGAATTTCGCTCCTGACCCTTCAATTCCCCAAATCTACCTTTTTCTCTCAATTTTGTGTCAAGCCAAGTATGGATCAGGGTGAATTAAGATTGAGGATGTCCTTAAGCATGGCTTTGAGTTGCTTGTGATCATCAAATGTGAAGGAATTGAGCTAAAACATGAATTTCGCTCTTGACCCTTCCAAAGGGTCCAGAGCAAAATTCTTGAAGAACACCTATTTTTCCTTGGAGAAGGTCAAATCCTTGGTTTTTATGGCGTGGATAGGAGTGGATTGATGTGGGATTGGAGTTGAAAAAAATGAAGAATGAGCTCAAAACAAGAATTTTGCTCTTGACCCTTCTAAAGGGTCCAGAGCAAAATTCCCAAAATCTATTCTTTCTTCCAATTTTTGTGTCAAGACAAACCTTGATCAGGGTGAATTGAGCTTGGAGATACCCATAGGCATGCATTTGAATGGCTTGTGGCCACCAATGATCAAGAGTTTGAGCTAGAACAAGGATTTCGCTCGACCCTTCCAAAGGGTCCAAAGCGAAATCCTAAATAGGTCTTGTCCCTGGCCATGGTTTTGAGCAACTTTCTCCTATCAAGCCATTTTGACGGTCAAACAAGTGTTGCATACATGGGAGAAGGATCCAAAGATGAGAGTCCAGGTATAGAAAGTGAGAAGGATAGAGCTAAGTGAGGAAAACAAGATAAAATCTAAAATTTCGCTCTTGACCCTTCCAAAGGGTCCAGAGCGAAATCCTTAAATCCTCTATTTTGCTCCAATTTTTCATCAAACCTAGTGTTGATCAAGATTAGAGGCATCCTTAGACATGCATTTGAGCAAGTTGTGGTCACAAAATGTGAAGATTTTGTCCTAGTATGCAAATTTCGCTCCTGACCCTTCCAAAGGGTCCAGAGCGAAATTCCCTATAGGTTCTGTCCTTGGCCTAGGTCCAAAGCGAAATTCCCTATAGGTTCTGTCCTTGGCCTAGGTCCAAAGCGAAATCCTCTTTATGGTCTTTTTGGGGGTCAAATCAATGATGTCTTCAAGAGGAAGCGATTCAAAGGTCAAGTGAAGTTCAAGGCAAGGAGATGATGAAATTTGAGCTAAAATGCAAATTTCGCTCCTGACCCTTCCAAAGGGTCCAAAGCGAGATTCTTATGGGGCCTGTCCTTGGGGAGGATCTTAAGCGAATTTCACTCTAATGCCTTCTCATTGATGATTTAAGGTAGAAAATGCTATGTTAGAATGAATTTATTATGTCCTTAATCACCTTTTGGTTTGTTTTGCAGATGAAAGAAGACCAGGCCAGGACAAGGACGACCTACGCCAATCTCGTCATCGTCAAGGACATTCCAAGTGCTTAAAGGAGGAATCAAGGTGTTTTGAAGCGTTGGAAGACTTCAAGTGTTCGAGGAGTTGCAAGCTAGCCTCAAGACCTCATTCTGCCACAAGAAGAAACCACATGATGACAGAGAAGAATGACCTTACCAACACTTCAAGGCGAGGTATGCTACCGGAGAAAGAAGACTTGACTATAAGGAAGCCTCATCAAGCATATGGGAATCAAGGAGGTACATCATTCATCGCATCAAGGACAAAGGAGGATCAACCAAGATACAAACATCAGACAAGGTGGCATCCCAGTCACTTTTCCTCCAGTCGGATTGGTCCACCTCAGCATGTCCAGATACAATGTACCTAATGTATCAGGGACGACACAAACTTCGGTGTACCTACCCCTGCTTCCTATTGGTCCTCACTCTTGGAATGTAATTTTCTCATTGGCTAAGTTTGTTATAACAAACCCTAATTAGGGTTTCTATCCTATAATCCTAGCCATTGATTCTAAGTCAATCGGAGCCATCAATCTGTAAAGGGCTCTCTATATAAGGCCCTCGGTCTTCATTTGTGAAGGTTAACAGTCAGAGAATAGTTAGGAGTTAGCAAAAGAGAGAGTCAATAATTAGTAGCTCAATAGTAGATATCATTTTAGAGTAGAGTAGAAAGAGAAGGCAAAGATTGTTGCCAAGAGATTATTGCAAAAGACATGTAAACTTCATTGAAGGAATGGTGAATTCTATGTGTTGATTCTACAATTTGCATGGTCTCTATACTTTTCAAATTTAATTTCATGTTATTAGATGAATGGAAGAAATTTGTATGATCAATGGTGAAATTTGTATATCCATACTACTAGCGGTTTGTTGATTGCAAACTTGCCTTGCGTAGTCAACTGGAATCATTCAGCTTAAGCTTAACTTCAATTATCGCTTCTTCATTGATATGCATCAACCTGACAGTGTCTATGCTTGTAGTGGTGATCTGAACATCATAAAGCTTTCCTTAGAAGATCGCACTAACCTTGTGGAGATGATCCTAGCATGTCAAAGCAAGACTTAATTAAAGTTTCATTAAAGGTCATCTATTACTCCTACATTCTTAGTGTTAGAATTAGATCCTTCTCCAACCCTTATCCTTTTCCCTTTTTTAAAAATCAAGGATCAGTAAAGACCCACGTTCCAGTGATATCCAAAGCAAATCAGACGCTCAAGTCATTGAATGTAAGTCCCCTCGTGATTCTAGCAAAATCACATCATATCACGAGAAGCTTATCCACACGTAGAGACCCTACATACAAGAATCTTGGAGTTGCCTCGATTGATCCTTCAGCGAGATCTTCAATAGTCGGGAAACTTTGTTCAAGAGAGGATAAGATACCTTGGTATTTTATTCTATGTTCGCATGTGCATGAAAAACACATCAACACAACTCTCTTTTTGTGTTGCTCAGATTGATAAAACAACATCTTCTCTCACTTTGTTCAGTTTCTCTACAACTCCTAAATCTTTTTTCTCATTACAATTACTAAAGTCGGTCGATACCACATCACAGATATTACAATGTCATTTGCATAATAATCATGCAACATGATCTATACATTTTTCTATGTTGCATTAGGATCGTTCATTCAGTTGGTTTGCACTTTGTGCAATAGATAGCTATTTAAGCCGACTTGTGCAAGTTCCCAGAATGCTCTGTTATCGCGCCAAAACAAGTTCCTTCAAATCTTTAAATTTGGGCTGTTGATTTGCTTGATTTGACCAAAAAGATTTGGTCGTGGTAGTCACCGTGGCGGTTCCACGCGCCACATCACTTCATATTTCTTTGAGTTCTCAAACTATATCGATGAGACATGGAAAGGTCTCTCTTCGATGAGGTCATGTCTCATTGACATGCATCTAGCCTTTGTCAACACTTCGACCTTTACAACTGGTTGAAGAGATATCATAGGATTGGTATGACTCAAAAAGAGTCTCCTCGATGTAGCATAGTCTTATCGATATCAACTTCGCAAGTCCCACATAACTTGTCACTTACCATAACGGTGTGACAACATTGTATCGAAGAGAGGAGTTTATATCTCTCTTCGATAACACATCTCTTGTCGATGGTCCTTGTCAAAACCGCAATCGAAGAGACATGAGCATGTCACCTCGATGCCCACTTCCATGTTTGCATCGAAGAGATTGAGATCAACTCACATCGAAAGCATAGTGTCTCCCTGATGAGCTTCCACAACATTGTCTCGTTGATACAACTTGCACCGAGCACGCTCCAAATCGAGCGGCAAAACCATATGAGCTATTGCTCACTTACTAACTGCATGTCGGGTTATATAAATTTTAATAGTTTTGCTACACCGACAATGTGGGATAAAGAGCCAAGATGGTTATTTGCATAGTTTGCTCCTTCTGCGCTCAACCTGTTTGTCATGCTCAAAGGTGCACAACAACATTGTGTCAATCAATCCTCATGGCGTCTCAAAGACTTCTTTGTTTCTTTCTATCATGATGACCCATCTTGGTATTGATCCCTTCCTTCAATACATATCCTTTTGACATCAATGACAAGATTATTAGACCAAAATCAACATACTCATCATTATATCTTGTATGAAAAGAATCAATCTTTCAAATAACTAGACAATACAAGCCTTTGTTTAAGGGATCTGTTTGTGAATATTCTCACTATTTTATATCTTTTGATCACTTATGGGGTGATAAGAAGACATAAGGTGTTGATTTGCAGTTACAAAGTTTTTTTTGTGTGATAAGAATAAATTAGGGTTTGCAAAGATTTTTTGAGCATTATTGATTGAACTTGCATCATGCAATCTACTTTGTGTGAAGATGGAATTTTATCTTTACAGATTTGATTGACAATTTAGAAGAAGTTAATCAAATATCTGAATGTTGGAAGCAATTTTAGCCCACCTTTATGCAACTTTGTGCTCAATATATCTTGTTACGATGAGAGATAAAAAGTTCACAGGAGCGCACATAACAAAAAGTTGTAAAGAAAAATGTACCTTCTAGCATTTCAACAAAGAAAACATGTCATACCATATTGTCTTTGAAGAAAGGTTATGTGTCACATAGGCAAAATTTTGTATGTAAACCTGTGGCCCAAAAATGCCAACGATGTCACAAAAGCATAAACCCATTGAGTTTAAATATGTTACTTCATCCAAACCAATTGTGAGAGTTTGCAAATCTTAAAGAAAAAATAGGGAAAAAATGCAATCTTGCCTGCAAGTGTTTTGTTGGCTCTTATGTTCCAGAATATTCTAAACCCATAAAATTTGTTGAGTCATCACTTGTTGATGATTCTTGTGTAGTTCAAAAATCTAAGTAACCATAAACTATATGTATTAAGTCCAATAATGCCCAAATTTGTTCCCATTGTGGATGTCAAGGTCATCTTTCTAGTAATTACTTTGATCTACACCCTTGTACATCACGTGGTTTGCATACTTATTCTGCCAAACATTGTTTATCTACTAGATACACCTTCAAAGTCTATGCAACATATGAACTTTGGTTGGATAGATCATTTCAAATGGAGATCTAAGGTTGATTTGTTAACTGAATCTTGTAAGAGAGCTCAATCTATTTTTGATGATTAAAATGTGCCTACTCATAATGGTGAAGTTATTCCTCATAATAACGATGATGTAGATCTTATTGAGCCTACATTGACTATTGTAAACGTTGATATTTTTGAGATACCATTGGTATAATTGATAAGTGACCAATTGTTGAGATTCGAATGTGTCCTGCGAGGGATGATTATGCTATGCAGTGTGATTGTGTTGAGTATATTGGATATGCAATTTATGATGGTGTTGGCCCTTATTAATGTATTCCAATTATTTGAGACTGGAGATTAAGATGTTGTCTCTTGTTGATTCAGTATGATATATACTCTCTACACTTATCCAGCAAGGAGACCAAGTTGTTGGCATTTTCCTCTTTCACCTGCCAAGGGGGAATCTTGTGTGTATGTCAAATTCCAATGGAGACTTCAGAGATTGTTGACACCTTGTGATTGATGTGATAATTACATTTAATATTTTGTGCATTTGATGATGTCTAGTAACATGTTGATTGCAAAGTTTGTTGGGTGGACAGTTGATATGTATATGTTCCTCTACAATGTATCGATTGCACCCAATGAATGCCATTTCAAATATTAATTTTGCCTGATAATACAGAGTTGTCCAAGATTGATGGTTGGTGACTATCATATCGGCCATTTCGTCATTTTTTTTAAATTATAGCATTGCAAATAGAATTACTGCATTCATGATTTTAAAATCCAGATTCACTATGGACAAAACAAGTGAAGAATTAAGACCTGTCAAAGCAACAAACTCATTTTCAAAATTTGAGACCTGTCAAAGCAAAAGGCTCAATATCAAAATTTGAACACTGTCAAAGTAACTAGATTAGTTCAAACAAATTTAATACCTGTCAAAGCAACTTGCTCATTATCAAAATAATAAAATTTGATATCTGTCAAGACAATAGGCTTAGTATTAAAATTTGAACCCTAAATAGGTCACAGGATCAGTTCAATGGAATTTAAGACCTGTCAAATCAACAAGTTGATTATCAAAGTCTAAGATTTGTCAAGGCAACAAGCTTAGTATCAAAATTTGAACCCTGGCAAGGTAATAGGATCAGTTCACAGAAATTTAAGACCTGTCACAGTAACAAGCCTTTTTATAAAGAAGCTTCAGATCAGCCAACAAATATTCTCACCAAGTGCTCAGCCAGGAAATGTTGGAGCACTTCAAAATACTGCTTGTTTTCATTAAGGGGTAGGGGCAGATGTTAACGTGCTATGAGGGTTCAACACATTTGTAATTGATTTTCAGTTAAACTGTTTTCCTTGCATATAAATTTGAATGTAAATCTTCCTCTGGAATGTACAATTTATATGCAATAATATATTCTATTCTGCCCCTCCTTGGCCTATCATTCAAAAGCACGAATGTCCTTTCAATAGTGGAAAGAAAATGTACAGAGGAAACACAAGTTGGTCCTTAGCAAAATACAATGTACGCTCAAGGAATCAGCAGGGCATTGACGATGTGGGTTATAAAAAACATTTAAACAAAACTGATGATAGGAGATAAACTTGCATATGGAGCAAGTTTATTAGCAAGTTATCACTTAACAGGTTTACAGTAATCATATAAAAACAAAGGAAATGATTCAAACTAATATACTGCATTATGGGTAAACATTAAACAATAGCCTGATTTTGTTCTACAAGCTCTTTTCATCAGGAAATCTGGGAAGTCGGACAAGTGAGTTAACTCTTGTAACACCTTCAAGTCCAGACCAGTTCTGATCAATGGCATCAAGAGGTTCAACAGGATCTAAAACATTTTCTTCACAGCACTCTTTTAGTTCTTTTGAAGGTTCCAATATGACTATTGATTGAAGGCAAGATTGAGATTCATCAGTAGCTCGGATTGTAAAAAGACGCTGCAACAATGGACCCTCCTCTTCTATCTGGTCTTTTTGCTGCCCAGTAAATGCATCTTTCAGTCCATTACCAACCATGCCAAGGGGCTCCATCTGATCAATACCATTTGAAGAGGTTGATATGTTCTCCTGTCCTAGCTGGTCATCCTCTTTAGAATCTAAATACAAACACACTACAGCACAATCATCCATCTTCGATGTTGGATACTTAAATCTCCATTCACGAACGGCTGATTCTACTAGCATTCTTGCAGCCAAGGATCGAGTAGGTGCAGATGAGACAATCTGAACCACTTCTTCATTGCTCAAGACATCCCAAACCTGTAGTATATATGATAAAAACATTAGTCTTTACCTGGATAGTTATTCAAAATGAAGAAACTAAATAAACTGCAGAATTGCTAAATGTATTAGAAAGGTTGATGATTAAACCGCAACAGTATACTAGAAGAAGCTTTAAAACAAATTCCTTTCAAGATGCATAGAGTGGTGAACATCTCATTCAAACCAGAATTCATTATCACAAGTAGTTTACAGGAAAACACAAATTTGGCTTGATTTGGGGAGCAATGACATTCACTTAATTTAATGATGTCTTCCTGTGTCTTCAAGGGTTAACTGCAAAAAATGGTTCCTTGGCCCGTTTATTAAAACAATTTTCTTATTGTTTATACTTTATAATGTAGTTGATAATAAAGAAACGTAACCATTTTCTTAATGCATTTTTACCTCAACAAGTATAGACAGCACTCTTGGAACATGAGAAAGGAATAGTCCCTAAAGAAAGAAACTTCTAGTTGCTATTGAAGCTATCTAAGGTAATCATTTTATCGCATGTATCCTTGAACAAGAACCCAAACATGTGGCAAGATCATAAATAATTATAAAGTACTACTATTTTTCTCATAATTGACACACTTTTGAAATGTGAAATTTTTCTCTCTATAATAAATGCTAGTAGGTTCCGTTTTTGATAGAATCTAAAAACATGTGGCACAGTCAAGGCAATTTGAAGTTTATGCATATTAAGAATTCAAAGGGAGGCTCTGATTTCTAAATTTCATTTACAAAACATTGACATTCTGGCGTACGTGCACTTCAAGAAACTCAAGAAAACCTTCTCAAATGAAGGCAAAGCACCAAGTACAGAATGATAACTTGCAACTTTACATGTTTGGTTTGAGACAAAGGATGGAACATTTAAACAAAATAAGATACAAAAACTAGTGATTTGAAACAATTCAAGTGGTAATTTCAAAGAAAGCAAAAACTAGTGATTCTAAATGTACAAAACATTCCAAACATTACAACATTATATTTCAAAATGCTTCCCTAACAGGCTACAAACTTCAATTAGTGGTCAGAAAGTTGTTCCACTGTTTCTCCGAGTTTCATATGATGGGGGATGAAGGGATGTATGGAATGAGGTTTCAAGGGACAGAAAAATAATTCTCAAACTTTGGGGACGGTAGGGGGGTGGTATGTGGAGGGTTATTAAAATGACTTGAACAAATTAAAAGCAGCTAAAGTTACAATATGCTGCATTTGCAATAATTTTGCCCCTTTAGGTTTTTAATATTTTTTTTCCTTAAAATACTTTTTTATTTTTATGTACCAAAAGAGCAGGTTGTGCAGTCCTGAAAAATGGGGATGATCCCTCCATGTGCCCAAGTCCTGGGGATGTCAGGCCATTGGGGTTGCCCCCCCATGTTCCCAAGTCCTAGGGATGTCAGGATGTTGGGGACATCACTGGTGGCCCCTAGGGTGATATACCCATGGATCACTTGATGATAACTCCACATCCAGCTTCCCAATATGGGCAATTACTATGACATTGTTCATAAATGTAAAATAAACATATGTGTGCTATTCTCTTAAGTGATCCATTGAATTGAATGAAATGATGAACATCTGCAAATAAGCCAACCATGCAGTGCTCCCCACTGTCTTGTAAAAAGATCGATAATTTACCAGCTCCATTGTGATAATTAAAAAATTTACCCTTTCAATTATCCATTTACAAGGTCAATTGTGATTTCCAATGTACGCATTGGTCCCCTGCCCTCAATACCCCATTCTAGATGTCATGGAAGTTTTGGGAACTTGGGGAAGCATCCCATGTTTTCAATACCTCAAGACTCAAATTCTTGTTAATTTCATACATGTGAGAGATATTATGAGATTTAATTGTTTATTGACAGTATGATTCTTATGTTGAATTTCCGTAAGTCTTGCTGGAACATTGTAATAATTGATCAGAGAAATAGAAACAAGTACAGTGAAAATAAAATCATGAGAGTAAGTGCAATGACAAATTAATAAATATAATTTAGAGTGATCAGCTGCCTGAGAAGTCAGATGCCGATTTTATGATAGTAACCTCAGATTTGCACTGGGGGATTCCTTGCACCAAATTATAACCATCAACTGTTATGATGTGTATTATATTGTTGTCATTGACAATAAATATGGCCTTCCTAGAAGAAAAGACTTTGTTATTAATCCAATTGTTCCAAAAATACTGCTATATCAAAATTGGGATATCAACAGTGAGGCCTGGGGCACCAAAGTTAGATGGTGACATTCTGACAATGGCTAGAATGTAGGAAGAAAAATTATTAAAGGGAGACCCTCAATTAGAGGTCAATGCTCTTTGATTATTATTATATATACACCATTTGGCAAACTGCTTAAAATTGCAGAAAAGAGCTTTAATACTCCTCCATTTGACAATTATTCATTCATTGTGCATTTGAATAAGGATTCCACCCTTAAGAAAAATTGATATCATTCAAGATTGAGTCATATAGGTTCAACTGTTTTAATTCATCTTCTAGAAAATCCATTAGCCTTATTAAAGAGTGAGCAATTCATATATTGAGACTGCATGTACAAATTGATTAGACATGACAACCAAACCCATTAGCCTTAAGAAAAATTGGATCTCATTCAAGATCGACTCCATACCGTCTCTACTGTTTTAGGTATATCTTCTAGGAAACCCGTTAGCCTTATCCAAAATAAAGCAATTTATTTATTTAGAACACCTGTATTAATCAGTTAGGCATGATGATGAAATCCATTAACTAGCCTTAAAGAAAAATTGTTCTCGTTCAAGATTAACATCAACTGGCTCTACAGTTTTAGTTATATCTTTTAGAAAACCCATTAGGCTTATTGGAAAGGAAGCTATCCATATATTGAGACTGTCTGTGTATATCAGTTAGGCATGGTAGACAGACATGATAGCCATTTTAACCCACCAAATTCATTTGGTATGAAGGATGAGATTAGATAGTATTATGCCAGTTTGTTCTAATTAGCAAGCATAATGCCATATAGTGATATTGATAACAAAAATCCTTGCAGGAAGAATATTACAGGTGCTTTATCATCAAATGGTTCAAATCTACCCAAGGAAAATGTCTATTGGAGATTCAAGATGTCCAAAATGATGATATGTTATACTAGCAGACTCCATGGTCTTTGCAGCTAGTTATTTTTTATTTGATCGAGTAAAATTTGTTATTCTATGGCAAGAAAATTACATTGCCATCCCTTATTTGCATAATTGTGAATGCAGTAAATCAGAATGAGTATCTATTAGTTGCATCAAAAGGACAGATTTATGGCACAGCAGAGACATCATTCTGACCAAGACAGTTCAATCATCAGCATCATGAAGTATTACAGGTTAGAAAAGCATAAAGGAATCACACAGCAGGAGTACTGTACCTCAATAGAATCTTTGATATAATTAACGAGCTATTGCCTCTGTGTGTACAATGACATACTGACATGTTTTTTGGGAAAATGACAGTATGAAGAAAATTCGGACAATTATAAGAAAATTAATTAAATCAGCCACATTTTGGCAAGTTTGTATCAAGGCCAAGGATTACGGAGCTATGCTTTTCTTTTTGGATTATGTTCTTTTCCTAATATGATGCATCTTCATGTATTAATATTCTTCTGAAGCCATGACAATGTGCAAGAGATTAATGGGAATCAATTGTATTCATGAAAAAATTACATATTGCAAGCCCTAGCAAAATTGTGGAAATGTGTTATGAACAGAACCAAATACAAGAGTGAGAGTGCAAATGTTAATTAAGTATCACATGACAAGAGCGATTCAAGAACTAGGAGGCATCATACAACAACTGTAAATGGAAAGATTGTATTATGCAAATTCTTTGTACTAAATCTGAGAGGTTGGATCTATGCCACTAGCTGGCAATCTACAGTATTCTGTGTTTAATCTACAAGTGAAAAATTGTATTATGCAAATATCTTTGTACAAAATCTGAAAGCTTGGATCCATGCCAAAGATGTCAATCTATGTATTCTGTGTGTAATCTACAATCAATCTATCAAAGAATAGTTGTAATAAATTAATATACAAGAACGGAAGAGGAAGGGATGTCTTGGAAGCTGTAAGAAGCATAACTACATGCAATCTCTCAATTTGTGTTTTCTATTTTCTCACTTTTTTGAAACATCGAATAACTGGTGCACAAATAGGGATGACACTGTTGGAGGTCTGCAACATAAATAAAAATGAGATAGAGCTATGTGGTACGACCATGTGTTCTAGAAGAGTACTAAAGCTAGTGACCAAATAGCATATGGCATGAAGTAACACAATGGTTTTGTAAGCTGATCAAAGTTATAGATTTTCCTCGATCAAATTACCCCTTCGTAAAAAACAGTGCCCATCACAGCAAGGTGCAGTAGATGTGCAAAATTGTCTGCATCTTGCTTCAATGAATCGTTTTCCTTGAGAAGGTACTTGACCTGCGTTGATGATCTAGTCAAGAAGAATTTCTTGATTTTTGGTGCATATAACTCTTACATCAACTATTTGATCCAATTTTTCAAGAAGTGCTACAATCAGAACTAATCTCTGCCAGCTGAATTTCTTCTACTTGTTATTTAGTTTGATGGCTCTAGTTTAGTTGTAGTAGTTCCCAATGGCTTGTTTAAAATTGATAACTGTTGGCTTTTTTTTTGTCAAATAGTCATAGACAAGGAATGTATCCGATTTTGGTTTGGATTTCCCTAATCTACATGTATGCACACTAACTCTTTTGAATAATGCTTCTATTGTGTTATATTTTGTTACTCTATTTGGCTAGTTTCTATTATTGTATGAAATTAATACTTAAGCTAGATAACAGTTAACATCGGTATCATTGCTTACACAAAGTTCAAGTCAAATTAAAAAATAACTAGCGTTGGTCAGCACTATTGATAACTACACTAAATAACAAAATTAATGTCATTATGCCCGAACAAACTATCGATAACTACACTAAACAACAAAATTTATGTCATTATGCCCGAACAAACTATTGATAACTACACTAAACAACAAAATTAATGTCATTATGCCCGAACAAACATGAGAGACAAAAGAGTATAGTCAAAGGGCAGACTGTTAAGTCAGACAACACCTTTGATTGGTGGAACAACAAGAATGGAGGAGGCAGCAATGAGAAGCAATTGGATCCAAAAATTTATTATTCTGAAGTGAAAGCCAAAGCAGAAGTTGGAGATGTAGTTAGGTCGCAAACATCTTAACATTCAACTAACTATGAACAATGTATGGAGGAAGAGTGGGTAGAGATTACTAAACATTTTTTCTTTGCGGAAGAAGTGCATGTGGATCTCATAGAAGTATGGTTTGAGGAACCGACAAAGCCTTTTCAAGTAAAGTCATCACCTTAAGATGGAGTTTGAGGACTTCTTCACAAACAAAGAGAGGGAAGCACATGAAAGTAATGTTCAAGGCATTGAAGAGTTGATTTAAAAAGGAAACTAAGAAAAAGCTTTGGGCAAAGAATTGGAGTGGAGAAAAGAAAACCTAAGGGCAATAATACTGAAGTTTCCAAAAGAGTCAAGGATTCTCACATGTCTAGGAGTGCTAAGAGCACTTATATATCCTAATCAAAGCTTGCATAGGACAATGTTTGAGTTGCTAAATTTGCATAAGAACAAACCATGGTGATTCCACTAGCGAGCCTAAGTATAGAGAAGCAAAAGCTACCTAAGTGCATAGAAGATGGATTTGAAGTTCCAATGAGACACTACAAAACTTGTGAAACAATTTGGAGAATAAATGGGTAGAATGATCATTTCCAACAAACCTTAGAGGAGTGGAAATTGAATAGTAAATAGAGATTTAAACAATCAATCATAATACATGGAAGAAATTATGGAAGGCAATTGAAGAAGAATTTAGATTGGTCTAGGATGAGAATGAAATCATTGCCAAAATTTACAACACTTGGCAAGGGAAACATAGAAAATGAGAGTTTGCAAATGAAGGATCAAATTGAAGAAAGAACTGACCGATGGTAGATTGAAGAAAAGATGGTTCATCAAGGGTCTTATTCCTTCATTGTGAAAGGAAATGAAAATAGAGCCATTTTCATCATTACCAGAAGTGCACAACAAAGCCACAGAAAGGACAAGATATCTTCATGCTTGAAAAGAAAATTTGATGAAGAAAATTTGGATGCTAGCAATTATAGCAAATGGGGATCAATGCAAGCATTACAAGGATATATGCTCTATATAATGAAGTAATTAAAAGAAAACAAAGAATCCAACAAGTATCCTAAAGATTTATGGTGCATGGATTGTAAAGTAGAGAACCTTGAACCAAGAACATTTGCTTTAAAAAGACGTTTTGTGATATTTGTCAAATAATGGGCCATTCAACAAAGGAATACCTATATGATTTTAAAAGCAAGAGTACACAAGTACTCTCTACACAAGGAAATTAGTCTTCTCTACCCAACACACCGCCAAAGTTGCAAAAAAAAAAGAATGCATCTCCTAGAGACTATCAGAATCCAAGAAGTAATAATAACAAACTCAATAATAGTAGCAGGGGAGGTAGGAGTCGATACAATATGACTGCATATGCAGGCCTATCATACAATGTCAAGAGTGCAATGAATGCAATCATTTTTCAAGGGATTATTGAAGAATTCAAGGTAGAATGAAACTACTTTGTAAATGGTGTGGACCCAAAAGCCATGATGATGTTGGATGTTCAAAGTAAAAGGTGGTGAGTATTACTACGATTAATGCAGAGTGAAACAAAAAGGTATTGGTTGTTACTCAAGCCCAAGCAAAGAAGGTTGTATATGTGAACCCACATACAAAAAACAAAATAACTATGAAGTAAGAGATGATGTGGATAATGAACATCATCACTCAAATATGCATGTAGGTGTGGCAACAAATCAACTGGAATCAAATTAATTTATTGCAAGTCAAGTCCATCAAGCCATCATACCAATTAAAGTAATGAACTTATTGCAAAGTATTCTTGAACTTAGGTATGCTATAGCTAATATTATATATCTTAAGAGGGATGAGACAATGCATACTACCACCCATCTAGGATTTAGAAGTGGGAATAATAAGTAATTGGTAATCGAACCATCAATATCAAGAGATCAGTTGATTTATCTAATGCTCCTTATGTTGAAATTGAAATGTGCTCATTTGTAGATCATGGAGGGTTGAAGGTAAACTCTACAAGAGCGGGTTTCCTCTCCTACTCTTTGAGCTTACCTTAGACTTAGAAGGTTGTTCTTAGGGGTTTGATAAACAAAATGGACAACTAAAAATGGTGTAGCTAAACTCAATCTATTGTCTTGACTCCAAAGATTCTCATTTAGCCAAGACCAATTAACTATCCAAATACCTCTATATAGCTGATTTGGTTGTACATGCATGAACCACTTGAAATAAGTTCATTTAAGGCTCCCTTAAAATTGATTCCTTGTTCAAAATACAAGATCATAAATGCATAGTATTGAGTTTATTCCTATACTACTAATTAATGGTTTTGATTTGTTTTGAAGGTGTAAAAGTGGTCAAATAGATCCAAGAACTATGCCAACCCAATTAGGCCACAAAGTCAAAGACAACAAAAAGGAAAGTAATGAATGGAAACATCAAAGGACCAATCTAGGCATTTTTTTCATCACATTATAGGCATTATACATAAAGCATACTTAATAATCCAAAAATGAATTGCATAAATCCACATGAAGAGAACAAATGATTATTACAATGCTTGAAATATTTTAAAATTTTGTCACATTATCAAATGCTCAATACATTCGTGTTAGTAATTGTAACCAAAGATAACCTTAATAAGAAGTTAGCATTCCCCTAAAGATATATAAATAGATCTAGAGACATTCCTTCCATAAAACCAAATACAATTTTTCCTTTAGATGTTTCAAAGCCTTGCCCTGTTTCTACAATTGGACATAACATAATTATAGTCATAGAAAAGCCCTACACATGCAAAGTCTAGGATTATCATAGAAGAACCAACCCGTTTTGCTAAAATGATAAACAATTCCTCTTTAATAGTTAGAGGGCATCAACCTTAATCACAATACTATGGCACACAACAAATAAAAAATTAATAGCACCTCGCATCCAAAGTCCTCCACAAGGATGCACTAGATGGAGTAGGGTACGATGGGGTAGTTAGGAGATTGCCCTTGTATTCATGGCAATACAATAGGGTAGGTGGATAAGGGTTGCATCATTCTCATTTGGGGAAATGGCTATGCAATAGACAAAGTGACCTGATGTGAAATTATTGTCATTTATTACTTAAATTAAAAATCGCAAAACAACTATCTTGGGAATTTTAATTTATTTAATAAATGAAAAAAAATTGATACATCCGGGCCATTATGTTTGTTGGATAGCCATTTCCCTCATTTGGCACCTGTAATGTCACAATTAAAATTATAGAGCTCCAACTGACCTTTACAACTTTACTTGTCATTTACTTTATCAAGCTTCATTATGCATTAATACTCACCTTTGATAGGTACTATGGTTTTCCTCTAATAGCATTTCGAGCTCCTTACATTTCTTGGGCTTTTAGAGGGACGTATACAATCCCATGGATTTTGAGCATAGGGTAGTTTTATTTGTTTGTTGGCTTGCCATTAGAGGGACGTATACAATCCCATGGATTTTGAGCATAGGGTAGTTTTATTTGTTTGTTGGCTTGCCAAACATGAGTAAGACTCTTCATTGGGCCTCAATGAGCACAAGTGCATCATTTCATGAGGTATTTACTAACACTTGCACCTCCATATTTCTTTGGTGGCTTTCCATTCATGGTTAGACTTGCCTCGAATGTCGAACTTGGAACGAGAGTATGGAACATCTTGAAACTCCAACATATACTCATATTGAGCCATCATCGCAAGTTTTGACTTGTTAGAAACAAGGATAGTCAAACACTTGCCCAACATGAAACAAAAACTTTCCATACCTTCAGAGACCCATGCAAAGTCACCAAGGAAATGAAGGGTCCAACAAACGAAGATGACTGTGTAGGTGGGAAGGGGAGTAATTCACTTATAAAATCCCATCAAACTAACACACGGGCATGAAAATTTAGGGATTTGGGATCTTTAGTTATCAAGCTTTTGACATCATTCAAGAAGTCAAATTTAGACACACACATAGCCACAAACCTAATCATAAAATACCATTTCAATTATGGTGAAAGCCCAAATAGGACCAATAATGAATATAAGTGCTAGGAGCAATCATGGGGTAAAAGATAATCTTCTGGTTAGGGTTGATTTTAGTAGCCAAAGCTAACCAGAACTAGAAAATGAATATACTATCTATTTATAATAAAGTCTCCATGGAATCAAATACCAAAGGTATATTGAACCTCCGTTCATGTTCTAAAGATGAAACAAGCTCCCTTAATGGTCTCCCACTAGCAAATGGAGGAATATTAAGTGTTTTTACCTAACTACAAATTTATTGAAGCCGTAGTGCTTAATGAAGATGGACAAGTTTGAGGAGATGACAAGAAGCACATTAAGGAACCCCTTGAAATTATAGAGACTAGTCCACGCGATTCAAAAAAACTTCATACATATTTGCAAAGGACGGTGTGCATGGTCGAAGTTGAAAGTTTATCATCAAAGGCAATAAGCTATCAATATGGTAAACTTATGTGGGCCTAATGGAACTATTAGAAACAAAACTGAAGAACATAGACTATTATGTAGGCAAATTAATACCTTTTGTGCTAATGAATGTTATAAGGGGCCATACTTGCATTGCATAAATCAACAAAGACAACATAATAATTGTTGATGGGGGTTTTAGCACAACTAACTTTAAGTAGAATGATACATCACTCTACTTCTCTTGAAAAGTGGACCATCTTGCTCCAAGGTTCCTTTATAGGCAGGGCTTGACTACATTAGATAGATAAATGGTCTTTGCGAATTGTTAATAAGGGGGTATTTGTTGGTAGGATCAAGTTTGGACAAAGATAAACAATAAAATGATTTAGATCTACTCAAAAAGAAAGGATTCAATCTTTTAAAACAAAGACATGATAGTATTTTCTCACGTTCTGTTGACAAGATGAACTAGATCTAACAAGCTCTAACACCTAACTTAGATCTAGATCCATCCTAAATTAATTTGCAATAAAAAGGTCAAAAGATGATGAGAATTGGAAGAAATAAAATTTAATAATAAACAAATAATGACAAGCATCACTTCATTTATTAGATCTGAATGGTTAGATGAAATTAGAAAACTAATATTGTAACAATTAGTATTTCACATAAACATACACAAAATTCGTGCAAGCATCCAAGGGAAATGTAATGTAAGATTTTTCAAGTTGCATGCAATCAATTGCCATATTTCATGCATAATCTAAGACAATTTTATGAAAAGCACAATCAAACATAGAACTCACAAGATTATTCAATTTATAAAAAAAAAAAAGTAAAGCACATCATTTACCAAGACCAAAACATCACTTGAAAACAACATACATGATCCTTTCATTGATTTTCAAAATTACAAAATTCAATAGAATTCCCACATTGAAATTGTATAAGTTTGGTATAATACAAGATGTCTAATTCTCTAAAAAAAATTACAAGGAGGCAATAAATAGCAACCTTGGGTGCTTAAAATCCTTGGAATTGAAAATAGTTAACTGAAACCCTAATTCTAGCAACTGGATCTAAATTTAGAAGACTACTAGTTACAACTAAAGTTGGCTTCTCAATGCCACTTTTGCAACTTATCAATTTGCTTTAGTTGATTTATTACACTTATTGAAAAGAATAATAAATAAAATAATTAAAAGAATATCCTAATAGCCAAAGTGTCATGTTGGGCCTGAGTAGTGCTCTAAGTTAAAAGTAATAGCTTTATTTACATCATTTACATTAGGTCCTTATGATACTTGAGCTTTATTATTTGAGAGAAAGTTGATTGCTTGATCTTGTCGTGTAGCTCTCCAAGTTAATGAGGTCCTCATGAAACCTCCATATTACAACCTTAGTCTTCATTATCCTGTTAATAATTTCTTTTGATATATGTTGATAAAGGGAGTTGCTGAAATCCTTTATTATCCTTATTGTTGGATGAATCGATTAAGAATTTCCCCAAAAAGTGCAAGGGAGATCCTTGGTGAATTTCTCTATTTGAGCCATTTCCTTGTCGATTGATTCTTTACTATTATTGAATTTAGCTTTAAACTTCTTGAGTGTCTTTATTCTAAGTTGGTTGGCCTCAATTGTTGGTCTTCTTTGTCAAAAATCCCTAATTTGGTCAACTCAATGGAAGGAGTGGCTCTAATTCTTTACAAATTGAGATGTATTCATCCCACATCAAGATATCTTCATCAAATTTCTGCTTTCATCTTCATGGCCAAACTTGCCTCATCACTAATGTTGTGATAGGCTCTTAATGCTTCTTTGATGACCTTACTCCCTAAAGACTCAAATTCTTCTTTCTATTTTGAATTGGCAAAGAGGATTTCTTCTGGATTTGGATGTCGAGCATCCTTGTTCAAGAATATAGGAGCAAGTGCAACCAAAATAATGGATCCAACTAGGCGATTATTGTATGAAGTTAGCTATATCACTTGAGCTTTGAACTCTTTTATTTTTTCATCTTTCTTCATCAACTCGAATATTGTGGACACAATACTTATTTTCCTCTTTGGTTAGGGATGCCAAGTTTATTTACTATATTATATAGCCTCCAATTGTCATTTGTGCCTCTAGCTTGTTTACTGTGGTAGTGGTTATCTGAGCCACTCTTGCACCTTGTTCATCCACTATAATTGTGGAGAGACTCCTTGCTCTCTTCTTATTAGATTGGACTTTAAATAATTTTTCTAAT
The DNA here is from genome assembly GCF_030272615.1 of Cryptomeria japonica. Taxonomy (NCBI): domain Eukaryota; kingdom Viridiplantae; phylum Streptophyta; class Pinopsida; order Cupressales; family Cupressaceae; genus Cryptomeria; species Cryptomeria japonica. The sequence continues at coordinate 274,713,344 of NC_081411.1, read as the reverse complement.
GAGGAAAAATCTTCTTCCTCCTGAACATAGGTCGTCTACCTCTTCTACACAATATGATTAAGCCATATTAGAAGATTGAAAGTTATAACTTGTAGAGTATGAGGATGAGACACAATTTCAATATTAATAGACCTAGGAGAGTTCTCAATTTGCCTCTCTAGTGAAATAACTACTTCTTCAATAAGACTAATTTTTTTCTATTACTACCTCTTTTAGAAAGTTGTTTATTTTTTCATCCTCACCCTCAAGTTGATTCGCATGTTCAGATAGAGGAGGTGAAGGTGTTGATGTATATGGAGGAGAATAAGGTGTCGAAGGAACATGGATTTGATGAGGTGGGCTAGGAAAATATGACAGATATGGAGGAAGTGAAGGATTCTGAACAAGATAAGGTGGTTTGGTTGGTGAGTTATGAGATGGATAACCGTGAGGTGGGGAGGGATTGAGAGATTCCTTTGTAGGAGATGGTAGAGGAGAAAGTTGAGGAGGTGGACAATGAGGTGGTGAAGGAACAATAAATTCCCTTGTAGGAGATGGAGAAGGCGATTTGATAGGAGTTGTACTCCTTTAGATAAGTGGGATGTTATCTTCTTCATCCTCACTGTCACTAGTATCTACAATGATTCTATTCTCTCCCATTTCCCTATTTGTTATTGCAGGCCTAATTTTTATTTTATGCTCAATTTCTCTTGTAGTTGTATTTGAACATTGACCAACTTGTTGGATATGGATTTTCTAGCTACCATATTGATCCAACTACAACATTGATGACTCTATTGTCAATTGAGAAATCCTCTAGGAATGATCAATCCTCTACATCTATTGGTTAGTCAATATCTTATTTTTTGTGTTGTACTTAGGATGCGAAACTTTCCTATCACCCTCCAACTCTTTTGGGTATTTTACCCAAGTTACATGCTCTCATTATGTCTAAATTCAACTTGGAATAATATTTGATCCTTACTTCATGCTCATTTGGGTAGTTAGCCTAGTGGTCTTCTAGAGTGTGTTCATGTTTAAAGTATGCCCCTATTGTTGCATTGATCTTTCCAATGAGATCAAATTTCTCTCTTATATCTCCAAGCAAGTCCACGACTAGAGGAGCCATCTTTACCTCTGTAGTCTTGGCACACTACATATTGACACAATAATACATCCATGTGGACTTATGTTTACTAGCCACCAATTTATGATCCTTTGTAACTTGACTATAGAGTTGTAGCAAGATCAACTTGCCATTGGGCAATTTGTATGGTGTCCCATGGAAGCCTGCAACTCTAATATATGTGAAGGTATTGAATTGGATATACTAATTCCCCTAATTTATTAGCTCAATAGTTTCTTCTAGAGACAATGTCTTAGCAAAATCATTTTCCAACTCTCTTATGATTGAAAAAATGAAGGCATCATTAACTATACAATAAGTCTTTTGAATCTCCTTTAATTCTAGTTGGGGATAATGATGGTATACTCTGGTTTCTCCCTGTTGGAGGGAGCCATCTATTTTTAACCCTAGAAAGTTGGCTTAGTAAGCCAACAAGTACACTAGATATGAAGTCATGAAGAACTTAGTATTATCCAACATTTGAACCAGTTGGTTGTGCATATTATCATGATGATGGTTTCCAAGTCAATCTGTTTCCGATTTGCTATCTTTAGGATGAAGTAGCACATCCATGGATGAAACTCTTTGGCATGAGGATAAACATACACCCTATTGAGGAGTGTGATGAGATTCTTCACATATTCCTTGAATTCACTCCTATCTCTTTGCCATTTTTAATGCAACTTTCCTAGGTACAATGAGGAGGTAGTTAGTGATGAACCCAATGCTTGTATCTTTTGGTTCTCATTGTAGTTTAAAGCCTTCTTCATGCCAACAACTTCATATTTTGCATGTATTGGAAGGAAAAATACTCTTTCTATCATTTTTGGAATTCCAACACTTTCACCTAATGGGCCAAAGATTTTCCTTTGCCTTTTTTATCGTAATGTTGAATACAGGTTAGCACTAGCTTAGGAGATTATACTAAAATTAAGCAAATATATTGCTTGAACCAATCATGAACTTCCTAGACATTGTGCCAAAATTGTTTTAACTCTATCCCTATGAACCCTCTACAAGAACTTCACAATGCTCACATGGTCTAAGTTTGTGCCTCCAATCTCATTGTAAGGTGAGAACATCTTTGAAGGGGGGATTGTACTCCTTGAACTCATACTTCATCTTGTTGGTTGGGTCTCCTTGCACAATTCTGCAAAAATACACATAAACATCATAATTAGAAAGCATCTTATAATTTTAGAAGCGTTTTATGATAAGTTTCTTCCATGAATTCAACCACACTTTCAATGTTACTTCATTTATTGGGTTGTAGGAGTCAATCATATCTAATACCAAAAATATGCTTTACTTTACTAGGAATGAAGGATTAGAAGAATCCTCTAACACCTAACCAAAAAGTAAACAAATTCAAGATGACTCAATGCATCAATCTCATGTAAAGTTGATAGCATTTATGTTGGAATTGGGCTTTGATAATACTGCCCACTTCATGCTAACTAGCCTTACTAACACAACGGTCCCCTATATGCTGATCTCATATCAATTGGATAGTATAAAGTGTTAAGGATCAGGGTCGGTCCTACCTACCTCATACCAAATATATCAACTAGTGAAACCTTGAAAGGAGATGTCATCAGCATGTCTTCAAGGGATGATGCCATGATGACACAAGAAAAATGTTGATGTTAGCATGATCAAACAAACAAGAGGAAACTTGAAAGTGTGACCTAAATGAAGATGAGGGAAATCCAAAATCGATGGTCAAAGGTTGGCGCACCCCATAACATCTACCCAAAACGATAAGTTATCAAGAGAAAACCCGATGACTTGATCTCCCAAAGGATAAAGACATCATAAAAAAGGTTAGCTCAAATAAAGGAACCTTGATTGTGAGAGTTCAAAACTTGTAGATTGGGAATACTTCATACTCAATTCCTAGAATGTTAGTTGTCACAAAAATATTTGATGCTTTCATTTCATATATGTCTAAGTAAAGAAATCATCAAAGATCAAATGTTAGGTATACCTTTATACCATATTTGAAGGTGGCAAACTATCAAATGAAGATCCCAAAATTATACTAGGTAAGACCAAAATTCATCAAGGATTGGGGATCAATGATATTGCCAATCTTATGCCAAAACTAGTAGACCATATGAGGGAAGCTTGATCACCAAGAGCTAAAAGACTTAGAACTTTTTATAAAACATCAAAGATTAGGGATCGATAAGGAACTCAACCTTATACCAAAACTAGCATGGAATCATTAAATGGTTTTATGATCTAATGAGAAGTAATGATGACATCACAAACAACCTCAATCGTTGTGCCATAGTTAAAATGGATTCAACAGAGGCCAATGAAAGAAAAGAAAGACACAACAAACAAAATCAAAATGTCGGAAAGGAAAGAGCCACATCGAATCCAAAGGAAAACACACCAATAAGGAAAAGAAAAAAAAAGAAACAAATGGTGAATGAAGAAAACAAAAACATTAAAAAGGTAGACAACAAGGCAGTACACTTTTAAAACACAAGGCAAGGTTGAAAACCTATGTGGAATACTTGGAAATGACGTATGTTAGGTAGGACATGAACACACAAATGAACCACAAACATGCATAAACAACAAACTCAACATTGAGACTTGAATAACCAGTACAACTATGCAAATAGAAAGCACTTTGAATGCACCCATTATCTCAAATGACCCAATCGACATTTTCATAGCTCGAGAGGTGTTGCAAGGATGCATAGAAGCTCAAACACAAAAACAAAATGATTGAAAAACCAAGCCAAATGACAATAAAGACAAACACACCAAAATAGAAAAGTGGAAACAAACCAAAACAAAAGGTGAATGAAGAAAAATAAAAACACCAAAAAGGTAGCTAGAAACAAGACAAAAGGCCATTAAAACACAAGCTAGGGTTGAAATCCTACCTAGAAATGACACAAGGAAGGAAATGAACGCACAAATGACCCACAAATAGGCATAGGCAACAAACTCAACGCTAACACTTGAACAATTAGAGCAACCACTTAAATAGCAAGCACTTCAAACATAATTGTTATCTCAAATGACCCAATTGATAGCTTCACAACTTAAGAGGGGTTGCAAGGATGCATGAAAGCTAAACCACACGAAAAAAAATGACTTGTAAACTAAGAAAAATGAAAATAAAATTCCCTGGAATGCCATTAATGTGTGTGGGGAAATTAAATGTAATGTCAACAGTAGGTGGAATGATAAGACACATCTCGCATCAAGCATCAAAGAATTTAGGGCTTGTCTTTAGGTATGCTAGTATGTGAAACTCTAAAGGTCCGATTAGGTGTCTTCTTAGCATAAATCATTTATTGAGAATCTAAGCATCGAGAGATCCTTTATTATCATACTAGGATGCAAAAATTTGATAGTTTGACAACAAACAATAGGGAAGGAAAAATACAGGAAAAAGGCAAACAAAGGAAAAAGAAAAAGGAGAAAAGCAAAAAAGAAAGAAAAGAGGGTCCCCTTTTGGCAAGGCAAAAATTGGGTGTGGGTGCAAGACAACACAATAATGAAGTCAAATTGAGAAATACAAGGCAAATTAATTAAGTCACAAAGCAACATACAATGTGGGTTCCACAAAGACAAAATAAAAATAAAGCAAGAGTGGCTTATAATGGGTAGAAAAGAAGAAAAATAATTGTTTTTCCACTATATGGAATAATATTAATATTTATTTCACTATACAATCCAAAAATGATTCATGACACTTTAAGTCTATTGTATGGACTAGGTTTCATGCTGCTTCTTGTGTTGTATGCCCATATGTTTCTTTTATTGTATGAGTATCTTCCTTTATTCACCCAATAATTCTTGTGCAACACCTAGGGTTGTTTGCCTCTACCATATGGTCTACAAGAACAACTAGGCATTCTAATATTAGCAATCGTCTTTCTACCACAAAATCTCACCATACAATCTAATAAGTTTGTTGTTGTTGTGCAATCTGATAATTTTACTACTACTAGTATATGATCTGGTATTTTGTTGTTTTTACACTACAACTATACACCATAAAAGTGAATTTTGAACGCTCCAGCTCCCGCCCAAATATCTCCTACTCTTTCCACGACTCCTTCACCCCCCTCCCTTCAGGTGCATGATGCTTTTGGGTCAACGCCTACTGACCTTGTTTCTCTGGCGGGCGGGTTTCCTCTGTCTGTTGTGTTTGGTGGGCCGAAGGTTGATGCTCCTGCCAATAATGTTGTGGACAGTGGTGTTTCGGTGTCTGTCATTGAGGTTTCGACGCCCTTCTGTTGCAGATCAGGCTGCCTGTGGCTTGGTACCTGGAGTTGTTCCCGTGTGCAACCCCTTGGCTTTTAGGGTGTCTGTTGACATTGAAAGGGAGATCATCCACAACTCCTTTGTGTTTGAATCTCATGGACTGATTTGTAGGTTTTGGGGCTTTTGGCCAGGCCTTCCTCAACTGCACACTTGGATTTACCAAAGCTAGGAACCGATCTTAAAGGGTAGAGTAAACATTTATCCTTTTGCCAAGGGTTTTCATTGCTAAATTTGAACAGGTAGAGGATAGATCAAAAATTTTATGTAACAATCCTTTAAGCTGGGAGGATAAATTTGTTTTGATGGTTAAACCCTGGTTCTCGCATTTTAACCCATCTACTAATTCATTTAATAAGATTCCTATTTGGGTTAGGCTCCCTAACCTTCCCCTTCATCTATGGACAAACTCTCTACTAGAGGAAGTTGGGGAGGCTTTAGGCAACTTCCTAATGATTGATAAGGATTCTTACTATATATATCATTCTACTTATGCTTAAATTTTGGTTGACACTGATGTTTCTAACGGGCTCCCAGTTGAGATAAAGATTGACTCTTCTTTGGGATCTTGGGTCTAGCAACTCAACTTTGAGGGTATCTCCTTCAGATGTCGAAATTGCTTCCAAATTGGGCATGTTGTTGCACGGTGTGAGTCAGATTAAAAGAAAAAAAGATTTATTTCTTGGTGGAAGGGTGCCTCTTCTGAACACTACTTTGTTCGAAAGAAAAGCTTCTCCCAGGTGGTTGCTCAGGTTCCTCAGGCCGATGTGGGTGAAGGTATTGCACCTTTGGCTGTTGCCCCTGGTTTTGGTGTTGCTTTGCCTCAGGTGTGTGTGGATGCTTGTGGTGGCATCCCGACTGATCGGTTGAAGGATGTTGGATCTTCTTCTTTTGTGGATGACCTTCCCGCTTCCCAGATTGCTGCTGGATCTTTGTTTGATCCTTCCGATTCTCAGATTTCTGTTGTCCCTGCCTCTCCAAATGTTGCCTTTGTTCCTCCTAGTGGTGGGAGGTCCTCTATTCTGGACCCGTCTTCTTGGCAAAGGGTTGTTGCTAGGGTTGAGGAGAGATGGATTATCGTTAAAAGTAAGAAATCTAAATCGTCCCAGACCCCTTTTGATATGACCCTTCGATCCCACAAGTGTAGATCAAATCCTTGATCCGTCCTGGTTGGGTTGGGGTTGCTTGTTGGTCTTTGGTTTTTGCACCGCGTTGGTTCTTGTTGGGGATCCTTCTTGTGTTGTCCCCCATCTTTTGTATGGTTTTGTCGTGTCTCACTTGTGTTATGTTTCATTGGGTGGACTTTCAGGCTTATCTTAAGGTTCGGGTTTCAAGTCCTTCCAAAACCTGTTTTGTATAGGGTTTCAGGTCCCTTCAAAACTTGTTTTCCCTTAATCAAAAACTATACACCATAAAAGAGGATAACATCATCGTATGATAAATTTTTTTTTTGTTCCCATAAAAGCATGTGTTGCTATTCCTTTTGCTAAGTTGTCAATCCTAGTTTGGAGATAGGTATAGGTTCAAGTTTTGGGAAAATTGATAAATTTTTTTCCCCTAGATATGGGCATAGGTTATATAATTTTATCTATAATTAAAATTATAAAAACAATGATACTCATAATTGCTAATAGACAAATATTTAAATACCTTATAATTTGTAAAAAAAGAAAAAGACTTAAATTCATAATTCAGTGACATGTCAAATATAAATACAAAATGAAAATTACAATCCATATTCAATAATTTTCATATTGCTCTTCATCAAGAGCATCAAATTCAACATTTGGTTCATTTTCATTTGAACCACAAGGAGTTACATTGCCACTTCTACCAACCATGTCAGATGTAGAAGTTACACCATCTAAATAGATTTTTGGCAAGTTATGCTACAATAATATCTAAGTCAACACATTCAAGAGTTATATTACAATTCCTTATCACCCTTCATTGTAATCAAGTTTATTATGTGACAAGAGATTCCAATAACTAGTGAGGGGTCTATGAGTGGAGGCCCCAATGGGGTTTAAGGATAGAAACCCTCATGGGGGTTTGGGGGAAACAAACCCAATAAAGCCAAGGGGCAAAGCCCCATGACCCCCTACCACCAATCCCAAAATAAGATCTTTGAAACCAAACAAACCTTCATGGTGCACGTCATTTCACAATCTTATCACTTAAGGGAAAAATTAGGAATTTGACACTTATTTATGAAAATGTTTTTAAATTTTTTATTTTATTTTTTTCTTTTGGGTAGCCCTGGGTCTAGTTGGGTTTTCTTTGATTTATCCCAAGTTTGCAAAGGGTCAACATTGGGCACATCGATATCCCTATGTTTCCTTCACGCAAAAAAGATCCATAGGGAGATCAATGTGCTCGAGGTGAACTCTAGGTGAACCTTAGGCCATCCAAGACCCAAAATTAGACCTGATCCTAAATCAAATCCATACAAGGACAAGGGTTTTGTCAAATTCAACAACATAGTTGAAAATGTTCTAAGTTTTATGATTACAATTATTGTTGAAGTCAAAAATCAAAATTTGAAAATGCACATGGGTGCTTGGGAATGCTACCATTGAACATGAATATCAACATTTCTAGAGTTTTGATGGATTCAATTGCTTAAACTTTCAAAGTTAGTTAGGATTCTAATCTAAAAATCAATTTTTTAAAGTCCCAAGACCCTTTGTGCATTCCTCATTTTTCCCATCACATATAATTGATATGAGAAATCATCATATGGGTCTCCTTTGGTCAAATTTGCCTAAATGGTGTTCTTCATCATCCCCTTTGTTTATAGCAATTGTTAGAGATTACAAAAATTGAAAAAAGTACTAAGTCTAGAAAGTTTTGGTCTTTCCTCAATTTTCACAAAGTTGCAAAAGTTTTAGTGGACTTCCAATCTTCATCCAGATGTCCAATCCCTCGTCTTGATTTTTGGTCTTGCATTTTAGTTTGGCAAGGTCTATTGAGTCCCTTCCTCCCCTCATTCCATCAATTTGCAATTTTTTATGGATATCCATACTTATTTGCCTCTTTTCCACGTCCCAACCTCCTATCTTCTTTTGCATCCTTGTATTCTCTTGCTCCCAACTTTTGGTCAAATTTCATGTGATTTAAAAACATGTAAGGTTTGTCCAAACTCATTCCCATTCCCTTCTACCTCCCAAGCATTGGTTCTTCAATACCATTTCTTGCAATCCTTGATGCCTTCTATGTTTCTCTGTTATGGACTTGCATAGTTCATCCAAACTTCTTATGATCCTTGTCCATCTTTGGATCTTCTGACTTCTCATCCTTCTCTGGATTCCCATAATAAACCCTTCTAGTTTATGAACTTGTGGAGTTCCAATGGACTTTTTTCTCCCCTCCACCTTCTAACACCTAGACCTTCGGTTCCTTGATCATATCTTGCATTCCTTCCAACCTCGTTTTTGTGGGATCTTGTTGCACTTCCAAATATCTAGAATTCTCTAGTTCTACCTCCACTTCTGATTACTAGTTTTGCATCATATTCTTGCAAAATTTCTCAATTCTTTTTACTTTCATCTCCTATCATGCAGAGGTCCTTTGGAATATGGGATGTTCTTACCTATGGTTCTACACGTTTTCATCCTTGACACATTCATTTTCATCTATTTGTAGAGTTTTGATGGAATTCCAAACTTTCATCCCATGTCTAGTTCTCACCTCCAGTCACCTAATAAAATTGTACACCTCCCATTCTCCCATATTTTGCCACATTCTCTTTGATCCTTTTCTTATGAACTTTTAGAGGACTTTTAAACTTCTTCTCCAATGTGCTATCCTAACCTCCAATTTCACAACAAGGTCCTGAATTTCTCCCAAAGCACTTCATTTGCTCAATTCATGCTTCTACAGAGTTTAAATGGATTTCCAAACTTTCATTGGTTTTGATATTAAAAGTAGCAAAACAAGGGTGTTGACCCTATATACAAACAACCCATAGGCAGCGTAAAAGAAAGGCAATAAAACAAGGGTGTTGACCCTATACAAACTCAGGTCGAATAGGCCATTAACAACAGGAGGGAATACTACTACTAACAAAACAAAGGCCACAACAACACCCTAGTAGAAAGCTAGGATCCTAACTCAAGAGTGGGAGGAATCACCCTCAACTCGACTTGCAAGAGTTATTTTTTTTGTGTTTTGTGTTTTGTGTTTTTTTTTTTTTTTTTTTTTTTGGGGGGGGGGGGGGGGGGGGGGGAGAATTAGCTTTTCACTTACGACAAACAACAATCCAAACATTGGCTTTCAGGGTGTCTGCTGACACTGAAAAGGAGATCATCCACAACTCCTCTGTGTTTGAGTCTCATGGTTTGATTTGTAGGTTTCGGGGCTTTTGGCCAAGCCTTCCTCAACTGCACATTTGGATTTCCCAAAGCTGGGAACCAATCTTAAAGGGTTCAGTTAACATATTTCCTTTAGCCAAGGGTTTCTTCATTGCTAAATTTGAACATGCAGAGGATAGATCGAAAATTTTATGTAATAATCCTTTTAGCTGGGAGGACAAAATTGTTTTGATGGTTAAGCCCTGGTTCTCGGATTTTAACCCATCTACTAATTCATTTAATGAGATTCCTATTTGGGTTAGGCTCCCTAACCTTCCCCTTCATCTATGGACGAACTCTCTGCTAGAGGAAGTGGGGGAGGCTTTAGGAGAATTCCTTATGATTGATAAGGATTCTTACCATATTTATCATTCTACTTATGCTCGGATTTTGGTTAACACTGATGTTTCTAAAGGGTTCCCAGCTGAGATAGAGATTGAATCTTCCTTGGGATCTTGGGTCCAACCGCTCGACTTTGAGGGTATCCCCTTTAGATGTTGAAAGTGCTTCTAGACTGGGTGTTGCACGGTGTGAAACAGAAAAAAAGAAAAAAAGACTTGTTTCTTGGTGGAAGGGTGCCTCCTATGAACACTATTTTGTTCAAAAGAAAAGCTTCTCCCAAGTGGTTGCGCAGGTTCCTCAGGCTGATGGTATTGCGCCTCTGGCTGCTACTTCTGATTCAGGAATTGCTTCGCTTCAGGAGTGTGTGGATGCTTGTGGTGGCATCCCGACTGATCATTTGAAGGATGTTGGATCTTCTTCTTGGTGGATGACCTTCCTGCTTCCTAGATTGTTGCTGGATCTTTGTCTGATTTTCAGATTTTTGTTGTCCTTGCCTCTCTTGATGCTGCCTCTGGTCCTCTTGGTGATGGGAGGTCCTCTATTCTGGACCCATCTTCTTGGCAAAAGGTTGTTGCTAGGGTTGAGGAGGGATGGATTACCGTTAAAAGTAAGAAATCTAAATCATCCTAGTCCTCTTTTGATATGACCCTTCAATCCCACAAGGGTAGGTCAAATTCTTGATCCGTCATGGTTGGGTTGGGGCTGCTGGTTTTTGCAACCCGTTGGTTTTTGTTGGGGGTCCTTCTTGTGTTGTACCCCATCTTTTGTATGGTTGTGTCGAGTCTCATTTGTGTTTTGTTTCTTAGGGTGGACTTTCAGGCTTATCTTTCGGTTCGGGTTGCAGGTCCTTCCAAAACATGTTTTGTATAGGGTTTCAGGTCCCTTCAAAACTTGTTTTCCCTTAATCAAAAAACAACAATCCAGACAATGCTATTATTAGGGACATCATTACAAGTAGGATCAAGAGGGGAAATCCCTTAGTGTCTGTCAGCACCTAGAGCAAATTGTTGTTGTAGAAATAGGAGTAGATTGTTGCTGCAGAACATGAGCAATATGAGTAAAATCCTCACGGATAGAGGAGGCCACAACAATAGGAGTAGGATCTAGGGGGGCAACGAGGCCACAACAACAATAAGAGTAACAACCTCATCTTGGTAGGATTCATCATCAACATGTGAAGAGTCATCAAAATCGGAAGCATCAACAATCAAATGATCAAAATTTGCATCTTTTCCACAAGTAGAAGTACCTTTACGATGTGAGAGAGAACAATTTGTAGCTAAGTGACCAGTTGAGAAGCATGTACGAAAATGAAAGTTGAGACCCTCATAATCTAGCAATTGAGTCTATGGCATATCCCTAACATTAAGAACTACATCCCCAAGGAGAGGCATAGAGATGTCAATGCCATTTAGAATGTGAGCAAAAGTAGATTGACCCAAGAAGGATGATATCATCCGCCTTCAAGAAGCATCCAACAAAATTTCCAATGGCCTCATAACAAGAGTGCTCCCAAAAATGAAGAGGAAGATTGGGAAGACAAACCCACACTAGACACACTTTGATGGTTCAGTAAGAGGGTTGAAAGAAGTTGTCTAGGGTTTGACTAAGAGAGAGAGTTAGCTCCTCAAGCCCACAACTTGCTTAGCACCAAGTCATAATCCTCAAAGGAAGCACAAGAAGCCAAAAACCCTTAACACAAGGGTAAAGCTCAATGATACTAACAACCAAAAGATTCCAAGAATCACTCACCCAACGATGTAGATTTGAGAGGGAAGGCCAGAACCCAACAAATCTACACACCAACCCACAACATTGGTAGGTGGTGCAGTCACCGATTAGGAGGGACCTCAAAGAGATCAATCTAGACCGGGCAACAAGAGTAAACACAACGGAAACGAGAGGATATGATGGAGGCAATGCAGAACTGAATGAATTAGATCATGAAAACTGATTACAAACAACTGGTAACATTTGAGTTACAAGATTCGGCTCACTGGCCCGCCACATACATTCTCAATTACAGAATCAGTCAACTCTGGACCTCTAAATCTTAAGATATGTCTTCTATGTTCTATATGATTGAATTCTAATGCTCAATTACAATGATTTATATGATCCAAGGAGATCCGGTCGACCCAAAAGGGATCAAATGCCAAAGAACAAGATCAAACGTGTAAAACCAACAGGTCGACCTTCGCCAAAGAGATTCCTCCGAAAAATCCACAAGATGAAGTGTGGATCAAAGGGAAGGTCGGCCACATGCCAAGGAACATTGGAATCAATGAATTGGGGCTCTGCAAGCTACGGAAAGGATCCGCAAGATTCGCGAATAGCAAAATAGGTCCAAGCGGCTTCGGTGTCCTAAGCCAAAAAATTGCTCGGAATTCGAAATCGATAACTTGCCGAAAAATGATCCAAATGCTTTGCAGTTTAGGAATAAGGAAGATGATCATGTACTCAAGCAAAATCCAACTCCGCAAGATCCGACGAGCCAATGCAAGAAAATACATAAAGAAATGTTGAAATTGCAAAACAGAAAACAAACTAAAAGAAATGTTTTTGGTTGATGCAAGATTGCCAAGAACTAGGGATGCTCTTGCATCAGCAGGATCCAACATTTTTTACCACATCTTGGCCACAAATCACAATAGGGGAGATCTTGGCACAAGAGGATGAGATTCTTTTTGGGAGGAAGAGTAGTAGCAGATTTGGCAACACGAGAAAAGCTTCACCCACCAATAGTAGAAAAGGCCTAGGTGGTGGGGCTTCCACACCTACAGAAGCCCTAGCCAGACCACCATCAATTTAGTAGCACCAGACCCACCCACAAGCAAGGGGGTGAGAGAAGGCACATCAGCATAAGAAGTTAAGAAGCCACACCCACTGGCAGGAGAAGGGGCACACACTTCTATTGTCATGTCCTATCATGACCTCCCATTCAATATTGAATTCCCTCATTTCCTCTTGTTACCTCCACCACTCCACGGATCTTCTTAAGATTCCATCAATGATTAGATTGGACTCTTGCAACAACTCCATGGCGATTTTCCCACCTAAACACCATTGTTCATCGCAAAGGCATAGATGCACATTCAATTTCAATAGTGGAAATTGAAGATGATCGTGCAATCATTAATGAAGTAGTTGAGTTTTAGCTCCTAATGGTCCTCACATATGTTCCAGATTGTCCATCCAATGAATTTCATGAAATTTCTCTTATCTCATACACCACATTAATGAACTCTTTTTCTTAGTCAAATCTCTACAAGTAACCGAATGATCAAGAAAACTGTTATATATACTAGTCCATTTTCTTTTTTTTTGCATTTTCATGCAAATGAAAGTGTTGAGGATTGTCTAGGGTTACAATTCCATGCCCAGTCATCTTAAGAGAAACACATTTTGTAAATCACAAAGAATTCATTGTATTGTTTTAATCGATGTTTGTAATCGAATGTCTCCTAGGCCATTTAAAGATCTTCAAGGGAACTTATACGTGACAAATTATATAGGTATTATAGCTTAAGGTTTATACTTGCCACATTTGTTGGGATGAGTGTAATAGACATTTGATGAATTCCACATTATTCTAAGTCATTGGTATCTTTGCAATGGTCTCTTCTTTATTGCATATGTATTTTTGGAGTATGGAGAGGGATTATTAGGTATGTTCAGTTGTTTGATCCGGCTTAACCAGCACTTTCTCGCAGATAGACAGAAAGCATTGTTCTCCTTGCCCGATCGGACAGTACTCAACTTCACTTCACTAGACAGGGGAAATTCTACTGCCTAGTCCAACAACTGGATCAACTGCGGCTGGTGGCAAGGATGGTCAATTAGGTGGATCGACCAGTTGAACTACTCTCTCTCCACTACTCCTACTACAGCTATTACTCTCTCCCAACTGCTCAGAGTTCCCTCCCCACTTCTTCTCCCGCCTACGTGTTTGGTTCTAAGAGAGTTCACAATGGTCGGAGGGAGTTAACGTTATCCAATAGTTTCTTTCCTTCCACCCTTAATTAATCAGCCTGCTAGAGTAAGGGAGCCATAACCTTTATCAATTGAGAACTCCTCCCTCGGGACACCGACCAATCAATCCAACCCGGCCAGGGGTGAAGCTGTTAGCGGGATCCGAACAATCCAATGTCAGTAGGCCCTCCATTGACCGAGGGTGTAAAGGGTGGTGGGGGTGTAGGTTCCCATGCGCTGAGGATAGTCATCAACGATGGCCCAACATCCTTCAATCCAACTTCTCTGGATAGGAAAGAAAGAAACTATAGCTCCTTGTCGGCAAGAACTGTCTTGCCTTTGGAGTGAACTATTTGAATTGAGGGAGCTCCTCGTTGAGTTCCATCCAGCCACCACTTTCTCCATCCCCCACAGAAAGAAGGAAGTGCTCCATCCCATCCAACCGACTCTTGTAGGAACTTCAGAATGCTCGACCGAAGGTGGGAGCTCTGGGAGGCTATAAATGAATAGCTCAATGACAAGGGATCCTGAACCTTTGTCGAATGAAGGCATGCTTCGTTAGCCCTCGCTCCATCGGGGGTGTCTAAGGATGGCCCATCCTACCGTGGGTGTGGAGGCTATCCTATCCCTATCTAGAAAAAAAAAAAAAATTCTATGAATAGTTAGCTCCCTCCCTAACCTTCCATCTATTTTCTTCTCCCTCCCTCAGATTAGTTGATCACTGATGTATGTATATGCATAGCTCATATTCTATCATGATTTCAAAGTGTTGTTTCTCTTGGTAAACTAGGATTTTATAACCCAATAAATAAGGCATTGGTCTTGGAAATTTATGATCCACTATACACTCAAAACATAAAACATCATTCACTAGTAGTATAGAAGTAGGTTAGTAGTGTGTATGCACCTCAAGGTTCAATAATTTATTTGAGGAAACATCTATAGTATATCAAAATAGTTCTCACCTTAAGGATTTTTTTTAAATATCTACATCTTTCATTTGTGTAATGATCTCTTTATCAACTTGATATAGGTTTTATGTGCATTAGGTTAGTTTTTAATGTAGCTACAACTTTTGGGGATAAACATACATTGGATATTATTATTGTACTTTTAGTTTCTCTATCATTTGTTTAATCAATCCTGTTGAGCATATCTTTAGGAACACCCTCCTCGGTTCAAGTGATGGAGAGTTTATTAACTCTCACTAATTAGCCTATAATGAATCACATTTTGTTGATGATCTGGTCAGTCCTCTTTAACATGGCATTTATGTAGCCTTGAAGTGGATTGATTTGTCTAGGAATTTAAACAACAATTTTGGGTCCCAACAAGGTTTTAAAGTTATTTGTGCAATTTTCACAAATTTGTGATCAACAAAAATGCTATAAACTAGGCTTAATGATGCCTAATTATAAAAAAGGATATGGACACCAAAATGAGAGTAGAGATGTAAGGTGAAAATTTTGAAGTAGGTAGTTTTTGACCTTACAATATTATTATATAATTTTAATTTTTTAAAAAGTATAATAATACAAATATTTTTAAACATATGATATATATTGAAGGGAAATATTGTTATGAAATTGTAGCCTTCAAATCTTTCAATACATCATTAGTGGCTAAAAATGAACATTTGATGAACATAGACTCTTATGTATTCAAATATTAGAAAGGATGAACCAAGTAATGTAGGTTATATGTACCAAGGACAAATCCATGGTCCCAAGGATGAACCCTAGGTATAACCAAGAGGGATTAGACCCAAGACCCATATCTAAAATTACATCCCTAGAAACAGGTGAATCCAATAAAATTGGCTATACGTACTGAAGTGATGCAAGATCAACCTCTTTTTATATAAACAAGGTAAATACATTAGATTTTCTTATCCTAGCTAAACACCATATATGCAGTATAAACTAGATTTTTTACAATCACTTAGTTCCGTCATGCATTGAGTTGTACTACTATTCACTAGTAAAAAATTTAATGCAAGTGATTTTACCCTTCCAACTTGATGTAAAGTCAATAGAAAGGGATTGGTTGATGTTTACTCAATCCTCATGCTATGTGTTGGGACTCAATCCTACCACTTCAATTTTTTTGAGACCCTTTTGTTTTGTGTGTATAACCCTATTTGGCCCACTACTTATAAACTAATTTGAGAAATATTAGTGTGGGTCTTCATTTGTGATTTCTAACTTGGCGTGGCTCTCTATTATCCCCTCATGTGTTTTAAATCTTGAAAATTCATAAAAGGCCTAAGTATGAGGGCTTTGTGCTTGAATTCTAATGTGTTTTTAGTGTTGGTTGTTGTTGCAAGTTTTCACGAGTTTCCTTGATGGCATGCCTTCCCCTTCAACCTCAATCTCTTAGGTCATCACCTTTAAAGGTTCTTGTTTCTTTTGGGTGAAAATGTAAAACTTTTCATTCCTAGAATACCATTTACTTGTCAACTCGAAATCTCAACCTATTACAATTTGAGAGTTTTCTAGATCTATTTTTGATATTTTTGGACTTTGCACTCCTTTCATACCTTCCCTTTGTATTCCCTTTGAAGTCAAACTTTTAGACTTACCTCTCCCTTCATGCATCATGTCAAAAACCTAACTTTCCTTTATTCTTATTTTTGTGTTGGAATTTCCTCCATCTGTTTTCTTTAAGGGATGATTTCCTCAATACTCCCAAACCTCAAACCCTGACATAGCAAAAGGTTGCCCAAATCTTTGATGTGAAAGAAAAGAAATGACTATGTATTGATGTCAAACCTTTTGAAGGTTAAAGAATCTCTCGAGCCTCTGACATTATTACATAGAGGCCAAACATTTCAACCTAAAGATAGTGTGCAAATGGGTGCTAACAAGTTCACAAGTTCTTGTAGTGTCATAAAATTGTGCCTCCTGCAATTTTAACCACATTTGAGGTCCTCACCTTGGCGACAACATCCTCCTTCCTAGCCGAGACCCCTTGCTGCATTTTCATCTCTTGACCCCTTCCTGTTTGAGCCCTGAGATAGCCTCAGGGCCCTGTCTGGGCCCCAAGCCCCACACTCTTAGTGTGGCGCCCCCACCCCACCCTCTTAGTGTGGCCCCAAGATAGGTCCCTTCAGCCCTATCTACACTTCGAGATCCCAAATCTCCTCGATGTCGGCCTTTAGTGAGATGAATTAATCTTCTGAGGCATGTATAAAAAGGGAGTTGGTCCTGTCATTTGCATATAAGCAAGATAGGGGGATACATGAGCAAGATAAGGACAATAAGCGAAATTCAAGCGAAGGGTCTTCATTATCAAGGATTCAAGCATTCAAGTCTTCTTCATTCATCCATTGGAGCAATATTACAACATTCATTTGCAAGCATGTGTGTGTGTTAGGGTTTTGTCATGTTACATGCCATTTCATGCAACACTTGTGATTACATCCAAGATGCAAAACAATCATCATCAACAAGTTGCAAATCTACAAGGTATACATTTCCATTGTTTACATTCAAGCATTTGCAATTACTTTCTTTCAAGGTTGATTCCTCAACCGAGGTTTGACTAAGGCAAACCCCTATCCACAACCCTTTTTCCCCTCTTTTGTGTGTGTAGGTTGCAGGTGCACAGCTGTAATTGCAGGTTTTGGCTTCATTTGTAGAGACGGAAGAACCCTTTTCGTTTCGCAGATTTTGTGGAGGACCATGTACATTGTCACCACGGTCCCGACGACTTTTCTCCAAATTATTTGCAGGGCAGATCCGCATCAGTCTAATTAGCTCAGATCCGAAGTTACAACTCAATCCTGAACTGGTAGCTCCTCATTTCACTCAATTTCTCTCTTTGTTCCACATAGTCAACAAGTCAACTTTCCTATTTACAAAAGAGGGCAAAACACACTTCAACCCTTGCAATCCACTTGGAATTCACATCCTTGCCTCCCTTGGATTTGGATCTAGTGGATTCAAGCCCCTCTTTTGAATGTAAAGTTCCTCCAAGTGAAAATCATCCTAGTGACTTCCTTTCTCTCTCCTAGGTGGGGAGTCACTAGGATCCAATTTCCACTTTACAGTTCTAAAACTTGTTGAATTGTCAAAAAAGTGAAACTAAAAGGGACGAGAAAGAAAATAATTGTTTTAAATGTTGTATGGTTCATGACTTTGTGAATCATGAGAAGGTGTGATACAGTTTAAAATCTCACTATTTTGTTGATAATGTGATGGTTTGTAAAAGGCAAAATCTCTGACATATCAAGTATGGGCAAATGTGCTAAATATTTTAATTTTAGAAAGCATGCCAATACCATGTTAAACCCTACCTATCCTTTTGCAATGCTCAAAATCCAATCTTCCATGGGGAGATGTCCCCTTCTAAATCCTCTTGGTTCTAGGATAGGGACATCCTTAGGATGTGGGGACTCGGAAGTGATGCCCCCTTGTCATTTAATGATTGCCATGTAAGTCACATGGATGTTTTTGGGATATTCCCCTCATTTGGAGATTGTTTTGGGGAGCCATGGATGTCCTTGAGATGTCCAAGGGAGTCCCAAGAGTGAAATTTTTAGGGACTTTTAAAATTGTTTCCCAAACCCAAACTCTAACCCTAATGGATTTTTTTTTGTCAGTGTTAAGGGTTTGGGTGGGAAACACAATTTTAAAAAGCTTTTTGATATAAACAAATAGGCAACTAAGCCTCATTCCAAATGTCTTTCATGTTTCAACTACAAAGTCGAAAGTTGCGATGGCAACTTGCAAGAGTGAGAAAGATTGCGAGTGAAGGCATTGCGATTAAGGAATAGTGAGAGGAAGATCAATTGTGAAGAGTGACATCAATCCATCATTGAATCGAAGGATTCAAAGCATTATTCAAGCTTCAAGGTGGGATTTCTTCACAATTGTTTTTATTTTTTATTTTATTATCCAATTTAGTAACAAATTAGTAAACTAGTATAGATACCTTAAATACATCTATCTAAAGAAATGTCGAGAGATATCAGTTGGAGCTATTTTATTTTATTTTACTTTAAATTATATTTACTACATAGAAAGATATTTAAATTATATTGTATCTACATTGTTTTTTTTTTTTCTTATTACAAATTCTTTATTTTAATTTCTAATTCCATCTAAATTTTTATATTTAAATTTTAAATTTATTTTTCCTATTTAAAAAAATTATTTATTAAATATATTTTTCAATTGAATCAATTATTCTTAATATTTATTAATATATATATTTTTAAATATTTTCTATACATTGTAATTATGAAATAGTAGATTATTATTTTTAAAATATCTTTATTTTTATTTTATATCTATACATCTATCTAAAACTTATAATTTTTTGTGGTGATTATTTTAAAAATATTATGTTTATAATTAATATTAATATTTTGACATGTAAATGGTTGTCAAATTGAAGATAAAAGGTAAGAGTTTTGTTAACATACTCACATTAACATGCTCATGCCATTACATTCCACCCCTTGTTGCCATTGTAGAATGCCTCTCGACATTAATTACTAATTTTAGTTGACAAATTTGGTAGTTAATTTAGGTGTTTACAATTTGAATTTGCATTGTTACAAATTTCAATTTCAATTCATTATTTTAGTTTCATAAATAAATTTTGATCAATTTTTAAATTTTATAGCAACAATATTTTATTATTTGGGTGTTCCATTAAATCATTTATAAATGTTTCATTTGCAAATTTGCATAATTTTTTAATGAAAAAATTAACAACTAAAATTTAGTTTTACAAGTAAAATTAGGATTTCTTGTGTATCCTTTGCTTTTGTACTACATGTGACTTGAAGTAAGAAAAACAAAAGTGGAATCCTTGTTAGATGAAGGTTGAAGAACAAGGATTCATATTTTAATGTATCCTCTACTTTTCTACTTCATGTGACTTGAAAAAAAAATTTGTGTCTTGGGCCTATGCATAATTTATTATTTACTAATTTAATGACATTATGACATTTATGGCAACCATAAGTTTTGCTTCTTGTAGTGTCACTATGATTTCTTCTCACAAAATGAGTGATGAGGAGGAAAAAACTAAGCCTATGGAGGCTCAATTAGAGACTCTAAGTAGATGTGTGGGTGACTATGAGGCAACTACTTCTATTATTATTAGTCCACATTTCAGTTACCTTTCTAAATTGTTAGAGGATTATTCCAATGGTCCTTTTGATAGGAAGTAGCCTTTGAAACAATATGCCGCTAAATTGCAATAAAAACCTAGATTATCAACAAGAACACTAAGCTATGGAAATGTCATTTTTGTCAGGTTGAGTTTCAAGGTAGCATCACAAGAGTTAATGTGCACCTCCTTTATGTCACTAGAAAAGGTGAAGGAGTTTGTTCAAAATTATCACTCGAAAAAATTATTGAAATAAATAAATTGTGGGCTTATTCTAATGGCCAAATCTTTGTTCCCGCCCTTTTGCCATTGAGGGATCCTATTCCTAGAAGTACTAGGAATACCCTGAATCCACAAATTTCAACTCAATTTACTTATGTTTTTCCATCTAGTTCAAGGACCTAATAGCATTAGATCCTAAAGGGAAATGTTGAATAACCACTAGTGATCTTGCATACATAGTGACATAGTTATTCCATGTGTAGAATAAAGATGAGGCAAATGATGCCACTGAAAAAAAATTATTTTCCCATGGCATTCCATTACATGTGGCTTTTTTCCTTATTATAAAGGGGCTATAGCACAACCATCATATGTGCCACTAGGGGAGATAAAATTGAGGATAACAATCTTGGATAAGAACTATTCCAAGATTAATATTCTACTAGAGAATTTGAAAGCTACTTGGGTCACAAGTGGATGCAACATAAGCATAGATGGGTGGACAAATATTTGGCATCATCCACTCATCAACATCATGGTCGCATGTATAAAGGGTCCAGTACTCCCTTACAACTATTGATTGTTCAAGGCATCAGAAGCATGTTGATTTTTCTATTTCAAATATTTAGATTTTCAATTCAAGGAGATTGGACCTAAGAATGTGGTGCAAGTAATGATAGATACAACATGTGTGCAATTTTGCAAGTAATTGATTAATGCAACCTATAGGGATACCTAGTGGACTCCTTGTTGTGTGCATACCATGAATGATGCACTCAAGGACATTGATAAAATTAGATGGGCCAAATATATGGTTAACGATGGTAGATATGTGTAAATGTTTATATACAACCACCATACTTCACATTCACTCGTTAGGACCTTCTTTAAGGAGTTTTTGAAACTTGTGGAGACTAGATATGCATCATACACAATTCTCTTAGGGAGGATGCTTGAGTTGCAAGAGGCATTGCAACTAATGATCATAATAAAAGAGTAGAATAAGTAGCCCAATTATAAGTTAGAGCAAGGGAGGAGTGTGAAGGAAGTGGTGAATAGTGATACATGTTGGGCTAATGCAAAATACATAGTTACCATCATTACTCATTTTTTCAATTTTATTAGAGACGGGGACACAAATGCACCTAACCTTAGAGAAGTGTATGAGTGCATTGATAGAATGCTTAGCCAAATGACATCCATTGTAGAAGAGAAAGACCCCACATTGGTGTTCTATAATGAGTACATTCAATCAATCATTCATTACCAATGGAAGAAGCTTAACACTCTCTTGCATATGACTTCCTATGCACTAAACTAAATGTGGTATGTGCAAAGGTCAAACAAGATTATTCCAATGTAGGACGCTAAGGTGAAGGTAGGGTTCATGAAGGTCGTTCAAAAGATGTATGATTCTACATAGGCCAACATCATTCATATTGAGTGGACAATATTTTCCACTCTTAGGGGATATTGAGAAGAGATTAAGATGGATAAAGAGACTATGACACATGACTCAATTGTATGGTGGACTATGCATGGGCCCAATTCTTTGACTACCACATTAGCCATTCGTTCGCTATCCCAAGTTTATAATTCTTATATTGCTCTGAGGAATTGATCTACTTATAGTTTCATCCATTGTTATGAGAATCGACTTACCTCTAAGAGAGCAAAGAAGCTTGTAATTGTACATAGTACCTTGCATCTCATTGACCACAACATGCCTATGTACAATGAGAGCTTATCAATAAAATGTGATGTAGAGCTAGAGGAACCAAGATAGATTGATCAAAATGTAGCACAAAAATGGTTGGTTATTATTGCTTTGGAGGATCGTGAGTTTAATGACTCCAATTGTTCGAGTGATGAGGGCTTTAGTGAAAACTTTGAAGATAAGTGATGATTTGAGGCATTCAACCTCTAGCCAATTGTATTGTTGAATGTAATTATCATTTTGAATATAATATGAATATATAGATAATTGACATTTTAGCATTCATTCAATATAATATCAAATATGCTTGAGTATTTCAAAGTTTTGCTTGTTATTCCTTATTTATTATTATTAAGTAATATGTATATGTATATGTATGTGTACATATGTATATGTGTATACACACACACACACACACACACACACACACACATGCACCACCATCACCCCACCATTTCCAAATATAGACCCATGGTCCACTTGTCCCTGAAACCTATCCCTGACATCCTCCCAATTGCCCATCTCAAGACTCTAAGGAACTATGCTAGAATGTCATTAGTGGTCAATAAGCCATTTTACCCACCAAATTTGATTTTGTAAGGGCCAAAAGGTATATTTTAATTAAAAAGACATGGATTTAAGAAGTGAAATGAATGAAAGGGGCGATACCCTAATTAATGTCATTGTTATTATTGTAGAGTGTGATATAATCAAGCCATGCCCCTCTTCAAGTCTCATTTGTAGTGGATTTCTTGGGCTTTTCCATGCCATTTAATGCTAGATCTAGAGGTGTGGTGAACGAAAATATATTTTATTTGCCATTTTCACAAGTTTTGGATTACGAATGTTAAAGAATTGACAACAGTGAACATGGTATTGTGGGTTCCCTCAAATAATTAATGTTTTCAAAATCTCGAGGCTCCTGTGAGTTGCTGGAATCTTAAGACATGATAGATCTATCCAAACAGTTGGCCATTTTTCAAAAGGATTGGTCACCAAACCAATGTTTTGGTCTAGTTAAGATTGCAAAGTGTTTTAAGACACCAAACTTTGTAAGTTTGAAAATTGTAAATGAAGGGATATGCTTTGTAATTGTGTAGGAAACGTTTTGTAATGCAAATCTTGTAACTATATGTCTCCATGTTCTTTGCCAAGATTCAAGTACTGTAATCATAGTAATGTATTTCCTCTTGTCACATTTGTTATATGAACAAATCTAGGGTTTGATGGATGTGTGATATAATCTAATGTATTGCAAAGCTTTTGTAATGGGCATTCCTTTGCTTCAAGTGGGCGTTCTTGGTTATGATTATGGATTATTAAGTTTTTATGTTGCATGTATTGTAAATATGTGACTATATGTGAATGCAATCCAATTTTTTGTTGGTATCGTGCAAGTTTTAGCTCCTTCCTCTTTGTTGTTCATGAAGAGTGTCTAATGAAATAAGCACCAATCCATGCTAGTTGAAGATTAAACAATCTTATTTAAATAACATCTTTGTTTTTGTCAATTGTAGGTTAGATTAGCTTTATGCATGTTGTTTACGATTCAATAATATATACTATGAAACAATTCTAAGAAAATCTAAGAGCCATAACATCTGAACATGCATTTTTGCACCTTTCTAATATGTATATGATAATCTTAAAATCAAAATTATCTTTAGGGATTAAAGTAAAGTCGATATCTATAGGTGCATGTGCAAGGTGTGTTATCAAATTTATAGAGGTCATATGCAACTAGTTGCACTTGATATAGCGACAACAAATGGAGTCAAGTGTACAGTTGGGTATGGCTATTGTTTATTATAGTTATGTCATATGTTATTTGATTTACAAACCTATTAAGGAGACATTTGGGAACAACCTTTTGGGTTTAAGCTGAGCCCAAAGAGTAGGATAGATTACCCACTCTCATTGTAGGCCTTCAACCATCCTCAATTTGTTAATGAATTGTCCTTTTACCTTCTCGAAGACAACCCCTTGGGCCTAGAGGTGAGACAAAATTATAGGATAGTGGACTTGCAATTTTGGGAGCTTGACACTATGGTTCAATAATTTAAGATAGGAGAAATAGCAAGGCACTATGTTTCTTTTGAAGACCAAACGTGCCACCATCTCCATATCTTGAACCATTGCTAACAATGGAGATCTAATTTCTATAATGCTTAGATGATTCTATAATACCACCATCAAAACACCTTCCCAAAGAGATTTGCAACATTTAGATATTTCACACATTCCTACTTCCATTGGGTACTAACTTTCACAACAACTGATTGTGTAGCAATAGGAGCTTGCACAACAATTGTTGTTGCTACACAAGAAATTGTTGTGGAGGTTGTAGTTGTTATGCAAATACTTCAACTATCCTAAAGATATCAAAATTAATGGGTAATTGTGAAACCTTAAATATACTAAAAAGTAAAAACCAATTTATTTTGTTGCAAAAAAATTAAAACAAAATAGATTCAAATTGAGAAAAAAGAATTGCAATTTACAAGCCTTTGAAGGGAAAATACTAGAAAATTTTGATCAAAATAGTGGTTAACATTGTTTTCATAGAAGAGAGTAACATTAACAAGTGTTGAGCATCTAGTTTGAAATAGCATCTCCCGCCCATCGTAGCAACTCTTCTAAGCGTCCCTATGGCTCCTCTCCCTTGGCCCCCGCAGGTGATGGCAATGTTGTTGTGGGTGATGGGTATGTCCTTGCCGTGGTGAGTGGTATGGTTGCAAGGGAGGCACCTGCGAAGCCTCTGGGTTCTGCATCTACAAGGGAAAGGAAGGGTTTTGCTTGCCCCTCCTTTTCCTTAGAGGCGGCTAGGGTTTTTGGCCCTGGATCTACTACAACAACTTCTGGTGTTATGCCTGGTTCTTTGAGTGGAGGTGGTAACAGAGGGTTTATCCCTGTCTCCTATGCCATTTATATGAATCTGAGCAAGGAGACAAAGTTGGATATTGAGCATAATGAGAAGGTTTTTGCTGCACATAACATTATTTGTCGATTTAGGGGTGTTTGGCCTAGTCTTCCCGAGCTGCATGGATGGATCTCCCAGCATTGGGAACCTCTTATTTTTGGTATTGTTCATATCTACCCTACGACTAGATTATTTTTTGTTGTAATTTGAGAATGCTAAGGACAGAAAGAAAATTTTGTGTGAGAATTTTTTCTGGAAGGATAACTTACCTTTAATGATAAACCCTGGCACACTGTTTTCAACCCTTTTTCTGAAACATTCAATAAGATTCCAGTGTGGGTTCGACTTCCTTATCTTCTCTTCATTTTTGGATTGATTCTCTTTTTGAGGAAATCGGTGATGCTCTTGGTAAGTTTCTACTTATGGACAAAGATCCCTATGATCTTCTTCACTCTACCTTTGCACGTATTTTGGTAGAGCTTGATATTTTGAAGGAACTGCTAGCTGAGATAGTTATCAACTCTTCTAAGGGCAGCTGGGTTCAAACTTTGGATTACGAAGGAATCTCCTTTAGGTGCAAAAGATGCTTTAAAACGGGGCATACGGCTAAGCATTATGGGCTTGCGAAGAAGAATATGTCGGCCTCATGGTGGAAGGGGGCTTCTAATTTGGATTACTCTGTTGCGAAGAAATCTGAAATGGAATCTTCAAAGGCAATGAAGGGTACTACAGTTACTACTACGGCTGTTCCAGTTTCGGATGAAATGGCTGCTGAGATTCAAGGTACTACGGTTTCTTGTGTTGGCGCTGTTGAGACTGGTTTGTTGTCTCTTGCCCCTCTGGATAACCTTTCTGGTACTAGTGTTGAGACTACTATTTCAAGATGTGCTAAGAATGATGCTTTGCCTGTTGGGAATATTTGTGCTTCTGAGAAGGCGATGGTGTCCTCTACTGGTGCTTTCTCTCCGACTCTGGATGGGCCAGCATTGGGCTCTTCGGATTGGTTTGACACAACAACTAAGGTGGAAGAAGGATGGATTACTGTTAAGGGGAAGAAATCTAAGACGTTCAGGCCTTCTTTTGATATGACACTCTAATCCCACAAGGTCAACTCTAGACCTTTACCTTGAGGCTCCTTGTTTGTGAATGATCGGGCTGGATTTTTCTTTGGCCCATTCTTTGGTTTTAGGTTGCTTGCATGTTGGCTTTTGTGCAACTTTTGTTTTTGGTAGTGGCTTTCATCATTTGAACTACACTTCTTTTTGGTTGTTTGTAATGTTCTATACTTCGCAGTCTGTCTTGCTTTGGATATTTTTTTTGCTTTGATTCTAATTCTTTTAGAATCCATTTTGTAAAGGGTTTCAAGGCCCCTTCAAAACCTATTTTTGCCTTAATCCAAAACATTTTTTCATAGAAGATATTGGTCTACAATTTGAAGTTCAGTATATTATAATATATACTTCTGTAACCAAGCTTCATGTCCATAGAACTTGTGTCAATAAACACACAAAATGCAAAGATAGACTTAGATGATAAACTCAATACCACTAGAATGTGATATAAATAAAGATTCCTTTGTTACAACCAAGCCAAGGCTCAAGTGTGTCCGAAAGACATTCTCTTAAATAGACCTAATACGGACAAGAACCAATACAAGAGTGATATAGTACAAATGTTAATAGGAGTGTTACTTAAGAAGAGGGATTCAAGAACAAGAAGTGACATGCTAGAACTATAAATTGCAATATGTTATAATGTAAAAGTTCCATATCTAATTTACAACATTGAATTTATGCTAACATATGTTTATCTATGTTATTCTATGTGTAACCTATGATTAGTTTATCAAAGAATATTAATAGTACAATAATATACAAGAATGGGAGACAAAGATGTCTTCAAAACTACAAGGAAAAACAACTACTTGCCTTCTATCAAGCCTATCTTTTGTTTGTTGTTTTTTGGAAATGCTATAGAATAGTTAGAACAAAGTTGACCTTGTTAGAGTTGTACAACAAAATTGGATAGGAGTTAGATCTTTGTAGTGTGTCCACATTTTCTACGAGTGGAACTAAAGCCATTGATGAAGATGACATGTCACATAAAGTAACACCATTGTGTACCACAATTCGATCAAGGTTATTGATACTCCTAAAGTAAAAAGGTTTCATAATTTTAAGTATAGTCCTTTTCAACTCAAATAAGTTTTCCTTGAATGGCCATCTAAATGTACAAGAAACTATTCCCTCCACAACACTCAACACTCCAAAAGATTTTGAATGCAATGAATTGAATGATAGGTGTAAAGGAAACAAGCTATTCATGATAGAGAAAGTACTACAATAACTGACAATAGATCCTAAATCGTGAGGCATTACTATACCCAACATGGGCATTTCCTCTAAATGTTAGAAGAGGACCAGGACCCCTTGAGTTCTAGGTCCCCACACCCACAAAGAAAATGAGCAAAGCTGGTTCCTAAGGGCTCCAACACTTGAATAGGGAAATAGTTATGTTGAAGCCTATATTGGACAGCCATAGATGAGTAGGAATTTGGGGCTTGTGTTGACATTGACCATGGAACTTGAGTCGCCTCTTGGATTAGAACAACTCAAACTGGTAACATGATGAATGTAACAACCAATGACACCAACAAGAGATTTTGGTGATATCTCAAACTTTTAATGCTGCTTATGAATCCAAATATATTACATCAAAATCTCCAACTGAACGGCAAGCACAGGGTTACCTTTCAAGGTTTTGAAGTGTGCAATCAAAATAACACAATCTTTTCCTCTATAGCAGATATTTTTTCCCTCTGAAGTAAAGTCTGTCATTTAGATGATATTAAGGAATACTAGAAAGTGGAAATATATACCTTTTGACTTAAGCCTGGCCTTGAGCAATCTTGGAATCGGTTAGCTTCCACATTCAAGCATATGCTCAAATCGTGAGGAAAGAACATTCATTAAAAAGTAGCATGATGTTTTTTACTTAATGACAAATAATGCCATGACACCAAGAGAGTTTTTTACTTACAACAAATAATGCCATGACACCAAGAGAAAGCAAGATTTTGTTGCATGTAATATTGACTATGCAATCAGGTCATTTCCACTATTATCAAACATAAGTTAGCACTTGCTAGCTTGGAAGAATGTGTCTGCATATTTTTTTCGTACAGGAAGGACATCACACACAATAAAATTACAAATATTATGGAGAACTCTCAACTTTCCAAAATCAATCAAGTGTAAATTCCTCCAAAGTGAAAGACTTATATGGAGAATTTAGTGCACTTTTAAGATATTTGCATCATAGGATAGTCTAGGGAAAAGATACTTAGAGCTGAAATTGACAATCTGCTCACATGCATTGGTATTAGTAAGAGATGGAATTTAATAGTGTCAGAAGAAACAGTATGCATGGGACAAAAAAGGATTCAGATTAATGGAAAATAGGGATAGAGACAATTTTTGAGTTGTAAAGTAATCCACAAATAATCTAGTCATTCCAGGACTTTTTAAAGAAAAGAAAGAACAATCAATCAAGACAAAAGTCAAACTTAAGCATGAGAATGATATAACTACTTATACATAATAGTATGAACATAATGCATACCTGACAGTGAAAAGATAAAGAAAGAATGCACACAGTTCTATCCATATAACTTACCCCATCAGAAGCAAGCACAACAAATTGGTCTCTCTCCGTGAGCAACCTATATGAAACTTCAGGTATGGCAATCACACCATATTCTTTCAAACAGAAATCTCCAAATGCCCTTGCCATTGCCAAACCTGGAGCATCATCATATGGTAACCATACCCTATGCACTTCAGGTTCATCTTGCAAAGCAAAAACCCGACCCCTACATCGTTTGATTCGTTCTGCTTCCCCTGTCAACACATGCAATTATAGAATTTTATTTCTCAGTAAGAAAAAAAAAATCTAAGAGGTTGCAAAAAAAATGCATATACAGAAAATAAAAACTTTAATGCAATTCTACAATCTCGCACATGGCACTCCTTATACCGGCAACAGGATTTGGGCATTAAATACCTACTTGGCAAGTTAGGCTTCAGATCAACAGTCAGTTGAGTAGCAACGACAGAACCATCAGCTGCTTTTGTTCCAAGAACAGCACGAGAATCTCCAATGTTTCCAATAAAAAGGTATTGTCCCTGAGGTCAGAAACAAATAGCAATGCTCAAAAATTTTAACTGTAAATTGAATGTACGAAACACCACCCATATCATTGAAAATATTCAGCACTAATGAACCACTGTATTATCCATTAAATTTTCACTAAATAAGGAATATTTATTTCAGATATATTTTAATCTATTTCCAGATTACATGTCCAAGTGAAATTCACTTTTAACCCTGCATCTAACTGTATTTGTTTGTTGGTCAATATATCAGTTGCCAGAAAATGTGATAGCTTGTACTACTCAGAAAATCAACACCCTGTAGAGTTTCACATCATAAAAGAAACTTCTATACCTTATTAGTTATTACAGTTTGAACAGAAGAAATTAATAAGTTCCACTAGCAGAGAACCTCTACATCCATAGCCAGTAGGTTTTAGTTTTACATGAACTATTAATGCGTTACCTGCTTAATAACAGAAACAGCAGTGCTTCCACTGCAAAAGCAGTCTACAGTTGAATTAGACCTCAATTCTTTGTCCATTACTTTATATGCTTTCAGATACGTTTCTTTCCAGGCAGAAAAAAGTGTTAGTTCCTTCTCTGAATTGATTTCTCCATCCAAATCATCAGGAGCATTTTTTGCCTTCTTTCTGTTATTGTATCTATCAGAACCATAATTTTCATTTGCTTTGTCCTTGAAAGATTGCCAACAGGAATGCAGCTTCATTGGCAGTGAATCCCTAACCCTACGAGCAACAAGATGACCATGAGGACCATGGCCATCGAAAATCCCACAGAATATTGTATCATCTGAAAGAAAATCCTGTGAAGGAATGACAAAAGGAAAATCAAAATATCAATATACTATTTCTGAATAGAATGAAAATAAATAAACGGGAATTTGAGTGTCAGACAAGCAGAGAAAATGAAAGGAGAGCTCTCAAATACATAAAAGTTCAAAAAAGCATTGTTTGAACTTTGAAGAGAGTTGTTTAGACCACACAGCTGAAGACAGTTGTGGTACATCGTGTTCCCACAATTATTCATGGCAGCTCCATTACTCTTGCAAAAAACTTTAAAATGCATTATTTCCATCAAGGTAGACATAATTTATAGTTGTGGGCACCTGATATGAGTTGATAAATATTGCATGATTGTCTGCAAAAATTATGGGGTATGATATCATGACTGCCTTTGCCACCATGTCTGATATGGGGCCTAAAAAGACTTTCCAAGAATACTTGGTAAGTGATTTGCTAATTGAAGACGCCAATGTAAGTGCCATTCGTAAACTCAGATCTAAATCAGAGATGAAAATCAATTTTTAATACTTTAAACATAGACTAGGACGACCCTACTATGTCATAAGAGACTTGCTAATTGAAGACACTTGTGTAGGTATCATTCATAAATTCAGATCTAAATCAGAGATATAAATCATTTTAATAAAGTTATAGGATGCCCCTACTATGTGTGCAGAGCATGCCTCCACAGCGACCGACTGACCTCATGGGCTAATTCACATACTTATGGCAGGGGTACCATAGAGGAGACTATTATTATGAATGCTTTGCCCCAGATGCTGTTCAATTAAGAAAACTGTAGAAAAACAAAATCATTGTCTTCAAGCATGAAGCAGTGACTGTTTAAGAAGTCAATTACTGAGGGGTGACGGTGGGCTGAGTGTTTGTATCATTGATTTGAGAGATTTGAGGGGAAAAAGAATCAGCGAATTGGCAGGTACCCCTCACTTAATCGAAAATTATTATTATTCATGGAATTAAAATTATTATTATTCATGGAATTTTGGCTTGTCCGTCATTTCAATAGAAAACTTAATTTTAGCTAAAGTAAAATTAGAAAATGTTGTAGGAATAATGATTGGACAATGTTAATTGGTATTTAGCTATGGTTATTAGACAGATTTTAAGTTTGAGTAGATACTTAGAATCTGTTACCTTTTCTCACGTTCTTAGGGAGTGGAACAGAATAGCAGATTGCTTGGCCAAATGGACATCTGAATGCTGCTGAGTTGGAATGTTGAGGATAGGAGATATTGTCTTTGGATTTATCTCATATATTAGAACAATTAGCTATGGAGGATAGAAATGTATAATTAATTGTTCTTTGTTAAACTATTGACCATTCTTGCTGTGTAACTCTTTCTTATATTAATTGTTCTTTGTTAGACTATTGACCATTCTTACTGTGTAACTCTCTCTTATATTGAATAAATTTTTACCTCTTTTGAAAAAAATAAGAAAATAAAAATGTTACAGCTGATCAAAATCTTGCTGTGCCATAAGACTATTTTCCCAAAAAAAAAAAAAGAAACGACGACATTTTCTTGCTAGTACGTTAAAAACTGGCACTATCCGTGGCATACCAGGTGAAAAGCCATTCTGGGTTTTGAGCGTATGCATACAGAGACGACACTTGGAATCAATTAGTAATGTCTTCTCAAGAATTGACTGGGTGATCATTACCTAATTCTGGTAGGGTTTACAATGCACGGATTGGATGGCCCTCCACAGGGAGAATAACTTCCAGCCTTTTATTGCATTGAAATTTGATATCAGAGTTGTTAACAATAAAAGCAACCTAGTAACCATGAACCAAAAATTATTTAGAAATTAGACCCCATTTGTTGCAGAAATCTGCTCTGCAATTGATCTCATGACAATTATAATCTAAAGTACATTCGTGCATTCAACCTTAAGATCATGAATTCCCCTCAATAAGTTATTAAGCATCCATCTACCTTCAGTTCTCTCCCTATAGATGCTCCAGTGCATAACCTGAAACCCCAAACAATAGGATACTTTAAAAAGTCTCTCCCTAAAGGTGCTCAAACTCATAACTACAAATCCTAATGAATACGATAGTGAAGAGAAAGTTCCCTATTGATAGGGAAAGTGCATAACTGATCATTTCCCTATTTCGGATGATACCCAAATCACATTTCCCTACGTACAAAGCACTCCTGGTACACTCCAATATTATGAGCGTGAACATTAGGTTGTACATAGCATCCAAAATGCTGGACAGACAGTTCCATGATACTCATTGAAGACAAATGGTTGTATAAGCATGATAAATGTTGTCTATGGGCAAATTTACAATTAGATTCAAGCGGGATACTAAATTGTGACTGGATTTGAGCTGCATTGATGAAAAAACCTAATATGATCCGGTAGTCCTATCATTCTAATCCCCAATTCCTTGCAAAATTCTCCCTCCAAAATTGAAAACAGTTGTTGTGAAAAGAATAAAGGAAACCAGAAAAGTAACCCACCTCCCAAACCACCATGGCATCCTGGTTAACGCCCTTCCGCCCTTGCTGAGTGAAAACACAAGCAACCTTGCTGGCCCCATTAGAACACATCCTCTTTGAGAAATCCCGATCCTCATCATCTGCAGCATAGTAATTCAGAGCCTCCAGATGCCTCTTTCTCCATCTCAGCTTCGGCATACAGGAAGAGTCTTGCTCCTCGTTAACCCTTCTATTCACTGATGCACAGGATCCCATTCCTACCCTCTAAAAAATTATCTCCCAAATCCAA
Organism: Cryptomeria japonica; assembly: GCF_030272615.1. NCBI lineage: Eukaryota > Viridiplantae > Streptophyta > Pinopsida > Cupressales > Cupressaceae > Cryptomeria > Cryptomeria japonica. Next base: position 274,680,581 of record NC_081411.1, on the reverse strand, counting down.
ACTCTTCCAATCAAAATGCCCAACTCATAACACCATCATAATTCAATCCACCATGCCAAAGAACCACAGAAAAAATCCACTCCACTCATCAGTTCTCTACTTCCCCAGATCTAAATAAATTAAGGCGACCCATAATCCATTCAATCACTCTACTCTCCAAAAGCATTCAAACTGGGGGGACATGACAAAACTCTTGCCTGTATAGACCTCTCTAGAATACATTTTCTATACAACCGTAGGCTGTAAACTTAACAAAACTTTCAAAGAAAACTGTATTAGACCAAAACAGTTTAATCAGAATATGATTCATCATGGCTTCTGTTCCCTCCTTTTCCTTTTTAATCTTTCCACAGAAAAATCTGCTGCGAGTTATTTATATTGCTTTTTCTCTGTAACAATCGCTATACACGCAATACGAATCAAAATTTATAACGACCCACATGCTCAACCTCCTAGAAATTCAAATTCAATTGCCGCGGGTCCCACTTTGACAGATCTATCCGACGTGGCATTTGCTGTCGCTCTCAGTCTGCTTTGACACCAAACTGTGGGTCCCACTATTTTCCCGCGATTGGCTATCATGAGAGTGTATTATATGCTGACACATGGCATTATTATAATTCAGGCATTATTTCTTTGGTGGAGCTTTTAATGCCCTACGGACATTTTTGTTCTCCTTTTTGAAATATTTTGACTTTTCTGGTGAGTTGTTTAATTGGGTTCCCACTTTCTTTGTGCTTTTGATAAACTGAAAATCAGTTTCTCGTGGGGTGGGACCCATTGCAATATTGAGCATGTGAATTTACTTTACAAATCTGTTCATGGAGAAGACACCATTAATGAAGCTTTAACCTTTGTCTTCAAAGGTTCTTTTGGGGTCATCCCCAAAAATGAGTTATCTAAGTTTTGGAATTTAAAATAAAATTAAAAAATATTTTAATGGTTTATTTAATGTTGTGGGTGGACTTAAATTCTATTGGAATTGAGTTTAGGGAGAATATTGTTTTTTTTTTTTTTTTAAATAAGTTTTAGGGTTCAATTTTTCAATGTTGGATGTAAATTAATGTTATGAAATTTGATTTTGTCTTTGAAGTTTTTGAAAGAATGAAATTTAAAGTATTTGTTCAATTATTCAATTATTTTTTCTTAGTACTTTTAATTTTCCTCATCTCTCCATGCTTCCCACTCATCCTCGTTGTCTTGTTAGAGTTGCCCTTCCTAGAGTATCCCTTTTGTCTTTGCCTTGCTTCCTAATCTTCGAACAAAGACCATCCTTGACTAAAGTACCTCATTTGTTTTCTCCTCCATTCTCAACTCTTGATTTAGTTTCACTTAGTTCTTTGTTAGAGTTAGAATTGTGGGTTTCCCCATTCCCAAGTAGCATTCACATGTCATCCCTGACTCTTGACTCCTCCTACTTCCAAAATCCTTTTAAGTCTTTCAGAGTTAGAGTTGTGGCCTTCCCTTAACTAGATGACTTGTTCCTTGTCATCCCCAACATTATGATTCTTTTCCCTTCAAAGCCTTTTCTAAGCCCTTTTTATACTTTCAGACTTGTTCACGCTTTTATCCCTTCCCCAACTCCTTGAAGTTCATTTCAAATGTAAATTTTCCCATCTTTAATGAAATAATCAAATTTATCATCATCTTGATACCTACTCCAAAGTATGCCCAACTCCCAAACCCTACTTATTCTTTCATGATCTTTCAAACTTAGACTTTTACCCTTCTATCTACCTCAATACTATTTCCGTAGTTCCTCCAAAACTTCGCCACCTAATAAATTTCTATATATTTCCCACTAGATTTAGAGACCTAAACTTCCCTCCATAACAATAACAAGTATGAGTCAAGGCCAAACCCTGATCCTTGACAACCTAACACTCTATTAATGCCTCAGTGTTGTTCTTTCATACTTTACTCGTTCAACATGAATTACAAGCTATCCTTGATCTTTTACACCTTGAACAATGGTGCGAGGTATGGATTTGGTTTGACCCCAAAAATTCAAAAATTACTGCCTATTTTTTTTTTCACAAACCCTACTAACTCACTAAAATGATTAAAAAAAAAAGCCACGTGGATGCTAGAAATGGTCCTAACATGCCAAAAAGGTACTAGGGGAAAGGACCCAGTAGTCGTGCACCCTAACTTCACGCTTCTCAAAATCCTACTTGGAAATTTCGAATCACTCCGATTTTTTTACAGCAGCTTACTTGGCAAGTCCCCTGCTTATAACTAAGGTTTCAGGGCCACATCATCAAATATGATGCCACATCAGCATGCTTTTTGCCAAGGTGTCCAAAACAGCCCCAAAAAAAAGTGAGACCAATAGGCGTGCAAAAGAGACCCCAATAGTTGTGCAGCCGATGTGGCATCACCTGATTGGTTACTTTTTACAATATTAGTACATTTCTTAACAACTATTGGTACATTTCCTAACAACTGTTGGTACATTTCCTAACAAAAATTGATATTTTTTGTTTCAAACAATAGGTTTTATTTGTTCAATTTTTGGAACAAAAGGTATCAACAACCCTCACAACAATTGGAACATGCTCAACTACTGGGTCCTTTCCCCTAATAGCTAACAAAAATAGCACTTCACTGCATGAGAAGGATTATGCATAATTTTGGCACATGTTTCAAGTAGTTTCAAAAATGGATAACTAAAAACCCATCAAGATTTCATTTGTTGGATGATTTGGCCTTGCACTAACCAAAGAACACCTAAAAATCATTTTTAATTCTTAGAAAGAATGAACATGAAAGAGAACAACTCCATGACCATGTCGAATTTATTGCAATAGATCAAATCTTATAGGAAACATATTTTCTTGCGTTTGAAACATATTTTCTTGATGAATTTTGTAAATTTTCCCATCATTATGCACATAGAGTGAATATCTTGACAATAAATCTTCATGACATTCTCTTCAATCATGAGATGACTTTTTTGAGATTGGAGGATGTGGTGTGTATCATCGTTGACATGGTTCTTTCCCATGCATTCTGTCAACTACGTTTTTAGTTCCCTAATCATAGATCTATGTAAGGGGATTTAATTTTGATTGTTAAAGGTTGGGTTATCTACATTTGTATATTAAAAGCTCATTTCTAAGGTCAAGATGTATCTTATGTGTAACTTGTGTATATGATTACAAGTTTTATTTTTTATTTTTTCAATAACATCTAATGGAAATATAAATATTTTTAAAAAATAATATAAGACAACTTTCATCTTGTTTTATAATTCGTTTTTTTTTTTTTTTTTTTTTTTTTATGGAATTCAAGGAAACCCTAAAAATACAAATTTGTTATATTTTTTATTCTAACTTTAGTAGTTTGGGTTCAAGGTGTGTAGTAAAATCTTTCATTTCATCCAAATGGTTGAGAGCTTAATTGACCTTAAATAATTGAGTTCTTAAAGTGGAGACACAAGTTCTAATCCCAATGGTGCATATAATATGGAATTCTAAGTTTGAATCTTGTTCTTCCATAATTGGCTTCTAATATGGATGTGGTTTCTAAATAAACGAATTTCCAAGTTGCGACTCTTGGACTTCCAGAGGCGATTTCTTGTGTGATTGCTCAAAAGGATTTGATATTAGCCTCATGATTATTCTTACAAGATCTTGTATTGGTCTTGTGTTGATGCTTGTATGAGTAGAATACTTGTAAATGATTAGCAATAAAAAATCTCATTTGATGCATATATATATGCTTGATGCAGTCAAGGTAGGGAGATCCAATGAAGGACAACCCATCCTTGCAACCTAACACAAACACCATGCAAGATATACCGGTAACCGGTAACACAATGCCAGATATAGCAGAAAGAACAACCGGTAACATCTTAGAATGCATAACTGGTAAATAGTATGAACAAATCTTATAACAATTTGAAGAATTACGTATGCCACATGCTGGACCACAGCCCAGGATTACAAAACAACTCTTACAACTTAGATCTATGATTTGCAAATCATCCTCTCAACAAATCATCATTCAGCAACAACTTCCACTGTTTTTCACTGATCCGGACCTCAGCCATCCTGACTTCAGTCTCCCCGGACCAAAATCTCACCGGAATCAATATACAAATCTAAGATCCATAGATATTTTTCTCGACAAATAGGTCTCCGGTAATAGTCTGCACTAATCCGGACTTCAGTCGTCCGGACTTCAGTCTCCCCGGACCAGAATCTCTCTGGAAACTACATCTTGCTCAATCTCCAACTTCAATCTTCTATCTTTTGTCCTTTGTTTTCCATCTTCTCAAATGATTTGCAAACTTCTATCTATACCATCCGCAAATAATAATAACTTGATTAAGTTGGCCTAAGACCAACTGGTTCATGAAACGTGTAAACAATAACAAGTCGGCTCAAATCACTAAGAACATCTCCCAATGCACAAAACATCACGCGATTCTCTGGGAAATCAACCGCAACCCAATCCAACTTTGCTCAACATACTGCAAGACTAACCGGTAAGAACATATCAACCGAGCCAATATCGGAATCGATATCTCACTGGGATTAAATCCAAACACCATGAAACTCGAACATGATAAAGATAACGAACTCAAGGGAATAAATCCAAATCCACAACGCTAAACTCTTAAACATGAAGAAATGCCACGATCTCCAAGAAATTCCACTGCTAACTACTCAATTGGTAGGAACTACACCAGTGCTCCTACATCAGACTCTCGGGGTTAATTGAAAAGTGAGTCCCATCACTTGATCTGGTTCGACGATCTATCAATAGGTACTTGTAACTGCCTTAGGGGTTCGACGATCTGACTACAACTTTCGATTGCCTCTCCATAGTGATCTACCGGTCCACTCTACAGTCTACCTCAAATCAGTGATCTATTCAAGTCTACAAGTTGCCTCAACTTCCTCTCCAACCAACCGGTGCATAACCGGGTCTTCCTCCAACAACAGGTTCACAAAACTGTTCTGATACCACTTGATGCAGTCAAGGTAGAGAGATTCAATGAAGGATAGCCCATCCTTGCAGCCTAACAGAAACACCATGCAAGATATAATGGTAATCGATAACACAATTCCAGATATAGCAAAAAGAACAACCGGTAACATCTCAGAATACATAACTGGTAACATCTCAGAATACATAACTGGTAACATCTCAGAATACATAATCGGTAAACAATATGAACAAATCTTATAACAACTTGAAGAATTACATATGCCACATGTTGGACCGCAACCCGGGATTACAAAACAACTCTTACAACTTAGATCTATGATTTGTAGATCATCCTCTCAACAAATCATCATCCGGTAACAACTTCCACTGTTCTACATTGATCTGGACTTCAGCCATCCCGACTTCAGTCTCCCCGGACTAGAATCTCTATGGAAACCACATCTTGCTCGATCTCAAACTTCAGTCTTCTATCTTTTGTCCTTTGTTTTCCATCTTCTCAAATGATTTGCAAACTTCTATTTATACCATCCGCAAATAATAATAACTTGATTAAGTCGGCCTAAGACCAACCGATTCACGAAACATGTAAATAATAACAAGTCATCTCAAATCACTAAGAACATCTCCCAATGCACAAAAAATCATGCGGTTCTCCAAGAACATCGAACTAGGCACAAGAAACATAAATCAACGATCCACAAGTCACAAAAATCAACCGCAACCCGATCCAACTTTTCTCAACACACTGCAAGACTAACCGGTAAGAACATATCAACTGGGCCAATACTGGAATCGATATCTCACCGAGATTAAATCCAAAAACCATGAAACTTGAACACGATAAATATAACGAACTCAATGGAATAAATCTAAATCCACAATGCTAAACTCTCAAACATGAAGAAATGCCACTATCTCCAAGCAATTCCATTGCTAACTACTCAACCAATAGGAACTACACCAGTGCTCCTGCATCAATGCTATATGTGAAAAAAATTCAAATTGATATGTATGGTTTCTCAAAAGTATTTGATATTACTCTCATGATTATTCTTACAAGATCTTGTATTGGTCTCATGTTGATGCTTGCATGAGTAGAATACTTGTAAATGATTAGCAATAAAAAAATCTCATTTGATGCATATGCATGCTATATGTGAAAAACTTTCAAATTGATATGTAAACCTTTGAAATAGTTTCCAGATAATTAAGTAGAGATTGTATTATTGGGTTAAAAGGACATTTGAGGATAGATCAACCAACCATGTCATTATAAATCAAGAAAATAATTTTAATTTTAATTTTTTTAATCTATTTTTAGTTTATTTTCCTGGCCATTATACACAATCCATTGTAATATATTTATGTTGACTCTATTATGACCATGTTACTGTTAAAACACTATAAGGTTGTTGCATAGTGCATTTTACTAGGTTAATAATGTTGCGAGCAACAAGCACCAAACATATCTAGAGGGATTTATTATATATATATATATATATATATATATATATATATATATATATATATATATATATATATATATATATATATATATATATATATATATATATATATATATATGCATAGTTGCATCATTGATCTAGTTGCCTAATATCTTAAGAGATTTGTGATTTAAATACATTCCTCAAAAAAAGAACAATAGTCGTAGCTAAGTATAGAATCTTATTTCTTTAAGGTTTATCTATGTTTTCCTAATTATTTATCCTTTGAAAGAACTCTATTATTACCCTCTCAAGATTTCTAGGGCTCAAAATGTAGAAGGGATTTATAGCTCTCTTGTTTGTTGACCTTTTTCCAATCCCCAAACCAAGTATAAGTTTTTTCCATGAGTGGTAAAGTGTGGTCATGTAACTCATGTATCTTAGTAAGAACCTCAAGATTAGGGGTTTTGTATAGAAAATAACACCCACATATTGAAGACTCTGTTAGGGAAAAGCTTGGTATCTTAATCCTCAACTTTATTTTCAAGAGTAATTTGTCGTGGTGAAGTGTTGATCTTGCCTTTATCCATTTTTATTTTCCTACAAAATATGGCTACTCTATTGTGAGGCAATACTAATTAGAAGTGAAGACTTTAAAATAGAAAGAATAAAATCATTTTATAATAACAATCTAGGCAATAATTTAGCTAGTGAAACATAAAAGAAGGAACAATATACATGGAAGGGTAAAAATACACTTAAGAACTTTGTCTTTGTTGTTGAACATTTTGAATATTTTGTATTTAATGATTATAGTGATAATAAAACCTCATATTTGGTGATAAATATAGTTGTAGAGCTACTAGAAATGAGACTGAAGAATGGTGTGGCCTTGAGTACGCAAATTTTCTAAATATTATTGAGAGAAAGAAACAAAAGAGAAGCATAGACCTATTCTAATAAATTCCTTGTGACTAAACTAGGGAAAAACCAAAATACTTCATTTGCTAGAATACCGAGGTCTATAGATAAAGGAGATCCTTCCTTTGGGTATAGATACTTCCACACATTGGACCTTATCCTATTTACATCTACATTTTTTTTTATCATTCATCATTTAATCCACGGTCTTATACTCAAATTCATACACCCATTCTCGACCTTAATATGTTGGCCTTTTTATCTTGGGGCAATTCCATGGGACATGGGTTCTCTCTTAGACCACATTGACTTGACTCCTAATTTTTTTTTTTGAAAATCAAAATTTGTTTTCTTTCCGTTTTTATTAACCATTGTGAGCTAGCTTGGTACACATTTATTTAATTTATCTCAATTTCTTAGTATTTAAAGACATTTAATATTCTGTAATTAATAATTAATGAGAAAGGGAAAGTCCTATTTATTTAAAAGAGAAATTATTTTAGGGCATCATTTCGGAGCACTAAAGGAAGCTTAAGTTAAATCAGAATTATGTATGACATATACTCTATGAGAAATTTGTATTAATTATCATTTATGATTGTAAAAATAGTCTAATCAAGGGGTCAACCAAGGAGAACATGACCCTTCGATCTTGATCTCCTCATGGTATTTTTCAATATTTCTAGTCCTTACACATCAATAATCATCAAAGATTGGGACAAACCAATTTGTATGAGTATAATTGCAAGGTGGTGAGTAGATCATAAGCATTCAGTGTTGTAATCATCAAGTGGAATATTTTTTACAATCAAATAATTCTTCATCTTTTGCTAACTATTTTGAATTGATTTATTTAATACAATGTTTCATATAATAATGATGATGAGAAGACATTGAATATAAAGGTGATAAGAGTATTTTTTCATCATTTTAATATGCAAACTTGTTTATTATGATTTAGAGTTCTATGTCAAAAAGGATATATCACCTCATTCTTGTCATTTGAAATAGGAAAAATGTATACACATTGTATATAAGATATTAAAATCATATGTAATAGGTATTTTTTATGAAATAGATTTTACATAAATCACTTTTTTTTTTTAATTGTGTGGTATTGGTCATATGAGGTTGATGATTCAATTCCTAAATGCTTCATATGAATGTATATAAAGTTTTAGATTCATATAATATCTCTTCGCATTGCTTTATAGATATTTTTTATATTATTGAATAAAAAATCATTCTCATAACATAATATCTTAAATAATTCTTGTAGGTTGAATAATATCACAAGAGAGATAGAAATAAATATATTTTATAAATATGTCCTTATCCAATCTTTAATGAACTTTTTAAAATTTGTTATGAAAGTTTGACTACGTAAATCATAGTGAAGAGGAGTTGAATTTATGTTAGAAATTACACTAAATTTTAAACTTGGTTTAAAGTTAAAAAAGGAGTTATGAACTTCTCTTTCATCAATGCATAATAAATATGGGGAGGATCCATCTTTCTTCTAAATAATTCAATATGTTAACCAAAAGAGAATACATTGCAAATCCTATTTAATTTTTTTTTTAAAGTATTACAAGGTTTTTGCATAGTAATTACACTTGGAATAACAATAAGACTAGAAGAAAAGTGTGTTGGAATCACCACTACCGTTACACCAAAAGCTCTAGTTGTCAGTGAACGAGAGAGTGGCCAAAGACAAGGATCCATGGGAGGCAGGAGGAATCCATGTCGCGAACCCCAGGGATGTGCTGACCACCAAGTCAACAATCCCCCCCTCAACACCGACTGAGGGTTCCGCATCGACGGAATGAAGGGGACCTCCTGTGATTCAAACCCATAACCCAACGCTCTAATACCATTTGTTGGAATCATCGCTGTTGTTACACCAAAAGCTAGAGATTTTGGTGTAACGACAACGGTGATTCCAACAAAGTGGATACGAATAGAATAACCACAAACAAAATGTAATAATTTTATCTTAGGAAAACTCATAGAAGGAAAAAACCTAGCCTTGAAAAGAACCATACCAGATGTATTAATCAACAACAAATATTATAATACCCTATCACTTGGTCTTTGTGCTTTGATGAGATCTATATATAATATCTATATCCCAAATCCTATATATATAGGCCAAGGGGACCTAAAAAACTAAGAATGATTTTCCAAAACCATGGGCTCAAAATAATGAGCCAAAATCAAGTCCAAATTTTTCACATTTAACATATGTGTTTCATTCCAAAAATAACTCCTCTACAATTAGAAGGTAAATGTTATTTATCTAGTCTAATGCCAATGGCCAAGTGGTCCTAATGTAACTCTTAAGTAATCCAACATAATGTTGTAATCACAAATACACACTTTTTTCACATGGCTATAAATAATCAATCAAAGATGCTAGTCATAGTCCACATAGGAGCCCCCTATTTAATGATTTATTTAAATCATCAGGAGAATGAAATGTGGTGGAGAGTAACAACTATTAAATCACAAGATTATATATAATTATAACTCCTAAGTAATCCTACATGTGGTCATAATTACATTTACACACTTCTAATTTGTTGCTATAAATAGTTGACCTCAAACATGCTAGTCATAGTCTACCTAGAAACCCCATATTAACTGACTTCTTATAATCATTATAAGGCCAATTTCATAAGATGCAAAGTCCCAATTATGAAATATCAAGATTCCATCCAAGCGGATCACTCTTTTCTATGTAAACACATTATTTACAATATTATAAATTGTTAATAATCTCCTAGATCAAAAACTTTGGAAGGTGTACAAGGAACCGATAACCCTAGTCCTAATATTAAAATTAGACAAAAAAAAATTAGTATATATTTGGTAAATTATCTCCAAAAATAAATGTACTTAATAAAACTAAGATAGGTATTTAAATGATAATGATGCTAAAGAAGAATCCATCAAATTCCAAAAACATGTCAAGAGTGTGTTATGTGGAGAACCCCTTATTTTTCACTTAGTTATTAGGTATTGTTAAATTTTATATCGTGCTTTCATAATAATAATGTATTTTTATTTCGTCTAAAACCTTATGTATGCATCTTTTTATAAGAACGTGATACGATTTTTTTTTTTTTAATGAAGATACTAATTGACGACATTGTACCAAAACTAGTTTACATTGAAGCAATCACCCAAGATCTTGAATTTGCAACACCAAATAACCTCCACAAAAGACAAGAGAGAAACAATAAAAATATGTTATGCCACCAAATTAAGAATATAATATATGATGATATACAAGAGTGATAATTTAAAGGTGAGTGTGTGTTTTAATATGGACACTCATATTTGAATACTTTTAAAGATTTTTTTATGTGATTATTTTTTCTAATTACATTTGTGGATGATGAGATCAAAATGTCCTAGGTTTTCATGAGTTTTGGTCCAAATATATGTGTTTTGTGTTACAATGCATGTGTTTTTCAAAGGAGGCTTCTTGATGTGTTTCTTTCTCTAAATATCTTTGGACATGCATAATTACTCATTTGTATTAGATGTTTACATTCCTCTTATACCTTCAAAGAAATATCTATTTCTAAGCACTCATAAATAATATCTAAATTGGAAACATATCAAAAAATTTAAACAAAAAGAAAAAGAATCATACATATTATCTTCTAGTTGTTATATTCTAACAATTAATAATTTCTGAGACATTAGATTTCCACAGTCCATAATGATTTTTGTGCTTGGCTTATGGATTCAAAACCGTAGAGTTTATTTGCATCAACTTTTCTTATCACACTCCATGATCCATCATTAGGATGAGAGAGTTGTAGAGATAAATTATGCTAATGGATTATGGATTGTGATATGAAGTGTTGATTCAAATAAATTATATGCAATTAAATTCAAAAGCCAAGCACAAAAAATTAATAATTTATTTTCTCAACTAGGTGTGTGTTATTTGAAGGTGCAAATATGATTGTTTCAACTATTGACAAAAAACTATCATTTTTTTTAGATTTTGATTTTAATACAACCTTAAGAAATTTTGATCCCTAATAAATCTCTTGCCTTAAATAAAGGTGGTTGGTAAGCTTCATAGGTGTGGGACCTAATGCGACCTATGAAACAACCTCCAAGATTTTAGAAGTTGATTCTTTAATTTTAGAGGGGATGAAAAGGGGAGAGAATAAATAACATCTAAATCAATAGAGTTTGAGGAAAATGAAAGAAGGTTTCAATGTATGCAAAGCTTATCCAGGGTCAGATGCTCTTCGGGAAGCATGCTACAAGAATTACCTATTCTGTGGATTAGGCATAATATGTTATAAACTCCTTGATTGTTGGGAAGAGAACGAAATGCACAACAAGACCCAAACATATAAGATAACTTTAAAATCTTCCCATGGAAGGTATTTACAAAGGCCAAACAAAATTGGTAACCTATCTATTTTGAAATGGCTCATTTCCACATATCCTACATAAACAACATAATCTAGAACCTATGTTTTATAAAAATGGAAAAGTAGATATACATGATCCATACTTCATAAACAGAGGAACCGAAGAAGCACTAATTAAGAAAAATAACCATACATTCATAAATGACACAAAGTAATACTTATGATAACACCAAAGGCAACAAATGCATAGTCTATCATTCACAAATAACACTAAGGCTCCAATGGTGATCATTATTCATGCAGGAAAATGAAAAGGGGAATTATTCCTTTTCCCTTAAAACTATTACACTCATGGAAGCTTGGAATTCATTCCTTGGAAGTCTAGGAAAAAGGATCTCATAATTGCATCCCAAAATGCTCAGAGATCAAAAGACCCTTTTTACAAATCACACCATCTGAATTTTATAACCATTTCCCAAAAAGACATCATTGCTTGGTGACAAAACCCTGTAGAGATGAGGCTAGAATGGTGTTGCTAACTATCTCTATGTCGAAGAGCTTTGAATTGTGGATCCTTCATTGATTGTTGACATGGAAAACATCTGTTCTTTTGGTCATGATTGAGGAGATAACTGCTTGCCAAAAGTTTATAGATTCATGCAAGCACACCTTTTTCTTTGATTTGTTTCCATGATTGATCCTGCATGCTTTTCATATCCTAACAATTGAGGATCGATTTTTGCCTATAGTGGAGATGTTATTGACACACATGTTTAATAGTTAGAGACCTTGGTGGTACTTTTGAGTCCCTTAGTGAAGCCTCTTCGTGGAGGAGACATGTGGAGAGCTAGCAAGGCTTCTTTAAAAGAGCTTCGTGGGATGATTTTAATTCCTTGTGGTTGTGACATGTGGTAGCACACAGTGTTTTCCTGAAAGAAGCACGACTAGACTTTGTGCAGGAGCAAGCTCCACCATGAATCACAATTGATAAAAGAGAATTTATAATATTTTTATATTTAAAAGTTGGAATTTAAATGACTACTCTAGAAAAGTCTACATTCCTGGCGACTCATAGGGGGCCTTTGCTTGCGAAGGTTGAACCCAAAATCTCTAGCTCTACAAACCATCTGCTTTCCTTTGCTAGGATTACTGATATTCCATATCATATATCTTTGATTGGATTTCGGCGATGGAATTCAAAAAGGAAAACTCTTAAGGAGTTCGGTCCACTTGCTTATTCTGACCTCTTATCGATAATCACAATTCCTGTGGCCAAGAAAGGTTTTAAACATACTTCATTTAGAATGCAAAACTAAAGGGAGAAGGGAAACTATCATCAAATGACCTTGAATGGTAGCTCAAAACATTCTTAGAAAGCAATGAACAAGTTCATGATAATCAAGTCGTATGGCAACCATCTATAGAGAAGAAAATTCCCAAAGAAAACACCGCACTCCATTAAAAGAAGAGATAATATAAACCTTGTAGTGCATTAAGATAAAATAAAATTTCAAGCATGAAACATTACATTTACTATATAAGATTGAAAATTTTCATAATTTCCTCAATTTGATAATTAAGATCCACACATTTAAAATTTTGTACATTAGGGTAGGAGGTTCTATCACTCGAGTGTGTTCGTGTGCTTAATTCCTTCCTCCCTATATTAAAATAGGCACAAAAAAATACAAATGGATTAAGCTACGTAGATGGATCTGACCTCCAATAGCCAACTAGATAGAGCCTTGCTGCCAGGCAGGTGTCTATAGCCCCTACAAGGATATCGCCCTGGTTTCCCTCGAACATTGCTCTATTGCCAAACAAGTGTCTATAGACTCGATAGAGTTATCCACATCACCTAATTTTATTGTTATATATTTTCCTTTTTAAAAAATAGGCTTTAACCTTTTGATTTACTTTAATTGGCACTTTTAGGTCACTTTGAAAGGTTGGAAACTACAGTGGTAGTAGGAGCGGCCTTTTGATTTTTCCCTTAATCCAAAGATATTAATTTGCCACGACATCATTCATAGGAGTATTAAAAGTGAACTTATTTTGAAGACTCAACCTTTACATGATAGGACATTCTAAAAGAAAAAAATACATAGAAAATCACAAAGATTAAAACAAATCTTATATCGTAAAGATAATATTAAAATCATTAACCCAAGGTGTAAAATTTGCATCATCCTTGCCAAGTGGAGGAATATTTGCATCGGGAAACCACCACCCTTGAGACTGCTACTTTTACCAAAGACTAGAGATAAAAAAATATTTTTGTACTTTGTCCTTTTTTGGAAAACAACACATATAGTTATGTAAATACCGCTAAAAAATATGTACATATATGAATCTTATATGGGTTTTAACAAATTATTGAATGTGTGTCATTTCCTTTCTTTTCTTCACATTTTCTATGGGGAATGCATGGAAATTAAAATGGTGCATAAGGAAAACTTTGTTTAAATCATGTTGTTATCTCTTATTTTTCTCTTTTATGCTATTGTTGGTAAACAGATTTGTCCCTTTCTTGAAATCTTAATAATTATCTTCCTTAAGCAAAGATATAACTCTGTTTCGCCCTTTATAAAAGGAAACAAACTACCAATAGTTGGATGAACTGGGTACAATTCAACCTCTGCATTAGAGGGAAGCTCCTCGTATGATTTGCAATGAATTTATTATATAAATGAAATGCTAATAATTTTTACTAGAAAGCATTGAAAGGCTTCAACATTCATCCATCAACACAAATGAATGCCTCCAAACTAAGAGCATAGAAAATTTTAAAAGAATTTAATGAGAGCTCACAGACTCTGATTCACAAACATGCTCACTGTATAAATTCAAAGCATAGCATAAGCTCAACAATACTGAAGGCTGATCGATACTCTCTCATGCCTCACAGGGCAAGGGGGATCAAGCAAATCAATACGTATGAGTCTTCTAACAACTAACGATAACCATGAATTGAGAAAAACACAGAGATAATTGATCATAGAATGATATCAAGCCCATAGCAATTTTCTCAAGAAAGATTACTAATCTTCAAACACATAGATTCAAATACTGCATAACATAGCACTTTATTGATAATTAGCCATTCTGTTTTCAAACAATTCATAGAAAAACTAAAATATTATCTACTGCACGAAAAACCAGTTTTTCAGAACCCTTACAAAGACAAGCTTTCCAACTTAAGTAGCCTCCAGACTCATAGTTTTTACTTAACATAATTACACTTTACTTTAACCAAAGTTAAAGAACCCGGTTACTATAATAGGAAAGAAAACTAAATCAACAACCACTGTGAGGCTAACACCTCATTTTTAGATTAACTATGCTTCCACTGTGGTAGAAGATGTTATGGATTTGTCCTACTTTGCCGCAGAGCCACGCCATTCCAGGTGTGCCGCTGAGAAGTTCAAGATGACCTGAAAATAAGGAAGACCAATGTGTTGAATCCTTTGCTTCCACACCTCCTTATCCATGTTCACTTGTGCCACTTTTGCCTTGTGTACCTCCAAATGATCAGAGCAGACTATGAGCATCGATTCAATCCTTGCCACCTTTGAGAAGTTGTATGTGGTCAAAGATTTCATCGTCTGAATGAATTGAATTCTTTCCTGAAAGATCTTGGTCATATCCACAACTGCCTCAATTGTCTTGGCATCGTCTTTCATGAGTTGGCTATCAATGCACTTGAGATCCTTTTGCATTGTATCAATCAAGTCTGTCAATCCTCTGAGCAATTTGGTGGACTCTTCGTGACCTTGTTTGATGATCGAGTTGTGCCACTCCACATTCTTCCTTGATACATATAATACATTATCATCCAGATTTTCTAGCCAAGAACTTCATCACCCCATACTTCTATATATCATTCATTTGTGCAAGGACCGCCACCCATTTGATCTTTTCTTTCTCCCAAGCCACCGTCTCCAGCTCTAATTTTTTGCTCACAGTTTTGACATCTTTATAGACTTTCACCAGATTAACGATATAATCTAATCCCTATTGCATTATAAGGTCCAACCATTTATTGAACATTTCTGTAACTACTCTGTTCCTTTGAACTTGGTCCAACATCTTTTGATTGGCCAGAGATTTGGGATTAAATGATACCAGTATCTGTGATAAAGGTTGGGGATTTGGATTATGGATGACATTGCTATACTCAGCCATCTGAGTAACAACTTGCTTCAATTCCCTTTTGTCTTTTTCATCCTTCCATGTTCTTGAAATTATCCTTTTTGTGGATGATTCCAAATGTTTAACATCCACAACACGCGAAGCGACTCCCAAATCTATCTTTTCAACTATAAAATCCTCCTCAGTAGCTTTGTCTACATCTTTCTCTGGAATTGGTTTGCCTATCTCGGTCATCCAGTGGCCTGTTGCTTCATCTACTTCAAGCATTGTCTGCGTCTTGAGTTTCTTCGGTTTTGATGCCTTTCCCAAACATCTACTGAATATGTCTTCCATAGGGATTGTAATCAGCACTACACTCTGTTTCTTTCCAACAACAACTTCCAACCATCGTGGTGCATGTGCAAGCTCTTTAGGCGGAGGAGTTGTCTGTATATCGGGTGAAGTGACAATGATAAAGGTGTTCATGGGGTCTTGTCAGATTTCCTCTTCCTTGCTCATGTCCATTTCCTGCATTTCAAGTTCATCCAGATCTTGTGGATCCATTGTTTCCTCTATCTCTTCACTAGGGTCTAGGTCAACAACAACTTGTTTCAAAATGGGCTCCCTACTCTTCTTCTTACTCCTAGATCGAGTTACCCAAGCAACTGTGAGACCTGACGGTGACTTCTTTGATCTCCTAGGTTGGATTTTCTCAACAATAGGCCTTGAAAAACCTACAACATTAACAATTTCATTAGTGGAAGAAATGGGAGATTGAGTCACAATGTGTGAATCAATTCTTAGTTCATGCGAGGACATGTGAGATCCCTCCTTAAACTTTTGGTTTCTCAATCGTCTTTTTGTTCTTCTCACAACATTGAAGGTTCTAGTTTGAATATTGTCATCCTCCTTTTTATTCCAATCAATTTCTGGAATTGGTTTTCCTTGAACCTCTGTGTCAAACTCAGGATCTAGGACATCTTCCCATGTATCTTCTAATACTCCAGATATATTAATCAGAAGCTTCATGGTAATTATTTGTTGCAAAGTGAACCTTGACCACAGTCTTTTCCTTACCTCATATTCATCACTGCAATTCTCCCAGTAATCCTCCAACTGAGGCTCATGACAAAAATGGTTATCTACATTTAGGTTTTCAATGGCATAACCTCTACTGTCAAAATTTCTCCTTGCCACATATGGCTGCATATTCATCCTCTTGAATTCTAATTCTAGGTTCAGGGTGTTAGATACAGATTTGTAGCTATAGTATCCGAGTTCAACAGGGAATACAATTCCAAACTCACCCTTTGTTCCCAATCTTTTATCAATGTAAGCTAGTTGCCTACTCACCTCTATAAGTATATAGTTGTCGAAGGCATACTTAGGCAGCTTGAATGGTTGACCCTCAAAACCACCTACCCGTAGGTAAGTAAACCTGGGAAATTGAATAAAGAAACTACCATATATGCTTATGAACTCCATTTCTTCAACAGACATTCTCTTGTTCACATCCCCCTGGAGCTCAAAAGCAAGTTTTCCCGCGAAGACCCCATTCCATCTATCAATTTGATCGGCATGTCTCTGTGCTGTAATAGGGGATAATAATTATACACTCTCATCCCATCTACCCAAGGTTCATTAGGCAAACCGGGCCAATCCCTTGTACAAGATAGTATGTAGAAAAGATAAGAAGACATATAAAAACTTGACATTCCCACAAAATTACTCAATCCTTCATGAAGTCTTTCTGCAATTACCTGAGACCAATCGAGATTCCTGTCACCAGATAACACCACCTGGATGAAAAAGTACATCCAATCCTCCCAGTAGAAAGAATGTGAGTTTCCCTTCACCCTGTTCAGAAGTATCACAATATCCCGCACTTCTGTGATGAAATGCTCTCTAGTCAGGGGCTTTGGCAGTCGCGACCCTCCTTTCTGAACTTTTAGGAGCCAATTCCTAGAAATTACACTCCTGTACTTACTCTTCTTTTTTGAGAAATAGGCGTACGAGTTCCCAGTGGTCCATTCTTCATATTCATCCTTGTGCGGAATTCCCATTGCCACCATTATTGTTTCTCTATTGATATTGACTAGCAACTCACCATTACTAGTTCTGATGTATCTGTTCTCTATATCATACCCATTCATGCAAGCCATCACCAAATCCAGACATGGTGCGAGAAGCAGAAATGCAACAACTTCAACAAGACCGCTTTTCACTATTTTCTCCATCATTGAACCAGTTTGAGGGTTCTTGGCTCTTTCTAAGAAATCTCCTAAATCAACATGAACCAAAGAAGTATCTTCTAGCTCTGGTAATATGCTCACTAGACACGAGGTCCGACCAAGCTTTGGCAATATTGGCCTCATACTACCACTCTATACTTCTAACCAAGAAATTCTAAAACAAGGCAGAATTCTACTCCAACAATTTAGAAATTTTCTTCCTATACTGATAAATCTTCAGAACTTAAAGAAACATAACTTAGGAGGAGTCGTCTAAACTTACTCGTTACCACCATGAAAACTGGAAAATTCCTCAGGAAATCAAAGCTGGATTTACCTTCGGCGCCTCCAATTTGCTCAAGTATGGCAACTGCAACCCTTCCAAACTATGGAAATAAATTCATACATTCCTTTTGATCAGACGAGAAAATATCTATAAGGCCACACACGTTGCATAATGATTTACTTGAGCATGCGAAGTAACAGTGAAATGACTAAAATCTGACACCTTCTTAATTATCCATCACTTTCGCACAATTATTTGATACACTCATGATTACTTTCCATATTTAGAATTTTAAACTACTGAATGAGGGAATATTCCTTCTTGCCATGACACTTTCATTATCATCAAAAAGCCTTAGAGTTAGTTTTGAAGTGAACTCATGAACCTTGAACCATTTGACAAAAAGTTCAACGACTCAAGTTAATTTAGGAAGTACAACAATGGATGAGCGGCACACAACAATACCGGGTACGAGCAACAATGATGATTATTAAATAGAAGCCTTGAACCATTTGAACCGCTTGAGATTTGGTTCAAGGTTCAAGGTTGGAAACCAACTTAAAACATATGGACACTCGCTCGTTATACAACAATAGATTTTCGTGACTCACAAAAGACCTTTTGAACCTTGAACCATTTTAGGTTCATGGGTTCAGAACTCAAGACATCAAACAAAAGCGCGTTTTCTCTCACGAAGACAAATACCACTAACGAATTTTCCTAAAACACGCTTTGAACTTTGAACCTATTGAAATTTTAGAAAGAGTTCAACGGTTCAAGTACGAAGGAGAACAAAAGACTTGAATAAAATAAAGGCACAATAACGCAACCCACAAGTATGAACATTCAAAGGGAAAATTGCAGGGGGGACTAACAGCTATGCAACAAATAATGAAAATTAGGGTCACCATCCACACAACCAGTGAATGGGGAGGAAATACCTACTCCACACAATTATTTTGATGTTTTTTGAGTAATTTTAGATATTTCTACACTATGTTAGTTAATTCTACTTTTCTAAAGAAACCCAAGGTATCTTGGGACCACACCTAAGATGTCTTGCAAAAACACTAGCTTCCACCAAAACAAAATGTGTACACAAGGCACTTAGGGAAAATAAGGTTGTACGTACCTACCCAAAAAGGAAAATTTAATGCACAATAGTGCTTCTTTGAAAAAAAAAAACTACTAACCTAACCTATCCTAACCTATGACTATTTGCATGCTAAACCAAACCATTTATTGGGTTTTAAAAATAAGTTCCCTTATGCCCTAACCCTTTTTTTTTATGTTCCTAGAATTGCATGGGAAGAGGGATGAATAATAAACATTTGTCACAATTTTTTTTGCACATACTAGGGATAGTGACATATATGAACATGGAGAAAACATTCACTAGAGATGATAAGATAGATTGTCTTACCTCTATAGAACCTTGACCACAAACGAAAGAGGTGGTGACTGAGATTACTTGTTCCATTTGTTATTGTGAAAGGTTTCTAATTGGGAGCCCATGAGAGGGTTGAACATTACATGTGCCAAGCTCATCATAAGAGGCATGTTTTTCAAAGTCTGCTCTTCTTTGCAAGCTAGATCTAGGCATGTTTCAAACTTTTTTTCTTTGATATTTCTCCCAAGAGATTGACAACATTGTATCTGCTCCTATTGACACTCAACCTCAAGCAATGACTAGAAAAGATCCAACTCATCCCATAAATGAACGTTATCTGCTTTATTAGCTTGATGGTCTTGTAACCTTGCCTCCACCTCGTAAGGTTGTTGGGCATTACGACTTATGGACAACATTGCCATGCTTTTTTGGGGAAGAACCTCTCATGGGCTTGGGGGGGGGGGGGGGGGGGGGCTTTTAAAAGACCCATCTTGCATCACATCTAAAATAGGTGTCTCTTATATAATGTCAGATTGTGGAGTCCTCTCTTGTGATTTGTAAAAACAACTTGAACTCCAAACTATGGGCCCACTTATGTAGAGTGAGATGGTTTCAGGACAAGAGATGTGAGATGGCAAAATTTTTCTAAGGAAGAGGGAAACACCAATCTTAGGCAGGGTTCATTATTTTAGGGACACAATCCCCCTCACTAGAATCCTTTGCATTCATGAACCAAGAAGCGAAGGTTGGCATTTATCCCTTCTTTTCTCCTTCATGATATTATTGTTGCACTTGGGTATAATACACATGTAGGTTCTAGTGTTACACCTTTTCCATCTCAATGATTTCCAACTACAGTTGAAATTTGTGTAATATTTCCCCACCTATTGGTCAAGCATAGCCTTTGAACCATAGTGTAATAAATGGATCCTTTGTGACCATTGGTGGGTGTGCAAAAATAGCCATCGATTACGTCATCAAGCGAGAAAAATCCTCCGACAGAAAGAAAACTTGGGTCCCATTGGGCATGCCAGAAAATACTATTGATCCCTAATAGCTCGCTCTTTCCTTAAATAAGGCAGTCGAGAAGCTTCAAAGGTGTGGGACCTAATGCGACCTATGAAATAACCTTTGTGATTTTAGAAGCCAACTCTTCGAATTTTAGAGGGGATAGATTGGGGATAGGATAAATAACATCCAAATTGATAGATTTTGGAGAAAATAAAAGAAGGCATCAATGTATGCAAAGCTTGTCCAGTGTTTGGATGCTCTTTGGGAATCATGCTACATGGATTCCCTATTTTGGGGATTAGGCACAATATGTTATAAGCTCCTTGATTATTGGGAAGAGAACAAAATTCATAGAGTGAATCAAACATAGGATATAACTTTCAAATCTTCCCATGGAAGGTATCTGCAAAGTACAAACAAAATTGATAACCTAACTATTATAAAATGGCTCATTTCCACATATCTTACATAAACAACATAATCCACAACCCGTTTTTTAATAAAAATGGAAGAGTAGATATATATCGTCCATACTTGATAAATAAAGGAACCAAAGGATCTAAATATAAAATTTATAACCATACATTCATAAACAACATAGAGTATTACTTATCATAACACCAAAGGCGACAAAGACATAGTCTGTCATTCATAAAAAACACTAAGGTTCCAATGGTGATCATTATTCATGCTGGAAAATGAAAAGGGGAATTATTCCTTTTCCCTTGAAACTACTACACTCATGGAAGCTTGGAATTAATTCCTTGGAAGTATAGAAAAGAAGATGTCATAATTGTATCCTAAAATACTCAAATATTGAAAGACCCTTTTTACAAATCACACCCTCAGGCTTTTATAACCATTTCCCAAAAAGACATCATTGCTTGATGACAAGACCCTCCAGAAATGAGGCCAAAGTGGTGCTGCTAACTATCTCTGTGCTGGAGAGATTTGAATCATGGATCCTTCCTTGATTATTGGCATGGAAAACATCTGTTCTTTTGGTCACGATTGATGAGATAATTACTTGCCAAAAGTTTCTTGATTCATTCTTGCCTGCCTTTTCCTTTGATATGTTTCCATCATTGATCTTGCATGGTTGCCATATCCTAATGGTCAAGGATCATTGTCCACCTGTGGTGGATATGTTATTGGCACATGTTTTTAACAATCAGAGACCTCGGTGGTCCTTTTGGGTCCCTTGGTGAAGCCTCTCCGTGATGAAGACATGTGGAGAGCCTGCATGGCTTCTTTAAAAGAGCTCCATGGGATGATTTTAATTACTTGTGGTTGTGATGCGTGGAAAACTATGGGGTTTTCCTGAAAGAAGCATGATAAGACTTTGTGTGGGAGCAGGATCCACCATGCATCACAGTCGATAAAAGAGGATGGCTACTATCTTCTTATTTAATTTCAGAAAACCAACTACTATAGAAAAGTCTACAAGAAATATATGAATCTATGAATAAAAGTATCTCAAATGTCTCTTATATGGATATTTTTCTCATATTATATTCTATAAGGATAACATGTGTTTGTTATGGCATAGTCATATGCGAGTTTATGTGGAAGTTACATAGCATTAATTTATTTTTAGTTGTGACCATGGTATTGAATCAAGAGTTCAAGATAAATACATAAATATGAGGGAGAAAAAAATCACTATACACTTTTAAAGTGTATCTCAAATAATTTTATTAACATTATTGAAAAGTGTGAATGTGGGTGCTTTTAATTAGGTTTTTAATTGCAATCCTAAACATATATTTTTCTTGAAAATAATATAAAAATAATCCGAACCATTTAAAATATAGTGTGTATGTACTATTTTAGTATTATATAAAAGCACAACACATTTAAGCATCATTAGTGTCTCCGATATTTTAAAATAATATTTGAAAGGTATGATTCTATGATCTTAAATGAATTTGAATTTTTTATTCTAATGATTAGATTTTCACAAATTAGAAAATTTATGTTTCAACTATATGTAAAAAATAATAACCATATCCATATAAATCATCATGAATTTCATCATAAAATGTAAATAAAATGTAATAGATAAGTTAAACTAGTTTTATTATTTTTTAAATACATAATTTTGATATGATCTATAACATCATTTAGGATTTATTCTTGTTTTGAGTGTAGTATGCATTTGGATATGTAGTGCCCTTTCATATCACACTCTTTTGTGATGCTCATGATTGATACTTATGGCTTTATTTATATTTTGGATGTTTTATTTTGATGATAGACATTGCTTGTTGATAGTTGATACATTATGGTTTTATGTGGATGATGATATTTTCAGGACTATTATGATGGTTGGACATATACTTGGATATTTATGTGAACTCTTTATATGCATGTTGAGGTTTATATTTTCTTATGATGATATGTTTCTATGTGATAACCCCGCTCCTTATTTGTATTGGATACGATGATGATGTTGATGATGTTATGGTTTCCATGATTGTATTGTTATTGTGGTCATGGAAGAGATGATGTTATGCCACTCGTTTACGAGCAGGGTGTGATGTTGTGATTCTCTTTCAGCTGTTTGATTATTTTATGTAATATGCAAATGTATATGTTGTTGTATAGACGTTGGTGTTGTGCAAGGTGCAGGTACTAGACATCGACTACACTTGATTTCACAGGCCTGAGCGTGTCTCTAATCCCAATGCCAAGTTGATCAGAGGTAACATGAGGTCTTATCACACTCTAGGCTTGGTAACTTGTTAGTCCTAGTGTCTTGGCTAGAGTTGTCTTGCTAGTTGTTATGCGGTATTTTATTTAATCCTATGTTGGGGTGTTTTGTAGAGTTGTGGTTATTAGTTAATTTATTAATTAATTGTTATATATATAGTTTTTTGGTGTTAAATTAATTATATTGATTGACATTAATATAAATATAAATATATATTTATTTATAATAGATTAATGCCTATTTTGTGGGATATATATTTGGTTGAGCATTTATATTATTTGTATATTCAATTTAATTGGTTATTTATTATTTTGGCTTATTTTATTGTTTAACCTTTTTATCCATTTGTTTTATTGTTTATTTACCTCCCCTTTCTTTCTATTGGCTTTTGGGAGTTGTATTTATTATTTAATATTATTGTAACTCAATTTTTGTGGAGAGTTGGCAACTTTATTATTATTTTTATAATTTTTGATCGTCGACCGTGATGAGGTATGATTTTTGGTAAATTTTAAATATGGAATTTTGAGATTGTTGTGAAGTTCTTTTGACTGGAGGTTTTTGGACTCATGGATTTTGGATTTTGGAATGGTTTTCTTGTGTATGCATTGAGGATTGGAATTTCTCAAAATTGCTTTTGGCTACATGATTGTGTTGGAAGGATTGGCCAGTTGTGGATTATTTGGCTTGGTTGTACTTTCTCTTCTGTGAATTTACCTTGTCCACTTCTTCATTTACTAGGTCGATGGATCTAAACTTTCTTATGCATTTTGCTTCAAGAAAAAGATTGTTTGTAAAAGATTGCTTGTCGTGTGCTTGGGGAAGACTCATTTGTATTCTAAAATTTTATGGTACTTTTTCATACCTGTTGTTGATAGTAGGATTTGATAGTTATTCCTGTAAGGGACTGTGCCTAAAGGTTTTGGATTCGAGTATACCTTTCTTTGTATTTGTTTGTTTGGGTGGAGGAATATTGAGATTGTTTTTTTCTTGGGAAGCCTTATTGTATTATGCTATCATGTTTTGATTTTCAACCTTGGATTGTCGGGAATGATATACTGTATGATTTCAGGAGATATTTATCTTCAATCTGTTCTATATATCTTTTGTCTTTTGTTATAATTTCTTATACTTGGTTGTAAACATCCATGTGCACTTTTTTTTGAGGTCATAATCTGTATTTGAGTTGTTCTTGGACTTAATCGATTATATATCTCTGCATCTGAGTTGTATTTGACTCTCTGTCATGTATGCGTCATTTTGGTAAATGAATGCATTACTTTATTTGTGGTATGCACCACTCTGTCGCATGTAAACACTAGAATATTTTACATATGTGTTATTTTAATTAATAAATGTGCCACAATATTCGATGTATGCACTATCCTGGGTGATGAATGCGGCAGTTATTTATGTGTATGTGTTATTTTGTGAATCATATGCGCTACTCTATTTTGCGTAAGCGCCAAATTATTTGACAAAGGTGCTAGAGTTTTGTGTAAATGCATTGGTTAATTTTGTAAAGGTGTTGTTCTGCTATTTGACTTTATTAGTTGGTTTTTGGTGTTGATTTTTGTAGTATGTTAGACCAAAGGTTTGTTTTTGGGATTTTTTGTGACTCCCTATGACATTTTCTTCTAATTTTGGATTTATTTGGTTTGATAATTTTGCTCCTATGATGCTTTATGGATTTTGGTATTGGACATGTCATATTATTAAATTGATAGAATATCCTTTTGGATATAAATTGAGGTTGAGATTTATGGTTCCAAGATTTGGATGAATGTATAAGGCTATTGGAATATTGGCATATGGATTCAATTATGTTTATGAATCAATTTTGGATATGGGTAATTTGATAGATGTATTATGTGGTTCTTGAGATTCTTGCATTTATTGTTTACCCTTAGGCTTAGGAACATGATAGGGGGAGTGTCTTCCAAGTGTGTGATGGGGTCTAGGGAGGGGCTTCTAGGTGAATCTTTGTGGATGGGTTTTAGGGTCTAGAGACCACCAAGAAATCTCATTGGAAGTTTTTTATAAGCAAGTGATAACATTAATAAATTGAATTAGGGGTTTGGGTAGTTATTACATTAACTAAGATAATGAAATTGGTGTGGAGCCCTCTCATGGCCTAGAGTGCTAGTTCAGGTTCAGGATGAGTTGGGATGGTTTGTTTGTTACGAGTGTGGTTGTTGTTGCACCAAAAGATCGACCTGAACTAATGTCCGATACAACTACTAGACTTATAGAATCCATAGGAGACGGTTAAGACATGTCACAAACTCAAGCACTACACTGTACAACACAAGGAGACCAAGCTCTGATACCACTTGTTACAAGTGTAGTTGCCATTGTACCAAAAGATCAACTTGGTAATGCCCGATACAACCACTAGACTTATAGAATCCACAGGAGGCAGTTAATCCATGTCACAAACCCGAGCACTGCACTGCACAACACAAGGAGACCAAGGGCACACACCTTGCAACATTGTTGGCATGACTAAACTTCCTTGTCTTCATGAAAGGTTAAGTTGGTTCTGCATGGGTATCACTTGGGTGCCAAGGTCGAGAGAGAGATTGCTAAGAGATCCTCTGTGATGAGTATCAGGGTCTAGATTACTAGGATATCCATTTTTGATGGCATGTGATGATACTCTTTCCCTATATGTGTCCTACTACCTTGGCCTTTGTTTTGATGGCAACCTCTGGTGATTTTATGATTTATGGTTGAGTTTTGTTGTGCATTATAGCGATCGGGATCTAGAGTCCGCAGGCGGTCCGTTGCGGATCACCTACCACGTCCATGCCTACCTCACCACTTCTAGTCTAGTGAACCCAATAATGCCCACTACTTCATTATGGGTGGGCTCCGTATATACACGTAATTGGCATAATCACCAGCAGTGGAGATAGAGACACGGGTCGCAGTTTGAGTTCCATAGTCTGCAAATGAACCCCTAGATGTTGACCGAGCAAAGGCATCAGTTGTTTCAGTAGCACCCCCAGCAGTTGTGGTTTAACCAGTCAATGTGCCAGCAAAGGCAAGGGTAGTAGCGATTACGCAATTCCTATAGGTGTTCCGACAAGGGGACAAGAGCTAGGGGTGATATAGAGGCTCCCAGCATAGGTCGCTAGAGAGGCATCAGTTAAAGGAGAGAAGGGC
Organism: Cryptomeria japonica; assembly: GCF_030272615.1. Classification (NCBI taxonomy): domain Eukaryota; kingdom Viridiplantae; phylum Streptophyta; class Pinopsida; order Cupressales; family Cupressaceae; genus Cryptomeria; species Cryptomeria japonica. The sequence goes on along the minus strand of NC_081411.1, from coordinate 274,653,923 downwards.
ATCCCTGGAAGTTCGATAGCCTGCTAAAGCCGGGGCCCCGCAAAGGTCTTCACCGGGAGCAAAGGTGGGAAGGGCAGGAGCAGAAGCAATGGTTGATGCTTACCCAGTCGATGGACCGGTTTCAGATTCTCCGGTTGTCAAATCAGTGGTTCGAAAGCAGGAAGCACCCTGCAGGTTCATCGGGGATCGAGCATAGGTGTTTTCATCAGTAGCAGGAGGGGGGGGGGGTTTCTCGAAAAGGCGGGACCCTAGAAGCATCCTAACTACCACCTCGCTCAGACTCATTATGTCTTGTGCTTGATCTTGTTGAGAGTTAGTCTTTATGTTCATTGGAGGTTATGTGTCAACCTAGGTTTAGAGTGTGTGTGGGACCTTATGTCATTCTCCAGAGCACGGGGGAGTGGACCTTTATGGTTCTAGATGGTCGGGTGGTTTGATGTCTTCTTCCATTGGGATCTTCTTTGTTGGATGCTCGTGTGTGTGATTGATGATTATTTATGTAATTTGACTAAGGATGATGATTCTTTGAAAGAAAATTGGACTATATATAGGTCTACGACTGGTGGATTATTATATTTGACTAAGACTAGGCTAGATATTTTGAATGTTATTTGTCTTGTTGCTAGATTTCAAGCTGATCGTAAGGAATCTAATGTTGTTGTTGTGAAGAGAATTTTCAGATATTTGAAAGGAACTGTTGAATTTGGTTTGTGGTATCCTTGAGATGATGATTTTATCTTGAGTGCCTTTATAGATGTTGATTAGGCAGGTGATGTTGATGACATAAAGAGTACTAGTGGTGGTGCATTTTTCTTGGGTAAGAGATTGGTTTCATGGATGAGTAAGAAGTAGAATGCTATATCTTTATCTACTGGAGAAGCTGAATACATTGTTGCTACTAGCAATTGTACTTAGGTGATATGGATGGAGCAAATGTTGAAAAATATCAAAGTTGTTTTTGATGAGACTACTGTTATATACTATGATAATTCAAGTGTTATCAACATTTCTAAGAATCTAGTGATGCATTCAAAGACAAAGCATATATCAATCAAGTTTCATTTCTTAAGAGAGAAGGTGAATGAGAAGGAAGTCGGGTTGGAGTATGTATCTACAAAGGAACATATTGTAGATATCTTCATGAAGCCTCTGTCTAAAGATAATTTCTATTATCTCAGAGAGAAGCTAGGGGTACTTGCCCTTTCTGATGATAACTAAGATGCATGGATTTGCATTAGTATGGTGGACTTCACAGTGAAATCTTGTGATCCAGATTGATGGGTGAGGTTGCTACTCAAGGGGAGTAGTCAGTGTCGTGGTTCAGTTGTTTAGGTTTGTGAGTTAGTTCTAAGGGGGACAAAATCATGTTTTGTATTTGTGCCTTTTGCATTGATGTCAAAGGGGGAGAGAGTCATGTGAAAAACTATGTAATATCCTAAGGGGGAGAGAGAGAATATTTGTATTGTATGGGGAGATTGTTGGTAGTTGTTTTCTTTATTTGCATTGATTGTTTTTCACATTCATGTGTTGTCATCAATGCCAAAGAGGGAGATTGTTGGATATTGTTGAGAAGTTTGCTGGAATGATGTGTTGTCATTGATGTCAACATATTCCTCTGTGTGTTCTAGTGTTGCAGTCAGATTGGATGAGTTGGTTTGGCCAGTGTGTTGCAGTTGAGTTGTTGCAGAATAAAGGGTTTTGAGATAAGTATCTCTAGTTGATTCACAAGAAGTTTTAGTGGTCTGCATGGTGATTTGATCACGTTATAAGATCCGGTATTGTGGTTGGTTTTTCAATTGCTTGTGATGATCAATGTTCTGGATTTTGCTCCACATTGCTCCAAAACTGAAATATCTTGGTTTGCAGATTTTCCAAAGTGTTTGGGATATTCATATGTATCCTCAATTCAGATGGTTCATGATTTGGAGGTATGCAAGTGAATCTTTCAGTTTGACAGTCAGTTCAGTGAGTGTTCTTGGGGTTTGGTATAATGATGATGAAGATTCTAGTAAGTGGTGATGTTGCAGTTGTTGCTATAGTAATTCATGATGCTTGTGGATATTTCTAGATCATGTTCTATTTGTGTTGATGGTCTGCATTGATCATTGTGCACGTTATTGATGATTTCCATGGTATGCTCATGTTATGCAGTGTTCTTGGCCGACTGGATGATTATACCGTGTTGCGGATGTTTGAGGCATAAGCCTTGGAGATGTTGTGTGTTCAAGGATTTGATTTGGGTCCATACTATGTCTTAGCTGACATTGTTTTGGTCCACATGTAATATTGTAGCGTGTATGGTCATATTTTATAATTTGTGTTATTGATTGAGCTGACCTTGAAATATAGGTTGATGATATGTATAAATTGATGTCATGTCTTGTTGCAGAAGTATTTGTGGTATCAATGAGTGTGTGTAATGTGCGAATAATGCTTTAATATTTTGTTAGCACAGAATAATTATGAAGAAGTGTAGTAGAGTAGTATACAAATTTAACCAAAACTGTAACTAGGCATGAGGAGATGCTATTTTAGTAGTTCATGATTTTTTAGATGTAATCCAGATGTTTTTGTAAGATAGTGAGTCTTCGCTAGGGTTGTAGCCCTTGTTGTTATTGTGTTTTGAGTAGTGAGCTCTAGGTAGTGAGCATTCCCCATTGTAATATTTAATTTACTCATAACAGGGTATCATCTCATTGTGGGTAGGTTTCCACCGTAGTTTTTCCCTTAATCGAGTTTTCCACATCAAAAATCTTGGTGTTATGTGTGTTATTGATGTGGTGTTGATTTGTGCTTTCACTATTATTAATCAGATCTGAAATTGTGTTTAAGTTTTTGAGCAAATTAATTCACCCTCCCTCTCAGTTTACTGCATTGTTTCCAACAGTACTTGGTTTCTTTGAGTAGTTAAGATCTATCTTCTATGATTTAGAGATATCAGTAAAATATGTAATTTGCATAATTATTCTTGTAGTTAGAGCTTATGATTCCTTATTGGAGTAGATAATGTATTCTTGTATTGGTCGATTATGTGTTAGATGTAATATGTGACATGTAAACATGCAATAATGATTTATGTGGTTTCTTCTATTAAGATTCGGTACTGATTATGTTATAGAGTGGCTATGGAATAACTAAGGGTTGAGAATTATGAGTAGGAACATTTGGAATTGGTGCATTAAAATGAAAGTATGGTTTAGAATAATTAATGGATTTCATTTCAAGTATGAGTAATGTATTAGTTATATGGTTACTTTCCTTTGCGTTATTAGTTGAGATGTATAAAGTATTATGTAATAAAAACCATGTATTAGTGTTATTATTTGATGTTGTTCATATCTTACGTTGGGTTGCCCTAGGGAATACTAATTCATATGTTAGAAGTTAATTCGACTTGCGTATTTACATTTCATGTGATCATGTTAAATTAATGTATGTGTTTAATTGAGATTAATGTGTTGTAATAGTTCTTTAAAAAAAATTATCTCTATTTTCTATCTTCTTGATTAGTTTCTCTAGGGTATTCTTGGCAGTAGTTACATATGGTATCAGAACCCATGTTCATACACTAGGTACTTTGGTTTCAAGTTGAGCGCATTGTGCGTAGCAAGAGAGTAGCTTGGGATAACCTTGAGATTATCCTTGCTAGTTTGTTTCCCTTGTAGTAGTTGCCCTATATTTTTATCTTATAGTTGTTTTGCACCTTATTTAGATGAGATGCCTTATCGAGTTAGAGCCTGCAGGTGTGGTAAGCATATGGACACTCAACAAAATCCTCATTTGGGGAATTTTGAAGAGGCTCATCAGGAGGGACAACAACATGACCATCAAGAGAGGGAACCCATGGTGAAAACCAATAGGGTAATGATGGAATTCCACTGTTCATTAATGTTCTCTAGGAGATTCTTGTTCATTTGGGACGAGGAAAAGAGAAGAAACAACAAGAAGAGTGTCACCATTCTAGTCGTTAGGATAGAGCTGCATATCAAGAGAGAGAAAGGGAGCAATTGTCTTGGAGGAGAGATGATGTAGTTCCATATCAAGATGTGATTTCAATAGATCATATGAGGGGTCTTCTTAGGTATTGACCTCCTACTTTTGATGGATCTAGTGGTGGGATAGAGGTGGAGACTTGGCTTTTGGATTTGGGTAGGTGTTTTTCTATGCATATGTATAGTAGTAACACCAAGGTTAGGTGCACTATCATGCATATTCATGGATTCACTTCCACTTGGTGGTGTCTAGAGGAGCAAAACTTACTTAGAAATTGCATCAGTATCATGGGAGATATTTTTAGAGAGGTTTCATTCTTGTTTCTTATCGGATATTTGGAGGCGGAGGAAGGCATATGAGTTTCATATCCTGAGGCAGTTGGCTATGATAGTTGAGCAGTATGAGCATAAGTTCTTTGAACATAAGAAGTATGAGGGGATAGCAGATAATGAGGCCATGCTTGTGCAACACTTTGTTAGGGGCCTTAATGCCCATATTAGTGGAGGAGTTTAGGTCTTTAAACCCAAGACTACAGAGGTAGCCTTGGAGAAGGTGTGTTTGGTTGACGAGAACTTGGCTATGGAATTAGGTGGGTAGACAAGAGTGTAGATTGACAGTGTTCCAGTTTTAGGTTCAATCATGAGAGGTACATAGTAGGGTTTGCTAGGAGTCATTATCCATCTTTTAGAAGTGGACACCGTCAGTAAAAAAAGAACTTTTAGAGTCAAAAAAAATTTCATGGTGGTGTCTCTCAAGCAGATATGGATCACAGTCAGCAGGGCATTAAGCATTTTCATGCTACTTAATAGGCACAAAGTTCTCAAAAGAATTCTATTACTAGTTTCCAGTAGCCTAGTGCACCTTTGGTTAGCAGAGGTTTAGCAAGGGAGGTTGCTACAATTATGGTCAAAAGGGTCATATTTTGGTGCATTGCCCTCAGACATCATCGTAGATGTTCGGTCAGAGGCCAACAACTTTGGAGCCTACTGTAGGAGATGTAGGGAGATCTCACCGAGTATTTGCGGTGGTTGATAACCATCAAGTTGAGCACCAGGGTATAGTCATGGATACTACAGGTGAGATAGGTAGTATTTCTTGATTAGTGTTGTTTGATTTAGGAGCTTCAGATTCTTTTATTTCTCCATCTTTAGTAGAGAGATGTGGGCTCTCAGTGGCAAAGCAAGCTGATAAGTGGTAGGTTGAGTTGGCTACGGGATCCAAAGTGATAGTGGATTATTTGGTTCAAGGTTGTGTGCTGAATTTAGGAGTTTGTTCCTCCACTATAGACCTTTGTGTTCTCTCTTTAGGGTCCTATGGAGTTGTATTGGGTATGGATTGGCTTGAGGCACATCGGGTTAGAATTGATTGTTGTTGTAAGAGGATGCAGTGTCTTGATGATCTTGGTGAGAGAGTGGAGATCGTGGGTGTGTAGTGACCTATTTCTCATCGTATTATTTCCGCTATGTAGTTGAAGCAGTGTGTGTGGAAAGGATGTCAACTATTTTTCAGTAGCAATGAATGAATTGGATGAGGGAGAGAGTCAATATGATCTCTTTCTTTGTCATCCTATTCTTCAACAGTTTTTGGATGTGTTTCCTTGTGAGATTCTAGGTATACCACCTAAGCGTGACATTAGTTTTTGGATAGACCTAGTTCCCAGAGTAGAGATGATATCGATATGATATCTTTCATTGTCATCCTATTCTTCAATAGTTTTTGGATGTGTTTCCCTGTAAGATTCTGGGTATACCACCTAAGCGTGACATTGGTTTTTGGGTAGACCTAGTTCCTAGAGTAGAGATGATATCTAAGGCACCTTATTGGATGACTACTCAAGAATTGAGGGAGTTTTGGTTGCAATTGGAGGATTTGCTAGCTAAGGGTTTCAATCGTCCTAGTGTTTCTTCATGGGGAGCACCGGTTCTATTTTTTAAGAAGAATGGATCTATTCGCTTGTGTATAGATTACCGACAGTTGAATAAGGTGACAATGAAGAATCATTATCCTTTGCCAAGGATTGATGATCTTTTCTATCAAATTAAGGATGCCAAGGTCTTCTCTAAGATAGATCTTAAGTCAAGGTATCACCAGCTTCAGATTCATGAGGAGGATATTTATCGGATAACTTTTCACACTCGTTATGATATTATGAGTTTACAGTGGTTCCTTTTGGGCTTACCAACGTGTCCTTCATTTTTCATGAGTTTGATGAATGGGGTATTCAAAACATACCTTGATAGACTTGTTTTTGTGCTCCTTGATGACATATTGATATATTTGAGGATTGTAGAGGAACATGAGGAGAATTTGTGATAGGTGTTGAAATATTTTTGTGAGAATCAACTATATGCCAATTCGGCTAAGTGTGAGTTCTTAAGACTGAGGTGAAGTATCTAGGCCATGTTATTTCCAGAGAGGGTATCGTAGTGGATCCTTCTAAGAGTCAAGAAATTGTGGATTGGCCAATACCTACTAATGTGGGTGAGGTTCATAGTTTTATGGGCCTTGTAGGATATTATTGTTGATTTTTTTAGGGGTTGTCGAGGATTGCTGATCCCATTACTTCTCTTCAAAGGAAAGTGAAGAAGTTTGTTTGGTCAGAGAAGTGCAAGGCGACTTTCCATACCCTTCAGGAGTGTTTGAGTAGTGCACCCATCTTAGCAGTGCTAGATCAAACAAGAGATTTCATTGTCTATACTTATGCTTCTTTGGAAGGTTTGGGAGTAGTTATTATGCAGGATGGACACGTGATTGTCTATGAGTCTTGCAAAATCAAGGATCACGAGATGAATTATCCCTCACAATTTGGAGTTGGCAGCAACTGTTCATGCTTTGGTGAGATGGAGGTATTTTATCCTTGGGCATCGGTTCAAGTTACATAGTGATCATCGTAGTTTGCATTATATCTTTACTCATCCGAACTTGAATGTTAGGTAGCAGAGATGGATGGAGTTCCTTTGTGAGTATGATTTTGAGTTTAAGTATATTTAGGGGAAGGAGAATGTCATGGCAGATGGTTTGAGTCATAGGAGACATGGCTTTCAACAGTGACTCTCAACATGGATTTGAGGAGTCAGATTCTTAGTGCAATTCCTACAAATGCTTGGTACCAAGAGGTGAGAGTAGAGATTGCTTCAAGAAGAGATTTTAAGGGGATATTTTAAGGCTATTATTTGGAGTTAGATGCTCTTCTTTTCTATTTGGGACGTATTTATGTTCCACCTTCAAAAGGGCTTCATATTTTGATCTTGACATAGGCACATCATGCACCTTACTCAACACATCTAGGTGTCAAGAAGATACACATAGATCTTCAATAGTTGTAACATTGGTCTAACATAAGACGTGATATAATAGACTTTGTATCCTGATGTTTGGAATGTCAGAGAGTGAAGGCTAAGCATCAGCATCCCACTGGTTTGTTGTAGTTGAATTTGGTTCTAGAATGGAAACGTGATATCATTTCGATAGATTTAATTGTTGGTTTGCCAATTTATTCTCCTTGACATGATGCTATCATGGTCGCCATTGATAGATTGACCAAGGTGGCACACTTTTCCCTGATTTGATCTTCCTACACAACAATGATAATGGCTCTGATGAATACTAAGAGGGGGGGGGGGGTGAATTAGTATACACAATAAAGTAAACAAACACTTACACAGTTTAACTGCAAACCGATGTAGCAGGCTAAACAATAAATTGATTAGAACATAAACAAGCCAAATAGAAAATAAAGCATTCACCCACAAAAGTAAAATCACCATAACACAAGATGTTTTGACGTGGAAACCCAAATGGGAAAAACCACGATGAGTAAAACTCACAAGTCAACTATCTGCAGACTAGTAACTTGACCGGTTAAGGTCTTACAATGTTCTTCACCAGAACAAATCCTGTTAGGAATCCAGATCTCTGTTAGGAGATAAGTCCTATTAGAGACTACCCTGTTAAAGGATTTCAGATTCATAACTGTGAACCACCTTGTTAGAGGATTTACAATAGGCTTGGCTGGGCCTACTCGGTTAAGGGTTTCAGACTTGCTAAATATATTAGTAATCAACAAGTGAATGATCTAGATAGTAGCACATAATGCTTGATTAGATCCTTGACAACTCCTTGTTAATGCATTCAAGCATTACTTCAGTCTTCTATGTTTTGCACTCTCAATCTCAGTTATGAGATACCTTTTCTTGATCAGACCTAATCTTCTCTAAAAAACTCACACATATCAACTTCTCTTCTATATATCAAAAACCCTAGACACGATGTCCTTATATAGGAACTTGATTACATGTCGGTCCAATAAGATTAGACTACAATTTCCTAGGTACAGTGCATCTAGACACATTTGGTAACACGACACAAAAACACGGCCATAGTGTCGGTGGATAATAACTCATTACACATTACATGTATACCGGTTAACTAAATATACCGATCACCGGTTAACAAGTGAAGACTAGAAAACTGGAACATAGTGTTCTGATCAAAAGATTAACTATCGCTCGAGGTCTTCGTTCAGCTTGAGATCTTCATACCACTTGAGGTCTTCAGTCATACTAAGACCGGTAAGCATTTTCTGCATAATATCGATAGTCTTCAACAAACAAAGACTATACATACAATACCGATTAGAACAACTACCGATTGAGAATAATTCATACATCAAATAAGTGTGTGTCCATCAATGACAATCACAACTAAACATCATCAAACTACCAACAGGCTCAAGTTTTCATGGAGGGTATCATGAAGTTGCATGGCATTCCTCATTAGATTATATCAGATCGAGATCCTTTTCACTTAACCATTATGGACTTCTCTTCAACACGATTTAGGAGCTCGGTTGAACTTTAGTTCAGTGTATCATCTAGAGATAGATGGCCAGATGGAGAGAGTTAATTAGGTTCTTGAGGATATGCTTCAAATGTATATTGTGGATCAACAATCTTGATGGGAGGACTACTTGTATTTAGTGGAGTTTTCTTATAATAATGGGTACCATAGTTTGATTGGTATGTCTCCTTTTCAGGCTTTGTATGGTTGACCTTGTCGTACACCTTTGAGCTAGGATCATCCAAAGGATAAAGCTCTTTTAGGGCTAGAGAGGCAACATGAGATAGAGCAATAGGCGACTCGTATTCGGGAGCATTTAGTGGTGGAGTAGGATAGGAAAAAGAAGTGTGCAGATGCTCATCATGTAGATCGACAATTTTTCATGGGAGATAAGGTGTTTTTGAGAGGTTCACCCGCGAAAGAGTCCTATCCGTTATGGAAAAAGGCTCTAAGTTGGCACCTTGTTTTGTTGGACCATTTGAGGTTTTGAACATGATCACTCTTGTGGCTTATCACCTTGCCTTACAACCAAGTTTATCTCACATCCATGATGTGTTTCATGTTTCAATTTTGAGGCCATATTTTCTCGATGTGACCCATATCTTGAATTGGAATGCTTTGTAGGTAGAGGATGAGAAAATTTCTTTGGAGTCCATGCACATTCTGCAGCGTTGGGGGATAACTCTCAAGGGTCACAATATAGAGCCAGAAAGGGTCCAATGGGACCCGAAAGATGAGTTTTTGATGACATGGGAGGATGCAACGCAGATGAGAGAACTCTCTCCCTATTTGTTCTCAGGCTTCTAGGAGTAAGCCTAGGCCAAGGGAGGGAGGTTTTAGTGCCCTCCCATATCACACTCTTTTGTGATGCTCATGATTGAAACTTATGGCTTTATTTATATTTCAGATTTTTTATTTTGATGATAAACATTGCTTGTTGAAAGTTGATAGATTATGGTTTTATGTGGATGACGACAATTTCAAGACTATTATGAGATTGGACATATACTTGGATATTTATATGCACTTTTTATTTGCATGTTGAGGTTTATATTTTCTTATGATGATATGGTGCTATGTGCTAACCCCACTCCTTATTTGTACTGGATATGAAGATGATGTTGATTATGTTATGGTTTCCATGATTGTATTGTTGATGTGGTCATGGAAGAGATGATGTTATACCACCCGTTTACGAGTAGGGTGTGATGTTGTGTTTCTCTTTCACCTGTTTGATTATTTTATCTTATATCCAAATGTATATGTTGTTTTATAGACGTTGGTGTTGTGGAGGGTTCACGTACTAGACGTCAAATCCACCTAGTTCCATAGGTCTGAGCGTGTTTCTAATCCCAATGGAATGTTGATCAGAGGTGACATGAGGTCTTATCACACTCTAGGCTTAGTTGGTACCTTGTTAGTCCTAGTGTCTTGGCTAGAGTCGCCTTGCTAGGTGTTATATGATATTTTATTTAATCCTATGTTGGAGTTTTTTGTTGAGTTGTGGTTATTAGTTAATTAATTAATTAATTTCTATATATAGTTTATTGGAGTTAAATTAATTATATTGGTTGGTATTAATATAAATATAAATATATTTATGTATAATAGATTAATGCCTATTTTGTGGGATATATTTGGTTGGGCATTTATATTATTTTTATATTTGATTTAATTGGTTGGGCATTTATATTATTTTTATATTTGATTTAATTGGTTATTTATTATTTTGGCTTATTTTATTGTTTAACCTTTTTATCCATTTGTTTTATTGTTTATTTACCTACCCTTTCTTACTATTGCCTTTTGGGAGTTGTATTTATTATTTAATATTATTGTAACTCAATATTTGTGGAGAGTTAATACGCTTATTATTATTTTTTAATATTTTCGATTGCTGGTTATGATGAGTTATGATTTTGGGTAAATTTTAAATGGAGTTTTGAGATTGTCAAGAACCTCTTTTGGCTGGAGATATTTGGATTCATGGATTTTGGATTTTGGAATGGTTTTCCTATGTATGCGTTGAGGATTGGAATTGCTCAGTATTGCTTTTGGTTTAATTGCATTGAAAGGATTGGTTGGTTATGGATTATTTGGCTTAGTTGTACTTTCTCTTCTGCAAACTTACCTTGTCCACTTCTTCATTTACCAAGTTGGTGGATCTAAACTTTCTTACGCATTTTTCTTCAAGAAAAGATTGTTTGTAAAAGATTGCTTGTTGTGCGCTCGGGGAAGAATATTTTGTATTATGGAATTTTATGGTTCTTTGCTTCATACTTGTTGTTGATAGAAGGATTTGACAGTTATTCCTATGAGGGACTCTGCTTGAAGGTTTTGGCTCTGAGCCTACCTTTCTTTGTATTTGTTGTTTAGGTGGAGGAATTTTGTTGTTGGTGTTTTCTTGGGAAGCCTTATTGTATTATGTTATTATATTTTAATTTTCAACCTTGGATTTCTTGGAATGAAATACTGTATGATGTCAAGAGATATTTGTCTTCGATTTGGTCTATTTATCTTCCATCTTTTGTAATAATTTCTTATACTTGGTTGTAAATGTCCATGTTCACTTTTGTTTCAGGTCAGAATCTGTATTTGAGTTGTTCTTGGACTTAATCAATTATTTATCTCTGTGTTTGAGTCATGTATTTGACTCTCTATCATGTATGCACCATTCTAGTGAATGAATGTGCTACTTTATTTGTTGTATGCGTCATTATCTCACATGTAAACACTAGACAACTCTACATATGTGCTATTTTGATTAATAAATGCACCACATTATTCAATGTATGTGTTGTCCTGGGCGATGGATGCGCTAGTTATTTCTGTGTATCCGATATTTTGTGAATCATATGTGCTACTTTGTTTTGCCTAAGCGCCCGAGTATTTGACAAAGGTGCCAAAGTTTTGTGTAAATGCGCTGCTTAATTTTGTAAAGGCATTGTTTTGCTACTTGACTTTATTAGTTGGTTTTTTGTGTCGATTTCTATAGTTTGTTAGACCATAGGATTGTTTTTGGGTTTTTCTAGTTACTCCCTGTGAAGTTTTCTTCTAGTTTTGGTTTTATTTGGTTTGAGGATTTTTATCTTGTGATGCTTTATGGCTTTTGGTATTGGACATTCCATGTTATTGAATTGATGGAATATCTTTTTGGATATAACTTGACATTGAGATTATTGGTTCCAAGATTTGGATTAGTGTATAAGGCTTTAGAATATTGGCATATGGATTCAATTATGTTTATGAATCAGTTTTGGATATGGGAACTTTGTTGGATGTATTATGTGGTTCTTGAGATTCTTGCATTTATTGGTTACCCTTAGGTTTAGGAACATGATAGGGGGAGTGGCTTCTAAGTGAGTGCCAGGGTATGAGAGGGACTTCTAGGAGAACCTTTGTGGATGGGCATCGGGGTATAGAGACCACCAGGAAATCTCATTGGAAGTTTTTTTATAAGCAAGTGACAACATTAGTAAATTGAATGAGGGGTTTGGGTAGTTCTCACATTAAATAAGATAATGAAATTGGTGTGGAGCCCTCTCCTAGCCTAGAGTGTTAGTTTAGGCTCAGGATGAGTTGAGATGGTTTTTTGGCATGACTAAACTCCTTTGCCTTCATGAAAGGTTAAGTTGGTTCTGCATGGGTATCACTTGGGCTTCGAGGTCGAGAGAGAGACCGCAAAGAGATCTTCTATGATGGGTGTCAGGGTCTAGACTACTAGGATAACCCTTGTTGATGGCATGTGATGATTGTATTTCCCTATATATGTCCTACTACCTTGGCCTTTGTTTTGATGGTAACCTCTGGTAGTTTTATGATTTATGTTTGAGTTTTGTTGTGCATTATGCTTATGTCTTGTGGTTGATGTTGTTGAGAGTTAGTCTTTATGTTCCTTGGAGGTTAGGTGTCAGCCTAGGTTTAGAGTGTGTGTGGGACCTTATGCCATTCTCTGGAGCACGGGGGTGGACCTTTATGATTCCACATGGTCGAGTGGTTTGATGCCTTCTTCTACTGGGATCTTCTTTGTTGGATGCTCATGTGCATGATTGAGGATTCTTTATCTCTTCAACTTGTGCTTGGTTTCTTGGATCAATTAAGATCTATCTTCTATGATTGAGAGATATCATTGTAATATGTAATTTGGATAATTGTTCTTGTAGTTAGACTTTATGATTCCTTGTTGGAGCAAATAATGTATTCTTGTATTGATCGATTATGTATTAGATCTAATATGTGACATGTAAACATGCAATAATGATATATGTGGTTTCTTCTATTAAGAAATGGTATTTATTATATTATAGAGTGGTTATGAAATAACTAATGGTTAGGAAGTATGAGTAGTAACATTTGGAATTGGTGCATTAAAATGAACCTATGGTTTAGAATAATTAATGGGTTTCATTTCAAGTATGAGTAATTGATTAGTTATATGGTTACTTTCCTTTGCATTATTAGTTGAGATGTATAAAATATTATGTAATAGAAACCATGTATTAGTGTTATTATTTGATGTTGTTCATATCTTATGTTATATTAAGTAATGGCTTTAAGTTACCCTGGGGAATGCAAATTCATATGTTAGAAGTTAATTCCGCTTGGGTATTTATGTGTATTTATGTTTCATGTGATCATGTTAAATTAATGTATGTGTTTAAGTGAGATTAAATAATTCTTAAAAAAAAAAATCTCTATTTTCTAACTTGTTGGTTAGTTTCTCTAGGGTATTCTTGGCGGACGTTACAAAATATGTACTAAATACACACAATTTTTAAACACTTTTTTATAAATTCATGAAATATAAGAAAAATTCATAATCTATTATTCATTATATATGTAATAAAAAATATTAATTTAACTTTATGAAAAAAGAGTATGATGTACTTGATAGTCCTAAGTTGCATTGCAAAATTTATTAAAAATAAATATCTACTTATATTTTTGTTAAAAAAATATATAATGATCATATAATTCGAAAGATTCCAAAAATATTTCAGATCTCTCAACATATGATGCAAATTATGTTTATTTATCTATTTTTTTTTAAAAGCACCTCTTTAAAATTGAACTATTTGATATTAAATTTTTTTTTTTCTTTTCAGAAAAGTATATTAATTTAGAAACTACATTCTAAATGGTGATTTTTAAAAATTCTTTAAAGCACCTTTATATTTTTAGCCTAGGAATGATGAATTGTTCACCCTATTTTTCACAATTTCTATTAACTAGAAAAAGTGGTCACTAAAATCTAATAAAGATTATAAAGGAAGATAGAATACATAGTTTCTAGTGTTTAGGTTAATTATAAATTTTTAAGTTTGTCAATCTATCAAAGTTGTAAGTTTATAGTTTTTTTTTGTGTTTATTTTATGGGTAATCTTTTTGGTAATGTCTTAGAGAAAAATTGAATCCATTGATGGATGACATTTCTTTTCTGGACAAAAATATATTAAGTCTAAAATATATTATAAGAATATCAAAAAACATGCTATAGAAACATGACTCAGTCTTTGACTTCATAAGATTACAACTATACATATGATTGCTAGAACTCTTTTCAAATGGTGAGAACATAACCTCTAGAAGAAAAAAATCGAAAAGGAAAGAATAGGGCCACATGATACATTCAACAAACTTTAACTTTCATCAACTTCTGAACTATTGTTCAAATCAGAGACTTCACTAGCTTGAGGAACATGAGTGAGTAGAAATGCATCTTGAAACTATTCTTCAAGTTGGGGACCAAGCTCATGACGGTGGATCTAGGGACTATTTTTAATAGTAAATTCATATTGAAAATATAACCTATTCTTGATAGCGTTATAGGCAAATATTATAGCTAGTTTTTTCTTTTTCTTAAATTAATGGGGAAAGTTATTATGTATTTAAGGAAAAAGATACATTGCATCTAATATTGATAAATTATAATTTATCTTCATCTATAATATTTTTGTAAGAAGGATAGTGGTTCATCATAAAAAATCTCATACATTCATACACTCTTTTGCTTTAGTCTAAAATTTATGAATAATCAAAACTTTTGACATGACATATTTTTCTTGGAAACCTTTATTAGTGTTATAAAAAAGAATGATATGGTGCATATAACAACAATTACACTTTGCAAAAGCATACAAAAAGCTATTTGATTTTATGCACTTCAACAAGTAAATCCTTCTACTTAGTTGAAGGAAAACAAGTTCAAAACAATCAATTAAGCAACTACAGTTTAAATGTTCCATATTATTTATTTGATTATAATATAACGTGACTAATAAGACACAAATTATTGATAAATTATAGCTTTTCTATCTAAAAGTTTTTAAGAAACCTCCCATATTGCCACCTAAATGGGTTGTTAATCATTCATTTTATCTACTTCAAGTTTCTCTTACTCTTAATTCTCTTTTGTATCATTGATTTATTCTCCAAAATGATGGGATTAGACTTGGAAAATTTAAGAATTTACAACCTAATTCCTCTCCATATAATCTTTCATTTTATTTATAATTATATAATATGAAGCTTGCCATTTATGTAGTGGTTGTTTAGTACTTAACAAGATAATAATAATCACGAAAGTGGTATCCACTTTCATTTATGCATCATTTATTAGATAAATTTAAATATTTTCTTAAGATTAACCTTAAAAATAGGTATCATCAAATCTAAATCCAATCAAATGATATGGAAGATATATTTAAATGCCAAGATGACTATTTTTTAATAGTGACTGATGCCTTTTGGCATTGCCAGTGCCCCTACAACTTTTATTACTCATGAATGAATTATTCAAATATTATCTTGATTATTTTATAATAATCTCTTTAGATGAAATTTTTGTACATTATAATATATGAATGTACATCTCTAGCACCTTGATCTTGTTAGATGTACATATTTCAAAAATAACAATTGATAGTTTTGATACTTAATGTAAGTACAGATCCAATAGCCAACAAGATGAAAGGGGGGGTGAATCATACAAACTTAATCTTCCATAAAAACATCAGATTCAACCTCGGTAACATATACTTCAGTAATATAACCAAAACTGCTAAACATGCAAACTCAAAAGCATATAAACATCATAAACCTCATAACACCAGATTTAACGTGGAAACCAAATAGGGAAAACCCACTGTGGGATTTCGGACCCACTAAGAAATATACTCTTCTAGAGTATGCTCGGTTAAAAGCAAATCCTATTAAAGATTACAAACACATTGCTAGATGTGACCTGGTTAAGGGATTTCCATCAGATCTGTTAGGATCTTCACCTTGTTAGAAGTGACTTTGTTAAAGGATTTCAAACACTCAATCAGAATGTCACCTTGCTAGAGGGTTTTACAAATAAGACTGTTAAGTCCACTCGGTTAAGAGATTTTCTGTCACTTTCACAAAATAACAGTAATAAAAATCTATCTGCAACTTCATATCTAAAATGCTAAAGTAGATTCTTATTTGCTCAATACAATCTAGACATAGAACTAATCTTGTCCATCTGTTGGGCTTCTATACTCTGTTATTCAAACAGGTCTTCAAGCTTCTGTGCTTGATAATCACTATTTAGCATCCCTGTGCATACACTTGCCCGCATACATTGTTTATCAATAGTTCCCTATTTATAAACAATTAACTAACTGCTTAATCTCCTTGATCACATTTCCCATGATCAATCATAGCCATCAGATCTTCAAACTTTGACCAGGTTCAATGTATCCTTCAATTTGAAAATGTTTTACCTTGCCTTGGAACTTGCATACATTTCTTGGAACTTGTGCTAGGGTATTGCGGTTCAATTTGAGCTGTAGATCTTCATGCCAATTTTCCTTTGCCATAGATTCATTAACAAACTTCATGCACGACATACCAATCATTTAATCAGTTCCAGCTCATCAGCTTCCTTCATTAAATAATGCATGTAACCATTTAATGTATTTTGTTATAGCTCGGTGACAACTCAGTAACAACTCGGTAAATACTAAACTTTACTTAGTAGACATTCTGCCTTCATTAATCGATAGCGATAACCTTAGGGTTTACCGACTAGGTTCTTTGCTCGGTAACATAGTATAGTATTAACCTTACAATTTACAACATATGTATGATGTTAAAACAATCTAAACATCATGATCTCATCATTGTCTGACTCGGTAATAGCTGCCCATTGAATACCTTATTCATCATATTCTTTCTGTGTCTTTTACCGACATCTTTATATTCTTCAAATCATACTTCTCAAGATATGGCAACATCATACTGAATTAGAAAATCGATTTCTTGACATCAATGTCAAAATAATAATATCAAGACAGTAAACATCCTTAATCAGTTATTTCCATAATCGTCAATAACCTTCTTAATATCCTTATTGAAATGCCAACAATCTCCCATTGTCTGTTATAATGCCAAATGCCAACAACAATTATATGTGAACCCATCCAAATTCTTATTTTGGTCAACAATCTATCTCTTATCCATGTATTTTAAACAACAATAAAGCTATTCAAATATATTTTATGAAAGTTAAATTTTCTTTCAATCTTCAAATTCTACAATCACACTATGGAGAAGTTTTCTTCGTCTTGCGAACTTCCATTGTAGTCTCATTCATGTGTTCCTAATAGTATTTCATCTTTGCATCGATTAAAAAATTCTAATGCAAATTTTTAGAGAAAATATAACGTGTGCTTTATATTTTTCTCCATAATAAATAATAAAAATCATGTTTCATACTTATTTTGGCATTGCTATATAATATATTTCTCATAGCCTTTTGAATTTAATATACATGCTTCTTATGTTTCTCTTGGTGTAGTTTTGAAGCATATTGGCATATCATTTTGATAAATTTTATACAATAAAAAACAAGAACCTAACCATGATAATAATCATATGCATTGGTACAATCCATCAAATATTATACTTACAATTGATTTACTTCTTCAATTAATTGAGTATCAAAATATTTGATTAAATAAAAAGACATATGACATGAACATCATATCAAAATAGTTTCATTCGTGATTAATTTCAAAAACATAACTACCAACACTATTGTTTATTGTTTGAGTCACCCCTATAGCTCGCAGATTAATTTTTTCACCAAGTTTTGAATCTATTTTTTAGACATGGACTTCAGAATATGAAAATGATCCAAATTTTAGACAAATCTATAGTATTCTTTAACACCCAAATTCTTCAAACTTACATTTTTTTTAATATTTTAATTTTGCAAAAGGATTTTTGTATACATTTAAAAAGTTGTGTGTTCCATGTGATCATCACACTACTATTCTCAAATAATATCACTTGATCATTTTTGTCAAGAAAAAGACTCTTCATATGATCTAAAAATTATTCTATTAGATTCACATGATACATGATATTATTTCCTTTTTGAGGCTTTTTTCATGATACATGATAGGAAATTGAGATTGAGTTTTCTTTTATTCTTTTTCATTCTTGGAAAATAATTTCTATGGATCTAGTTAATAGTTTTCTTGTGATATTATGATAACATGGTTCTTTGTTTGGTTTTCAATCAATTTAATAAGATGATTAGGTTCATTCTATAATACAAAATTAATTTTATTCACAAAAATCTAATTATTCTTTGACTTTGTATGGTATTATTTTGATCTTCCTATTAGCATTAATCTTTTTTATCATATAAGTCGTGTTTCATGTGTTATTTTTAACATTATTTACATAATATATTGGGAATCTATCTCAACAAATATATTATCTTTCATTAGTAGTCAAATGGATAGATCCAAGTAATCAATCATAAATTTGTGTAAAGATTTCAAATTTTCACTTGGAATCTCTAGAAAAGTGGGATTTTAACTTCACTTACCTTGACTATCTATTTAATCAAGCAGTCAAGTCTTTAGTGTAAGTCATTTTTCTTTGCTGCCCTGATTTTTAGCTTTAAATCTATATTGACTACCTTTATCCTTGCATCTTTTATCGAAAATTCATCTCCAAAAAGAGTTAAATCAAGATCTCCTATATTCAATAATATTGTCCAAATTCATTCAATTTATTTATAAGTCTCAAAAAAATATGACTGAGTTATGGATTATCATCATATGCATATGATTATCAATTTGGTTTAAGTATACTTTAAAGACAAATATATATTTCCACTTATTACTTTAATAGAAATCATCATTAAAATAAAAGGTTTATTTTTTATATTAGGTTAATAGACCCTCAAATTATTCATTAATTATGATCTTGATGTTAGACATGTTTGTTTTTGTTGGTAAACATATTTGTTGCTTTAAGTAATCTTCTTTGAAAAACCCTGTTTTGCCCTATGATCAACAACAAAATGTTCACAACAGTTGAAGAATTGCAAAACAATAGCAATTCCTCTCTATGTTTGAGAGGGGCAGCTCCCTCGTATGATGGGGGTATATGGATTTTCTAAGATTTAAAGAACAACATGTATAATCAAAACTGATTAAGAAATAAGATATAAACTTATCAATTTTTAAATTCCACACATCCAAGCTAAGATATCAAAACTTGAAATGATAATCTTCTTCACATGCAATGTTAAAGGAAAGCAAATGGTTATCATTGATAGGACATAAGAATATTAACAATAACACTTGAGATGAATTGAACACACATCCAAAACATTTCTCTATTGCTTTCTTGCTTGAATAGTACTATTCGAGTCCTTCATACAATGCTTTGTGAAAAAGTGAAACCCTTTGATTGAATTACAATGAGGTATATATAGGTGAGATTAATAACCACCTAAGGTAACTACTTTAATCGCCTTTATAACTACCTCGAATAACTAACTCACTTTAACTGTAACAACTTGAAATAACTAACTCATTCTGAAATAATAGTTACTTAAAGTAACTACCTGATTTGAGCACTTAAAATAACTACCTAACTTAATCACCTGGGATAACTACTTTTTTGAAGATAAGTTAGGATTTACCTAACTTTTACAAAGCTAAATTCAAAAGGCTCTTTAATTATAATAAAGTGACATATATTTTAAACCTATTACTTTGAAGAAAGAACTCGATGTCAATTTCATTGAGATGTCCTCCATATCTTCATCTGCATCTTTCGTCTTTATAACCATTTCAGTATCAACTCTCTTCTTATACTGCGAAGTGTAGCTATATACTGAAACATCTACACCTTTGGGGCCGATTCCTTAATGAGATTTAGTCATCTTTTCTTATCATTAAAGTTATGGATCTGATCATGCTTCAAATTGAGCTCACCAACACAACCTTTTGAATACTCTTAGATGTCACAACTTCCACTTAGATTGTAGTTTCTACAAACTTTGAGCTTGATCTTGTAATCATGTCGCTCCATTCCTTGTGATGATATCTCTTTGAGCCAGTATGTCAAACAACTTGGTGTGTTGCTATGACTCTAAATTTTCAATGTATCTTGCCTCAATCGGGTAATGTGCTGCTATACAATCAAGATGCCATGATGTTGACATGAAAGGAATTTGTATGGGTCGTGGAGCTTGGCTTCATGCCTACCAATTGTATTTGCTTGAAAGTTTCTCGGTTACGTTAATGGACATCCATATTCAAATCTTCTGTGTTGCTGCAAACATAAATGATGATGGTCATGTAGCTCGGGTTATAAAAGCCCACTGCATGTGCTTGAGAGCATTTTGAAGCCCTTTTCAATAAAGCTATTTTGTGTATACCTTACCATTCGTTGCATGCCAAAAACCACTTTTGTGTTAACTACTTTTGTCAAATCTCTAAGTGGACGTCCATATGTTATCTCAAATCTCTTGTTTCTACTACAATCATTATGTTTCATTCTTTGATGAACATGATCTCTTTGAGGCACTCTGTCAAATAGTTCACATGACGCTTTGATGGGCATCTATTCGAGGCTCCAAAAATCACATTTTAGCATGGGCAAGAATTATGTTAGCAAAGGTTGTGGAATTTGGTTATACGACTGCAAACTGTATTTATTTCAAAGTTTCGAAAGCTTTTTCAACATCTCCATTTTGCGCAGTCTGCAACTATTTCATCTCATGGGACAATATGTCAGGTATTTGATTTGAGTGAATCACACACCATTATGCTTTGTGCATATTTATGTTCGTGTTCGACATCTTGCATCTCAAGCCTATGAACCTTAATTGAATGTTGATCTTCTATCCTGGAACTCCAGTTCTTGCTAAAGAATGATTCCTAGCGTTATCTTCAAGTTAGTTATAACTCTTCTTTCACACTTTTCTTTCAGAGTACAAACTTACAAATATGTTTTTCATCGATGAGACAAATATATGGATCGGTATTTTAGTTATGTGAGACAACTCAAATCAAATCATTATGAGGGTTTGAGGTTGCGTATTGCTTTTTTCAGATTGCATTTAATGCAGGAATTTTGCATTTATTATGGCTTCGACCAACTTTAGCCCAGCAGTTGATGTTGGTGCTGGAGTTGATGTGATAGACCCTCATGACGCCTTAGAACAAGTGCCCTCGCAATTTTTTTCTAAAAGTGTTTCACGAGGTATGTCCTTGCCTAATGTTGTGCTTCCTATTCAAGATTTTGATAATGCTTGTGAGTAGCTTGGAAAATACACTTTGATAGGTTATTTTGTGGGTAGGATCCCTCCTAAAAGCATGCTTCGTGACTAGGTCGCCAAAGCCTGGTCTCCTCATGGAGTCCAACTTGATGGCGTCCAAAGCCTTACCAAGGGCTTCTTTTTGTTTCGCTTTTCAAACCCTTCCCATGTTGAGGCTATCCTCTCTCATGTGCCATGGACCACTCGGTCTTCCCTTCTAGTTTTCTAGTGCTGGTCTCAAGACTTTTCTATCTCAAATGACAAAAAGTTGCGAGTCTCGGTCTGGGTTGAGTTCTCTGGTCTTCCTTTGCCTTGTTGGTCTTTCGTGCAAACTATTTCTCATTCTGTTGGCAAAGTTATTTGCCTTGAACTAGACCATTTTTTAATGCTCGCCCTCAAAAGAGGGTTTGCGTTGAGGTTGACCTTTCATGCGACCTGAAAGAAACTATTTATATTCAAGTGGGAGGCAATACCTTCACCTAGAAGGTGCTTTATTTGAACCTTCCCAGCACTTGTTATCGGTGCTAGTCGACAGAACACAAAATCAGGGATTGTCCCTTGGCTATTCCAAAAATAAAACCCCCTATTAAGGAGACCGACTCTCGACTTGTGGAGGGAGATAAGAAGGATGAATGGAACACAATAGCTCACAAAGGCAAAAACTCTGTGGCTTCAGCCCAAAATTCACCTATTGGTTCAAGTTCCCAACCAACGTTGGAGCCTCCTATGCAGACACCATCTACTTAGGCGGTCTCTATGTCGTCTACTTCAGTTTCAAACCCTGGATAGCAGGGGAAGGATTCTTTTGAGGGTGCCACTCGACTCCCTTGGTTTTGCACTCCTCAGGTTGCGTCTGCGATTTCTGCTCCACACTCTTTGTGCCATTCTCGCAGCCCTTCTGGGCATGTTGAGATTGCAGATGGTGGTTCAGAAAAAATGACGAGTTATTTCCGGTGGGGACTCTCTTCCCAGTCTTAGTTCAGATTTTTTGCACAATAGATTCTCCTCTCTTGGGGACGAGGATTATATTCAATATTTTCATGAATTACATCTCATGGAATGTTCGAGGTCTCACAGATCTCACCAAAAAGTATTTTGTTTGAGATGTTTGTCAACGTGTTGTAGGCCTGGATATTCTCTGCCTCTAGGAAGTTAAAATTGCTGGTTTCATGCTCACTGCCCCATGTCATGTTATTTGACCAGATAGCCTTGTTTTTTCTTCCTAGCATGAAGCTGGTCGAGGTGGAGTTGCTACTCTCATTTCACATCATTGGCTCTCTGTAGTTATTTCTCATGGTTTTGATCCCATGAACACATTGTATCAATTTTGTTGTCAATTGATAATCATTCCGTTGGGATTGTTAATGTTTATGCTCCCAATGATGCGGTTGATAGATCACACCTATGGCACTAGAGTACTGATAATCTGCCACCTGCAACTTGGGTCATGTGTGGGGACTTTAATATGGCTGAGGTGGTGACCGATAAGGATGGAATTTTGCCTTTTCGATGGACAACTAGCGAGAGGGAAGCCTAGTACTATATGCATAATAAGCTGGGTCTTTTCAACCCCAACATAAACTGCCACTGCCTCTTGGTGGGGTCTGACACACTTGGTCTAATTTCAGAGCTGGCTCAGACAAAATATTTAAAAGGCTTGATCGTGCTATGATAACTGTGCAATCTTTTTTTTCCTTTTCTAAAGATCAAGATCTGCCCGTCACTCCTCTCGTTGATTTGACATTGTATGATCACTTCACCATAAAGTTTAGTATTGAATGGCAGTGAGCTAGGCAACATCCTTCCAAGATGTAGTTTTACCTCAACACGTCTCTCCTGCATCATCAAGCCACGATGACCCACATTTAAAGGGTTTGGAATTTGGAACCAAGGCCTCATCATCACATTGGTTGGATTGCATGGCAGAATGATGCCATTATCCGCTCTGCAAATTTTTTGCACATTTTTGGTAGACAACTTGCCATATACGACAAGCGGTCATATGATGCGACCACCAAAGATCTTTGTGTTTCCACAAAAGCTCTGGCCTTGAATCCTTTTGATTCTAACCCGCAACTTCGATTAGCCCAGCTCCATCATGAGAAACAAGTTGCAGATAGTTATTCTACCAGAAGAGCTCAAATCAAAGCTAGGTTACATTGGCTCAAGGTGGGTGATAGGGCCTCCAAAAAATGTTTCTTGGCTTTGTGCGCCTATCATACCTCTATAGGGATTAAGAAAATCAAAGAAGGGAATGTTGTTCTCACCGAGCTGCCTGACATTCAACAAGCTTTTGTCTGTCATTATGAGAAGGTGTTCACAGTGCAAGGAGACTCTTCGGCCAGAGCCCAAGCTTTGCAAGATTTCTTAGCTATTGTTCCCAAATGAATTTCCGAGTCTTAATAGACCATTTGTGATCTCTTACTGACCATTGATGATATCAAGGAAGCTATATTTTCTATGGCAGATTATAAAGCCCCTGGGTGTGATGGTTTCCCCTACGAGTTCTACAAAGCCCTTTAGCCTTGTGTTGGTCCTGACCTTCATATGGTCTACCTTGAAGATTTTCACTCCTAGTCCCTAGGAGCGATGCTTACCGGGGTAACATCAAATTTATCCCTAAGGCTGGGGACCTGGAGGACATTTGCAATTGGAGGCCTATTACCTTGCTTAATGTCTTGTATAAGATCATTACCAAAGCCTTGGCTGTCAAGATTCATCATCTCCTGCCTTTGATTGTTTGTCCAGAGCATACTAGATTTATCAAGTCTAGGTTTATTCTGGATAATATTATTGCTGTTTGGGAAGGGATGGACTAGGCCAAATGCTCCAAGGAGTGGGAAATCTTCCTTAAGATTGACTTTGCTGAAGCATATGATCACATTGAGTGGCCATTTCTTTTGGCTATACTCAAAGCTCTTGGCTTCGACCCCAGATTCATTCAGTCTGTCCAGATGTTATTCGGGGATGCCTCAGCATGTATCACCATTAATGGTCATCACTCTGAGGATTTTGGCCTTTTAATATCCATTCACCAAGGATGTCCTTTGGCTCCTGCTTTATATGTTCTTGCGGCAGAGGGTTTTGGATACTTACTTGCTAATGCTATCTTTGTTGGGCGTGTTCGTGGTATCTCCCTGCCCGAGTCAACTCCTCAACTTGTCAATGGCCACATTGTGGATGACTCCTTCCTCACTCTCATTGAGGAAGAAGATAATATGTAGGCTGCTCTTCAATGTTTGGGCACCTTTTTCTTGGCTTTTGGCTCAGCCATTCAATGACACAAGACACAATGTTATAGGCAGTATTGTCTTCCCGCCCCGCCTTGGATTCTTCAATATGACTGGAAATGGCTTCATGATGGAAATGTTTTTTGCTTTTTGGGCATTCCTTTTGCCTTTCAAGCTTCGCCTGTGGATATTTGGAATGTTGTTTTAGCCAGGATTGAGAAAAAGTTGGTCTATTGGATTACCAAGCTTCTCTCTTTGGCTGGTCAATTTCAAATTTGTTCAAAGGTTTTGGTTGCCACCCATGTCTATTACTCTTCATGTTGGGCTCCTTCTAAGTCCTCTTACATGAAGTTGGAAAGACTTCTGTGGGCTTTTCTTTGGGTGTCTGGGTCTGACCATCAAGGTTTTCACAGAGTCGCTTGGGAGTATTGTTGTCTTCCCAAGGAGTCCGGAGGGCTCAAACTTATTTCTACTCAGAAACAAGGGCATGCCTTATGTGCTAAATGGATAAGTAGAGCCTTATTTGGTGATGAGGCTTGGAAAATCCCTCTTCAACATTGCATTTCTTAAGGACTTTCTACCAATAGGCCGGCTTGGAAGGGGATTGGTTTTCAAACCTTGCTCATTGTGAAAGACCCTATTCAGATCCAGGGTACTTTTGTTGTTAAAAGCATCTGGCATGCTTGGGATGCTATTAGTCCTTGGCTTCAATGGTTGGGTGATGGTTTTCATGATGGGATCTCCATGAATCAACACAATCTCTGGTGGTCACCTCTTTTTCAGGTGCAAGGGTTACTGTTGGCCAAAATCTAGGGTGTTAGTGCTCTGTGTTTGCACAAACATGACATTCGAACACCTAAGGATCTTTTTTCTAGAGCTTCTATGAGTCTCTGATCGTGGGATGACCTCCAGGTTCAATTTCGTCTATCTCGACCAGATCGACAGACTTATGACCTTCTGGTTTCGGCCTTACCCTCATATTTGTTACATAAAATTTAGTCTGTCAGACCTTGGTGGAAATATTGGAAGTGGTATCCTTGGACTCCTTTCACCAACTACAAAACTAAAATGGGTTATGTCTGGTTGGTTCCCCATTTGCCCATGGTCCATATTCTCAACCAATGGTGGCACTTGGTGATGGTTTTCATGATGGGGTCTCCATGAATCAACACAACCTCTGGTGGTCACCTCTTTTTTCAGGTGCAAGGGTTACTACTGGCCAAAATATAGGGTGTTAGTGCTCTGTGTTTGCACAAACACGAAATTCAAACACCTAAGGATCTTTTTTCTAGAGCTTCTATAAGTCTCCGATCATGGGATGACCTCCAGGTCCAGTTTCACCTGTCTCGACCAGATCGACAGACTTATGACCTTCTGGTTTCGGCCTTACCCTCACATTTGTTACATAAAATTCAGTCTGTCAGACCTTGGTGGAAATATTGGAAGTGGTATCCTTGGACTCCTTTCACCAGCTACAAACCTAAAATGGGTTAGGTCTGGTTGGTTCCCCATTTTCCCATGGTCCATATTCTCAACCAATGGTGGCACTTGCAGTCTTCTTAGAAGACCTAGAGACTTAGGTTTTTTGCTATTTGGTCCACCACCACTAAACCCAAGATTGCACACTTTGCTTGGTGTGTACTTTTTCAAGGGCTACCTTTGGGTTCTAGACTTAAGAATTTGGGGGTAAAAATGTTGGAGCTGGATCCATGATTTCTTTTGGTCTTTTCGGCCTGAGCCCTTTTCTTGGCATATGGCTCTTCTGGGTGATTCGCTTAGAATCCCTTTCAAGTTTTCCCAGATATTAGAATGGAGATCCTATTTACTCTTTGGAAAGATAGAAATGGAGTTCTTTTTACTCACAACTCTTTAGATATTAATGTCTCGCTTTAGGCTAAAGCTTGCATTTATAATAATGTATTAATGCAGATTCAGGTAGAAGATGACAAAGTGGCTCTTGAGTTGGGCCACTTACAAGAGCTCCTTCAACACTGGGGCAATGCCCCTTGTGCGGTTGCTAGAGTGCCGCCAAACTCTATCTCTGTCGACCGTACTCCACCCCATGGCCGTCACCATGGCTGCAGTTCCTCCACCCGATGCTCTCAGACCCCATGGTCCCAGGCTCATTGTCGCTCCTCTGGTGGGAGAGATGATGTGTCGAGGCACCGCTCGGATAATCCTCCCCATCGTGGCTCTGCCTTGGGGTTGCCTTTTGCTTCTCTGTGACTTTGGCTCCTGCTGCTGGTGATGGCTCTGGGTGGCCTACTGCCACCACCTCCAAGTTTCCTTGCCTAGCTCTGGCAATTTTGCCTCCTAGGCGGGAGGAAGGAGAAGAAGACAAAGACCTTGAATATGGGTGGTCTGTGATGGACCCAACTCCTAACCCCGCTGATGTATGGGGCAAGAAAGATAATCCAAATCCTCCTCCCTTGGCTGCCTTTGCTTTGGTTGCCTGAGGAATTTTTTTGATGAATAAATTTGTTTTTTGACTCTGGCTTCTTGCCATGTGACTCTCACAGGGTGATCTTGTATCCCTCGACCTTTTTTTGTTAATATGCACTTTAATATTTATACTTAATAGAGAATGCCTATTCATAAAAAAATCAAATCATTATGATGAGGGCATCACTTTTGGTGATTTACAAAAATGTCGTAAGTTTCTGATAGAGTTGATAATTTGTGAATGATGGCAGCTACTTTATGTCATCAGAATCTTTGAAAACTACAACATCCTATCGATGATGTTAATGAATTGAGCTTT
Organism: Cryptomeria japonica; assembly: GCF_030272615.1. Taxonomy (NCBI): domain Eukaryota; kingdom Viridiplantae; phylum Streptophyta; class Pinopsida; order Cupressales; family Cupressaceae; genus Cryptomeria; species Cryptomeria japonica. Next base: position 274,626,505 of record NC_081411.1, on the reverse strand, counting down.
TGGCAACTTAAGAAACTTGAAAAAGTCCCCGACAGATGAGTGAGTTATAATAACCAACTTTTCATACTTGTAATGCATCGACATCTTTCGAAACTTGAACAACTCACCAACTAGTGAAGAACTAAGTAGACTGAATCGGTCTCTGTCAAATCTTTGTAAACTGGCCCATAAATATCATTTTGATATGCAATTTGATGAAAAGCTCTATCTTCAATAGTTTAACTTCTTTATTTCATTGGAAACTTGGACGACCTGGGTAATTATGCGTAGTGACAAATCAAGTTTTAATAACTGCTTCATTAGTACTTGTTGTTATATGTTTGAGAGCCTCCTTAAAAATGCCTATGCATGACATATTGATGAGAATATCTAACAATAATATCAATTAAATGATATGTTTATGAACACGTTTGTCATTTTTGAGAGCTTTACCATTATTGTATATCATGCAATCATGACATTCCTTGAGAAATACTTCTTATACTACTCACATGCCTAGTTCGTGCCTTTGCATTTCACAGCTAAAACCCCAAGAGCTTGTAGATGATGAAAGATAATTTTAGTGAGGATCTTATCAATATGAGGAGTTTGACATGAACGTTTAAAATTTTGCAAGTTAAAAATAGGGCTAACAATTTTAAAATATGGATTTCTAGTTGAAAAATCAACTTTTAGAGTACCCCTACTTCTACACCCTAGTGTTAGGTAATTTAATTTACTAAACACCTATTTTTCCAATCCTTTTTTTCAACTAAATCTAGATTTTCATTGTGTTTTTTCTTTTCTTTTGTATCTACTAGTTCACTCAAATTTTCTTTCTCTTTTTATGTGGATAATTAATTGCTCATATGTTTTATTTTTATTGGTTGTAGACCAACGTTTTATTCTTTTGTAGGTATAATCAATCATATGTGTTAGTATCCCTCTTTATGCATTCTATAGAATATTCTCCAACCTCCTCCATCCTTTTGCAATTTATTTTTTTATATTTCCTAGATTTATTTTAAACTTCTTTCTTCTTCCATGTGCATTTTACAAGCCATCTTCATTTCTTTAAAAAACTCCTCAACCTTTTGTTGTCTACCTTTATATAGGTTGTTTTTAATTTAGGACTTCATTAATCAATTTATTCTATCCTTAATGACTTAATCTAACTAATTCTTAGTGGTCACATAGCTTAGAGATCATTTTTAGGACTCCCCATTCCATTTATCACTTGCTAGGTGCCTAACCCTCTAATTGGATAGGATCTAGAATGTGTTATGGCATATTTTATTTATTGAAATAACTATTATTAAAACCCCTTTCCTTTACCACTAAAAAAATTCCTTATTTTATATTTCCTTCCTACAAACCACAAATAGGGGTCTTTATAAAAAAAACAACATTGATAGTAAAATGTAGACTAGAGGTTTGGATTGATTATATCAAAGAATCAGTTTATTGTAGTGCAATAGAAAGGGAATACTAGTAATAGTGTGGTAGATATCTTAAACATGAAGTAAGACTTCAACCAATTTTATACATGTATTAACAACATAAAATAGATCTACACATATATTTGTATCATATATTATTGTACATTATAGTCTTTACCATAAGCATAGATATACACGTCACATGTATATTTTTGGATAGATTCTCCCATAACTAAATAATTTTATCATATACATACGTACATACATACACACATACATACACAGGAGAGAGAGAGAGAGAGAGAGAGAGAGAGAGAGAGAGAGAGAGAGAGAGGAGAGAGAGAGAGAGAGAGAGAGAGAGAGAGAGAGAGAGAGAGAGAGAGAGAGAGAGAGAGAGAGAGAGAGAGAGAGAGAGAGAGAGAGAGAGAGAGAGAGAGAGAGAGAGAGAGAGAGAGAGAGAGAGAAGAGAGAGAGAGGTGTCCCTTCCCTTGATATACCTTTTTTACATGTACATGTTGTAAGGTGATTCAAGGTACTACATTTGCCTTTTCAAAATTTTATATCTTTATATCTTGTATAGGTTTAGCTACTAATAAACTTTGGTGCCTTTGTTGGTTTTTCACCATTAGCGTCTACTAGGATTTACCCTTCTAGGTTTTCAATCTAATGGGTATGTGTGTTGTTACACTTCTCGACATGCCTCTCTACCTTGGTATGCCTCTTTGGTCTTACCATAAGTTGGTTGTATATGTCACACTTGTCTTGTAGTGGATTTATCCTCTTCAAACCTACTTGGGTTATGTTCCTTTGTGTTATCATCCTTTGGTGCCCTTGTATATTTTCACTATTGGACTTTATTAGGATTTTTATTCTATTTTTTAATCTAACAAAAGTGGTATGGGTATATCTTATGAATATCAATAAACTTAAGTATATTATAATGGTTTAAAAAATGAGGTTACTTCATACTATAATCATTGACAAAAAAGTAACTTCTAACCTTACCCATATTTGTAAATGGAACAAGCAATCTACTTAAATAGTCATTGTGGTATTTATGGCTATTTCACCAAGACAAACAACTTTTTTGTATATTTTCACCACTTTTGGCTTGTGGGAACTCTTTCTTCTAAGCATGTGAATAGGCTTGTCTACACATGGTACTCTACATTAGATTATATTTTCTATTTGTTTTTGTGACACTGTTTACTTCTGTGGATGATTTGTTCTTTCCTAGATAAGGAATCTTCCTTGGTGCAAGTTATTTGTCCATGGAGGTGAAGACATGGTGAAAGATATAAAACATAAGATAAAGAAATTAAGTCTATTACTTTGAGTCTTTTACCTTCTCATTTCTCAGGCTAAGCTTGAATTTGGGGTACCCTTCTCCACTTCATGTGCTCTTAAAAATATTTTATTTGGTACAAGTTGATGGTAATATGGATTGCTATAAAATACACAAGAAAAATCTTTGGGAATTAGATTGATTTTGGAGGTAATTGGAAAACACAAATTTAGCACAAGTTGTTGTATCAATAATGAAGGACAAGCTCCAATTTATAGAAAAATAGAGAATTAAGATGTAAATTATAAGATGGAGGGATATGATTGTATGAGGAGATGTGGTCATAGGATTGTTACATGTATCATAAGGTGGAGTCTTTAAATGGTCACATGTAGCATACGAAAGAGGGATAGGTGTGATTACAAGTGTGAACACACTAGTAAGAACATGAGATTGACAAGTGAAAAAGAAGTGGCAAGTATAAGATGGGATAAATCAATGACGATGATATGTGGATTAAAAAATAGTGTAGCCTGACTTGGAAGATGTCACAGATGTGTGGGAAACCAATAGAAAACTTGATCATAGATGAGGTGGATGGTGATGAAAACTTGTGCATGGTCACACATGTGAGTATTGAAGAGGGCTAGGGCCACTTGTCACATGGTAGAAATTTTAGGGATTCGGAAGAGTTTTTAATTGATGAAATTATGACTGATGATTAATTAATTAATCAATCTGTAATAGATGAAAATTAGGGTTTCACAAGTTTAACTACGTAGACTAGGAAACTCACCTATTTCTAACACATTACATTAAAAGGAAAGTTAATTCAATAGATTCAACCTCAATTATACTAGAAAGAGGGTTGAATACTAATTGAATTCAATTCCCTTTTGTTTGAGTTGAAATTAGGTTTGAATTGCAATGCTAGATCTGGAACAAACAATGAGAAACTAAATCAAAACAACAATAACAAAATATTTTGAATTTCATGCAGAGCTTTAAATTGAGATCTAGAAAGTAGAAGAGGATAAGAATATGCACTTGAAAATTTGGGCTTGAAAATGGTTGAGAACAGGATGGTTGGGTGCCTTGGTCCTATAACTACAAACATAGGCAAGTTGGATCTTTCTGAGAATGACAAGACACACTAGATCCGTTGGTGAAATATTCAAAAAAATTCTTGGCCTCCATGAGCACCCTGGTCCCTTGACAGTGCCCTGGCCTTGAGAGGTCTCCAAAAGTTCTACAAAAGCTAGTTTAATTTATCTTTGTCTCCTCTACCTATTTTATCTTTTGTATCTCCTAAATTTGTCACCTACACACCAAAAGAATGGAAATTGTGTTGTGGATGGGGGATTGCATTAGGTCAAACCCTAGGTTTAGATCTAACCCTGATTGAAATATAAATTGAACTTAAATTGAATTGGAAAGATTGCCTTCTAAGGGAAAGGCTAAATCTAGAATTGAAATGCTTGAATGTGGATGATTATACCTTCGATAGGTGATACAATTCTCTTAGGATAAGTCATCCTCTTGTTGATGTAATAAGATGATAAATCGCATAAAACTCATCATGAAATCATAGATGAACCATAAATGGAAGATGGATTGATGTAGTTTGCTGCTCCTTGAATCATCTTTTCTCTCGAGGAAGAAGAATTGCTCTTGAATTAGATGATAATTTTAGCATAAGATAAGATGATGAAAATTAATTGAGATGAATGCACTATATAGGGATTTCATAATTGAAATCACCTTTAGGCCAACTTAGATTTGATATATTTTTGCACAAAGCTAGATTTGGATAGGGTAGGACCAACTTTATTATCCTCCCAAGATTCGAGGAAAAAAGTACGGGACTAGGATGGTGGGGTGCCCTAGTCCCAACAAATTTTTCTTGACTTTTGAGTGTTGAGACACATACCAGCTAGGACTCGAACCTAGGACCTTCCATATGCTATTGGAGTGCTCTACCACTGAGCTACTGGGCCCTCTTGGACCAGTCCATTGTCGGTCAGGGTGTGGCTTATTTCCAACACCAACACCCCCCCTTAAGCGACACCTCTCATGTGCTTGGGGCTCCTAGCATGGACCTAGCTCTAATACCATGTTGAGACATGGACCAACTAGGACTCGAACCTAGGACCTTCCATATGCCACTGGAGTGCTCTACCACTAAGCTACTGGCCCCACTTGGACCAGTCCATCATCGGTCTGGGTGTGGCTTATTTCCAACACCAACATCGAGGAATGTGAGATAATGAGGTTCTAATGCTAATTTCAGCTTGGTGGCTCAAACCATAATGTATAGATATGTGGGATGTGTCTTGGAAGTTGAAATTGGGGTAGGATAAAGGATAAATTAGGATATTGAAGAGATAAAGGGCAGACCTAGAGTCAATGGACCAAATAATAACTGTGTAATAAAGTGGAATAAGACCCATAATATTGAATTAAATATTAATTAATTACACTAAAGGTCTTATAATGCATAGAGGAAAGGGGAATACTAAAATAGGTGTTAGGAGAGTATGAAATTGGATACACTAATAAAGGTGTACAATTTACAACACTACACAATCAGTCATGAATTAATTAATAATCACTCAATTTAGAAGAATTAGTGAGTGGGTTCTAAGGTTGAGTTAATTGAATTAATTAACTTTTAGAAGAATAAAGAAACACAATAAATTAAATAAAAGTTAATTAATATAAGAATAATGACAATTAATTAAATAATAAATTATTTAATTAATTATTAAAAATAAAAGATGGTGAATTCTATGAATAATTAATTAAATATTAATTAATTAATCACATGGTAATTGATCAAATTTGGGGTGTTTGTAGTCCTATTTACCTTTCAATCTTGACTCCTCAATGATAATTGTCTAGCAACAAGATTATCCCACTATCTTGAGGTTTTCCAACTTTAATTTGGATTGAATGAATGGGAATAGGTAGCTATAGTAATTTTAAATCTTTAATATTTTTACTTATATGTGTCCAAATTTACATAGAGGCAAGGGGAAGAATCAATATAGCCATCTAGACTTATTGGTCATGTTATTGCGATTCTTATTTCCTATAAATATAATGATCATCAAAATAATCTTCAAAATAGTATTCATCATCTAATAATTTTTGGAGGTTCTCCCATAATGGCTTAGATATTCCTTCTATATAGTCCTCCTCTCACATCACATGAGCTTGAAATACCACTTCTTGATTGGTGGAGAGACTTTCAAGAGTGTAATGTAGTTATGCTATTTATTATAAGATTCATATACAAAGAGATATGAATAACCAATATAATCACTTACTGATTACATTTACATTTATCTTCAAACATAGGAACATTTAAATTCAATTGCAATCTAGAGGGAATCGACCATTAAAAACATCATTAGATGGTTGTGTTGATGAAACCACCTATTTGAGGACTTGACTTTATCTTTTTGAATATAAATCTTTATTGTTTTTATAAAGAACTTATCATTTTTCAATTGATCATCATGTTCACTACATCTTTCTCTTTCACTATGTGAACCTATTTGAAAGAACTTGGAAAGTAGTATAATATGTCTCATGGTTTGATATTGCAAGTTAGATTCTCTAATCTTCTTAAAAGGGATTTGAAATATGTAGCACTATAATAACAATAAATTGAATCTTAGATGGTCTGGGGTACATTTATTTAGATAGAGACTTAGATATGTTGTATACGTAAAAGAAATATGGAGAAAAATATTAATGCGTAGAATAATATGAGAATTCAAGCATAATATTTTAGAAATTTACTTATTTTGTAGATGATATACTCTTTCTAGAATTTTCATGTCAATGTATTTACTTATGTCCAATATCTTCTTATCTTCTTATCTATTTATGTGATTATTATATATTTATAGATTACATGACTTTGAAGAAAAAGTCCATTATGGAAGTTGAATTAGTTGATCTTCCATGTGTGACACTTCATCTCCCAAAGGTTAACATTCTACTTGCATGTTATTTTTATTGGTGGGATATCATGAAATGACTCAAAGATGTGATAGATTGATGTGTTTGGTACTTTGTAATGTTGTGCAATATTTCACACTAATTTCTCTATTGGACACGTTATGTGCCCTAACAAATGTAGGTGCAAATATGACATGGAATAAAGATACCATTTTTGTGGAGTTATACAACATGACTAGTTCTTAGTGCTACATGGATAAGATTGTTAGGTCCCGGAGGCAACTGAGAGGTGGGGGGGGGGGTGAATCAATTGTCTCTTAATTTTAACAAAATATACTTTAGCCAAACTTAGTGCATAATACCAGTAAACCAAACTTTAATGCCGGTAGACAGTTTAACAGTTAATTACAATACCGATAATGTTTAATGCATGAAACAGAAAGACAAATAACTTACACAACACATAACACATTTATTTGTACGTGGAAACCCTGTAAGGGGAAAAACCACGGTGGTAAACCTTACCCACAATCAGATGATACCACTATAGATAGTATGTGTGTACAAATGGGGTATGCACATGCAGAAAGGTCAACTGCCTAGAGCTCACTGCTCAATCACAAAATGGGAGGCACATTGACTACAATTGGATGGTTAAATCCAATAATAATGTACTACTCAAAATAGCATCTTCATATGCTGGATTCAGTACCGGTTAAGCTCTGATTGCCTTCTTCAAACCTTCCTTGAATCTTCAAATGATGTCTACGTGTATAGCTTTGCTTATATTAGCATATACCTTATTACAATCCTTTTCACACTGCTCTACATAATCTCTCAAATGAGATCTTACATATATACCAAAACCTAAGACCAATTGTGTAGGTCGGCTCACTAAGATATTACAATAAAATCAATTACAAATGAATCAATATGCGATGCATGATGTCGGCTCAATGCATTTACAACAATAAAAAATCATCTCCATAACGTGTCATGCTGATCTGGAATAGATAATGCTTGCTGGTCCATAACCTAGGCCTATTTGCCAGTAACAACAAATATGCAAACTTGATTTTACCAATAATCAAATCACCAAAACCAAGTGTCCAAACAATGTCTTCGACATAACCAAGTAATCTCCAGATGATAACAGATCATCCTCAGTGTCAGTGAACAATATAACCTGTTGGTTAATCCAGATATCGATGACTGTGCATAAGTCACTGAACATACCGGTGAACATAACCAAGAATCTCCAAGTGTTCTCAAGTATTGATAAGTGTTGACAACAATGATAAAACCAATGCAACACATCCATAATACCAACAAAGATATGGTACAAAAATTTGTAAAAAATCTATATGATGTCTTTGGGGTTGTGTATCATGGTTCCAAGTGTTATATAGATGGCACATGGAACACAAATGTTTTTACGAGGTTATGCACTATTGTGAAAATGATTGAAATTGGAATGTGGTCTTGCTAAGTTTCACATGAATTATGATTATAAAGTGTTAGGTGTACATAAATATTTATAATTAGAAAAAGAGGGGGAGTGCAGAATATATATTGTTGGATTATTTTAAAATCAATATTTTTCTCCATTTTAAGAAAATACTCTAGGTTCTTGTGGGATCTGTAGGAATTGGTCTATTTTAATCTCTCAATGTGCATAGACCTTAAATACTATTTATAAGACTTCACATGTCCTATTAGTCAATGGGACTGCTTACCCAAGATGTACATGTATTATGAAGTATTCATTCAAAAGAATAATGGTTGATGCAAACTAAAAAAATTAAAATAATAATTAAATCATTTGAAAGAGCACACATATACCTTGTGAAATTATACTCTTAATATTAATCCTTAGAAATAATTACATGTCTATGTAGTAGGGTAGCTATGATTCAAACTTATAACTTTGCTACATTAGAATATTAATACATAGACATATACATACATAAATCAAGACCTTGTCCAACATTAATTCAATATCTATCTATTATCATATTTGACATCCTTACTAATATACTATAACACTTGTATTGTATTTTTAAGTAGATATTTTTTCACTTTACCCAAGATTATATAATTTCCATCTCTTTCTATAAAAAATATTTTGAGGTAACATGTTATCTGATCAAAGGTGTGTGTCCCTCCTAAAAAATAGGTACATATCCTCTTTTACAATGTTAGGTCTATATGATCTACATTATTATGAAACTATCATATAAAAGAGGTATGAATATACAAATTACAAAATAAGTGCCAACTTAAAAAATGAATCAAATATTTCATACACTAAATATGGGTTCACTTCCTTATTTACATGAGTTGAAAAGGTCATAGAGAAGTGAATCATTATGAAAATTAAGTGATGAATTGGGAATAAAAAATGCACCCATCTTGTTTAGAACTGTATAAATTTTTACTAAGGAATAAATAATTATTAAATGTGTTAGATTATTGTCTAGCACTTTTCCCTCTTATTTATACCACTTTTTGCATTTGTTTATGATCTTAAGGAGATATTTATAGAATTGGCTAATTTGGATACATGCTTATGTTATTAATGGGTTCCTAATTTAAAGGATTCATCCCTAGGTTATTTGAGAGATGGAAACATAAAAACATAATGTGCATTGATGACAACGTTTGGCATATTCATCTCTAATATTGTGTAGGTTCAAAACTATCTTCTCTAACATCAAAATTTAACATTCAACATTCAACAACACAATTTATTTTATACCCACTATTAATTAATTCATGAATCTTGACCAAGGAACAAGGGGGAGTTAGTACATTTGATTCATATGCTAGCTCAACAAGATTTATAGTGCTTCTTAGCTTACCAATCATTTAAAAAAAAAAAGATATACGTGAAAAAAAATGTAGACCTATTCAAGCTCTTGACATTCAAAATTTTAAAAGATTCAAATTCATAGTTGTAGGGTCAAGGTTTAAAATTTAAGAAATTAAAGACCTCCTACAATTTTTACATATATTACATAAGGATAATGTGCACATAAATCTAATGATATGTCCCTTATATCTTTCTCCACTATTACACATTCTATATATTGACAATTTGAGTTGTGAACTCCAAATACCTAAGGATTGACAGTCTCTCAAGTTCTAGGAGTGTCAAACCAAGACAATCACAAGAAACCTATCTCCAGGCTAGACACCTAAGGACGAATGATTATCGTGCGTAAGACCTTCATTTCTAGCTCTGTAAAAACAAGGGGAGTTTCCCCAAGAAGCTATGTTGATGATAAACAAATTAATGAATATGTTGGTGTAGAGTATACTCGAAGCATAGTGTATTCCAATATTGGTGTCACAATATATACTTATATGCTAGTTTAGGTATGTAATAGTAAGAATCTAATTAACATATATCCCACCTTATGAGTATTTGAGAATGCATTTTTGATAATCACTTATGATGTCACACAAACTAAAAAATGGTAGTAAACATATTAAATAAATAAAACTAAAAGATGCTTTATTTGACTTATTTTTGAGTCTGTTGAGGATTGTGAGAGAGAAAACAAGTGACAAATTGGTTCCTATATTTAGTTGGGAAATAGTCTCTATAATAACATAAAACATATAATGATTGAAACAAAGGTGATACCTTAATCACTTTGGATACATAAAATACTATGTTGTTCTGAACATATAAGGAAGTTGGTCTCTACATACATATTCATGTGGATAAGAAATACCACCTCTTCTAGACAAAGAATAAAACAATGTTGGGACTCACCTTTGAAAAAGAAACACGTGACACAAGAGTATAGCATAATGGATGCAACTAGGCCTAGCTTCCGATATCCTATGTTTGAACAATAGGCCACCATGTGTCCAAGTCTCACATGGTCACAACTTTGGGGTGGGACAACTTTCAAATCCAATGATAGCGCATTACAAATACACAAGTTACATTTGGAACTGAATTGGATGAAGATCTAGGATTGCAATTATTATAACCAACATAAGAACTTAGGAAAAATTAGAATATTGTAGGGAAACTAGAAAGAAAAGGCTACTAGGATGATAGGGTTGGTAACACAATGACACAAAAGGCTTAAGCTGTGACTTAAATGACTAGGAACAAGCAACAATAAGTCAATCATAAAATTAGAAGAAAAAGGCATTAAAGCCATAGGAAACTTAGGGTTTTGGATAGGGTAGAGAAATAAAACCCTCCTAGTCAATAGAATAAACCCTAAATTTAGTAAAAGTAACAATATTGGAACTAACATGGAGATGTGTTAGAATATAGCTCCATTATGGTCTTGGTTGGGTCCTTCTTATCTCCTCAAGCGATCAAATGCTAAGGTGTTGTGTGGAATACACTATTAGAGTCTTTGTTTGATCATGTTGGTGGTTAAGTATATATGTTGTAATTGTGAACTAGCACATCCTCGAGGTAGGAAACCGTTTTGAGGCTTGCTATCACACAAGAGGATTTCACATGGAGCACACTAGGGGAGACGACCTAGTAATTGAGCACCCTAACTTCGCGCTTCTAAAAATACTACTTGAAAATTTTAAATCACTCCCTATGTTTTACAAAAACTTACTTGGAAAGTCCCCTACTTATAACTAAGGTTTCAGGGCCACATCATCAAATATGATGCCACATCAACATTCCTTTTGCCAAATTGTCCAAAACAACCCCCCAAAAAGTGAGACCAATAGTCGGGAAAAGAGGCCCCCATACTTATGCAATTGATGTGGCATCACATGATTGGTTTCTTTTTACAACTAAGGGCACATTTCATTCAATTTTGGGTAGTCATCATAGCAACAACAACTTTAAAGTTACAACTATTGGTGCAATGCTATCCAAAAAATTGAACATTAAATCAACAAGTATAAGTATTGAATCAATAACCACTATCACAACAATTGGAATGTGTTCAACTACTGGGTCCTCTCCCCTAAATAAAATCTTTATTAAACAAATTTTAAGGCCTACGACATGCATCCAAATCTCATGTTACCACAACCCTAACAAGTTTAGTTCATTGTACCTCTATGCTCTTGTAAAACCCATTAGGACACGTCATGTTGGAAAGTATTTTATTTGGGCTCTACTAAAACTTGGGTCCACTTTGACATATGGAGAACTCGCATGACTAAGTAGCTTCAAAAATTGAAGTGGGTCAATCTCTTGGATCCTTGTAACTACATGATAGGTTGCCACATGGATGAGGAAAAGAACCTCCTATGGTTGAAGGAAAAATGGTGTTGGGGCTTGATTTTGATTTGACAATGAAATGCACAACACAAGAGCTTAGAAACTTCATCATAATTGGGCCTAGCTTCCTATTTATTGTGCTAGTATGGTAGGCCACAATGTGTTGAATTTTCCCATTATCATAGCTTTAGAGTGGTCCAAATTTTCAAATGTTGTGATAGTGCACTGTGAATAAAGAAGTGACATTTGGCACCAACTTGGATGACAAGCAAGGGTCACAACTATTAGACGAAATAAAAACAAGAAAATTTAAAATATTGTAGGGTGACTAAGAATAAAGGACTATTAGGATGATGAGGCCAATACTACAATGATAAAAAGTTCTTAAGTTGTGATTTAAATGATCGACCATGGGAAAAAATAGGTCAATTATAAAATTAGAATCAAAGGATAACAATAGCTCAATTATGAAATTAGATGAAAAGGACAACAAATCCATGAGAAACTTAGGGTTTTGGCTAGGGAAGAGAAACAAAACCTTCTTGATCAACAAAATAAACCCTAAATTTTGTAAAGGTAACCACACTATACACACATAAGAATTTTGACAAGTTTGGAGTGATATTCCACATCACTTGAGCATCATCATGATAAAATTGAAATATTTAAAAAGTTGTATAATGATTTTTAGAAGTCTCAAATGAAATATTAAACTAAAGAAATACTACACAATCTTTTGACATTTGAGAGATTGATTTGTCCTTCATCGATTAGATTCATGATAACTTATTTTACAATGTATGATGGTAGAGGTGGCCCATTGCTTCATATATGATCTTTTAAAATACGTTTTTAGAAATTTTCATGAGGGGATAAGTTACTTGCCAGATTATTTGGAAGAATCTTAAGTAACTATGTACTTACATGATTTTCTTCTTTGTAATATTGTTCTATTATTCAGTTATGGATTTAGAAAATTACTTTGTGGAACAATTTTAATATAAAATTGAGCCTATGAATACTTAATCAATTAAATTATACAATTACAATAAGAGGAATATGCGAATTTCATTGGTTATTTAAAAAAAATTAAAACTATAGTTGTTGACATGAGTTTTACAACACTAATATGAAGTTTATAAGTTATTTAGTAAATGCTTACTTTTACTCTTAAAAGATAGTGTTTTATAAGTCTTATCATCCATTTTTAGACTTATGTACTAGTTAATGCAAATGTTCTTGAGTATGCATTACTTTTCATGATTTACTTCTGGTGTAGTCACGATGGGAGGGTCCTCAAAGAGAACAGTCTGGACAATGCAACAAGGGTTACAGAGTAGAAAAAAAATATATTATATCATGAAAATAAGTTACAAATTGATGGCAACACGCGGGCTCTAGGATTCAGATCACATGCCTGAATACAAAACATGTGTGTTATGCAACATTCGACTCAAGCAAGAATGCGAGCCAACTTTGGACCTCCTAACCTTAAGATCTATCTTCTATCTTCTAAAAACTGATTATAAATGTAGGTCCCGGGGACAACTGAGAGGGGGGGGGGGTGAATTAGTTGTCTAATAAATTCACACCAAAATCTTATTAACCAACTTAATGCTTAGTAATGGTAAGACAGTTAAGTATGCCGGTAAACAGTGTTAATAGAAAATTGCTATACCAGTAAGAATTAATGCATGAAACATAAACATGAAGTCATCCACAACACATGACACAAATATTTGTATGTGGAAACCCTGTAAGGGGAAAAACCACGGTGGGAAACCTTACCCACAATCAGATGTTACTACTGCAGATAGTAAGTGTACAAAAGGGTTCTGTACATGCAGAAAGGCCAACAGCCTAGAGCTCACTGCTCAAACACAAATGTGAGTCACATTGACTACAGTTGGATGGTTAAATCCAATGAGAATGTACTGCACAAAATAGCATCTTCATGTGCTGGATTCAGGACCGGTGTAATGCTAATATGCTTCTACACAAACCTAACTTCACCTTCAAATGATGTCTTTCATGTATATCTCTGCTTGATCTCATATATACCCTTCTTTAAACCTTTTTCGCATTCCACACATGATCTTACAAATAAGATCTTACATTTATACCATACCCTAAGACCAATTTTAGTAGGTCGGCTCTACAAGATATTACAATAAAACATTTAAAAATAATATAATATCCGATGCAATAACCGATTGAACATGTCGGCTTAATGCATTTACAAAAATAATAAATCATCTCCATAGCGTGCCATGCTGATCTGGAAAAGATAAACCTGTCGGTGTAACCCTAGATAACCTGGACCTATTTGCCGGTAAAAGCAAATATGCAAATAAGAATATGCCAATGATTATTACTTCAAAGAAAGGTGTCCACATGATGTCTTCGACATTACCAGGTGTCTTCCATGTCAATGCAGGTACTGGTGAACATTATATCCTGCTGGTTAACCATATACCAGTGACTGTTTTGAACAGTTTACTGATTGCCGGTGAATGTTGTTGGATCTCCAAAGTAGGTGTATTTAGTAGGTGTTGACATTAATGACAAAACCATACCAAAATACCAACAATAAATGCTTAATTACATTGATTTATATGATCAAGGGTGATCGTGTCAACCCAAGGTGAAACAATTGCTGATGAACATGATGAAACATGTAAAACAACAAGGTCGGCCTCCACCAAAGAGATCCATCCAGAAAATACATAGCATGAAGTGTGGACCTAAGGGAAGGTCAGATACATGCCGAGGAATATTGGAAATAAAAAAATGAAGCTCCACAAGCTACGGAAATGTTCTGCAAGATTCACCACTAGCAAAATAGGTCCAAGCGGTTTTGGTGTTCTAAGCCAAAAAAATGTCTCGGATTCCAAAATTGATAACTTGTCGGGAAAAGAACCAAAAATCGCATAGACTTAGGATAAGGAAAATGAATATGTCCAAAATCTAAATCTAGATCCACAACATATGGTGATAAAATGCAAATTAACACCGAATGAAATGCTGAACTGCAAAATAGGAACACATTGAAAATAAAATATTTTTGGTTGACGCAAGATTGCCAAGAACCAGGGATGCTCTTGCATCACATGTCTGGGGTTGTTGAAAAAGTGATTCCCTCACTTTGCCGAGGTTAGAGGAAAACCAAGATGGTCTACCTCTTCTTGAGAAATCCATGATGAGTCTTCAACTATTCTGCCTTTCCACTTCACAAGATAATCTCTATACTGGTTGCTCCGGGTGCTACCCCCAATTCTGCTAGCCAAAATATCTTCAATCTGGTCTGGTATTCACTGATGTATCTACTTCTCCAATTCTTCTACATTGTCCTCACTAAATTCTAGCTCATGATATTGATGTAGATCTACAATGTTGAATATAGGTGAAATACCCAAACTATCTGGTAACTCCACTTCATATACATTTCCAAAACTGAATTTCCTCAAGATCTTACAAGGTCTAAACTTCCTCATCTTCAACTTATTATAGGTTCCAACTGGAAATCTCTCTTTTCTTAGATACACCATCACTTCATCTCCCACTTCAAATTCTTTATGTCTCCTCTTCTCATTTGCTTTCTCCTTATACTTACTGTTCATATCCTCTAAATGTTGTTTAACCCAAGTATGTACTATCTTCATATGCTCTACAAATTATTTTGCTTCTACATTCCTTTTGTCTTCATTACTGATGTCTCTCAATTTTGATATGCCTCTAGAGTGTGCTTCGGTAACAATCTCAAAAGGTGTTCTTTCGGTACTTCTGTTCACTGAATTATTGTAGGCAAATTCAGCTTGTGCAAGAATCAAGTTCGAAATTCCATTTCTCTCTCCCACTAAGCATCTCAGTAAATTTACCAAACTCCTATTCACCACCTCTATCTGCCCATCAGTTTGTGGGTGAAAATTAGAACTGAACTTCAAATCTTTCTTCATCTTCTACCAAAGTGTCCTTCAAAAATATCCAACAAACTTAGTATCTCTGTTAGAAGCTATTCTTTTAGGTAATCCATGCAATCTCATCACCTCCTTGAAAAATAGGTCAGCAACATGTATTGCATCTGTTGTCTTCTTACAAGTTATGAAATATGCTATCTTCGAGAATCTATCTACCACCACAAATATAGAACTATTTCCTCTTTGTGTCCTCATCAAGCCAAGTATAAAATCCATACTTATGTCCTCCCAAGGTCTCTCTGGAATTGTCAAAGGCTTATACAATCCAACATTCCGACTACACCCTTTTGCAAGTTGACAAATCCTACAACTCTGCATAAATTTCCTGACATGCTTATGAATCTGAGGCCAAAAGTAAGTCTCACTAATCAATGCCATTGTCTTATCAACACTAAAGTATCCTACTAATCCTCCACTATGCTTCTCCTTTATCAGACCCTCCCTCATAGAACTCCTAGGTATACACAACTGAACTCCTCTAAACAACATCTCATATTGAATGAAATAGTCCAACCACTTACTTCTATCCACCATAAACGGTCCCTTACATGCTTTCCAAGGTTCTGGAAAATCTGGGTCATCCTCATACAAGTTCTTCAATTCCTCAAACCTAATACTTCCATTCTAATATTTATGAACAAGTTCCTCCTTCTGCTTAATGCATCAACAACTTTATTTGACTTTCCACTTCTATGCTTCAACACAAAGGTATAACTTTGCAATAAATCTACCCATCTCATATGTCTTTAATTCAACTTACCCCGACTATTCAAATACTGCAAAGCTTGATGATCTGTATACAACACAAACTCCTTAGACAATAAATAATGTCCCCACTTCTTCAATACTTGAATTATGGCATAAAAATCATCATCATACACATAATATCTCTTCCTTGCATCATTCCACTTGTCATTAAAATAAGCTACCGATCTTCCTTCTTGACTCAACACTGCTACAATTGCATTCCCACTTGCATCATAGTCCACTTGAAGTACTTTGCTAAAATCCGGTAAAGACAACACAGGCTTCTCTGTCACCTTCTGCTTCAACAATTCAAAGCTCTTATTTGCTCCAGTTGTCCACTTGAAATCCTTTCTATCCCCTCTCATTGTCTCAGTCATAGGGTTGTAAACTGAACTGAAATTTCTAACAAACTTCCAGTAGAAACTATCCAATCCATGAAATGATCTTACCTCTCCAATTTTTTTTGGTGTAGGCCATTCAAGAATTTCTCTTACCTTCTCAGGATCCATCTTCAATCCATCTGTAAATATCACAAACATCCAATAGACTAACTCTTCCTTCATGAAACTACACTTCTTAATATTTGTCAACAACTTTTCTTCTCACAACCTCTACAAAACTTGTCTCAAATGCAACATATGTTCTTCCTTTGTTTTAATGAAAACTAAAATGTCATCCAAATAAACAATACTAAATTTACCCAAGAATTTCTTCAATACATCATTCATCAACCTTATGAAAGTACTCGGTGCATTAGTAAATCCAAAAGGTACTACCAACCATTCCTACAGTCCTTTATTTATCTTGAATGTTGTCTTCCACTCATTTCCTTCTTTGATTATGATTTGATGGTATGCACTCTTCAAGTCTATCTTTGTGTAGTATCTGGCTCCACTAAAACAATCCATTATATCATCCATTCTAGGCAAGGGAAATCTATACTTCACTGTGATCTTGTTTACTATTCTAGAATTAATACAGATCCTCCATTCTCTATTATTCTTAGGTGCTAACACTGCTGGAACTGCACTAGGAATAAAACTCTCTCTGATCAAACCTTTCTTCAATAACTCTTGCACTTGTCTATTCAACTCCTCATTCTCTGTCGGTGTCATCTGGTGTGCTACTGTATTAGGCAAACTAGCTCTAGGAATCAAGTCCATGCAATGATTGATACTTCTCATAGGGGGTAATCCATCAGGTACATTATCTGAAATAATGTCTCCATATTCTATCAGCAATTCCTTTATCTCCTCCGATTGTTCTCCTTCATGCTCTGGATTCTCAGTCTCATGTCTCATCCCATCCAGGAATTTTCTTCCATCCACCAAAAAAATTCTAGCACTGGTAGAAACTTCAGTTTTCAGAGGCTCCTCCAAGGGTAACAAGGTTTACTTCATCCCATTGGCAACAATAATGTATATGTTCTTCCTTCCATCATGCATTAATTGTTTATCATACTGCCAAGGTCTATCCAACAAGATATGAAAAATATCCATAGGCATAATATCACACAAAAATTCATCATGATAAGATCCAATCTTTAATTTCACCAAACATTATTCACTTACTAGTATCTTATGATCATCTTGAATCCATGCTATTTGATAAGGCTTAGGCTGCTTCAACCTTTCCAAATTTAGCTTATTCACCATCTTCTTCGAAACAAGATTATTTGAACTACCACTATCAATTATAACTTTACAACACTTACCAAATACCTTACATTTGGTCTTGAACAAATTTCTCCTCTACAAGGGCTCCTCATCATCTCCGGCACAAATCTCTCCTCATCACCAATAATTCTCCATCTTCTAGTTTATTAGATGATCTAGTATGGTCTTCTTCCACCAATGTGGTCCTTCTAGTGTTCTTGATTTTCTTACATTCAAAAGATTGATTCCCTTCTCGTCCGTACTTAAAACAGGTTCCTCTAAACACTCTTTGTCATTTGTGCCATAACTCTCATTCTGGTATCCATCAGGTTCTCTTCTCTAGTAGATTTTTTTTTCATCCTTTTGGTATGAACTACCATCTCTACCAGCTTCCTTGTCTTTGATCTAATCTATACAAGGTCCTCTTCCTCTGGAATAGCTTCATCCTCCTTGAAATCTTCCTTTGAAAAACCTTCCACCTCTACTTCTTTGCTTCTTCTCATGTCTTTTGTTCAACTTTTCTTCAGCCTTCAAGGCATATTGACATGCTTCCTCAACACTCTGCAACTTGATTAAATTGAGTTCATCTTGTATAGACATCCACAACCCATTCAAATATCTAGCAACTTATTCAATCTCATCATCAATATGTTTGGATTTGATGTTCAACTTGTAAAATGCTTCAGTATACTCCTTCACATTGGATTCCTTTTGGTTTAGGTTCTGCAACTTCTGCAATAGATTCACTTGATAATCGACATACATAAATTTTGATTTTAACTTACTGACCATCCGCTCCCAAGATTTGATCTTCCTCTTTACCACTTCTCTATGTATCAACCTACAAATGTTCCCACCAAAGAGATGCATGTCCTTTCAAATTAGTGCAAGCATATCTCACCTTCCTATCTTCCATGGTGCCTTAAAAATCAAAATACTTTTCTATCTCCGTGATCCAATCTAGCAATTCATCTGAATCCAACTTGCCATCATAATCTGGTGGGGTATAATGTGGTTTGGTATTCTCTCTAGACAATGCTCTTATAAACCTTTCTTCATCTGGATCGTTCACTGGTGGATTTGCTCCTTGTTCTCGAGTTGCTACTTCTTCTTCTTCATATTCACTCATACCTTCAATATGTCGACCTCTTCTTTGGACCGTTTCAACAACTTCCAATCGGGCTGCAATTCCTGTCAACATTTCCATCACAATAGGGTCTGCATTTCCATGCACTCCACCATTTCTAGCGTTTCTCTATGACATCTTTACGCTAGTCCTTTACAGCCATAGGCCGGACCCTCAATCCGCCACCCTACAACAAAATTGAACAAGACTCTACAATCTCCGAAATGAAAACTCGCTTTGATACCACTTGGTGTAGTCATGATGGGAGGGTCCTCAAAGAGAACAGATCAGATCGTGCAACAAGAGTTACACAACAAAAATAACTCAAAGTGATGGAGACAATGCAGAAACAAACTATATTATATTATGAAAATTAGTTACAAATTGTTGGCAACATGCGGGCTCCAAGATTCAACTCACAGGCTTGAATACAAAACATGCGTATTATGAAACATTCGGCTCAAGCAAGAATGCGAGCCAAATCCAGACCTCCTAACCTTCAGATCTATCTTCTATCTTTTAAAATGATTCTAAATGCTTAATTACATTGATTTATATGATCAAGGGTGATTCGCTTTGGCCCAAGGTGAAACAATCACTGATGAACAAGATGAAACATGTAAAACGACAAGGTCGACCTCCGCCAAAGAGATCCACTCAAAAAATCCATAGGATGAAGTACAGACCTAAGGGAAGGTCGACCAAATGCCAAGAAACGTTTGAAACAACGAAATGAAGCTCTGCAAGCTACAAAAATGATCCGCAAGATTCAGTAGTAGCAAAATAGGTCCAAGCAATTCCAGAGTTCTAAGCCAGAAAACTGTCTCAGAAGCGTTAACTTGCAGAGAAAAGATTCAAACATTCCGCAGACTTTGGATAAGGCAAATGAACATGTCCATAATCTAAATCTAGCTCCGCAAGATCCGGTGAGGAAATGTGAAGAAACGCCGAATGAAATGCTGAACTATAAAATAGGAACAAATTGAAGAGAAATTTTTTTTGGTTGATGCAAGATTGCCAAGAACCAGGGATGCTCCTACATCAACTTCATAGCATTTCCTGCATTTTACCTCTTTCCAATGGATTACCATCAATGGCAAAATTGGGAAACACATGAAATTAGTATGAATCTAATGTCCACCACAATAATGATCATTGCACACATACCAAATAGTAGAGAGATTATAACAGGGTGTTTGTACACATTTCACATTGGAAAAGACTTTGCTTTGTCTCCCATTAATTTAATAAATGCATCTTAAGGTACCATGTTTCAAGGCTAAATAATTTTGTGCTTATAATTTCACACATAAGAAAACTACTAATACATTCATCAAAGTCAAATACA
The DNA here is from genome assembly GCF_030272615.1 of Cryptomeria japonica. Classification (NCBI taxonomy): domain Eukaryota; kingdom Viridiplantae; phylum Streptophyta; class Pinopsida; order Cupressales; family Cupressaceae; genus Cryptomeria; species Cryptomeria japonica. Next base: position 274,605,759 of record NC_081411.1, on the reverse strand, counting down.
AAATTTAAGATCTTATCGATGAAAGGATGAAATAAATTGAGGATATAGATGACGAGGTAAATCAAATGGAAATAAATGGTGAGGATCACTCAATATCTTGAAGACCTATATCTTTTATGGCATGATCATTTTACTTATTTCTACTTAGAATACATGTGTAAACTTAGCTTTTGCATGCACATTAAAGTGGTAACAAAGGTGAAAAATGCATACCATAACAATTTTTCCTCTTATTTTATGCCACTTTGGTACATGTTTATGATCTTATGGGATTCCTTATAGAATTACTAATTTAAACACATGTTCAAGTTATTAATGGGGTCCTTCTAGAATGAACTTATATGCATGCATGTACATGTTTTTAAATGGAGGTATTCAATTATGTGTTTATTATGTGCATTTAATGTAGACACCCCTAGGCCACTTGAGACATGACAAAAATATTGACACATCACTTCACATCACATCACATTATATCGATTAAGGAAAACATATGGACATATTTGTCTCTAGATTTTTTAAGTACACAACAACCTCTTTTTACTATATCAATACTCATGATCCAACTCTATGGTGTTTTTTACACTTTCATTATTAAATCATTAATAAGGCTTCACCAAGGTGTAATGGAGAAGCTTGTACACTTCCACACCCCATCATATCAATCTCAATAATGATTTTTGGCACCATCCCATACTTTAGATAATGATGGACAATCAATTTTTGTAGGTAGTAAAACCCTCGATAGTCAAGGTTTTAAACCACAAAGAAGAGTCAAAGTTACAATTCCAAGGTAAGGGACACAAATCTTACTATCAAGACCAAACTTGTTGATTGACCTTACACAAGTTTACATTTTATCATTATACTTCCAATTTTTAAGTGATTTAGAGTTTTGGTTCAAAGATTATGATCAAAACATTGGACAAATAAATTTTCCAAGGGTCAAGGCTATATTTTAAAGTTCAATCTTGCATTTTTTAAGTTTGAAGTCTCATCTAAAAGGTTGAAGGGCATACTCGTAGCTTTGAACAAGTTCACACACAATTCTATGATTCATAGTACATATTCAATTTGATCATCTATTTCTAGATCTAGTTTTAGATTTTAGATATTTGTTCTTTGTCATAGTTAATTTAGTGCCCTCTTTAACTTCAAGATGCACATTTCATTTTAGATATTTTATTTATGTTTTAGATCTAATCTAGACATGTATCTTGACTTAATTTTAGATTCTTAAATTAGATATTGTTTATCATTATTTAATTAATTACTATACCTTATAAATATTTATTTAAAAACATTTATTTCTTTACAAGTAAAAAATAATTTTTTTAATTAATAATAGACTTAAATTTTTATGTTTTTGAAATTTCTTATACTAAAACATACTAATAGGTAATCCTATGTTTCATACCTTTAATATAAAAATATTAAATTTTATATATAAAAAATATAAATGAATCATTAAAACAAGATTCAATCTTATATAATAAAAAAATGATTTAGATGTACTTGTGCATTGTGTCCCCTTGCCTTGTGATAATTAAGACACCTTATTGAAACCATGAAAAACTAATTTATAATTGTAACTTGAGCATTAAAAAAGACACAATAAAGAATACCATTAAGATGAAACATGTAGATAAGAGTACAAAAATATAATTTATGAATGAAGAATATAAATCTTGCTTAGTTCTTACTTTTGAATAAAAAATTTAAAGGCGATCTAGCATATTTTGGTGCCATATATTCCCTTTCCTTATCAGTATAATAATAATAATAATAATAATAATAATAATAATAATAATAATAATAATAATAATAATGAAAAACAATTATTTTGTTTAGAATAGTTATATAATAAAATATAAATATTATTATCGAATATTTGTAATTATTAAAAATAAAAATAAAAATTAGAAAATATTTTTTAATTTATTATATTAAGTAATTTAGTTTATAATTGATTTTAGTATATGCTAATGTTTTGTATTTTAAATATGTAAAATGTAGTATTCATTTACGCTTCAATATAAAACATATATTTGATTTTCTACAAGATTGAAATTTGAAACTTTCATCAACACATGATTTCAAATGCACTTAACTAGATGCTTGGTAAATTTAACTTCTATTAATATAGTGAGGTTTTTGAATTTTGACTGTATAACAATTTTTATATCAACGTTCACATTAGAGTCCGTGGTCCACATTCTCTTCTCTAGCTCTCTTATCCTTATAATAGATCACGAGGTATGATCTGAAATATTAATGTTAACATTGTTACATAATCAAAATCTAAAACTTGTTATATTAATATTATAGATTGTAAATTTTTTATTTTATTAACTTAATTTTTATATAAAATTTGGAATATAACTATCCATTACATAATACCATTGAAATACTTAAACAAACCATATATATATATATATATATCCCCTACAACCATCAAATTTAAATTGAACATATGTGCCACTATTTTGGGTTTCCCCACATGTGAGGCATAAGGGCCCCATAGATAAAGATGGGGAGAGATTCGTTGAGACAAATAATTATTTTTATGTATTATAATAATAACATTTCTTAGAAATATGTTTTAAGAGCGGCTGGCTTCCATCCTATAATCTTGGCTTTAGGATTGTTGTCCTTGTTATTATTATTTAATTATTTATTTAATACAAGCAAGATCTTTAATTTTATATGATATAATTTCTTCATACTTAAAGCAACCGCCAAGAATTGGATCATCATTAGAACGCCAAAGATGGACCCCAATTTACGTTGGTGACCCATCAATAACATGTGCACTTTTGGTGTACGAATCAATGTTAGATTATGGAGTCTTACAAGGAATCCCACAAATGCACATGCAATATTAATTAGTTTTATGGAGTCTAGAATATCTGATGTGTTTGATTTGAGTTGAATTTGACAGTTGATCTTATAAGTTTCTAAATAAATTTGACAATTGATCTTATTAGTCTAGAGATAAATTTGACAATCAATCTTATTATTTTAGAGATAAATTTGATAATCGACCCCACTTGTTTATAGATAAATCTGATGATTGACCTCATTAGTCTAAGGATAAACTTGATAATTGACATTTAATTTAAGGATAAAATTGATAATGAATACCTCTAGTCAAGGGATAAATTAGGGATAAATTTGATGATTGACCCTTGTCATGTACTTTAATTTTTTTAATGGTTAATATTGTCTTTCACATGTTAGAATGGTGTATATTCTTTTTCATGTACTTAAAAAATAATAATGGTTAGCATTACCTTTCACATGTTGGAATGGTTTATATTTAAAGTGTCGTTGAAGAATAAAAGTACAACTTTGCTTAAAAGATAAGATAATAATTTTTTTGACTACTTCATTATTGATAATGTGAATTATTTTAGATTTTAATAGGAATTTAAACTATAATATGTTTTTATAAATTTTAAATCAAGGAGAAGAAATTGCTTTTAGAATTGAAATAAGAAGAAAATGGTTATAAAAAATTTGTGTTTCAACAACTGATGTTGTTTTCCTTTGCTATTGTTAGAGATTACACTAAATCAAAATCTAGTATCAAGAACCTGCATTATCTTTTTTGCTCCTTTGTGTATTTCCTAAGTGTTAAGAGGGTATTGCCACATGGTTCTATTCTCTCTATTGACATAATTGTGTTTGTATATAATTGCAATGGTCTCCTTTAGTTGTGGCAGTGTCTTGTACTATCATGGGTTTGCCCCTTACAATATTGCAAATTCTATCATCAATAATGAAAATTCAATATGTTGATTAGATGGTCTTATAGGCCCATTTGGGGGCTTGTCTTAAGGTAATTGAATAACATAACTTCCTCAATAATGATCGATCCCCACAAGAAAGATTGAAAGATTGAATAATTAGTACCTTAGGAAATATGCAGAGTGTTTGAGGTAGGCATGTGTAAGTATAGAGGTAATCATGTTTTCTATTATGTTGTGTGGTTCCTATTGCTATGTCCTAGGTTTAATGTTGTTTAATTATATTTCCTCACTTTTCTTATATATTTTATGAATAATTTTAATGAAACTTTAGCATTTTTAAGTCACAAAAAAGAATAGGGATGTGAACTATAGTGGTAACAAATAATTGTTTCGGAGTAAAATAATCTTTTGACTATTGTGGATTGAATAAGATGGATCCTATCTAGGTGATAAAATCACATATAACAACCTCCAAGATGATCAAATGACTAATATCAAAGTGCAATTGGGATTGCTAGCGTTTAAAAAATGATTATGAAAAGGATAATGCGACTAGAGACAATTCATGCACCAAATGGTCTATTGGTGTTTTGATTTGATTACCCAACTTTCTCTAAAGGCAAGCTACTTCTTATGATAAAAAAGCTCAAATCAGAGGCAAACTAACATAGAATTCATCTTAAAGAATAAATTCTCTCTACACTTCAGGCTCTACAAAATCAAGGTGGGTTTCCCTTTTACAACACCACTTGAAGATTTTCATTCCAAAATGATGTTGAAGTAGATAACAATTTCAACACTTAATGATGAGGGTTATAGATAATTCTTTATTACTTCAACATCCTTATATGTCACTTAGATTAAGGCATGAAATGAAAAGAACAAAAAAAAAGAAAAAGACTTGAGATTATGATATTATATGGTTCTTCCATGGAGTTGGATAGAAAAATCAAATCGATTAGAGCCAAGTATCCATTACAGAGTAAAAAAATTGTAATCCTTCATTCATAACAACCTAAAAATTAGTTCAATGGTTAATTAAACATTATTGCATTACAACAACATAACCTACTAATGGTCAACAATGCAGTTCTTCTTACAAATCCTTAATGTATTCACAATATCCTCAATATTGAATGGAAAACAATTACTCCATTTCTTAAATAGAAGCAATCATTAGAAAATTCATTGCAAAAATGTGTAACAAAGGTCTTAACAATCTTTTCTTATATTGATAAGAAGATATTGTATTACATAAGAGGAGACACAATCATTGAAAAGGCCATTCATATTTTCTTCAATTGGACAATATGTTGCTATTTCATATGATTATTTACAAAATTTCACTCTAAAATTATAAGATCTGAAAAAATAATGACTAATCTGCACAAAATTGTGATTTCTAGGAACTTGGAAATAAGGTTTGGAAATCCCTTTTATATAACAAGGGTAAAAAAATCTTAGAGTCTTTTACATGTGTCACATTTTTATTTGACAAATGCTTTAACATAAAGCTACAAACATAGACCAAAATGCCTCATATAGATAACAATAAAATTTAATGATAGAGACAAAAAAAACTAACTTTTTTGGAAGAATATTTACACATACTTGGCTAACAAAAATTGAAGGCTTCAATTAAAATTTAATAATTAACAAGAAATTAATGTATATTGGCCATGTGAGTTGTGTATTTATGATTTAGTACTTTTTGTTGGCAATATGTGTTGTCATTAATGTCAACCTGATGTATGACAATATGTGTTGTCTTTGAGGAAAATTTTGAATTATGTATTATGGTCATTGACGATGTGTGTTGGGCATATTTGTGAACATTTATGTCATTTTAGTTTGATTAAATTTATAGAAGATAGTCTGGAGGTTCATCAGATGCTATAATATCAGTCTGGAATAGATGGTATGTATTGATACACATGATTCATGTCTTGGTTATATGATGCGGTTAACTTGGTTGGTGTCTAGATGTTCAAGAATCCATTTGGATGATGCTTGAGTTTAGCTTCATAATTGGATGATTGACGAAATTTGTCTAAGTGTAGAATTGTCTATTTCCTTATGACTGTGTGTTGGTAAATTTCTCCACATTTTACTACATTACATATTTTACTTGTGTGCTTTAGGATGTAAGATTTTTAGTGTGTTAGGGATCTTATGCCAATTTATTAAGTCATAATATCTTCTATAGAAATAGTTATAAGGTTTTTTTTTTCCTCGGATCAGAATTCAATAGTGAAGCATGTCTCAATTATTTCACTAGGATGCTCCGCATTCTACTACAATGATTTGTGTGACCATGCGGTTTTGGGAGGATGTTAAGGATGGTGTATGTGATTAATGATATGAGTTTCAAGTGTGTTGGTTGTCTAGTGCATAATATTTATCATGTTGATGTCACACGGTTTGTCTAGTTTGTACAGTGTTCACTAGTTCAGTATTGTTGATCTTCTGCAATAACACTTGATGATTAGTTACTTTAGGAGATGTTTGTAAAAATATTAAATATTCAGGTTACAAAGAGGACTACACTATCATCATTTGTTAGATGTTTCTTCTACAATAGTTCACATTATGTTTTTCATTGTAATCTCATTGTATCTTGCCCCAGATAAGTGTCATTCATTTTGTGAGTCCATTGTATCTTGCCTTGGGGCAGTGTGACTTACCTTGCAATTCCATTTAAGGAGAAATGAGCTTCCTTGACAGTGAGCCTAATCCAAAAATTGTAATACATGTTTCATATATTGTGATTGATCTTCACTATGGTTTTTTTTTTTGATCGATAACATTATGTATTATATTGCTTAGAATAGAAAAGTATTACATCCAAAGAGCAGATAGACTATCTGCAACACAAAGGGGTCACTCCCCTACTACAAAAAGGAACCCAAAAAGCACCATCCCACCATGACCCACAACCACAAATAGGGTTGCATACATATACAAAAAACCACACATTAGACCCCGACTAACCCAAACCTAGCTATGAAACCACCCCAATGCCTCTTCTCTTGAGAAATTGGGGATACCCCTACTGGGTCCAACCTCCTGCGTCACGCTCCCTCCACCTGGCACCGTTCCTGGCCTGCTTCCACATAGCGACCCACGCTCCACCACCTTCGCCGATTTCATTGGAAGCTTATGCTGAACCAAAGGCCTCCCATCCTTGTCTAAAGGGGCCTCAAACCGAATGGGAGTCACCTTCCCGCGGATCTTAACACGTTCAGTCGGCCCTAATTAGCGAACAAAGCTCACAATCTCAACCCACCATTCCTTGCATCCTCCTCCTACAAAGAAACCGGCCAAGAAGCCGACCAGATGACAAAAGGCTGCAACTCCCCAATGGCCACTCCAATCCTCCTGCTCGGGCCTGCCGCCATCTTCAGCCCCTCGCCAATGTCAGCTCGGGCCACCGCTTCCTGCAAACCTCCTGCCCATTTGGGTCTTAACACCAGGGAAGTAATTCATTGCACTTCCTCTACCGACTTCCCCACCTGCAAGGCCAAAGCAGTAAAAAGCGATGAAATGTCAAGATTTGTTCTCGACCGCCAATCCTGAGTTAGGAATTCCTCTCCAAACAACAACCTAACTCCCCTCCAGAAATCGTCTCCATCCACTCTGAAGACATTCATTAGCCTAATCCTCGAGACCATCCCACGAAACACAGGCAATTGTCCATCCAATTCCAATGAAAAATTCGCCTCCATCCTTACGCGCTGCTGCAAAAAATGAAACCCTAAACACTCCGCCTATCATCGAGTAGTCACCACCAAATGCCAGGAATCAAAGCACAAAGGCCTTTAAAGCCGCCTCCATCACATGTCATGAGTACTTCACAGACTTCGCTGAAATCTAAACATCATCACCAGTCACTCACACCGCTCGCCTCCATCATCAACCATCACCGCAAGGCCACTTGCAGTAAATTTGTAGAACACACACCACGAGGAACATAAATTCCCATAGAACCATGGCTATGAATGGTCATTTCAAATCGAGCTTGGGTTTACTTTTCTAAAATAAGCCTTCTACTCAAAATCATAATCAAGAGGACTACAATTTCTAAAGTCCTCAAATAAACTAAACATATTTTCCAAGGAGCCATTCGCTCCCACATTGGAAAGTTTGTCAGCTTCCAAGTTTGCTTCCCAAAGGACATGAGTCACCTTAAAATCTTCAAAATCATTCAGCAGAAGTTGCATTCTACGCACCTGCTTGTCTAAAAGCCACGCTTCCATTCGCCCTCGAGCTATCCCGTTCACCACAACCTGAGAGTCACCTTCCAAATGAAGTTTCTTGACCCCCAATTTCCCAGCCATTAGGATAGCTTCTAATGCTGCATGACATTCAACAATGTTGTTCGTTCCATCGACCAATCTCTTAGCACCAATGGCCAGAGTGTTGCCCTATCATCGCGAGCAATCACCCCAACACCTGAAGCCCCTGGGTTGCCCCTCGATGCACCATCAAAATTAATCTTAATCCACCCCTTCTTGGGCGGAGTCCACTCTGGGATTGGTAGGCCCTTACTACGAAGATTAGCCCTCGGTAGCCCATTAACAGGCCTGAATTTGACCAGAGGCCAGCTTGACAAAAAACTAGCATCAAACTATAAAAAAGGAGTCTTGGCTAAATTCACATGAGAGGCAACATTAGAAACCAGTTCCGAAATGGCCCTCTCCAATCTAAACAAAAACCGCTTATAATTTTCTGCTTTTCCTTCAAACATTCTTCGGTTTCGCTCCTTCCAAAGTTCCCATAAAATAGTAGAGGGCAAAATCTTCCATACAGTGACAAAGATAGAAGTCTTACCCAAAACCAGCCAAGATTCCAACCAGTCACACAAGTTCCCAGCCATAGGGTCCTTCCAATTCAATCTCTGCAGCCCAAAAAGCCACGCTTTCTGAGCGAATTCACAATTTAGTAGAAGATGGTCCACATCCTCCTCTTCCTTTTCACATAGCACACAATGAAAAGGGCCTGCAAACCCCATTTTCCTCAGACGATCTCCAGAGAGAATCCGCTTATTGCTAGGTAGCCAAGAAAAGGCTCCAGCTTTCGGAAGGAACACATTGTTCCAACACACCTTAGATTCCCACTCCTTCATCCTGACATCGCTTTCCAAAAGAGAGACTCCCACTTTCACAGAGTAGCAGCCACTCTTGGACTCGCACCAGACAATTTCATCCTCCTCCCTCAAGAACAAGACTTCACAGTTTTCCAGGATCTTGCTCAGATATCTTTCCTTGTCTACCCCCAAATTTAAAACCCGAGGGTCTTTCCATCTCCATCTCTGTCCCAACAAGGGCATATCTTGCAACAAAAAATCACCCACCTTTGAGCCCCAAACCTGACAAGTCTTTAAAACTATTTGCTGGGGGGCCTGGGACTCCAATGATGGATGACCATCCCAGGAGTCCTGCCAAAAGTTCGCCTTACGCCCATCACCAATACTCCAAGAGAGGTGGTTTGTGATCAGGCTCCTACAACTCACCAAAAAGTTCCACAAAGCCAACCCTCTCGGGCGATCTCTCATTGTAAGAATCCTTTCCTTTCCTTTTCCCTACTATCCAAATATTTAGCTTGTAGAATTTTGACCCATCTCTACTCCGGTTTACTATACATTTGCCATACCAACTTAGCCCCCATGGCCTCATTAATAAGCCTCCAATCATGGAGCCCCGCCCCTCCCCCACCTTTGGGTTTACAAACTCTGTCCCATGCCATGAGCGGAACTTTATCCTGTTCCTGATTTCCATTCCACAAAAACTTTCTCATCTTCTGTTGCATACTCTTGATGATCGAGCCTGGGAGTTTGAAACAAGCCATTGGGAAAATTGGCATAGTCGATACAACTAACTTCAGCATTAGAATGTGACTAGCCAAAGAAAGCCACTTACTCTTCCAACCCTCCATCTAAGCTTTACAACCATCTAGCAACCCTTTCCAAATGTCCATCTTACCTGCTCCAGCAAAGAGAGGCATACCAAGGAACTTACAAGGAAGTTGTCCAATCTTAATCCCAAACAATCTAGCAATAGCTCTCTGAGACCAACATTCCACATGGAAGAAAAAGATCTTCGATTTGAGCTAGTTTATTTCTTGACCAGTGGCCCAAGTAAATTTGTCCAAAACTTTCTTCATAACCGAAGCCTCGTGCATGGAAGCAACACTGAAAAGACAGGTGTCATCAGCAAACTGAGAATGAGTTGTGGATTCCACCCCTTAGGCAATCTCAATGCCCTTCCACAACCCTTGAGCTCTCTTGTGAGCAATCGACCATCCAAGAACTTCAACCATCAAGATAAAGAGAAAGGGGGATATTGGATCCCCTTGTCGAATACCCCTAGACGTCGAAAAGAAGCCTTGAGGGTTGCCATTGACTAAAACCGAGGCTTAGAACTGCATAATCATATTAGAAATCCACTTAATCCAAGACTTACCAAAACCAAATCTTTCCAGCATAGCCACAAGGAAAGACCTATCCACCCTCTCATAGGCTTTTTGAATGTCAAGCTTCAGGATCATTCTCCTCTGTCTACCCTTCATTGTCATGTGAATAGCTTCATGGGCCACAATCACCCCACCACAATATTCCTTCTAGGAGTAAAACCACTCTGTTCACAAGAGATCAGCTTATCAAGAATTAACTTGAGCCTGTTAGCAGCAACTTTTGTGATGATTTTGTAAATGGTGTTGCACAGTGAAATAGGATGAAACTCCTCCATCCCATCCGACTTGGCCTTCTTAGGAATAAGTGCCACTAAAGTGCAATTGAATTCCTTCAAAACAAAGCCTCTGGACCTAGACTCTTTAACCACAACTAGCAAATCCTCACCAAGCTCATCCCAAAAGAACTGAAAAAAGAAAGCCTGAAACCCATCTGGTCCTAGTTCTTTCTCCCCACCTAACCCAAAAATAGCAGATTTGACTTCCTTCAGTGAAACAGGCTCCTCAAGCATGATGTTATCCTCCCTCGAAACTAAGGGAGGGATTAACTCGAGAAGCTTAGTCTGCAAGCCCAACTGAGCAATCCCACTTATCCTCCACAAATTTTCGAAGAAGTCAATAGCCTCTTTACCTATGCGGTCTGGGTCTTCAGTGATCGTTCCATCCACAAGCCGCAAGGAAAGAATTCTATTAAGACTTCGCCTTGCTTTCACCAAACTATGGAAGAATTTCGTGTTTCTATCACCCGCTTTTAGCCAATTTTCTCGCGACTTCTGTTTCCAACAAATCTCCTCCCTCTGCAAAACTTCTCCATATTTACCAAGAAGATCTTTCTCCATGAGGAAGTCCACTTCATCCATTCCTTCCACCATGACTTTCGTGTTCAAAGCCCCAAATCTCCTTCAAGCCTTCTCTTTTCATCAAAGATATTACCAAACACCTCCCTATTCCAAGATTTTAATTTCTGTTTCACAAAACTAAGCTTTTTGAAGAATTGATAGGCCAAGAACCCTTCCACCACTGGGGCCTCCTTCCACCACCCAACTACACGCTCTTTAAAACTCGGTTCCCTAATCCAAATATTTTCCACCTTGAAGGGACATCGAATTAGAACTTCATCTTTCTGTACAACCAAGGAGCGAAAAATGATCCAATCCTGAAATGGCTAAAACCTCAGCCTCAAAAACTAAAGGGGCTAAATTCCAATCCCCTGCAAGGAAGAATCTATCAAGTTTCTCATCAATATTGGAAAAGCCTCTATGTCTATTAGGCCATGTATAATTCCCACCTTTAGCTGCCACTTCAAACAAAGCATTCCCATTAACAAAAGATTGGAAGTCCGATTGCGACCGGCTCAACCTCCTCACCCCTCTGCGCTTCTCAGAGGAAGAAAGGGTGGCATTGAAATCTCCAGCAATAATTGCCAAAGTTAGCCTCACTTCCTCTAGATGCTTAGAGATACCCTCCCATAATCTGCACTTATCTACAACCAAAGTCGGCCCATAGACATTAAAAAGAAAACAAGAGAAATTCATAGTCTTCGAAATCACCTTAACCACCTGCCAATGCTTAGAACTTGAGACAACATCCACTTGAATAGTCAATGGATTCCATAGAATGCCCATCCCACCTGACGCCCCATCTGAATCCACAAAGTGTCCAGATCATCTCTGCCTTACCCCAAAAATACAAGCAGCTGCTTCACGACCCAACTTAGTCTCCTGAATACAAATAACTTCCGGCTTGGCCTGATCAAAACCTCTTTTGATTAGACGTCGCTTGTCAGGGGCATTGCAGCCCCTGACATTCTAGGTTAGGAACTTCATTGCTGCCGAGGAGAGAATAAGTCTCTCCCAGATCTTAGAAGTCTTGTCTATCCCTTCATGTTGCCTGCTTCCTCGAGCAACTTCTGTCTATTCTTCCTTCCTCTCAAGTTCCCTTTAGACTTAGAGGGGTTTATTTTAGTCTGTTTGATAGTCCTAACCTTTGTCTCCCCAATTTCTGCTGACAACCCCAGAGAATCATTGCTAAATCCTTCCTCCTCCTCAGACTCCAGCTTTGCTGATAATCTGTTCACCTTGCCTAGGGACATGTGGATGTCGTTAAAACTGATTGCTTTACCATCCACACTCTTAGTCAAATCCTCTGAAACTACTAGGGACTTTGCATTTAAACCCATCCCCTGTCCCTTCAACCCATCCGCTGAGGTGTTGTAGAACCTATGCTGGGTTGATAACCCCCACCGACTACATAATCCTTTAAAACGGGCCCAATCGCAACCTCCATTAGCTTCCCTTCTACATGAGAACCAACTCTCCCACCATTTCCCATACAAACTTGACCCTCTTTCTTCTCACCCAGACAATCTCCTTGAACCTAAAGATGCTGAACAACTCACTCACCCACTCCGCCCGACATCATCTCAATAGACTTTACTCCATCCAGGCCACCAGCCTTCTACAACATAACCTGACTAGGGCAAGAGTCTAGTGGTGCTTCCATCCCTTCTTGCATGTCTGGGCTATGGCGAAGAACCTCATCCCTTGCGACCTTTGGAACAAAACTCAGATTGGTCTTCTGAGTGCCCAAGCTCTGGTTTGCTTCTGAACCTACTAAAAGCTGCTCCTCCAGAGCACGATCTACCCTTCCTTTCCCCTTTTTCCCAGACAAATAATCCCGGTCCTCATGACCCCATTCTTTATAGGACTTACATTTGACCATGATTTCTTCTATTACTATATCTTGTCTCCATACACCCTCTGGAGACCTAATCTCAACAACCTTCGGGAGCCTTGGATGAGGCTTCCACATAACACAGATTCGGGCATACATGCATGAACTAATTTTATCAACCGCTTTATCCGACTTGATGAATCTCCCTATTTTCTCACCTATACTCTTGAAAACTTCCTCCTTCAAGTATTCATGCAGGAGATTGTACAATCTTATCCAAACAAGAATTTCCTCAATGGTGGCTTGTCTTGGGTCAAAATTAGGGGTCCAATCCTTGATAAAAAAACCAACTCCCGACATAAAAAATGGCCCCGAGTCCATCAGCGCAATCTTCTCCTCAGCCGACCCGACAATGATAAGAGAAAACCCATTAGTTAGAGTTTTTATCTTGAAGTGGTTCCCCCATTCTTCATTGACCCAGTTTCTCACTTTGGGGAAAGCTGGCCAATCACCTCCCCATTTCATGAAGAAAACCCTATCACGCAAGATTTGTACTAATTCCTTCCAAGCCTCCGAATCAATGCAAATATTGACTGTCCGTTTCTCAGACGTTGTCAGTATCCCACCTAGGGAAAGGTCTTTCAGGGGTACCTGGAATTTCTTCCTCAGCCTTTCCTCCGACTGTTGCTTGCTCTATTTCAGAAAGTTCAGATACCTTGAATGACCCCATTTGGATTTATTTTGCTCAAAAGGAAATCGGTTATTCCCCCAACTGAAAACCTCTGTTCGTCTCCTTCCCATCTCCTACCGATGCCACTGATTTGATCACGGTGGACACCATGGTCGCTGGTTCACCCTCTGTCCATGATCGTGTTCCCATCCTCGCGATCGAGCAACACCTCCACCTGAAAACCCTAGCTTCCTCCTGCACTCCTCCATCGCGCTTATATGTATACACATATATTATTCACAATCATCTTCACTATGGTTTTTACCTCCTTGGGTTTTCCATGTAAAAAAATTAGTGTTCTTGTGTGATGTTCATGTTCTTTACTTTTTTAGATCTGATTTTATCTTTTAAAGGTTAATGAATGGTTAATTTTTAGTTTATGACAATTCACCTCCTCTCTTAGCATCTGGGTGTGTTCAACAATTTGTATCAAAGAAAGGTTCCTAAGGTAATAGTCTAATAATTGAGGAAGATCCTACATTTGAACACAAAGGATTTTGGAGTAATGTCAAATAGTGAGATTCTTTTGAAAGTAGATTAAGAAGCAATGGAACTTGAAGGATGGGATATGGTCCTACTGATTGTGAGGTTGATAATGAAGGGGAAATTCGGTCTACCCTTTATGATATAGATGTTGCAATGAAAAATATGGGGATTACAAAATCAAATTCAACAAGGTAGAAAAGATAATTGCCATACTAAAAACTCAAGTTACAGAAAGAAAAGAATGAGAAGATAAACTCAAAATGTCAAAAGGTGAAATTGTCAACCTAAATGAAGATAAACTCAAAATGTCAAAAGGTGAAATTGTCAACCTAAACAAAGAGAATGAAGGAAACAAAGATTGTGATGATACAATTAGTAAGGTAGAAAATGATATAGTAAATATGAAGATTCAAGTTGAAGAAAGAAAGAAAGTGGCTGATTACTTATAGACTAAACTTCATGATAAAAATACTGAATGTACCAAACTTGAGGAAGGAAATATTGTTGTGAGAAGGGAATTCAAGGATGCAAAAGAAAAAAATTAAGAAAGGTTTGAAACTCAAAGGTGGTAGTGGTTTGCTTGATGAGATGCTCAATATTTATAAACCACAAAAGAACAAGGGTAGCCCTGGTTTTGAAAAAAAGAGAGACTTCTATTACTAATGACACAAATGAGAAAGTGAAAGAAAAGGATCAAGGTGAATCCAAGAAGATAGAAGGAGATATGGACAAATTCACTCAAGTCTAGAACAAAAGGATTAATTAGAGAAAGACAACTTTCAAATCAAACAACTCAAACTAGGCATTTTCAACCTTTCAATGGTAATTTATTTTCTTGCAATAAGATTGGTCATAAGGTTGCTAAATGTAGGAGTAGAATGAAAAAAAATCATTTAGGTTTCCAAGGCCTCAACCATTTAATGGTCACTACAATACTTGCAACAAATTTGGTCATAAAGAAACTGAGTTAAGAAGTAGGATGATGAGAAATAGTTTTCTGAATATAAACAATGCTAAGAATTCTCAATCTTTCAATGGCTATGGTTACACATACATCAAATTTGGCCATAAGGCCACTGATTGTAGATCCAATATGAGGAGTATAAATTCTCCATAGCATGGAACTACATGTTATAACTACAATAAATAAGGACATATTGCTAAGTTTTATAGAGGTAAGAATGTTAGGTATTGTGTTCCACAAAAGAAGGTTGATTTGGTTTAAATGAAGAAAGAGATGGAAAAGACATGGGTTAAGAAGTCACAAGAAAGAAGACAATGATTTGAAGGATGGATATGTACCTCAAGATTGTGCAAATGGTTCTTCTGGGAACTAAATGGAAAAGGTATAGGCTCAAGGGGAGTTAATTTGTAAACTTTGATCATCCAAATGGAATAAGGTGCACCATAGAGGTAAATTAGGGTTTCTAAGCTTACCTAGATCTTCTCCATGTTCCTTCGATCCCTATGCTTCTTATTTCTCTTTATCAACCTCTGAATCGCCTTAGGTCTCCACTTGATGATTCCATCCATTTCCCTCTACCTCCCCCTATCCATGTGAATCTTTCCTTCTAATGTGTCCCTACAAACACCTATCCATGGTAACTCCCTATGCCCATTGGGATCCTTTTCCTATTGCATGTATTGTCCATACCATTTATATCAAAAGTTATTTTTTTCATTTGATCTTCCTCTTAGATTACTTGTAGAATTATTCCAATCATGATGTCCTTGTGTTCCTCTTCAGTCTCCTCTCTAACTCTCATTTCCTCCCATTTTGATGTGTTGCCAACTACCAATTTTTTTATTTCTCATAAATCTATTAGCAGACTTTTCCCTTTGCAGTGTTTTCCAGCCTCATGTCCTCTGTGCCTTTCAAATCATCTCCAATCCCCCTTTTTCTAGCCTTTCCATTCCTCGTGCAGCTACTCCTAGTCTCTCTATGTTCATGGTGGTAGAGGGAGGTTCACACCTGCATGGTCTACCCATGCACCAGTTTTTCGCTCTATTTATATTAAAGAGTATATCTTATATATTTGGAATTCAAATATAAACACCTGAAGATTAATATTTTAATATATTTGAGGTAGTTCACTGTTTATGATATCTATAGTAGTTTATATAAATTTGGTATTAATGATAAATCAAAATAAATTACAAGTTTATTATTGATGGATAAATATTTCAATTAGGATTTAATTTTTTTGAGATAAAAACCCCTTAGTTAAAATTTTGAATTATGAAAAATATGTAGTTTGAGTGAAAATTGTGTTGTTGGACATGAAGGCTAAATGTTTGTCAGAATACTAAATTAGTATATTTGATAAGGTATTTATGCATATTTATAATGGTAGTCAAAGGTAGACTATAACAATATATGTGTGAAAATGAAATAAAATAAATTTGAGAATATTCTAATTTATATTTAATTATGAATAATAATGTTTTAAAATAAAAAATTTAAAAGGTAAAAATTAAATATTAGTAATATTATTTAATAGTGATGCCAAATTGGCTACAACTTTAGGAATAGACACCAACAATGTTGCATAATTTAAAGCTTTGACAGAGGGGCCTGCTTCGGGTATGGACACAAGATCAAAATTGGAGACGATTCTACAATTGTGGTTAATGCAGTTAGATTTGGAATCTCCCTAAATTGGAGGCTGAATGCATTATTGCGAAGAATTCTTGAGTTAATCAATTTTTTTGATGAGCATATGATCAATAATATTTACAGAGAAGGCAATATGATGGCTGCCAACTTAGCCAACATGATAGTTGACGACATTGAGTTTGGGGCAATTGGGCTCGAGGAATGAGTTGGCGATAGTGGTGGTAGCTTTACTCTCGATGCCTTTAGCATGGAGCATTTACTATGCTCATTTGGGGCCTTGGGTGGTTGTCTTGGAAATGGAAATATCCTATTATAGTTGTCCTTTGACCATCACATCCACTTAGTGGATTGAAATTTTGTAGAGATTTTGGCTCTGTTGCTATATTTTGAATTGGATACATGTTGATAGTCTAGGTTTCTATAGGAAAGCTTAGTTATTGGAGCTTGGTGGCCAACTATGTTAGCTCATGTGGGAACTAGTCAGAATGGCTATAAACTTACCCCTATGACATTCTTTATTAATACTCAATTTCTAGTTGTGATGGAGTCCCCAATGAATTTGAGCAGTGACAAATGTTAGATGGCCTTCTTATGATTCATCCCCAACCTTTGTTTGTAGGCCATCTACAACATGCCCACAATGCTCACCATGGAAGCAATTTATATGGTCCTAATTAGAGAAATATTGATGACAAATTCAATATGGATATCTCTTCTAGGTTCGGGCATCACTCTTGGAGTAAACTCTCCCACTATTAAGGATGGTCTTCAAGGAGGATATTATACTTGATGACATCATTGTTATGGTAATTACAGAGCTTGGTGAGGGTATTCCATAGCTTGATAACATACCCAAGATGTTTGAATTAGAGGAAGAGATGCCTATGCACCCCTTCATAATGGGTCTGGACGAGCATAGCCTGGAATGCTATCATTGGTAGGATTTGGTTGGTCATGATTTTATAAGGCATGTGGTGGGAATTGAAAATGAAGATGAGTCTCCCCGTCTAGAATATTTTGTGAAGGTGGTGAGTATGGGGGCCTTCTATGATAAAAATTGAGGTGCTATGGTCACTGTAAAATACAATAATTTTGGTCTTTTTGGATGGCCCTAGATGACATGGTGGTTTTGGTTGGGATCTTCATGCTATAGAGTGGGTGGCTCATAATGCAATGATCGTATGGTTTAGGATTTTATGGATCTTTTTGACATGCATCATGTCTTTGTATTTTGATATAAGGATGTTATGTCCATTAAAATCTCAAGTATGACAACCATGGTTAGAACCCTAGCTCTTAATGCAATTGGCTTGTCATGCTAGATATTGTAAATATTTTATTATATTAATATAACTGCAACTCTGTTGCATCTTATCTATAAAAAATAATAATTATTTAATAGTGAAAAACTAAGAAGTAATAATAAAAATAAAGATCAGATAAAATATATGGAAATTATTGCTTTTTAATTATATATATATTTTAATAGATATATAAAACCGTGCATTATTTATTATAATTTAAAAATAACTCTTGAAATTTATTTTTTATTAATAAAAGAGTCAAAGAAAGCATGAAGCTACACATAAAATAAATTTTGTCATTGTTTATCTTTATTGGTTGATCAATGTCCAATTTTATTCCCAAAGATTGGTTTTAAACTAATATTTAACATTAGGGTTGTTTAATGTAGTGGTGAATAAGTTTATTATCTGTAAATTGATATCTCTTGACATATTTTACATGAATTTTTTAAAATATAGGCATTCTTATTTATTGTTGTTATAAGTTCACATAAGGTAGTGTTGTTAAGCATGATATGTTTGTTAATTTTTAGTATTGTAAAGTGTAACATTTGGCTATGAAGGTAGCCACCCAAGATCTAGAGGCCTAATGAAAAGAACACTAAGAAAAGGGAAATAGTACAACAAGAATAAACTATATTCCTATCAATAATGCAATACAAAGGATGAATTAGATTTCATAAATGCACATAGGAGACCCGTTGGTTATATAGGCCAAGGTGAGAACATAGGAGTGCATAAGATTATGATAAGTGTCACAATCTTATGTCATGAGACAAAAAGAGATAACTTATCATGCCACCTAAAGAGGAAAAGTGAGTGTGATAACACCATAAAAGGTGGATGTGATAAAGACACTAAAGGTGGAGACACCACATAAAGTGGAAATGATAACATGATATCACCATCTAAATTGGAGATGCTCCTAAAAGATCCCATGTGGTCCTTAAGTAAGCTTAAGTGATGTGTAATTAGAACCTAGGTGAAGAATAAACAAGGTATAACATGTTAATTACACCAACAACCTCCTTAGGTGCAACTTAGGGAGAATGCACACAAAAGATAACAATGCAATATGGGTCTCGACTATTAGGACATGTTAGGTATTTGTAGCATCCTAATTATACCCCCTTACAATTTTGTCCTCATTTGGGTCCTCACCTTGGCGTTCCTGTCCCAAGGCCCGATCAAAGCCCTAATTCTACTCACACCATGAAAATAATTCATTTTTTTCTAGAATGCACACTTTATTACCCCATTTTCTCTATCCTTGACTAGTTAGGACTAGGGTTGATAGGGAGATTGAGTGAGAAGTTGCTCAATAGGTCTAAATTAGTTTACTCTATCAAGTGGACCCAAAGGACATACTTTTCCTTTTTTTTTCAATTAGTGTTTGCAACAACAACCTTCGACACCCACACCTCTTCTCAAGCAACCACCCCTTTGTGTGTTATACTCCTTTGCTCAATCTTATATTCCTCAATGTTGCTCAAATCCTCCACCATAGGTCCACACCCCAAAATTATGTCTTAACTGTCAAAATTGATTGAAATAGGTCCATTGTGTGTCTTTCAACTATTTTTCACAAGTTTGGAAGGTTCATACACCCTTGGGGCAATCGGGTTCAACTTTGAGTGAAAACAGGGCTAAAAGGCTACTAGCCCGTGGAGGCCTAATTGGGTAAATTTTTCTTGCATAGGGAAACGATGGCCAAGACAACCTTGGAACCTAACTTGGGAGGTGTCAACAAGGTCTAAACTTAAGGATTTTTATGGTTTTATCTCCTGAGAAGATAGTATAATGACTGTCCACATTTTTAGCCTAGAAAGTAGGGTTTTGAGAGAGTTTTGCTCATGAAACAAAGGAAGTCTCTCTTACACCACATACCAAGCTTCCAAACTCTTCTATAACCTCTACCACATCATTTTTAACAATCCTCTAACTCTTCCCTACATGACATTACATCAAACACTTGCCATACAACAATAAAATGACTATTAAATGCACCGTCACTGTCAAATTCACTGTTTTTATTCACTTTGAAGGTTAGAACTTCATGGAAGACTTCACCAAAACATGTAAAAACTCCAAAAAACATTGTTAGCACCTATTACAAAATTCCCAAGAATGGATATGTTCATCAATCAACCTTGGATTCAAAAAGACATTAAATTCCCCAAAACTGTGTACTTGCTGCCAGCCACAACTTAACACTTTTACAAGGTGAAATAAACATTGTTTGGAGCTCCAAATACATCAAAAAATCCAAGGGGACTAGTGCAGACCTTTGCCTTAGGTTTTTTTACTCAAATTGATCCTTGAGCATAAACAAGTTTGGTCTTTATTCACATTGCTAGCCAAATCCATCTCCAACTTGCCTAGCATATGCTCAAAAGCACTTCTTTTTCACAACCCTGCCCAAAATATGAAATAACAACTTGTCTAAGTCCATCCATGGGAGCCCAAACTTGGATTTAGACAAGTTGATGCATTTTGAAGACCAAAGCCCTTGACAGGCCAGTCAAAGAGCAAAAATGAAACTTTTTTGTACAACCAACTTCCAAATGAAAAACCCACAATCTAATTACATGAAGAGCATTGAATATACATCAAAATCACTATCCAAGAGGTATAGTAGGGAAATGAGAAGCCCCAGTATGGATTTCTGTCCAAAATGGAGTCAAAATACAAGAAAAAGCCAGAAAATGCTTTCTCTTGCAATTGATTTTGATAGAAAGTACAAAATCCAACCCTATACCAAGAAGAGGGAGGCATATAAATAGTGTAGACATATAAAAATGACCATATTCCTAAATGAATATTCAATGTTCATTTTATTCTCATTCCTCTATTTAGTTAAATCTAATTAAATCACCCACATTCTTCTATCTAATTAAATAAATTATTTAATTTATTTAGTTAAATTCACTTAAGCCTTTTACATCATTTAATTAAATAAATCATTTAATTTAATTAAATCCCTTCTTCTTACTTTTAATTAAATTTAAATTTAATTAATAGTTTACCCCAAATTGAATAAATCTAATTTATTTAATTTCCCAATTTGCAACCAAATTGAAATAAAGCAATTTATTTTAATTAATCCTATTATCCCTCATCCACTTGCATTTTCCTACATCTCCCACTTGCCTCCTAAACCCTATACCTAATTTCTTCTAGAATCCATCTAATCCTAATAAATTAACCCAAATCTATTCATTATCCCCTTTCCCTAAATTTGTGGAGGTCACTTCTCAAATTTGGAGTAAAGTCTTCTAAAAGCATTAAAGCCTTTATCCATTCAACAAGCTAACTTGTTTAATACCCCCAAATTTGGAAGGACTCTTACAAATTTGTCCCCAAAGTCTTCAAACCATTAATGGTTAACTAACCCTTAGTGGCATGGTTAGAGACTTTTTGCCTAACTCAACCCTCATCTAACCCAGGGGTCTCATCAAGCATTCATTGCTTTGACCATGATTATCCCTTTAACCTTTGCACAAGAGTTTATCCCTTGGGTAAAAGATTTATCCATTGGATAACTCTAACCTAACCTTAACCCTTACCTTCTAAGGTAACCATGAGGTTTTCTTAAGCATTTAATGCTTCTTTCATCTCCTCTCAAGAAGTCTTATGTTGACAATTGTCACCATTTCATTGGTGAAAATTGTAAACATGGATTGATAACTTTCAATCCTGACCCTTGATTAACTCCTTCAATCTTGACCATCCATTGCCCTATTTTCACTATAAATAGAGCTCTCATTCCTCCATTTTAAAGATCCATGAAAGCTTTTAGTATCTCATTTATGCTCAAATTTATCAATACATCTAGCTTCTCTTTGTAATAGGAATTAATTTAATAAGCATTTTAGACTATTTTCTTTATCATTAGCTTAAATCATTAACTAGTATATCATATTAGGATAGCATTGTTACTAACCTTGTCATCTTATAATCTAGTTTACTTCATTTATAGAATCATGCATAGATAGGATGCATTTCATGGTAAAATTAATCTAAAGCATCCCTCATTCTTGCATTTGTCATCCCTAAGCCACTTTTCTTAGTGATCTGAGAGAAAAGGCATTGGCTTGAGGGACCTTGTGAGATAGAGAACCATGGAACCTACCTTGGGAAGTTGAGTCATTCTTCATGACTCCATAACTTGTACCAAGAAGTCATGTGGGTGTGTAAACAAGCTCTTTGAGACCACATTTTTACTTTTTAAGTTTCATTGACCCACTTTTCCCGCACACAAATAGAATTTTGAGTTAGTTATCAAGTCCTATATAGACATAAGACATTTTTGTCTTCTTTTTACAAAAAAATGTCCAAAATGACAACTTTTGTTGCTCCAAGTGGCAATTTGAGCAACCTAACTCAACCAACTGTCCAAAATCACCTAGGAATGACTAAAAACACTTTATAAACATGTTTCAATGCTTTCCAAAGCATTTCTAGGCCTATAAGGAAAATTTCCACTTTTTAGCCTTATTTGGCCTAGAAGCACAAAATTGACAATTCAAGCCCTAAGAAGAAAAAATTGATCTCTCAAGCACAAAATGAGATCAAAAACTTATGAAATGACTAAACACAACCTATGACAACATTTCAAAACTAACAAGATACTTAAGCATGAAAAATACCAAAAAATGAAGAGTATAAGCAAAACTAGGTGCTCCTGCACCATACTCCCCCAAAGACAAAGAAGTCAGGTGACTCTGTGAGGCAAAAAAGAAGAAGGAATTCAAGACTTATAAAACTTAGACTCATGTACCCAAGTGGTTCTTGAAAGTGGTTTATCTTTCCACTTGATGAGATGCTCCATGTACACTTGATGGCGAGTCTTCTTGTAAAATCTTGAGTCCAACACCTTTTCAGCTTGAGGATTGGATGGAGGAGGCAAAGAAAGGTCTGAAAATGAATTGTGAACATCTAAAACTCTATCATCCTCCTTACGAAGATGACTTTTGAATTCCACCAAATCTGAAACGTTGAAAATAGGAGACAAAGAAAGATCAGCAGGCAAATCAATTTTATATGCATTAGAACCATACTTAGCCAATATCTTGCAAGGACCTATCCACCTCATTTGGAGCTTGCTCGGAACTCCCTTTTGCAATCTATACTTGTTCAAATGCACCATCATAATGTTCCCAATTGAAAATTGAACATCCCTCTTTGATGCATCCACTCTAGCTTTCACTTTTTGTGAGGTATCTTGAAGAGTCTTTCTCACTTGCTCATGAACTTCCTTCATTGATTGAGCCATGTCATCTGCTGTACCACTCTTTTGCTATATGTTACCAAGATACCTTAACTCCATGACACCCCTTGGGTGCATACCATAAACAATCTCAAAGGGACTTTTACCAGTTGACCTGCTAACACTATCATTGTATGCAAATTTTGCTTGATGGATGAGCTGATCCCAAATTTGGCCACATTCCTTTGTCAAACACCTTAAGAGGTTGCCAAGAGTCCTATTGACCACCTCATCTTAGCCATCAGTCTATGGGTGATAAGCTGAACCAAAAGAAATATTAGTACCCAATCTTTTGCACAATGTCTTCCAAAAATGGCCAAGAAACTTAACATCTCTATCAAAAACAATGCTAGAAGGTAAACCATGTATTCTAATCACTTCCTTGAAAAACAAATAGGCTATATGGCTAGCATCATGTGTAGTTTTGCAAGGAATAAAGTGTGCCATTTTACTAAATCTATCCATAATTACAAAAATGCTATCAAAACCAGCTTGAGTCTTAGGTAATCCTACCACAAAATCCATGCTAACACATTCACAAGGCCTTGTAGGAATTGGAAGAGGATGATAAAGACCAACATTAGAAGTATTACCTTTTGCTTTTTGACAAACCATACATTGATCCACATACCTTCTGACATCTCACTGCATTTTAGGCCAATAATAGAAATGTTGCACCAACTCTAATGTTTTGTTGAGACCAAAATGTCCACTCAAACACCCATTGTGCTTTTCTTGAATCAGATTCTCCCTCATTGAGCTTTTAGGAACACATAGATGCCCACCTTTAAATAACAAACCATTTTGCAAATTATAATCAGCATATTCACTATGAAAAGAATTATCAAATGCTTGGCAAACCTTATAGATGGCTGCAAAATCTTCATCATCAGGATACATTCCTTTGAAGCATTCTATGCCAATACTCTGAACCTGTACTTCCTGCACTGTTAGAAGCCTTCTACTCAAAGAATATGCTACCTCATTGCATTGTCCTTTCTTGTGTTTAAGAGTAAAAGTGTATGATTGTAAGTACTCAACCCATTTGGACATGCCTATGATTTAACTTATCTTGTGAATTCAAGAAACTCAAAGCCTGATTATCTCCATAAACAACAAACTCCTTTGGAAGAAAATAATGTCTCCACTTTCTAAGTGCTTGAACTAAAGCATAGAGTTCCAAATCATAGGAAGAGTACTTCTTTTTAGCATCATTCAACTTTTCACTAAAAAAAGCTACAGGTCTATTATCCCGACTCAACATTGCACCTACTGCAATATTACTAGCATCACATTCAATAGTAAATAACTTGTCAAAACTAGGAAGTATAAGCATTGGTTGAGAAGCAACCTTGGTTTTAAAAAGTTCAAACCCCTTATTTGTTGCATTTGTCCACTGAAAATTTACCTTAGCTCCACCTTTTATAGTATCAAGCATTGGCGCACAAATTTCACTAAATCCTCTGATGAACTTCTCGTAAAACTCTGCCAAGCCATGAAAAATTCAGATATCATTTGCTGTTTTGGGTGTAGGCCAATTTGTGATGGCTTCCACCTTGGTCTTATGCATTTTCAGATCTCCACCTGAGATCACAAAGCCAAGATAAACCAATTCCTATTTCATAAAATCACACTTTTCCAAATTGATTGTCAGTTGTTCATCATAGAATTTGTTCAAAACAATTTTAAGATGCTACAAATTCTTTTCTTGAGATTTACTAGAAATTAGAATGTCATCTAAGTAAAACACTACAAATTTACTAATGAAATCATGCAACACTTCATTCACGAGTCTCATGAATGTACTTGGGGCATTAGAAAGACCAAATGGCATAACTAGCCACTCATAAAGACCCTCATTTGTTTTGAAGGTTGTTTTCCATTCATCACCTTCTTTTATCCTGATCTGGTGATAACCACTCTTGAGCTTAATATTTGTGAAATACTTTGAACCTCCCAAACAATCCATCAAATCCTCAATCCTTGGAATAGGAAATCTATACCTGATAGTGATTCTATTAATGGCTCTTGAATTTGTGCATAATCTCCATGTACCTCCTTTCTTGGGTGCTAAAACTACAGGTACTACACAAGGACTTATACTCTTTCTTATCAAATTTTGATCTAGGAGTTATTGCACTTGTCTTGCCACTTCTTTGTTCTACTTAGGTGTCATCTTATAGGCTACTTTATTTGGTAAAGAGGTTCCTGGTATGAAGCCTATCTGATGGCTAATGGCTCTAGGAGGTGGTAAGGTGGCAGGTGTTCCATCCCTTATAATTTCTTTAAAGTTATCAAGTATTTTCTGCACTTCTTTATGGTATTTCAACCTTCTTCTCCTTCTTTTCTTCCTTGGGTGTCACTATTAGTGCAAATCTCACTCCTTTACCCTCTTCAAGTGTGTTAATAAACTCTTTCTCATTCATTATTAAAAAATTATGATTCTTTGACCTGCTGCCCTTTGTCTCTTCATTTATAAACCGAAAATTGTATTTAATACCATCCTT
Source organism: Cryptomeria japonica (assembly GCF_030272615.1). Taxonomy (NCBI): domain Eukaryota; kingdom Viridiplantae; phylum Streptophyta; class Pinopsida; order Cupressales; family Cupressaceae; genus Cryptomeria; species Cryptomeria japonica. Next base: position 274,579,953 of record NC_081411.1, on the reverse strand, counting down.
CTGAAATGAGTAGGAGTTTTTCTCACCATTGTGTATGGCTTTCCTGTCAAATTTCCAAGGTCTACCAAGAAGTAGATGGCAAGCATCCATTGGAAGAATATCACATAAGATCTTATCTTGATACCCTCCTATGGTGAATTCTACCCATGTTTGTTCACTGACAAGAACATGCTGCTCCCTATTCAACCATGTGACTCTATAGGGATGTGTGTGAGGGATTCTTTCTAGCTTGAGTTTCCTCACTACTTCTTCTGAGACTATATTATCTGTGGATCCTAAATCAATGACCACCTTGTATACCTTTCCCATGATCTTGCACTTAATTATAAACAATGACCTTCTTTGAATAGGGTCTTCCTTGTTTGGCTCCTTTATCAAGACTCTTCTCATCATCAAACTCTCACCATCTTATGATATTAAGATCACTTCATGAGCTTTACTGCTTGCTGCATTTTTTTGCACATAATTCACTTTTCTTTCACCTCCTTGTGATGAATTGGGTTTCTCTAGACATCTGTAGGCAGGGTGCCCCAACTTTTGATAGTTGTAGCATTTCATGGTGGAGAAGTAGGACCCTCTTCCTGGTCCACTAGATCTACCTCTACCTGGGCTGCTAAATCCTCTTCCTCTATAGCTGCTCTTGCTATATGAATCCCCACTTTGCTCAATAAGTTTGGATTCTCCTTGGGACCTTTGATCTCCTCTTTCACCAAAAATTCCTCTATGGCCTCTACCATCTCTACCCCTACCTCTTCCTCTATTGTTTTGTTCTTGCTTTCTCTTATTCTTCTCTTCCACTTTTAGTGCTAGTTGATAATAATTGTGAACTGTTTGTGGATATAGAAAACTCATCTCTTCTTGTATGTTCCATCTCAGTCCATTCAAATACCTTGCTAATTTTATACTCTCATCCTCTACTACCTTGGATCTCATGCATAGTTTTTGAAATTCCTCGGTGTAGCTACTGACATCTAAGTCTTTTTGCCTCAAGTTTTGTCTTTTCCTATGTAGTTGGATTTCATAGTCTTCAAGAAGATAGGTTTCTATAATTTTGGTTACCATTTCCTTACATGTGGCTATTGGTTGTTTACCTTCTTTCACCCTTTCCACTTGGATGAACTTCCACCAAGTTAAGGCTGCCCCTCTCAACCTTGATTTTGTGATGGGGTTTATCTAGTTTGCTCAACACTTCACCTAGCTGGTGTTGCTCAATTGCACCAGCTCACCAGGTCTAGTTGCTCTCTAGACCTTCAAGTCCTTCTTAATCTCTTCTAGAGGTTTATTATGTTTCTTTCTAAGGTGTTGTCTTCAAGTGAATTGACTAGGAACCCTACCAATTCACTATGCTTCTCAGGTACTCAATTATGGTTTCTTGGCTTCAAGTTGTCAAAAGACCTCCTATCATTGTGAGATGTTGCAAAGGTGTGGAAGTGTCTACTAACATGTTTTGTATGCATTTGAAGTCCATTAGTTTCTTGCAATCAATAGGTTTCTTACCGATCTCAAATTCTTGCCTAGAAAAGGGCTACAAGGAATTAGCCCTAATTAGGCCTCCAAAACTAGTTTTCTAGGGCTTGAGGGAAAATGATTCAAAGGATCCTAAAAAAAGTTTGGTTTTTATTCAATAATTCATCCATACCTAAAGTATTTTTGTGGTTTTAGGCTCTGGTCTGACCGTACAATGTGTGAACCCCAAAATGAGGGTTTTGAGGGTTTATAAGGCCTTTAACCGACAATGAATGGACAAAATGGGGTTTTGGTATTAAATGAATTTGTCAAAGATTCTCCCTACATGGAAAAGTCTTCCCCAACTCCATTAACCCCTCGAAACTCTGAAATAGTGATCTTGCACTCACCCCTGCAATTTACACCACTTTTTCACCTTATTTTCTCTAGCCCGGTTGCTCCTGGACTCGCCTAGAATAAGGGGGCAGTCATGTTTAAACACTTCTCCAGTAGTTGAACCTACATATTTACACTATACAAAGGGTTTCCCATGTTTTTCCAAAAAGACGTGATGGCAACACGTGTGGAACTCACGGGGCAACCATATTTACATGAAAATTGCTAATTACAAGCCAAAACTGGCTGTTTCCAAACTTGAAGAAGAAAAAATCTATGTAATATATCTAAAAAGATCTAAAATGATCCACTAGTACAAAAACACACAAGAGTAACTCAATCCATTTCTGGATCAGTGGATTCAATCCATCTTCTATTGCAAAATTTAGTAAAACAAGCCAAAATGTTGTCCACAAGACTGAAAATGAGTAGTTTCAGTTGTTAGACTTACAAAACACACTTCACCAACCTTGGTAAATGTGCAAGAGAGGTTTTATATATATTTCCCATGTGTGGGGTCCTTCCATGGTGTTGGTAAATCCCTAACTCCATCGCTAACCAATTTCAGGACAAAAGTTGTCATGCCAACTTTCAAAAGTTGTCAAGACAACTTTTTGTAACTTTGCACTTTTGCACTTTTTGGTCTCTTCAACTTATAAGACCTATAAAAATTATTATTAATGAATTTTTTAACATGTCTAATACCTATTTAACCCTCTCTAATTCTTTTACCAACTTTTGACACTTTTGACCAACAAAAGGCCAAATACCTACTCAAACTCACTATTTACACAAAAATGAAAACCTAAGTAAAATAAACTCAACCTAGGCCTACATTGACACAACATACTCAATCTTGGACCCTCCTGGAGTCATTATTCACCACTGACTTGGATAGGGTCAGTACAAGCCAAAATTGTGAAAGTTAAATTGCCTAAGTCCTAGGTGCTCTTACACCATTCTCCCAAACAAAAGAAGATTATGTCACCTCTTTGGGAATCAGATTCTGATCAATTCCAAGCTTTTAAAAATCTGTCTTCATCACCCATGTAGCTTTAGTATCATCCATACCCTACCATTTGATGAGGTGCTCCCAATAGACTTGATGTCTTGTCTTTTTGGCGATCCTTGAACTCAACACCTTCTCGGCCTTTTGATTTGGTTTGGATGGTAACTGAAGGTTGTTCACATCAACTGAAACCTCTGAGTGATTGCAAGCTGAACCTTGAATTGGTCTCTTGTATGCAACTAAGTTTTCTATATTGAAAACCAGTGACAAGCCTATGTCACTAGGTAGATCCACCTTGTAGGCATTTTCTCCATACTTGGCTAGAATGGCACATGGACCTATCCTCCTCATTTATAAATTATTTGGCACTCCTTACTATAGCCTTGCTTTATTCAAGTGTACCATGACAAGATCTCCTACTTGAAATTCAAGGTTCTTTCTCTTTTCATCAGCTTTTTACTTGATCTTGTTTGTGTTCTCCATCAATGCTTGTCTAACTGAATCATGGACTTCCTTCATTGATTGAGCAAAGTCCTTTGCATATCCACTTCTTGCTACTGCACTTCCTAAGTCTCTCAACTCCAAAATGCCTCTTGGGTGCACACCATAGACCACTTCAAAAGGGCTCTTACCGGTAGTCCTATTTATGGCCTCATTGTATGTATATTCACCTTGTGAGAGTAATTGATCCCATGTTTGTCCATATTCCTTAGTAAGGCCCCTTAACAAGTTTCTTAAGCTCCTATTCACCACTTCAGTCTACCCATCTATTTGAGGATGGTAGGCTGACCCAAAAGAGAGGTTGATGCCAAGCTTCTGCCATAGTATCTTCCAAAAATGACTCATAAACTTTGAGTCCCTATCTGAAACAATACTCATGGGTAAACCATGTATCCCCACTACCTCTTTGAAGAACAATTGAGCAATTTGGCATGCATCATGAGTAGTCTTGCAAGGAACAAAGTGAGCCATTTTGCTAAATCTGTCCACAAGCACATAAATGCTATCATATCCCTATTTTTTCCTTGGCAAGCCTACTACAAAGTCCATGCTAATACATTCCCAAGGTCTATTTTGTATGGGAAGAGGTTGGTATAAACCGATATTTGTTGAAGTACCCTTGTCTTTTTGGAACACTATGCAAGTCTCCACACATTTCTTCACATCTTGATTCATCTTTGGCCAATAATAGTATCTTTGAACCAACTCTTAAGTCTTATTGACTCCAAAATGTCCACTGAGGCTTCCATTATGCTTCTCTTGAATAAGGTTTTCTCTCATTGAGCCTCTAGGCACACAAAGCTGCCCACCTTTGAACAATAGTCCATCTTGCAAAGTGAAATCAAAATACTCATTATGGAAGTGATTTTGGTACTCCTTACACACCTTGTAGGCACTTGAGAAGTCTTCATCCTCTGGGTATAAGTCTCTAAAACTATCCACACCTATGCTTCTCAATTGGATTTCTTGGACTGTCAAAAGTCTTCTACTCAATGCATCAACTACCCAGTTTAACTACCCTTTCTTTTGCTTAATGGTGAATGTATAGGCCTACATATACTCCACCCATTTCATGTGTTTATGACTGAGTTTATCTTGTGAGTTTAGGAAACTCAATGCTTGGTTGTCCATATAGACCACAAATTCTTTAGGAAGGAGATAGTGTCTCCACTTCCTCAATGCCTGCACTAAATCATACAACTCAAGATCATATGAAGAGTATTTTTTCTTGGCATAACTTATCTTCTCACTATGGAAAGCTATTGGTCTTTCTTCTTGGCTTAGGACAGCACCTACTGCAACATTGCTTGCATTACATTCTACAATGAAAAGTTTCTCAAAACTAGGCAACACTAGTACCAGTTGGGTAGCTATCTTCTCCTTTAAGGTTTCAAAACCATTGTTTGCTGCTTCACCCCATTGAAAATTTTCCTTTACTCCACCTCTAATGGTGTTTAACATGGGTGCATATAGCAATGAATTTCCTAATGAACTTCCTATAGTACTAAGCTAGTCCATGGAAGCTTCTCACCTCTATTGCTGTCTTAGGAGTAGGCCAATTTACAATTCTTTCAACCTTGCTTGGATCCATCTTGAGGTTTCCTTGAGACAACACAAAACCAAGGTAAACCAACTCCTTCTTGACAAACTCACATTTATCCAAATTCATGGTTAGCTTTTCATCATACAATCTTTGTAGGACATCTTGCAAATGATTAATGTCATCTGCCCTATCTTTACTGAAAATGAGAATATCATCGAGATACACTACCACAAATTTACCTATGAAGTCCTTCATCACCTCATTCATGAGTCTCATGAAGGTGCTTGGAGCATTGGATAAGCCAAATAGCATTACAAGCCACTCATAAAGACCCTCAGTAGTCTTGATTGCATTTTTCCATTCATCACCCTCCTTAATCCTAATTTGATGATAGCCACTATTAAGGTTAATCTTGTTAAAGTACTTGGCTTCCCCTAAACAATCCACTAGGTCTTCTATTCTAGGAATAGGGAACCTATATCTGATGGTGATCCTATTTATGGATCTAGAATCATTACACAATCTCCAAGTACCACCTTTTTTTGGTACCAACACGGTATGGACAACACAAGGGCTAATACTTTTCCTAATTAGGCCTTGGTCTAAGAGCTCTTGGATTTGCTTGGCAATTTCAACATTTTGTTGAGGAGTCATTTTGTAGGCTACCTTATTAGGAAAGGATGCTCTGGGAATGAAGTCTATTTGATGGCTTATGGTTCTTTTAGGCGGTAAGGTGGCTAGTTGTCCTTCACTTACTATGCCTTTGAATTTCTTCAACAAATCTTGCACCTCTAATGGAAAATCTTGCTGCTCTTTCTTGTCTTACTCACCAAGAGAACATTAGGACCTGCTACCCTTTTTTCACCTTCCTCAAGGATGGACTGAATCTTGAATGTGACTGGATCTTTCTTGAATGAGTATGCATTCTTGGCTCCACCATGGATAGCTTGTCTATCAAATTGCCATGGTCTTCCTAGAAGAAGATGGCATGCATCCATGGGTAAGACATCACATAAAACCTTGTCCTTATACCTTCCAATGGTAAAATCCACCCATGCTTGCTCATTAATAAGAACATGTTGACCTTTGTTCAACCAAGTGACTCTATAAGGATTGTTGTGAGGTATCCTTTGCAATTTGAGCCTGCTCACTGACTCTTCTGACACAACGTTGTCTGTAGACCCTAAATCAATGATCACTTTGTACACTTTGTTCATAATCTTGCATTTGATCCTAAATAAGGACCTTCTTTGGCTACGCTCTTCTCTGACCGGTTCTTTGATCCAAGTTCTCCTTATCATCAAGTTGTCACCCACTTCTAACTCTAAGGCAACCTCTGAAGTCTTGCTGCTTGAAAACTCTTCTTAGAGATAACTAACTCTTCTTTCACCACCATGTTATGATGATCCCTTCTATGGACACCTATATGCTGGATGACCACGTTGGTTACAATGGTAACACTTCATTGTTGCAAAGTATGAGGAACTTATACATTTTCTACTAGACCTTCCTTTGGAACCACTATTTGATCCCCTTCCTCTATTGAATCCTCCTCTACTAATGCCACTATCTTGCTGCTCAGTGAGTTTAGACTCTCCTTGTGTTCTTTGTTCAGAACTTCTTCCACCAAAGCCTCCTCTATGGCCTCTATTGTCTTTTCCTCTACCTCCGCCCCTATTGTTGTTTGAGTCATGTCTTATTTCCAATTTTTTCTCCACATTAAGGGTAAGTTGAAATGTTTGATGGACTGTTTTTGGGCTCATTAGATTGATTTCTTCTTGGATGTTCCACCATAGACCATTTAGGTACCTAGCAACCTTGAGACTCTCTTCTTCCACCACATGGGATCTAAGGCTAAGTTTGTGAAACTCCTAGGTATAGCTACCGAAATCAAGATCCTTTTGTCTTAAGTTTTGCCTCTTCCTATGAATTTGTACTTCATAGTCATCAGGGAGACAAACTTCTTTGATTTTGACTAGCATCCCTTTCCAAGAAGAGATGGGTGCTTTGCCCATTTTCTTCCTGTCATCTTGTACAAATATCCACCATGTGAGGGAAGCTCCTCTCATCCTTGACTTGGGTACCTTGACTGTTTGGGCTTTAGTTATGCCTTCACATTGAAAGTGGTTCTCCATACCTTCTATCCATTCTAGGACCACTTCTGCCTCCATCTTACTAGTGAACAATGATAATCCTTCTAGTGATTTGCCACTCAAGGCCTTCAATGCCTTCAAGAAAGGTTCTTTCTCTAGGATAGGATCAGGTTTAGGTATCTTGTCTATCTCTGACTCTTCTTTACCCTTCCCTTATGCTCCTTCCACCTTTACCGACACTTCATCAACCTTGGTTTCTATTGCACCAAGCTTGCTCTCCAATTCAATCAATTTCTCTTTGAGGAGTCTATCCTCCTCCTCCCGATCATCCACTTTCCTGGACAACCCTGCATTGGTCACCATGTTGTTGTCTCCTATAGATTCCACTAAGGACATCAACTCTTCTAGCCCAAATCTTATAAGCTCTAATACCAATTTGATGGGGTTTATCTAGTTTTCTCAATACTTCACCTAGCTGGTGTTGCTCAATTGCACCAACTCACCAGGCCTAGTTGCTCTATAGACCTTCAAGTCCTTCTCAATCTCCTATAGTTCTTTATTCTTATTCTTTATAAGGTGTTTGCTTCAAGTGTCTTGACTAGGAACCCTACCAATTCACTATGCTTCTCAGGTACTCAATTATGGCTTCTTGGCTTCAAGTTGTCAAAATGACCTCCTATCATTGTGAGATGTTGCAAAGGTGTGGAGGTGTCTACTAACATGTTTTTTTATGCATTTGAAGTCAATTAGTGGCTTCCAATCAATAGGTTTCTTACCGATCTCAAATTCTTGCCTAGAAAAGGGCTACAATGAATTAGCCCTAATTAGGCCTCCAAAACTGGTTTTCTAGGGCTTGAGGGAAAACGATTCAACGGACCCCCAAACAAGTTTGGTTTTTATTCAATAATTCATCCATACCTAAAGGATTTTTGTGGTTTTAGGCTCTGGTCTGATCGTACAATGTGTGAACCCCAAAATGAGGGTTTTGAGGGTTTATAAGGCCTTTAACTGATAGTGAATGGATAAATTGGGGTTTTGGTATTAAATAACTTTGTCAAAGATTCTCCCTACATGGACAAGTCTAAACTAGCTCCATTAACCCCTTCAAACTCTGAAATAGTGATCTTGCACTCACCCCTGCACTTTACACCACTTTTTCACCTTATTTTCTCTAGCTGGGTTACTCCTGGACTCGCCTAGAATAAGGGGTTAGTCATGTTTAAAAAATTCTCCAGCACTTGAACCTGCATATGTACACTATACATAAGGTTTCCCATCATTTTCCAACAAGCCGTGATGGCAGCACATGTGGAACTCATGGGGAAACCATATTTACAAGAAAATTGCTAATTACAAGCCAAAACTGGCTATTTACAAACTTGAACAAGAAAACACCTATGTATAGTATCTAAAAAGATCTAAAATGATACAATAGTAAAAAAACACACAAGATTAACTCAATCCATCCTCTATTGCAAAATTTAGTAAAACAAGCCAAAATGCTATCCACAAGACTGAAAATGACTAGTTTCAGTTGTTAGACTTACAAAACACACTTCACCAACCTTTCTAAAAGTGAAAGAGAGGGTTTATATAGCTTTCCCATGTGTGGAGTCCATCCATGGAATTGGGAAATCCCTAACTCCATCTCTAACCAATTTCAGGACAACAGTTGTCATGACAATTTTCAAAAGTTGTCAAGACAACTTTTTGTAACTTTGCACTTTTGCACTTTTTGGTCTCTCCAACTTATAAGACCTATTCAAAATCACCATAAATGAATTTTATAACATGTCTAAGACCTATTTAACCTTCTCTAATTCTTTTACTAACTTTTGACACTTTTGACCAACAAAAGGCCAAATACCTACTCAAACTCACTATTTACACAAAAATGCAAACCTAAGTAAAATGGACTCAACCTAGGTGTAAATTGACACAACATACTCACTCTTGGACCCTTATAGAGTCCTTATTCACCACTGGCTTGGCTAGGGTCAGTACAAACCAAAATTGTAAAAGTTAAATTGCTTAAGTCCTAGGTGCTCCTGCACCATTCTCCCAAACAAAAGAAGATTATGTCACCTCTTTGGGAATCAGATTCTGATCAATTCCAATCTTCTAAAACTCTATCTCCATCACCCATGTAGCTTCAGTATCATCCATACCTTTCTATTTGATGAGGTTCTCTCAATAGACTTGATGTCTTGTCTTCTTGGTGATCCTTGAACTCAACACCTTCTCGGCCTTTTGATTTGGTTTGGATGGTAACTGAAGGTTGTTCACATCAACTGAAACCTCTTAGTGACTGCAAGCTAAACCTTGAACTGGTCCCTTGTATGCAACTAAGTCTACTATATTGAAGACCGGTGATAAGCCTATGTCACTAGGTAGATCCACCTTGTAGGCATTTTCTCCATACTTGGCTAGAATGGCACATGGACCTATCCTCCTCATTTGTAACTTATTTAGCACTCCTTGCTGTAGCCTTGCTTTATTCAAGTGTACCATGACAAGATCTCCTACTTGAAATTGGAGGTTCTTCCTCTTTTCATCAACTTTTTGCTTGAGCTTGTTTGTGTTCTCCATCAATGCTTGTCTAACTGCATCATGGACTTCCTTCACTGATTGAGTAAAGTCCTATGCATATCCACTTCTTGTTGCTGCACTTCCTAAGTTTGTCAACTCCAAAACACCTCTTGGGTGCACCCCATAGACCACTTCAAAAGGGCTCTTGCTAGTAGTCCTATTTATAGTGTCATTGTATGCATATTCACCTTGTGAGAGTACTTGATCCCATGTTTATCCATATTCCTTAGTAAGGCACCTTAACAAGTTTCCCAAGCTCCTATTCACCACTTCAATCTACCCATCTATTTGAGGATGGTAGGCTGACCCAAAAGAGAGTTTGGCGCCTAGCTTTTGCCACAGTGTCTTCCAAAAATGACTCAAACTTTACAATACAATTTAAAAGAGGATTCCTCCACATTTTCCCATTTTCATTTCAATTCCAACACATTTACCCTAATTTCATCATTTTTACAATTCAATTTAAAAGAGGATTCCTCCAAAGTGAATCTAATAAGAATTCTTAGCCCTATCCTTTCTGATTTGTGGCTAGATCTATTAGGATTGTTCCTCTTTTAATGTAATGGTCCCTAAGCCTAAATATTTGTGGTCTTCTCCCCTCTAATGGTGAAAATCCTAATAATTTTCACCATTACATTTTGGTGAACCCTACATTTACACTTTAGTTTTTTGATTTATGTTCTCAAATTTGAGTGTTCATGGATTTCACATTCAAATTTACATTTACGAGTTTAATTTTCAGTTCAATTTCAAAAATTTAGAGGTTAAAGTCATAAAAACCTTAATTTTTAATTCTAAAATTGAGCTTGTGGGTTGTCTAATTTGGATTAAATATTATTTCAGATCTGCCTATTCATTCAATTTAAAATTCAAAATGTCCCTCCTAGATCTCATTTTCAATTGATTTACAAAAATTTAGTGGTTGAATGTACAAAAACCCTAATTTATAGTTCTAAAATTTTATATGTGGGTTGCATAATTTTTCAAATCAATTTTCAGATCTGATATTTATGAATGCTATGCTATGATTCAGATGCATTTATCTTTCAAATTCATGAATCAAATTGCTTAATTAATTGGTGTTTCAATCACTTTTATAAAATTTTCTATTGTATAATCACAATTTTCATATTTCAAATTCAAATTTCCCTCCTTTGTGTATGATTTTTACTAGCATTAGTCCTATCTATAATATTCATGTGAGAAGCTGTATAATTACTAGGGATATGGAGCCTAATTTGGATAACTTGTTTCATGAGAATGTTGGTGGTTCTTCTATTCTAATAATTGATGTCATTTATCCCCATTCTTTACATAATTTTCATGATGAGGGTGAATCACTAACTAGGTTTTCCATTGATCAATTAAAGAAGATTGACAATAAATTTGAAAATCTTCAACAATGGATGACTCAACAATACTCAGAAAGTGAGGCAATCCCATTGATTGAAGGATTAAAGAGGATGGTTCAAAGTGATAAAGTTGGTGTTGATTTGTTGCATGGCCTTGCTGATATTGCTGACACTAATATGATGCCTATAAAAATTTATGCTAAAATCCTTGGTTACACTCAAGCACCTAGTTAATTTAATCACTCTATTCATATGACTATTGTTAATGTGAGTTTTGAGTTCACTCAACATGCATAAACTTTCACCTCAAGATGAAGTTTATTTACTTGAAAGACAAAGAAAATCTTAGTCCCAAGGCTCGAAACGTCATTTTATGACCTTGTAGTTTTACTCAGTAAGCATGCATGAACTATTTCACGAGGGGATTCTAAATAATCTCTCTATAATTAACAAATCCTTCACACTCTAGAGTAGTTATTTTGATTTATTTCCTCTTGAAGGATTACAATAAAAGAAAAGAACATGAAATGAAGTAAATTCTTATCTAAGGGTTAGTTTCACATTTTAATGTGTTTCTAAAATGATTTGTAATAATGAAGAACAATTTCATGAACAATTGGAATTTTCTCAATCACTCACAAAATGTGCAATCTTGTAAAGAATTTTGCAATTGACAGAGAAACAAAATATGACACACCAGAATAGCTGTGTAGAGTCATATATTTCTTCATCAACCACAATGATTTACAGTCTGGTTTGTATTACCAATTGGCCTTCAAACTTCATTATAACATTCACTTGCAAAGAAAAGACACTACTATGATTTACTATATGTGTAAGAGAACCAAGAAACGAAGTCTTTGGAACAACATAGCTCACTCAAAGTCTACAATTCTCAAAATTATGAAAATGAGGGGCACTTTTTGCTTTTATAGAAATTTTACAAGAAAAGACAAATTCTACCAACATAGCATTAGTTTTGACCTTGGCCAACATTAGGTCTTTCAACATCAAACTTTTGAACATCTTGTTCCTGTCTTAAGTGTAGACGTATAAATCTGACCACCTTCTTAAATAAATATTTAATATTTATTTAAACCCCATCCCTCCTATTAATTAAATCTTATTTAATTAATTTCTTTATTTTCATCTATTTTATTAAATAAATTACTCAATTTATTTAATTAAATTCATCTAAACATTTTCTAACATTTAATTAAATAAATCACTTTATTTAATTAATTCCACTTTTTTCCTTTTAATTAAATTTACATTTAATTAAATTGACCCTTGAATATAAATAAATCTAATTTATTTATAAAAATCCCCCCACTTGTATTTATGCAAGTTGCATTTATTTTAGTTGAAATAAAATATTTTATTTTAATTAAAATTCTTTTTCTCCCACTTGCGCTCTCCTACATTTCCCACTTGCCTCCTAATCATTCTTCTAGAACCCATCTAATCCTAATCAATTAGCTTTAATCGCTCTAATCATGTTATTTCCCTAAATTTGAGGAGGTCACTTCTCAAATTTGGAAGAAAGTCTTCTAAATGTATTAAAGACTTTATTTCTTCAACAAGCTAACTTGTTGAGCTCCCCTAAATTTGGAAGGACTCTTACAAATTTATCCCCAAAGTCTTCCAAACCATTAATGGTTAATTCAACCTCCCTTCATAGCTAGAGACTTTCTCTTTAACTTAACCCTCATCTAACCCAAGGGTCTCATCAAACACTCATGGATTTGACCCTAGTTGTCCTATCTAACCCTTGCACAAGAATTTATCCCTTGGGTAAAAGCTTTATCCAATGGATGACTCTAACCTATGATAACACAATGATGAACAGTGAGTACCAAACTGATACTGAGAGGGGGGGGGGGGGTGAATCAGTACAGGTACAAAAACTTTTCTTGAACCAGTTTGACTGCAAACAGTGAACTTGACTGGCAATCACTAACATTGGTCATAAATCAAATTACTACCGGTTAAGCACAATGAGACTGTGAAAGATATAAACTGGAAACACTTATCTTGCCACACAACCTACACCCTCATTTCCATATTATCCTTGTGCATAAACAAATATTCTATCAGCAGAAATATAATAACATGCTAGATCAACATGATTCACTGCTTGACAAAAAACAACAAAGCATCACATGAAAAAGACATCACATATGACACACATATTTTTCACGTGGAAACCCAACTGGGAAAAACCACGGTGGGGATGAATACCCACAAGCTATTTTTGAACTCTTTTTAAGTCCGCTCTGTTAGAAGCCTAGTCCGGTTAAAGATTGTTACAACAGGTTCTGTTAGGAACCGATTCTGTTAGGGATCACTCAATTAAGAGATGGCTAGAATACCTAGTTAAGGGTTAAACCTTGTTAGAGGATTTTATGAACTCAATGGCTTTGAGTCACACTGTTAAAGGATTTACAACATGCTGGTTAAAGCTACCTTGTTAAGGGATTTTCCAATTGTTGAAGTGATTAGAGATCAACAGGTATTACAATGATCTGGTAATAGCACTCAATAATGCAGACCCGCTTTAGTTCCTTTCTTCTGCATACACACTCTACAAGTATCAACCCTCTTATCTGGTCTAGCAAGAATCACGTATCTTTGCACTTAGATACACACACAACATTTTCCAACAACTTCAACATGAAACACAACATCGACCTTATAGGAAACATATAGGTCAGTAACATAAACCCTAAACCCTAAACATTTAGGTTGAGCAATTCAGTCGATTCAATCATGACCATTGAACACTTTGCATTTGAATACAACGGTCTTGAACAGATCTCAAGACATTCTCCATCGTTCATTCTTCACCGCTTCTTGGAGGTGATAACCCATCACATGTTCTCCACTATTTGCAGAGACTTCACACAATCCCGAGGTAGATAGGATCAATCTCATTCATGCAAGATCCTTCACGTGCACGAGGTTGATGTGGCAACCTGATCTGATCTCCATTATAATGCTAACTCATCATACAATGCCATCGGTTGAATCACATAGGCTCGAAGCACTTCAACTAGAAACCCTGAAGCTGAGACTACCAATCAGTAGTCATACCATATTAAAACTTGATAGAAAACATTCCATATACCGGTTCACTTGGACAAACGTACTGCTTCACCTTTTGCACATATATCAGTTCACAACATTATACCGGTTCACTTTGCCAGTTGCTTAACTTCAATAAACCTATTCACTCTTCATCATATTATCGGTTCTCTCTTCAACATATTACCGGTTCACTCTTTAGCATATTGACATCAATGACAACACAATATCATCATGTCAACATATTCTGCACATATGCCAACAATCTCCCCCTTTGGCATTGATGGCAATATACAAAGATATCTCTCTTTCTGCATCACAAATTCTCCTTAATACTGCAGATATCTTCTCCACTTCACATCTTCTCCCCCTTTGACAACAATGCCAAAGTGGAGGCACAAGCTTCCCTGTTCCACTATGCTGCTCCCCCTGAGGAGTAGCATGCTTCAACACATCAATCCTTTAAAGATATAAAAAAGTAAGATCTGACTGATGTGGAGCACAAACCTTTAGATTACCTCTTGAAGGGGCAGCACCCCTAATTCACCTCTCAGATAGGTAAAGGTAGCCTTCGGTAGAGGCTTGGTGAATATGTCTGCTAACTGATCCTTATTGGAAACATGTTCCAATACCACCTCTTTGTTCTGAACCTTTTCCCTCAAGAAATGATACTTGAGTTCAAAGTGCTTGGTTCTAGCATGTAAAACTAGATTCTTGGAAATGTTAATTGCACCTGTATTGTCATAAAATATACTTACCGGTTTAGATACAGGAACTTTGAAGCCATTCAATACATGCTTCATCTAAATAGTTTGGGTGCAGTTCATAAAAGCTGCAACATACTCCGCTTCTGCTGTAGACTAGGAGATACAACTCTGATTTTTACTCATCCATGAGACTAGTCTACCACCGAGAAAGAATGCACCACCGGTTGTGCTCTTCCGGTCATCCATGTTACCAGCCCAATCAGCATCTATGAACACTTTCAATTGAAATCATCATTTTATGGATACCATAATCCATAGTCAATAGTTCCCTTCATATATCTAACAATCCGCTTGACTGCTACCAAGTGGGATTCTCTTGGGCTTTGCTGAAACCGAGCGGTAATACCCACTGCATGTGCAATTTCCGGTCTACTATGCACTACATAATGTAAGTTACCAATAATTGATCGATATTCCTTCTCATTTACCAATGCCGAGTCATCCTGTTTTGATAGTTTACAACTGGTCACCATTGGTGTACAAACTGGTTTGCTGTCTTCCATGCCAAAGGTCTTCAACACCTCTTTGACATACTTGGATTGAGTAATAAAGATTCCATCTTTCATTTGCTGAATCTGCAGTCCAATGAAGAACTTAATCCCCCCTATGAGTGACATCTCAAACTCCTTTTTCATCTCATCTGCAAAGTCATGACTCATCTTGTCATCTCCACCAAAGATTATGTCATCAACAAATACTTCACAGATTAGAATCTGATCTCCATCTTATTTAAGGTAGATATTGCTATCTTCACTTATTCTTTCAAATCCAATCTTGACAAGATGGGAGTGCAAGTGTTCATACCATGCTCTAGGTGCCTGCTTCAGTCCATACAAGGCTTTATGTAGCCTACACACCATGTCAGTGTCTTTTGATAGGGAAAACCCATCTGGTTGCTCTATATACACCTCCTCTTCAAGTATTCCATTTAGAAATGCAGATTTTACATCCATTTGGTATACCTTGAATCCTTTAAAAGTTGCATATGCAAGAAGCATACGAACTCCTTCCAATCTTGCTACTGGAGCAAAGGTTTCTCCATAGTCTTCTCCTTCTTCTTGGGCATATCCTTTACAGAGTAGTCTGGCTTTGTTCCTTACCAATGTGCCATACTCATTCAGTTTATTTCTAAAGACCCATTTGGTTCCAATGACATTTTTATGCTTCGGTCTGGGTACCAAAGACCATGTACCATTCTTCTCTATTTGATCAAGTTCCTCTTCCATTGCCTTGATCCAGTCTTATCTTTATGTGCCTCTTTGAATGATTTAGGCTCAAATTCAGAGATCATACATGAGTTTTCTCTGACCTTTCTTCTTTTAAGAATCCCTGCATCTTTGTCTCCTACGATCTGCTTTGGATCATGATTGAGTTTTACATACCTAGGTATATTCTTAACAGATTCCTCTTTCTTTTCTTCGTCATCCTTATATTCATCAGCATCAGCATCCACCAGTGTAGGAGCACAACTACTGGTACTGGGCTGATTTGGAACTGGTTCCCAGAAGGTTACTACCAGTTCATCTCCTACATGCTCTCTACAAGTTTCCTCAGGTTTCTCAAAGTTTTCATCAACCCTAACATTGATGCTTTCAACAATTCTCTGAGTCCTATTGTTAAAACATTTGAGAGCTTTGCTCTTTGTGGAATACCCTAGGAATATTCCCTCATCACATTTAACATCAAACTTGCTCTGATGTTCACTCCTCTTGATATAACATTTACTACCAAACACTCTGAAGTAGCTTACCACTGGTGTCTTACTGGTCCAGTACTCATAAGGAGTCTTATCCTTTCCTTTCTTGATGAGTACCGGGTTCATTGTGTAGACTGCAGTGCTCACCGCTTCTCTCCGAAAGGTGTGAGCAACCTTTCCTTAGATTAACATGGTTCTATCCACTTCAACCATAGTCCGGTTGTTCCTCTCTGCTAAGCCATTTTGCTTTGGAGTCCAGGGGGCAGACTGTTGCCTCTTGATGCCATTCTTTTCACAATATTTGTTGAATTCACCAGAAGTGAATTCCCCTCTTTGATCAGTTCTAAGGCATTTGATTCTTCTACCACTTTCCTTTTCTACCAGTGCTCTGAAAGCTTTGAACTTTCCAAAGGCTTCAAACTTATCCTTCAAGAATGTGACCCACATCATTCTTGAGCAATCATCTGTAAGAATCATAAAATACCTATCTCCCAGCACACTCCTAGTTTTCATAGGACCACACAAATCAGTATGCACAAGATCAAGTAAATTGTCTGCAGTGAAAGATTTACCTTTGAAGGTTGAGGAAGACATTTTCCCTAGTTGACACTCTCTGCATAGAGGATTTTTTGGTTTGCTCAGCATCAACAGCCCTCTAACTACCTTGATCTTACTAGCCTTCACAATGTTATCAAAGTTTACATGGTAGAGTCTCCTATGCCATATCCAACTATCATCAAACTTAGCCATAAGACATGTACTTATATTTGCATTCAGCTGAAATAGGTTACCTTTGGTTTGCATACCAGTGGCCATCAGTTCACCATTCTTTCCTTTGATTTTTCACACTCCATTTTTGAATTCTAGAGTGAGTCCACTATCATTCAATTGAGCAACACTTGAAAGGTTGTGCCTTAGACCTTCTACCCAATACACATTGTTAGCACTGCTTCTTCCATTCAGAGAGATGGACCCTTTGCCTTTTACCATACATGGTGCATCATTACCAAAACAAACCACACCACCATCATACTCTTCCAGAGAAAGAAACTTACTCCAGTAGCCAATCATATGGTGAGAAAAACCACTATCAATAATCCACTGATTGGAATTATCAAAGCGGGAGACAAGAGCCTTCTTGTCTAACATATCTTCCTTGACTGCTACAAATACAATATCCTCAATTTCTTCATCTTTTGATTCCTCATCAGTGACACCTTCATCAACTGCTACAAAATAGTTTCTCTGGTTTCCTCCTTTGAACTTCTTGAACTTTTCTGGTTTGTCCTTGCTATCACCATTAGGATAGTTTACAATAATGTGTCCTATCCGGTTACAAGATAAGCATTTCAAAGGAACTTACCTTTGTATTTATCGGTTCCCTTAGGATGTCTCTTGGCAAGAAGAGCTTCAAATTCCATCAGGATCTCCTCATCATCCATTTCTCTGCTCTGTCTTGGTTCACCACTGGTACTAGCTTCTTTGCCTTTTCTAGATGGTGCAGCAGATGCTCTAAAGGTTGATTCAGTCTTCTAAACACATCAAAACTATTTAGCTCATAGGCTGTCAACTTTATGATGATGGAGTCTAGGGACACCTTAGTCTTGTGTATTGACCTCAACTCCTGAATAGCAGCAACCCTTATTGCATAGACCAGTAATAAGGATCTCAAAACTTTGCTAACAACAGTGGAATCTTCCATTTTGCCACCTGCACTCTTGATATCTCCAACAACAGTTTTGATTCTTATTCCATATTGTTGAATGGTCTCTCCTTCAACCATCCGCATGTCTTCAAACTTTCCTCTAAGGCTTTCTTCCTTATCTTGTTTCACATGCTCATCACCGCCATAGATGTTCTCAAGAGTATCCCATACTTTTTTGGGATTCTCTTTGTCCTGGACATCAATAAACTCAATGTCAGATAAACTACTAATTAGGGCTTCCATGACTTGCCCATTCTCCTGAGACTCTCTCTTTTGGTCATCAGTGAGAGTAGCAGTAGGGATAACATAAACATTCTCAACATAGCTCCAATGTTGAGCACCCATGTTTCTTATGTATATCTTCATTCTATCCTTCCATAGTTTAAAGTTATCTCTATTGAACTTTGGACCTTCCCTTTTCATCATTACAATATGATCTTTCCCTCAAGCGGTTAAGCTTACAACACAGAGGACCTAAAGGATGCTCTGATACCAATTGATAACACAATGATGAACAATGAGTACCAAACCGGTACTGAGAGGCAGGGGGGTGAATTAGTACAGGTACAATTTTTGCTAGACCAGATAAGAGGGTTGATACATATACAACATTTGCCAACAACTTCAACATGAAACACAACATTGACCTTATAGAAAACAGATAGGTCAGTAACATAAACCCTAAACCCTAAACATTTAGGTTGAGCAATTTAGTCGGTTCAATCCTGACCATTGAACACTTTGCATTTGAATACAACGGTCTTGAACAGATCTTAAGACATTATCCATCATTTGTTCTTCATCGCTTCTTGGAGGCGATAACCCATCACACGTTCTCCACCGTTTGTAGAGACTTCGCACATTCCTAAGGTAGATAGGATCAATCTCCTTCATGTAAGATCCTTCACGTGCACGAGGTTGACGTGGCAACCCGATTTGATCTCCATTATAATGCTAACTCATCACACAATACCATTAGTTGAATAACACAAGCTTCAAAACACTTCAACCGGAAACCTTGAAGCTGAGACTACCAACCAGTAGTCATACGATATTAAACCTTGATAGAAAACATTGCATATACCGGTTCACTTGGACAAACGTACCTCTTCACCTTTTGTACATATATCGGTTCACAACATTATACCGGTTCACTTTGCCAGTTGCTTAACTTCAATAAACTTGTTCACTCTGCATCATATTATCGGTTCTCTCTTCATCATATTACCGGTTCACTCTTCAACATATTGCCATCAATGACAACACAATATCATCATGTCAACATATTCTGCACATATACCAACAACCTAACCATAACCTTACCTCCTAAGGTAACCTTCATGTCTCCTTAGGCATTTAATGCCTCTTGCATCTCCTCTCAAGCCACCTCTTGTTGACAATTGCCACCATTTAATTGGTAAAAATTGTAAACATGGATTGAGTAACTTTCAATCCTAGCCCTTGTTGAGATTATTCAATCTTAACTGATGCAGGAGCATCCCCGGTTCACAACAATCTTGTATCAACCAAAAACATTTCCTTTCTATTTTTTTTGCAGTTTTAGTTTTCCTTTCTGTGTGTCCCAGTTTTGGCTCACTGAATCCTGTGGAGTTGGATTCTACTTGAAGACTTGATCATCTTTCTTTCTTTCAAACTACATCTCTTTTGGATCACTTTCCAACAAGATATCACTATTAATTTCCTTGTCAGTTTCTTGTTATCGCTTGTTCCTTTGTTATCGATTGCTTGAGACCTATTCTGGTGATCTATCGAAACCCATTCCCAAGCTTGTGGAGCCTTGGACGTTGATCTCGATGTTTCTTGGTGTGTGGCCAACCTTGTACATTTCATCCTTTGTATTTTCTAGAGGAATCTCTTGGCAGAGGCCGACCTTGTTCATTTTGCACGTTAGGTCTTGTTCTTCGGGGTTTGATCCTTTTTTGGGCTAACCGAATCCTTTGGATTGATATATATATATATATATATATATTTGTAATCATGCTTTAGAATGTAATCAATCAGAGAATAAAGAAGTATCGGATAGATAGACTGCTCCTAGAAGATAGATCTTTTGATTCAAGGTCCCGTGTGACCTATTCTTCTAGGCTTGTGTGCTAGTATGTTGTAACTCAGTTCTTGCTGGTTGGATGTAATAAAATTTCATGCAATAAAACTATCTATTCTGAATTACCTCCATCATATCTATGTGTTTTCGTTGTGTTTACTCCTACTAACCAGTTTGGACTGATCTCCTTGAGGTCCCTCCTCATCGGTGACTGCTTCAAGTGGTATCAAAGCGGAGTTTGTTCTGGAGGTTGCATGTACTGAAATGTTGTTGTAGGGTGGCGGATTATGGATCCGATCTACAATTGCAGAGGACTAGCAGGGATCAATGGCGTGAAGAGGAACTAGGAATAGTGGAGCACATGGGAATGTAGACCCTTCTGTAATGGAGATGTTGCGAGGAATAGAAGCCCGATTAGAAGCCATGGAGATAGCCTAGAGAAGAGGCTGACATATTGCAGATGCAAGTGAAGATGAAGGAGAAGGATCCCCAACAGAACAAGTGAACCTACCGTCAGTTGATCCAAAGGAGGAAAGGTTTTTAAGGGTTTTGAGTAGGGCGAACACTAAACCCCATTTTACCCTACCAGAATATGATGAGAAGTTAGATTCAAATGAATTGGTGGATTGGATCTCAGAGATGGAGAAGTATTTTGACTTTGAAAACACTGCAGAAGAAAGGAAGGTGAAATATACCTGTACCCAGTTGAAAGGTCATGCATCTCTTTGGTGGGAGCATTTGCAAGTTGATAGAAAAATAAGAGGTAAAGAAAAGACTAAGACATGAGATAGGGTGATTTCCAAGTCAAAATCAAAGTTTATCTCAATGAATTATCAAGTGGATTTGTTATGGAATTTGCAGAATCTAAGACAGAAAGAATCTAGTGTGAAGGAGTACACCGAAGCATTTTACAAATTGAACATCAGATCCGTGCATGTTGATGATGAAGTTGAACAAATTGAAAGATATTTGAATGGATTGTGGATGTCTATACACGATGAACTTAGTATGATCAAATTAGAGAGTGTTGAAGAGGCTTACCTGTATACAATAAAGGCTAAAGAGAAATTGAACAAAAGACATGAGCAAAGATAGAGAGGTAGAGGTGGAAGGTTTATCAGAGGAAGATTTCAAGGAGGAAGAGGATATATCGGAGGAAGAGGAACTAGTACAAATCAAAACAAGGATAAGAAAGTGAGAAAAGAAGGTAATTAATACCGGAAGGATGATACAAATTTATACCGGAGGAGAGAACTAGATGGTTACCAAAATGATAAATTTGGAAGACAAGACAAGAGGACATTTAGAGGAACCTGCTTTAAGTGTGGAGGAGAAGGACACCGTGAATTTGAATGTAAGAAGATAGAGGCTACCGAAAGAGAAGCAGTGGTGGAAGAAAACCCCACTGGATCAGACAATAAACTGGAAGATGGAGAACTGTTGATGATGAGGAGAGCTTTGTGTTACACTAGAGGAGATGAAGAATCCTTGCAAAGGAAGAACTTGT
Source organism: Cryptomeria japonica (assembly GCF_030272615.1). Lineage (NCBI taxonomy): Eukaryota > Viridiplantae > Streptophyta > Pinopsida > Cupressales > Cupressaceae > Cryptomeria > Cryptomeria japonica. The sequence continues at coordinate 274,558,200 of NC_081411.1, read as the reverse complement.
TCAAGATCAGATGTAAGGTATCCAATAAGTCTTGTAAAGTTGTTATTGATAGTGGTAGTTCAAATAATCTTATTTCAGAGGAAATGGTGAATAAGTTGAGATTGGAGAGATTGAAACACCCTAAGCCTTATAAGATAGCATGGATTCAGGATGAACATAAGTTGTTAGTAAGTGAACAATGTTTGGTAAAATTGAAAATGGGGAATTATCATGATGAAGTTTTGTGTGATATTGTTCCTATGGATATTTGTCATCTTTTGTTGGGAAGACCTTGGCAATTTGATAGACAGACAATACATGATGGAACGAAGAATACATACACTATTGTGGCCAATGGGATGAAATAAACCTTGTTTCCTTTGGAGGAACCTTTGAAGAATGAAGTCTGTACAAATACCAGAATCTGTTTGGTAGATGGAAGGAAATTCATGGATGTGTTATCCATTTGGTGGAATTGATTATGTGTTGTATTGATGTTTTGTCATTGATGTCAACACTAGCTATTTGGATGCTTTACCAACACCCTTCTGGTCTCGGTAGGCTGAGTAGTTTCTGGTTAAATTGGATCTAGTATGATCTGATAGGCTCTGGGATAATCTGGTGATGGAATTGGCTTGTTCATGATACTTATACTCATATTTGGTCAGTTGGTTTTGGTTTGGTGATTGGTTGCTATCCCGCTTGCTTGGAAGATTGGTTTCTGGTTTCGGCGAGGGTTTCACTGGTAGAGATTTTGGTGGAGATCTTTGATGAATTGCATAAGTGGTGTTGGTGCAGCTTTTGATGACGTTTCAAAATTTTGTTGATGATCATGTTCGAGACTTGGTGTTTGGAGATCATTGCTGAAACGTATGGACCTATACTTGGTCCCGATTGATCTAGGTTATGGACTGACTTTAATGTAACATGTGGATAGGACCTATTGATGTATTTATGGGATGTCTTATGTGTTGATATTATTTGTTTGGTCTAAGGCCGACATGGTTTTTTATTATGTAATCAGTTTATTGTTTGGTGGCTGACCTAATTGTTTATGGTCGAGGGTTTGTATAAATAGATGTAATATCTCATTGTAGATCATCATGGTTAATGTAAGAGGTCATGGTCAAAGAATGTAATGTATGAATAAATGTAATATCATTCAAGAAGAGGAGTTGGTCGATCATTGGAGATTGAATTGGGTTAATGTAAGAGGATTTAGTCCTCTAGTATTGAGCTTAACTGAAACTGTACTCTCGCATAGAAGATGCTATCTTTTGCAGTTCAACACTTCTCTAGATTGTAGTCTAGATTTATATGTAGTCAGTGAGGCTCCTTTTGTGATGAGCAGTTTGCTCTAGGCTGTTGGCCTTCCTGCAAGTGCAGGCCCCTTGAAGAAATGGACAAATTACTTGTTTCCTAAGGATTTTGTATTGTATACAAATCATCAAGCTTTGCAATATTTGATCAATTAGAGTAAGTTAAATCAGAGACATATGAGATGGGTAGAGTTCTTGCAGAGTTACACCTTTGTGTTGAAACATAGAAGTGGGAAATCTAACAAAGTTGCTGATGCATTGAGTAGGAGAAGGAATTTGCTGACAAAGGTGAGAGTGACAGTATTAGGTTTTGAAGATTTGAAGATCTTGTGTGATGAAGACCCGGATTTTGCATAACCTTGGAAATAATGTAGAAAAATAGTTATGGTTGATAGAAGAAAATGGTTGGATTATTTCATTCAGGATGGGATGTTATTCAAGGGAATTCGATTATGCATACCTAAGAGTTCCATGAGAGAGAACCTGATAAAAGAGAAGCATAGTGGAGGTTTAGCTGGACACTTTGGCATTGATAAAACAATTGCATTGGTGAGTGAGCAACACTTTTGGCCCTAGATTCATAAGGATGTTAGGAGATATGTGCAAAGTTGTAGATTTTGTCAAGTTGCAAAAGGTAGTAGTCAGAATGTGGGATTGTATAAACCTTTGACAGTACTGGTAAGACCTTGGGAGGATATAAGTATGGATTTTATACTTGGATTGCCTAAGACATTGAGAGGGAATGATTCTATATTTGTGGTAGTGGATAGATTTTCAAAGATGGCTCATTTCATACCTTGTAAGAAGACATTAGATGCATTGCATGTAGCAGACCTTTTTTTCAAGGAAGTGGTGAGATTGCATGGATTACCTAAGAGCATAGTTTTAGACAAAGATACCAAGTTTGTTGGCTATTTTTGGAGAACACTTTGGAAGAAGATGAAGACAGATTTGAAGTTCAGGTCTACTTTACATCCACAGACTGATAGACAAACAAAATTAGTTAACCCGAGTTTGGGAAACCTGTTGAGATGTTTAGTGGGAGATAAAACCGGAAGTTGGGATTTGATCCTTGCATAAGAAGAGTTTGCCTATAACAATTCAAAGAATAGAAGTACCAAAAAACACCTTTTGAGATTGTTACCAGAGTTCAACCTAGAGGAATAGCAGAATTAAGAGACATTAGTAGTAAAGACCAGAAGAGTTCAGAAGCAAAAGAATTTGTAGATCACATGACAACATTGCATATTCAAGCTAGACAATATTTGGAAGACATGAATAGAAAATATAAGGAGAAGGCAGATGAGAAGAGGAGACATAAGAAATTTGAAGTTGGCGATGAAGTGATGGTATACTTGAGAAAAGAGAGATTCCCGATCAGAACTGATAATAAGTTGCAGATGAAGAAGATTGGATCCTATAAGATTTTGAGGAAGTTTAGGAAATACATATGAAGTGGAGCTACCAAATAGTCTAAGTATTTGACCTATATTCAACATTGCAAATCTTCATGAGTACCATGAACTAGAATTCAGTAAAGATAGTGTTGCAGAATTGGAGAAACAATTGCCCCAAAAGGAACTAGATCAGATTGAAGAGATTTTGGACAGTAGGATTGGGCATAGTACTCAGAACAGTCAGTACAAATAATATCTTGTGAAGTGGAAGAGAAGACTAGTTGAAGATTCATCTTGGATTTCTCAGGAAGAGGTAGACAACCTAGGTTTCCCTCTGGCCCCAACAAAGTGAGAGGCTCATTTTTTCATTAACCCCAGATGTCTGATGCAGGAGCATCCCCAGTTCACAACAATCTTGCATCAACCAAAAACATTTCCTTTCTATTTTCTTTGCAGTTTCAGTTTTCATTTCTGTGTGTCTTGGTTTTGGCTCATCAGATCCCATGGAGTTGGATTCTACTTGAAGACTTGATTATATTTCTTGCTTTCAAACTGCATCTATTTTGGATCACTTTCCGGCAAGATATCGCTACCGTTTCCCTTGTCAGTTTATTGTTACCGGTTGTTCCTTTGTTATCGATTGCCTGAGACCTATTTTGGTGATCTACCAGAACCCATTTCTAAGCTTGCAAAGCCTTGGACATTGAGCTCAATGTTTCTTGGCATGTGGCCGACCTTCTACATTTCATCCTTTGGAGTTTTTGGAGGAATCTCTTGGCGGAGGTCGACCTTGTTCATTTTGCACATTAGGTCTTGTTCTTCATGTTTTGATCCTTTTTGGGCCAACCAGATCCTTTGGATTGATATAATATTTATAATCATGCTTTATAATGTAATCAATCAGATAATAAAGAAGTATCAGATAGATAGACTGTTCCTAGAAGATAGATCTTTCGATTCAAGGTCCCAGTGTGACCTATTCTACCAAGCCTATGTGTCCATATGTTGTATCTCGGTTGTTGCTAGTTGGATGTAATCAAATTTAATGCAATAAAACTATTTGTTCTGCACTTCCTCCATCATATCTGTGCGTTTCCGTTGTGTTTACTCTTGTTGACCGGTTTGGAGTGATCTCTATGAGATCCCTCCTCACTGGTGACTACTTTATTAACCCTCCATTGCCCTTTTTTCCTATAAATAGAGCTCTCATTCCTCATTCTCCATATCCAAGTTTCATGCATCTACATTATAGTATAATTGAATTAAGAATTTTAGCCCCTCTTTGTTAGAATATCATCATAGCATTTAGAAGCATTTTCATATCAAAAGTATATCCATGCTAGTATATCATGTTAGGATAAATTAGCAATACCTTTATCATATCACTATCTTCATCTTAACTTAATCATCATAGCTTCTAACATATCATATACATCTTATAATGCATTCATGTATATAGATCACAATATCAATCATTCTTGGAGTTGTCATTCCTAAGTCATTTTCTCAATGATTTGAGAGCAAAACATTGGCTTTAGGGATCCTGTGAGATAGAGAACAATGGGACACCCCTTGGGAAGTTAAACTAGTATAAATTACTTTATACTTGCACTATGAGTCTCATTGGTATGTAGGTCATTTGATCACAATTTATTTGTTTTGATCACCACATTTTCCTGCATACATCTTTGGCGCCCACCGTGGGGCCCGTCCCCAAAAATAACATTGTTTTTTTGTGTAGGTTAAAGATTGCAATCACGTCAGAATACTCTTTTAGCACATCTGGGACTTTCTACAGTGCATCTATGGTAAACTTTTGTGCATAGAAACCATCTCTTAGCACATTTGACTTTCTTTCTAACGCATATTCTTCTCCGCTTTTTCCACACATAGGAGTATCAATATAACGCATTCATACTGCAGTGTAGCACATAGGATCTATGTTTTAGCATGTCTGCACCACATTTTAGCACATAGGATCTGTGTTTTAGTGGTTTTGCACCACATTTTAGCGCATTCGATCCATAGTTTAGTGCATAGTGCTGATAGAGGCAAAATTTTTGTAACTGAGTCAGAAATTTAGGCTTGTGAAGCCCACCATCAAGATCTAATTTTTGACTAACTGTGTGTAGGTTTTAACATTTTTCAATGTAGGAACAAGAGCAATTAGTTTAGTCTTTCTTTACTTTCTTTTAAAAGTTAGTAAAAATAACTCATCTTTTACTTTATTGCAAAAATTCAAAATGAATGTCACCTTTTCTTTTGGTGCCTAAAATAAAAATCATCTTTCCTTTTTGCATGGATAAAAAGTACAACAAATTCAAATCTTTCCCTGTATGCAAGATAGGATCATCTTTCTTTGGGCTTTAAAAAGAACAAAATAAAATTTCCAATTTTTGCACAAAGTTAAAATTGAACATCACATTCCTTTGGTGCTTATTAAAATGAACTTCACCTTTGTTTTGGAAGCTTTAAAAGAACCTTCACATTTCCATTTCAAAAGCTTTCAAAATTAATATCATTGTTGTTTACATTGGTGATTAATTTTGTTGACAAGGGTTTACTTTCAAAAGTTCAAAGTTTTACTACCTTCACACATTTCTATCTTGGGTTCAAAAGAACCACATGTCTTTTTGGAGCAACATCTCCAAGTAGTTTTTTAGATAACAACTACAATATTGGATAAAAAGAAAGTATGTATTCTGTGTCTCAAAAGTAGTAGGCATATGATCTCTCCTTAATTGGGTGACCAAAAAAGAAAACCAATCTTTTATGCTTTCTTTTACTTTCAAGCAGTTAAATATTTTAGAGGGCCTACCTTTCTGAAGCCTTGAAAAGGCTAGTGAGAAGGGTACAACCCAAGTGGGAAATGACTTTATCACCAAGTATTCCAACCCACTATAATCAAATGTGGAGGCTGATGAAAATCCCCTCCAACAGTTTTGCTCAGTGATTAGCCTTCCCCTAGTATCTTTAAGATACACAAAGCCTTTGTTCTAAAGGTTGGGAAGCCTCTCGAGGGAGTTTATCATTGAAGACTGAACATAAGCCTGATTACAAACCTTAGCATTAGAAACTTTGAGTTGAGTCAGTTGCCAAAAATTGGCAATATCATAGTGCAAGGGTGGGGAAGAATCCACCCCCAAGATTACTCACCATATATCTCCCAAGGTAACTACCCAATTGTGAAGCAATTCACTTTGGGTTAATTTATGGAAAAGGGCAAAAAACATGGGTGCCCTCGAGGGGGTGACAAGGTTGTTTGAGCTGGCGGGGTATCAAGACTAGTGGGCTATGATATTGCTGATGACCTTTGAATAAAGAGTCTTCTTGATATATCTTCTTTGTAATCCAAATCAGTGAAAACATCGGGGATTTGAAAACATCCTTAGAAGAATATACACTATTTGTTAGCATAGACAAATTTATGCTGCTATTGTCTACTGTGTTTTCAAGTCATTTTTCAGATAATCATCCATCAAGCACAAAAATTCATTTCTTAAAATTTTAAAAAAATCATCAAAACGGAGGAATCGGGATAGTTAGCACATAGGAGCATCAACCTAGTGCATCTCAACCATAAAATAGTACGTTCAAACAAAAACTTAGCGCTTCCATGACTCAAATTAGCGTGTGATAAGTATAACATTGGTAAAAATCAGATAGCATTTGCAAACATCACTTTAGCACATAGGAACATCAGCCTAGCGCATCTCAACCATAAGATAGAGCATACAGATCAAATATTTGCGCTTATAAAGAGCATATTAGTGCATAATAAAATCAAAATTTATGTTATTTGAATCACTTAGATAACGCATTTGATGGACAACATAATGCATTTGGAAAGGTTTGTAGCACTTTGGGGTCATCTTTTAGCGCTTCAGGGTTCTTCTTTAGCGTATGATCAAAACTGGCAAAAAAATAGAGAGCAATCCAGCAACCTTTTGATAATTTTATCATCAGTTTTGGATACCCTTTTAGGTCTTCTAACAAATCCAACATAGAAAGGAAATAATTGTAGCAAACAAAGAGATCATAAGTGGGAGAAATTTCCAAATCCAACTAAGCACCCTTGGAAAGGGATATCAAATCTTCAACTATCTTAAGATCAAATTTCATCCAAAAAAATTAAGGAGTATCAAATAAAGTGATAAAAGGTTTCACCATCCAACAAATTTTATCAAAAAAATACCCAGTTAGGTTCTCAAATTACCAAATTAAGTTTCTATATTGTGAAACTTGACTCATATCATTTGGCACACTTTATCGTGGGGGTGAATCGAACTAAACCTCTGCTTGACAAGTAAGATTGAGTATCCAAAACAAAGTATACATATCAACCATCAAACATCAACATTAATCATTGTGTATGACCACTCCCCATATTTTTAGAAGGATAAGTCTTCATGAAAATACTAAGTTGAAGAAGAGACAACCTATTTCTAAGGAACTTATCAAGAGGAGTAAATTTCTCTATATCAATCATCAAATTTTTAAATCACATCATGAATTATTGCATCATATGTGGTTGTATCTCCAAGGAAAAACCAACAAATTTGACAAAGAACCTTTGAGAAGCAGGGCTTACATTCAAAAGGTAGCCTTCAATCACGCCTTAACAATGGAGGAAGGATCAATCCTGCCTTGTTTCTAAAATTTCTTATCACCTACAATGAAGCTCGACCTGAACAACCAACCCCACCAAGAACCCCAATAGAGGAAGAGGAATTCACAACTGTAGAGATATATTAATGCCCATTGTCACTTGATCTTAGAAAAACAAAGGAAAGGATCCACAACCAGAATCAAGTACATGACAAATGGAGTCCAATCCTTTTGATGAATATGTGAATGTAGGGGAAACAAAGATCACCAAAGGGCTTCTCCAACAATGTCACGAGAGTTCCTCTTTCCAAAAACTCATGGAAAGCCTTATAGAATCAAATAAGAAAAAGTATTTCCTCATGCTAACTAGTAAAGGAGTCAGGATTCCTGTAGATTTTGACATAGATAGTTTAAGGAATACTAATGAGAGAAACTCATGAACAAGGGAAAGGACCTATACTTACAATACCCAAAATCAAGAGAACTTGAGAGAGGAAGACACACATGATCAAGACAACACACACAACCAAGACAATACCTGTGATCATGACAACCTTAGTGAACAAGGGGATGTTCCTCACCAAAGGTCTGGAGAAGGAAATATGGCCCTAGCTCTTCTTACAAAACAACTCCAAACACTCCAAACACTTCAATGACAAATTCAAGATATGAGACAAGTGTCTACAACAAGGTATTCTTTGGAGGATATTTGTCCTTACCCTTTTGACAGGAGGTTAAACATGATACCTTTCTCGCCAAATTCAAATATACCAAAGTATGATAAATACAATGGTAAAAGTGATCCCCATGATAACGTTGGAGAATTCTGTACTATGAGTCTGGAGTTTTCTCACAAAGATATGTACATGATGAGGCTATTCTTAAGAAGTTCGGGAGGGAAAACAATAGAGTGGTTGTCAAAACTCACACCTCCCCTCAGATCATTTGATGATCTGGTGAAAAAATTCGTTACACAATACTCCTATAACCTACAACATCCAACATTAAATCACCATACTTGACATTTTCAACACAAAGAAAAAGAACAATAAAATATTCATGGTATTCTTGAAATGATGGAGATGTGTGGTCTCAAGGTACCCATGCTACGTACTTGAAAAAGAAAAGATGGAGATCTTCATAGAAAATTTGGATAGTGAAATGAGTTATCGACTCAAACTACAATGTCTTCCTACTTTTGCAAAGCTGATAAAAAATGGCATTCAAGTGGAGGAAGCCTCCATCAATAAATGGACCTTGAAGTTCTTCAAGGAAGGTGTTACTTCATCAAATATTAACACCTACAATAACCAAAATTACAACAACAACTCCGACAAGTACAAGTTTTAGACAAGGAATAAAAATATTGTTAATGATGGTGTGTAGACAACGTTAAAACAAAACTACCATTGCTAAACCTATCTGGCATTACTCCACCAGCAAATCCTCAAAATAATAAAAATAAAAGAACCAACAATCTAGGATCAAACAATCAAGGCAATATCAACCAAGGGAATAACAATAATGCTAATCTGAAACCAACACCATATCGATGAAAGTTTGCACCTTTAGGACAAACCCTTGAATCCGTGTTTCAAGAGATATTGACAAATGGGGGCATTACATTAACAAATGCAAGATATTTCTACCCCCAAATCGAACCACCATGGTGGAAAGATACACACTATTGTGATTATCATAGAAACAAAGGGCATCACACAAATGATTGCCTAAGATTGAAGAACTTGGTTCAAGATCTAATTGATAATGGTGACATAACGATAGATGGTCATAAAACCAATGATGATCATGAAGCCTTAAAAAATCCTCTTCCTAATTATGAAAAGGGAGGAGAATGAACATCAAAAAACAAAGGATCCCGCATCAATCATATATACGAAAACACCATAAATCACATATCAGCATATGCCAATCAAATAAATGTCATAAAGATAAAAGATAAACAAGAACATGCATCAATAAATGGGACAACAAGGGCTCAGAAATATGTCTTGAAGGGGAGAACATCAACAAAAATAACTCTCCCAAAGACTCAATATAACTTGGTCGACCAACTACGGAGAACACCTTCTCAGATATCAATACTTTATTTGCTCAAACTCTCACCAAAACATAGAGATATTTTGGAGCAAGAACTTGTCAAAACAATTGCTCCAAATGATCTAGATGTCAATCTGTTCCAATCCATGGTGGCCCATATGATGGTGCCACATAATATATCCTTTTATGAACACAATGATGTCTCTTTGAGTCATCCACATAACACCCCCCTCCATATCGATGTCCTAGTCTAAGAACATCAGGTGAAAAGAGTACTCATAGACATGTGAGGACCCAGAGGCAACTGAGTGGGGGGGGGGGTGAATCAGTTGTCTATTAATTTCAACCCAAATATAACTTAATCAAACTTGATGCATAATACCGGTAAAGCAAACTTAATGTCGATTGATAGTTTAACAATTAATGATGTTGGCATATGCACACTCCAATGAGATAGTGTATGTGATTGAAGGTTTTGTCATTGATGGAAACCTTGCAATCTTATGGCACCGACAAAGGCATTATACTGGCATCAACAAAACACATTCTACACCGACACTCAGAACATCGACATCAACACAGAAGAAAGGAAGTATACCGGCACAGAGGCCGACAGGATTTTGTTATATTATATTTTGTTTATTATTGTAAAAATGTGTAAGCCGACTTGGAAAATTGTAAAATGACTCTTATATATAAAAAAGATCATTGTAGACATTTTGGAGAAGATGTAGAGGCATAAAAAGAAAAATATTAGAAAGACCTAATGTGCGAAATATAGGTCAAGGGGTATATGTAAAGAACAGAGTAGGAACCTGTACTGAATCTGGCATTGAAGATGCTATTGTAAAGTAGTACAAGATATTGGATTTGTATAATGCTTATTGTAAGTCAGTGAGACTTCCCATTGAGCAGTGAGCTCTAGGCAGTTGGCCATCCTACATGTGCAGGCCCCTATTGTAAGTAATATTCTCTTATTGGCCAGTGAGTGAATATTGTGGGTCACAAATCCCACTGAGGTTTTTCCCACACCGGGTTTCCTCGTTAAAATCTTGTGTTATGGTGTACTTTTCGTGTGGATGTTCTTGATTCTATTTATTGGATTATTTCTTGCATACCTGTACACTGTTATATTATGTTTTGCATGTTTTAAGTTAAGAAATACTAATTACCAGTTAGATACTAATTCACCCCCCCCTCTCAGTATCTGTGGGATCCCTAACAATTGGTATGAGAGCTTGGCCCTCTATTTTCAAAAGCCTAACAGCTTGAGGAAGATCTTGATACCGGTAAAGATGGAAAATCTGATGAAACAACTTGAAGGAGCTCTTACAGACTATGATGCAAAAAAGTTGAAAAATATCAAACTAGAAGATGATTTAAGGGCAACTCAGGATATCATTCAGGCACTTCAAGAAAATTTTACTGTTGCAAGAAATAAGAGAAGATAAATTTGTGAAAAATTGCAAAATGAGAATGATGAAAAGGAATCACTTAATGATAAGATAAGCAAGTTGAAACAAGAGATCATGACAACAAAGAATGAGATGTAGGATATGACTATGGGATTTTGCAAAGAGATTGAGGACAGGAAGAAGAATGAAGAAGAATTGACCAGAAGACTAAGTGATGCAGCAAATGAGAACACAAGACTTAGCTATGAAAGTGACATGTTGAAGACAGATCTGATGCATACTTAGAATGACTCAAATGAACTAATGAGACAGAAAGAAGTCTTAGAAAGAGAACTAGAAACTGCAAATCAACACAAAGAAAAATTCAAGAAAAGCTCAGAGGAACTTGACACCTTGCTGAAAAATCAAAAACCTAAAGGTGACACTTCTGGAATTGGCTTTGAAGTTGGTGAAAGCTTTGGTACTGCAAATACTCAGGATCACAGCAAACCGGTAAGACAACCTAATGCTTCTAAATTCAATGGTAAATGCTTTAATTGTAATAAGTATGGTCATAAAGCAAATGAATGTAGATCTAGAAATTATCAGAATATCAACACACCCACCGGTCAATGTTCTAAATGCAACAAAGTAGGTCACAACTTTGAAAACTGCAGAAAGAATGTGAGATGTTATGCTTGTGGAATATTTGGACATTTATCTAATCAGTGCGTGACACAAACTGGCATAGGTTATGGAAAAGCTATTCAGAAGAATAATGTAACTTGTTATGCATGTAACAAGATTGGGCATATTGCTAAATTCTGTAGAAGTAAAGGAACACCGGTAGACAAAAAAAGTTCTAGCTTGAAAAGTAAAGAAAAAGTTGAAGAGGTTAAGCAAGAATTCTCAAAATAATGGATTAAAAAAGCTGATCTAAATATTGGGAATATTCCTCCACTGGTAGAACCAACCAGTTCTTCACCGATAGAATAGAATGATGCTTCACTGGAAGGACAGAGCAGTGCTCCACTGGTAGGAAGTTCTTCATCTAATTGAAGAAAATTTCCTTGAGGGTTTGGCAATCTATTGATACATGTGCTATTATTCCCTCGATTAGAGATAAGAAGTTGGAAATTACTTATTACCGGAAAACAATGTTAAGTGAATACTTAACCGGCATACAATTAATATGGTAGATAGCGAAAAGACACTATAAAGTTAAGGTTTTGGCTCCATGTCATTTCATCGAGATTTCAAATTTTTGAAGAGCGTGAAGACTCCGAGCTAAGGCATTTCGAGCAAGAAGCAAGAACACTCCAAGCAATCATCCATCCAAGGTAGTAAAAGGTATTTAATCATGGCATCCAGCTTTGCATTTGAATATATAGAAAACCCTACTATTGTTGAAGTAATAAAAAGACCTAGGCCCATATTTCAGTTAGTTCTTGAGATAGCAAAGAAGGATGATACCTTAGGTGCTTTTTCTAAAATTCCTAAGGGAGTTGTTTATGCTGAAGACCCCAGAATGTACATTCACTGCAACATTGAAGAGTTAAGAGATGAGGAAATTAAAACCATGATATGTGATAATACTAGCAATGTAAAAGATGAACACAAGATCATTGAGACCCTAGGATTTACAGAGATCCTTAGCATTCCTGAATTTCCAAAGGATGTGATTAGGATAGTCTTAAGCAGGGTACATGGAGAATTTTTCTGGTTAGATGCAATCCATAAGATCACCAAGGAAGCTGTGAAAGCTATCACAGGGTTACCGACCACCGCTAAGAGACCAGATAAAACCAAGAAGGTTTCCAATTACCTAGTTATAAACCTAACTGGTGCAACATTCGACAAGAGGTCTCTAAGAGTCAATGATGTAAAAGATATCAATGTGAGATTCATCAGTATGATATTAGGGTATAAAGCTACTCATGCTAATAGACTCAATTCAGTTTCAAGTTTATGCATTAAGAGTGCTTATGACATGGTCACAGATAATGAAAAAATTGACATATGTGAGTGGTTAAAGGATGAATTAATTGACAACCTTGGAAAGATCAAGAAGGACAAGAAAGGAACTTTCAGATTTGGAAATCTGTTAGTATGTTTGATACTACACTGGTAGGTACTTCTTTAGGAAGTGACATGCCTGCAACTTTCAAAAGAGTTGTAAGAAAAAGAGATCCCTCACTGGCAACCACACCCTCACCTAGGAGGACAAGGCAAAAGCAACAAGCAGTGAGATCTCCGGTTAGAAAGGCCACACTAAAGAAGAAATTGACACCAAAGAAGAAGAAAAGGACAAACAAAGACTTGGCCCCTCTTGATATACTGCTGAATGAAATCACAGAGGAAGGTAAACTGAAGAATATAGAGAAAATATATGACACTCTAACAGTTGATGAGAAAGAACAAGTTGAAAATAGTGTTATATTGCACATGGATATGTACAAGAAATTTTTGATGGAAGTAGTTAATGAAATACCAGATGAATTATTCAAAAGACTAGAGGCAAGAAGACAAGCAGTGATAGAATTGGATAAGAAAATAAAAATTGAAAAGTTACTTGCTATATATCTGGTAAAATCTCCACAAGAAATTGATGACCTAATTGCTCAAGCAAACTGGATAGTATTTTCTACTGCACACCGACATGTTGCTTTAATGGTATGAAGAGTTAATGAGGTGACAGATTAAACAAAAAATGGATGGGATATATTCCTAGTTGAGAAAGAAAAACAAGAAGAGTACCGGAACCCCAAACCTATAAAGGTATATCAGAAAGATAGAGACAAGGGCAAAGGAAAAGTTGGTGGACCACCAAGTATCAAGGTTAGAGACAACTTACCCCCACCTTTTTAAAATACTCCACCGGTAAAATCAACAACTACTGAAGATCAACCGGCAGCTGAGAGTATGGATGTAGAGGATAATAATCCTAGTCCTGAAGTCCTATATACTGTGAATGTTGATACTTAGAAGATCAACATAGTAGTAGACAAAGATACAACTGATAAGTCAGATATGGCTAGTGAGCCTCCGGTAGCAGGGGAAACTGATAAACCGACAAAAGATAAAGAGAAAAAGGTAGAGACTGAGACAAAGATTGAGGAAATGAAACATACAAAGAAACAAATAGAGCTAAAGGCTCCAGAACAACAACAATCGAAACAGGTACATAAAGAAACAGTGCCACCGACAACTAGTGAAGTAGGAAAACCATTGCTTAAAGAAATGCAGACACAAATTGACCTACCAGAGGCTAATACAAGCTTGGTTACTTCCACCGGTACTCAGATTGTTGATTCATCATCAAGCTTCAAATCAACCAATGTGACTGAGGTACTACTTGATTCTATCAAGAAAATAACTGATTGTAGCTCACAGGCTTACAAAGCAATTGATGATACCATACCAATTTTGAAGGTAATTGCTCCTAACTGTAATATAGATAACAAAGATTCTTTAGGACAATTGGATACACTGTGTAAATATATCTCAGAAAACATTGAGAAAATAAAAGAAGAGTCAGTAAAGGATAAAGTAGAAGTTGAAAAACAGAAATTCTTTGATGAGCAAATAAAAAAGTGTAATAGAGATTTTGACACACTTCTACCAGAATTATCTAATTTGTTGAAAGTACAAAAATCTGTACAAAGATACTTGTAAAATAAACTTTTTGACTGTAGATATAGACAAAAAGATGAGCAAGGTACAGGATGAGATCAATAAACTTGCAGATAATTTTGTCACCTCACCTGATACACTATCAATTTTTGAGGAGAAGATAACAAATCTTGAGGAAGAACTACTCAAATTAGAAAGAGAGAAAGAAAGGATAATAAATAAGGCAAAACATTTGAGATCTAAACTAAGTCCAAGATTGGACTATCTAGCATCTCTGCGGAAGGAAATTTCTAAGGCACTAATATAGGGAAGCAAAACACCGATAGAGAATTTGCAGCATCTCACCAGTATAGTGAAGAGAATAGAGACAACAATAAAGGATAGCAAGAAGCTTATGCATAGTATAAACTTGATTTTGGGAGATCTATTTCAAATTATAACTACCCAGCTACAAGGTTGAAACCACAAACTGTACTGACATCTTGACAACCTTTGTCATTGATGCCAAAGGGGGAGTAGTGGGATGAGAAAATTCAAATCATAGATAGGAATCATATGCTCAGGGGGAGCACACACATTTTTGGTAACATTTTTGGACCACACATTTTTGGATACTTTTTGAAATTTCTCATGAGTGTTGCCATCAATGCCAAAGGGGGATATTGTTGGCATATGCACACTCCAATGAGACATTGTATGTGATTGAAGGTTTTGTCATTGATGGCAACCTTGCAATCTTATGGCACCGACAAAGGCATTATACTGACATCAACAAAACACATTCTACACTGGCACTCAGGACACTGGCACCGGCACAGAAGAAAGGAAGTATACCGGCATAGAGGCCGACAGGATTTTGTTATATTATATTTTGTTTATTATTGTAAAAATGTGTAAGACGACTTGGAAAATTGTAAAATGACTCTTATATATAAAAGAGATCATTGTAGACATTTTGGAGAAGATGTAGAGGCATGAAAAGAAAAATATTAGACAGACGTAATGTGTGAAATATAGGTCAAGGGGTATATGTAAAGAACATAGCAGGAACCAGTACTGAATCTAGCATTGAAGATGCTATTGTAAAGCAGTACAAGATATTGGATTTGTATAATCCTTATTGTAAGTTAGTGAGACTTCCCATTGAGCAGTGAGCTCTAAGTAGTTGGCCTTCCTGCATGTGCAGGCCCCTATTGTAAGTAATATTCTCTTATTGGCTAGTGAGTGAATATTGTGGGTCACAAATCCCACCGAGGTTTTTCCCACACCAGGTTTCCTTGTTAAAATCTTGTGTTATGGTGTACTTTTCATGTGGATGTTCTTGATTCTATTTATTGCATTATTTCTTGCATACCGGTACACTGTCATATTATGTTCTTCATGTTTTAAGTTAATAAATACTAATTACCGGTTAGATACTGATTCACCCCCCCCCCCCCCCTCTCAATATCTATGGGATCCCTAACAAATGAGAATACCAGTGAAGCTTAATGGATGAAACAAAAAGACAAATAACATCCACAACACATTACACAAATATTTGTACGTGGAAACCCTATAAGGGAAAAAACCACGGTGGGAATCCTTACCCACAATCAGATGATACTACTGCAGATAGTATGTGTGTACAAATGGGGTCTGAACATGCAGAAAGGCCAACTACCTAGTGCTCACTGCTCAATCACAAAATGGAAGTCACACTGACTACAATTGGATGGTTAAATCCAATGATATTGTACTTCTCAAAGTAGCATCTTCATATGCTGGATTCAGTACCAGTTAAGCTCTGATTGTCTTCTTCAAAAACCTTCCTTTAATCTTCAGATGATGTCTACGTGAGTAGCTTTGCTTATATTCACATATACCTTATTACATTCCTCTACCACTACTCTGTTAATCTCACAAATGAGATCTTACATATATATCAAAAACTAAGACCAAATGTGTAGGCTGGCTCACTAAGAATATTACAATTAAATCAATTACAAATGAATCAATATGTGATGCATCATGTCGGCTTAATGCATTTACAATAATAACCAATCAATAAATCATCTCGATAACATGTTGTGCTGATCTAAAATAGATAACGCATGCCAATCCATAACCTAGACCAGTTTGCCGGTAACAACAAATATGCAAAATCGATTAGACCAATAAGCAAATCACCAAAACCAAGTGTCCAAACCATGTCTTCAACATAACCAAGTGATCTCCAGATGATAACAAGTCATCCTCTGTGTCGGTGAACAATATAACCTGCCGGTAAACCGAATACCAGTGACTGTGCATAAGTCACTGAACATATCGATGAACATAACCAAAGATCTCGAGTGTTGATAAGTGTTGAGAAGTGTTGACATCAATGACAAAACCAATGCAACACATCCATAATACCAACAAGATGGAGGAGTTGGTCTCAATATATGTACCCTAAAGCTGATTTGTGCATCGGGCTTCGCCGAGCAAGCTATTGATCCTACAAAGAATATCACCATCAAAGCCTATGATGATGAAGAAAGGTCATCTAAAGGAACAATAGTACTACCCATTTAGGTAGGGCTTGTGCAAAGAGACACATTATGCCAAGTCTTGGACATAGACTTGACATACAACATACTATTGGGTCATCCTTGGATCCATGAAATACAAGTGGTACCTTTTATTGTCCTTTTTTTATTTTTTATTAATTTCTTGATTATTTTTGTTTTTTCTCTTTGGTATTTCCTTTCTTTTTGGTAGCTTTTACTTTAATTGTTTTATTTTTGTTGCTATTCTTTAGATTTTTATCCTCTATCTTTTAGGTGGCCTTATAGGTTTTTGGGTTTTTTCTCCTTTTTAAAAAAAAATTGTAGTATTTTTTTCTTCCTTGATTCTCGTTCCCTCTCTTTCACTACATCTCTTTTTATTCTCCCTCAGATATATAACTCACTATTTTTCATCTCCTTGGAATTCTTTTACATCTGATGATGAATCACAGAGTGTGATTCGAAACGTTGATGATAAATATACTTGCACAATCAAATCGAGAAAAAAATTAAGAGGTTTTTTTTAGAAATACATGTCTTAGTTGGCATTGATGTCAAACCCAATGATCCAGATTGGTTCGGATATGTTGCAGAATAGTGGAAGATAGGTATATATGTCACAAAATTGTGGAAGATAGGTATTTATATAATTCAAATTACAGATCCTAGTTATTGTTGATGTATTGCAGACATGTTTGTTACTCTGAAAATATGTATTGTCAATATGCGGATATGTTTATCTTGATATGAGAGATTTGGTGCTGGTTATGGAAATTGGTTTAATGCTCTAGTTGTTCTACATTTGTGTCTTGATATGGATATGGTAATGCAATCTTTGATATTCTTATTGTCATTGTTTGAGATTGTTGCATTCATGGTTTTGGTGCTCTCGAAGTCATGCTCTGGATGTTGTGCTCCAGAAATGTATTTGGGCATGTAGTGTTGAGAAGCTCCATGTGCTCCAATTTCCTCTAGTTTCTTAATTTGTGATGATAATATTTTGATGATTCATTGTTCATGTCCTTAACCTCATAATGCTGAGTTGGATTGTATTATTTGTGCTCTGGTAGATGTTATTGCAAAATTTCAAGCATATTTTCATTCTAGGTCTTGTTGACCTTGGAAGATTATGTTGTTATTGTATGCAGGGAAATGCGGTGATGAAAATGAATAAATAAAATCCAAAAGATCCACACACCAATGAGACTCTTGGCACAAGTATATGAACTAAATGAATTAGTTTAACTTCCCAAGGGGTGTCCCATTGTTCTCTATCTCACAGGATCCCTAAAGTCAATGTTTTGTTCTCTAATCATTGAGCAAATGACATAGGAATGACAACTCCAAGAACGCATGATATTTAATTTATATGCATGAATGCATTCTAAGATATATATGATGTTAAAACTATGCTGATTAAGCTAATATGTAGAATTATATGATAAAGATATTGCTAAATTATCTAATCATGATATACTAGCATGGATATATTATTGATATGAAAATGCTTCTAAATGTTATGATGATATTCTAACAGAGAGAGGCTAAAATGATTAGTAAATTAGACTATAATGTAGATGCATGAAAATTGGATGATTTGAAAATAAGGAATGAGACCTCTATTTATAGGGAAAATAGGGCAATGGATGGTTAAGATTGAATAATCTTAACAAGGGCTAGAATTGAAAGTTAATCAATCCATGTTTACAATTCTCACCAATGAAATGGTGACAATTGTCAACAAGAGGTTGCTTGAGAGGAGATGGAAGAAGCATTAAATGATAACTCAATGATGAACATATAGTACTAACCCAGTACTGAGAGGGGGAGGGGGGGTGAATCAGTACAGACAAAAATACAGTCCTAAACTAGTTTGACAACAGACACTTCAAATGACTAGCAAGCAGTGGCACCGGTTTGAAACAGAGTGCAACTGGTAAAGCTAAGAATGACTAATACAAGAATTAACCGGTTACTCACTTAGCTTTTCACTCAACTCAAGACTACACTACCATTTCACCCTTATGCATAAACATGTAATCTATCATTAGATCATAATAACAGCTAGTTCAACATGTTTTATTGACAGGCATAAAACATAGAACCATCATATGCTTGATAGACAATAGGAAAGCATCACAAGATAAAAGCATCGCACATGACACACATATTTTTCATGTGGAAACCCAACTGGGAAAAACCATGGTGGGGATGAATACCCACAAGCTATTTTTGAACTCTTTAGAAGTTTTCTCTATTAGGAGCCCTGTCCGATTAAAGACATTACAATAGGTTCTGCTAGGAACGGATCCTCTTAAAGATCACCTAGTTAAGCGATGGCTACAATACCTAGTTAAGGGTTAAACCCTATTAAAGGTTACCTTGTTAGAGGATTTCAAGAACTCAATAGCTAAAGGATTTCGAACTCAATAGCTTTGAATTACCCTATTAAAGGATTTACAACAAGCCGGTTAAGGCTACCCTGTTAAGGGATTTTCCAACTGTTGAGGTGGTTAGAGATCAATAGGTATTACAATGATCTGGTAACAACACTCAATGCCAATGCAGACCCGCTTAAGCTCCTCTTCACCTTCTACACTTACACTCTACAGGTATCACTTCTCTTCTTTTGGTCTGGCAAGAATCACATATCCCTTCTCTTGGATACACACACACAACTTTTGCCAACAACCTCAGAAAGAGATAAAATATTCACCTTATAGGAAAATGGATAGGTCGGTAGCATAAACCCTAAACCTGTTAGGTTAAGGAATTCAAATGATTCAATCCTGACCATGGAGAACACTCCATTAATTACAACAATCTTGATCCAATCTCAAGACATTCTCCATCGTCCATTTTCACTGATTTCATGGCGGCTGATAACCCATCACACATTATCACCATTTATAGACTTTGGACATCCTCGAGGTAGATAGGAACAATCTCCTTCATGAAAGATACTTCATGCACATAAGGCTGACATGGCAACATGATCTGTTCTTCATTACAATGCTAACTCATCACACAAAGTCACTGGTTGAGCCACACAGGCTTGAAGCACATCAACCAGAAACCTTGAAGTTGAGACTACCAACCAATAGTCATACAATACTTCCATATGTTGGTTCCCATAACTATATGCCGGTTCATCATGAATAAACACACCACTTCACTTTGACACAAATGCCGGTTCACAATGTTATACCGGTTCTCACCTCTTCAGCATATTGACATCAATGACAACATACAATGTCATTAGGTCCTCATATCAGTTCACATAATGCCAACAATCTCCCCCTTTGGCATTAATGGCAATATACACAGATATCTCTCTGGTTCACATCTTCTCCCCCAATTTCTATATATATCTTCTCCACTTCACATCTTCTCCCCCTTTGACAACAATACCAAAGTGGAGGCACAAGCTTCCCTGTTCCATTATGCTGCTCCCCCTGAGGAGTAGCATCCTTCAACACATCAATTCAAAATAAATTTGACTATGCAATACCTGACTGATGTGGAGCATATGCTTTTAGTTTACCTCCTAAAGGGGCAACACCCCTAATTCACCTCTTAAGTACATAAATGTAGTCTTTGGGAGAGGCTTGGTGAATATGTCTACTAACTGCTCCTTACAGGAAACATGTTCCAGTGCAATCTCTTTGTTCTAAACCTTTTCCCTTAAGAAATGATACTTAAGCTCAAAGTGCTTGGTTCTAGAATGTAAAAATGGATTCTTGGAGATATTAATTGCACTAGTATTGTCACAAAATATACTTACCGGTTCAGATATAGGAACTTTGAAGCCATTTAATACATGCTTCATCCAAATTGTCTGAGTGTAGTTCATAAAAGCTGCAACATACTCTGCTTCCACTATAGACTAAGAGATACAACTCTGCTTCTTACTCATCCATGAGACTAGTCTACCACCAAGAAAAAATGCACCACTGGTTGTGCTTTTCCGGTCATCTATATTGTCTGCCCAATCAGCATCTATGTATACTTTCAAGTTGAAATCCTTTCTATAAGGATACCACAATCCATAGTCAATAGTTCCCTTCAGATAGCTAAGAATCCGCTTGATTTCAACCAAGTGAGGTTCTCTTGGGCTTTTCTGGAATCTTGCAGTAATGCCAACTACATATGCAATATCCTGTCTGCTATGCACTACATAATGCAATTTACCAATCATTGATCAGTATTCGTTCTCATCAACCAATGTTGAGTCATTCTCTTTGGATAGTTTACAACCGGTCACCATCGGTGTACCAACCGGTTTGCTATCTTCCATGCCAAAGGTCTTCAACACCTCTTTGACATACTTGGACTGAGTGAGAAAGATTCCATCCTTCACCTGCTAGATTTGTAGTCCAATGAAGAATTTAATCTCCCCTATGAGTGACATTTCAAACTCTTTCTTCATCTCATCCGCAAACTCATGACTCATCATGTCATCTCCACCAAAGATAATGTCATCAACAAATACCTCACAGATTAGGATCTGATCTCCTTCAGACTTCAAGTAGATATTACTATCTTCACTTGTTCTCTCAAATCCAATCTTCACAAGATGGGAATGCAGACGTTCATACCATGCCCTAAGTGCCTGCTTTAGTCCATATAAGGATTTATGTAGCCTACATACCATGTCACTATCTTCAGATAGAGCAAACCCATCTGGTTGCTCAATATACACCTCCTCTTCAAGTACACCATTTAGGAATGTAGATTTTAAATCCATTTGATATACTTTGAAACCTTTAAAAGCTTCATATGCAAGAAGCATACAGACACCTTCCAATCTGGGTATAGGAGTGAAGGTTTCTCCATAGTCTTCTCCTTCTTCTTGAGCATATCCTTTGCATACCAATTTGGCTTTGTTTCTAATCACTATGCCATCCTCATTCAACTTATTTCTGAAGACCCATTTGGTACCAATGACATTTTTATGCTCCGGTCTGGGTACCAAAGACCATGTACCATTTTTCTCTATCTGGTCAAGCTGCTCTTTCATTGCCTTGATCCAGTCTTCATCTTTATGTGCCTCTTTGAATTTTTTAGGCTCAAATTCAGAGATCATACATGAGTTTTCTCTGACCTTTCTTCTTGTAAAGATTCCTGCATCCTTATCTCCTATGATCTACTTAGGATCATGATTCAACTTGACATACTGAGGAATGGTCTTGATAGATTCCTCTTGCTTTTCTTCTTCATCCTCATCTCCATCAGTATTAGCATCTACATTTGCCGGTGTAGGAACATTGTTACTAGTACTTGGTTGGCTACCAACCAGTTCGACTACTGCTTGCTCACTACTGGTTTCCTTAGTTTTCTCAGAGGTTTCATCAACTCTTACATTGATGCTTTCCATAATTCTCTGAGTCCTATTGTTCAAACACTTGAGAGCTTTGCTCTTGGTGGAATATCCTAGGAATATTCCCTCATCACATTTCACATCAAATTTTCTTTGGTGTTCACTCCTCTTGATGTAACATTTGCTACCAAACACTCTAAAGTAGCTGACCATAGGTGTCTTACCGGTCCAATACTCATAGAGTTTTATCCTTACCTTTCTTAATGAGTACCTGGTTCATTTTGTAGACTACAATGCTCACTGCTTCTCTCCAAAAGGTGTGAGCTACCTTTCCTTGAATAAACATGGTTTTAGCTACTTCAACCACAATCCAGTTATTCCTCTCTGCTAGGCCATTCTACTGTGGAGTCCGGGGGGCAGACAATTGCCTCTTGATGCCATGTTCTTCACAGTACTTGTTGAATTCACTGGAAGTGAATTCCCCTCCTTGATCAGTTCTCAGGCACTTGATCCTTTTACCACTTTCCTTCTCCACTAATGCTCTAAAAGCTTTGAACTTTACAATGGCTTCAGACTTGTCTTTCAAGAATGTGACCCACATCATTCTTGAGAAGTCATCAGTAAGAATCATGAAGTACCTATCACCCTGCACACTTCTAGTTTTCATAGGACCACACAAATCAGTATGCACAAGGTCAAGCAAGTTGTCAGCAGTGAAAGATTTACCTTTAAAGGTTGAGGAAGAAATTTTCCCCAATTGACACTCTCTGCACAAGGTATTATCCAGTTTTCTTAGCATCGACAACCCTCTAATTGCCTTGATCTTACTAGCGTTCACAATGTTATCAAAGTTTACATGGCAGAGTCTCCTATGCCATATCCAGCTATCATCAAATTTAGCCATAAGACATGTACTTATATTTGCATTCAGCTGAAATAGGTTACCTTTGGTTTGCATGCTAGTGGCCACCAATTCACCATTCTTTCCTTTGATTTTGCAAACTCCATTCTTGAATTCCAGAGTGAGGCCACTGTCATTCAGCTGGGCAACATTCAGAAGGTTGTGTCTAAGACCATCAAGCCAATACACATTGTCAGCACTGCTCTTTCCATTCAGAGAGATGGACCCTCTGCCTTTGACCATGCATGGTGCATCATTTCCAAAGCGAACCACACCACCATCATACTCCTACAATGATAGAAACTTGCTCTGGTCACCAGTCATATGGTGAGAACAACCACTGTCAATGATCCACTCATTGGAATTACCAAACTGGGAGACAAGAGCCTTCTTATCTGACACATCTTCTTTGATAGCAACAAACACAATATCTTCATTTTCTTCATCCTCTGATTCTTCATCTGTGACACCTTCATCAACTGCCACAAAACAGTTTCTCCGGTTTCCTCCTTTGAATTTATTGAA
Organism: Cryptomeria japonica; assembly: GCF_030272615.1. Classification (NCBI taxonomy): domain Eukaryota; kingdom Viridiplantae; phylum Streptophyta; class Pinopsida; order Cupressales; family Cupressaceae; genus Cryptomeria; species Cryptomeria japonica. The sequence goes on along the minus strand of NC_081411.1, from coordinate 274,534,535 downwards.
CCTTTCCGATTTGTCCTTGTTGTTGCCATTAGGATAGTTTACAACAATACGTCCTATCCAGTTACAAGAGAAGCATTTCAAAGGTAGCTTACCTCTTTATTTGCCGGTTCCTTTAGGAAGTTTCCTGGAAAGGAGAGCTTCAAATGCCATTAGAATCTCCTTATCATCCATTTCTCTATCCTATCTTGGTTCACCACTAGTGCTAGCTTATTTTCCTTTTCTGGATGGTACTGTAGAAGCTTTAAAAGCTAATTTAGTCTTTTGAACACTGCCATTGAAACTATTTAGCTCATAGGCTGTCAACTTTGCAATGATGGAATCTAGGGATACCTTAGTCTTGTCTATTGATCTTAGCTATTGAATAGGAGAAACCCTTATTTCATAGACTGGCAATAGGGATCTTAGGACTTTGCTTACCACAGTGGCATCTTCTATTTTACCACCTGCACTCTTGATATCTCCAACAATAGTTTTGATTCTTATTCCATACTGTTGAATGGTCTCACGTTCAACCATTCGCATATCTTCAAACTTCCCTCTAAGGCTTTCTTCCTTAGCCTGTTTTACATGCTCATCACCACCATAGATATTTTCAAGAGTATCCCATACCTCTTTGGGATTTACCTTATCCTAAACATCAATAAACTCCATGTCAAATAAACTATTGATTAGGGCTTCCATGACTTGCCCATTCTCCTACATCTCTCTCTTTTGGTTATCGGTAAGGGTACCAGTAGGAGCAACATAGGCAGTCTCAACATAGCTTTGGTGTTGAGCACCCATGCTTCTGATGAATATCTTCATTTTATCTTTCCATATACTAAATTTTTCTCTGTTAAACTTTGGACCTTCCATCTTCATCATTAGACTGGGATCTTTACCTCAAGAGGTTAAGCTTATAGCACAGAGGACCTGGAGGATGCTCTAATACAAATTGATAACTCAATGATGAATGGTTAGTACTAACCCGGTACTGAGAGGGGGGGGGGGTGAATCAGTACAGACCAAAATATAGTCCTAAACCAGTTTGACAGTAGACACTTCAAATGACTAGCAAGAAGTGACACCGGTTTGAAAAAGAGTGCAACCGGTAAAGCTAAGAATGATTAAGACAAGCATTAACTGGTTACTCACTTAGCTTTTCACTCAACTCAAGACTACACTACCATTTCACCCTTATGCATAAATAGGTAATCTATCATCAGATCATAATAACAGCTAGTTCAACATGTTTTATTGATAGGCATAAAACACAGAACCATCATATGCTTGACAAACAATAGGAAAGCATCACAAGCTAAAAGCATCACACATGACACACATATTTTTCACGTGGAAACCCAACTGGGAAAAACCACGGTGAGGATGAATACCCACAAGCTATTTTTGAACTCTTTAGAAGTTTGCTCTGTTAGGAGCCTTGTCTGGTTAGAGACATTACATTAGGTTTTGCTAGGAACTGATCCTGTTAAAGATCACCCGGTTAAGGGATGGCTACAATACCCGGTTAAGGATTAAACCCTGTTAAAGGTTACCTTGTTAGAGGATTTCAAGAACTCAATAGCTAAAGGATTTCAAACTCAATAGCTTTGAATTACCTTGTTAAAGGATTTACAGCAAGCCGGTTAAGGCTACCCTATTAAGGGATTTTCCAACTGTTGAGGTTGTTAGAGATCAATAGGTATTACAATGATCTGGTAACAACACTCAATGCCAATGCAGACCCACTTAAGCTCCTCTTCACCTTCTACACTTACACTCTACAGGTATCACTTCTCTTCTTTTGGTCTGGCAAGAATCACATATCCCTTCTCTTGGATACACACACAACTTTTTCCAACAACCTCAGAAAGAGATAAAATATTGACCTTATAGGAAAATAGATAGGTCGGTAGCATAAACCCTAAACCCTAAACCCTAAACCTGTTAGGTTAAGGAATTCAAATGATTCAATCCTAACCATTGAGAACACTCCATTAATTACAATATTCTTGATCCAATCTCAAGACATTCTCCGTCGTCCATTTTCACCAATTTCATGGCGGTTGATAACCCATCACACGTTATCACCATTTTACAGACTTCGCATATTCTTGAGGTAGATAGGAACAATCTCGTTCATGCAAGATCCTTCATGCACACAAGGCTGATGTGGCAACATGATCTGTTCTTCATTACAATGCTAACTCATCACACAAAGTCACCGGTTGAGCCACACAGGCTTGAAGCACATCAACTGGCAACCCTGATGTTGAGACTACCAACCGGTAGTCATACAATACTTCCATATGTCGGTTCCCATAACTATATGCCAGTTCATTATGAATAAACACACCGCTTCACTTTGACACAAATGCCGGTTCACAATGTTATACCAGTTCTCTCATATGCCGGTTCTCACCTCTTCAGCATATTGACATCAATGACAACATATAATGTCATTATGTCCTCATACGGGTTCACATGATGGCAACATTAAATGCCTGAGAAGACATGAATGTTACCCTAGGAGGTAAGGGTTAAGGTTAGGTTAGGGTTATCCAATGGATAAAGCTTTTACCCAAGGGGTAAACTCTTGTGCAAGGGTTAATAGGATAACCAAGGTTAAATCCATGAATGCTTGATGAGACCCTTGAGTCAAAAGGATGGTTAAGTTAGAGGAAAATATCTAACCAAAGGTCAAAGATGAGTTAACTATAAATGGTTATGTAAGAGCCTTTAATGGTTTGGAAGACTTTAGAGGTTAACCATTTGAAGACACAAAGCCTTTAATGGTTATTGAAGACTTTGGAGGCCTTGAGAAGTGACTTCTCTTTGCCTAGGAATGTGACAATAATTAGGAGATGAATTAGGTTAAATTGGAATTGATTAGAAGAATCTAGAAGGGGTTTAGGAGGCAAGTGGGAGATGTAGGAAAATGCAAGTGGGGGGAAAGGATTTTAATTAAAATAAAATTACTTTATTTCAACTAAAATAGATGCAACTTGCATAAATACAAGTGGGGGGATTTAATAAATAAATTAAATTTATTTATTTGCAAGGATCAAATTAATTAAATGTAAATTTAATTAAAAAGGGAGAAAGGGGAATTAATTAAATAAAGTGACTTATTTAATTAAAGGCTAGAAAAGGTTAAGGTGAATTTAATTAAATAAATTGAGTAATTTAATTAATCAAAATAGATGAAAATGAAGAATTTAATTAATAGGAGGAATGAGGTTAAAATAAATATTAAATATTTATTTAAGAAAGTGGTTAGATTTATACGTCTACATTTTGCCCCTCTTTGAAGTGGCGTGTGTGCACATGTTGATTCAAACAAAATTGTTGGATATGCCGTCAAAATTTGATCGATATGATGTTGTGTGTCGAAATGTTGATATGATGCCCCAAATGTAGATTTGATGAACGATATTGATGATGCCCCCTTGGGAGATGAATTAAGGATCTAGTAAAAAGTTGTCAAGTTGATGAGCATTTTTGAATTAATTGCAATATGAGAATATTGACTACGTTGAATGCATATTATTGATTCATCTCCCAAAAATGATGATGAGGTTAAAAATGAAAAAGTGGGAGTAAAATACATGCCCCACTTTTTAACCCTTTGATTTTACCCTACTAAAAGGTAAAAAGTGATTTTGAAAAATCATTTGCACACTTGTCTCTTTGTGAATATGACATTTGGAGCTCTTACAACGATGCCAATCCCATACTCCTCACACTAATTTGAGTGTGTAAGGCGATACCAGAGACCCACTGCATATGGCCCACCAGTAAGTGGCCAAAATCCATCTTTAATTTTGATTAATTTTATTTATTTTTGTCACATTTTTTAATTTTGGGTCGAATTTTGCCAGTTTAGTGCATAGAGTAGGTTGTCTAGCACATACGATAGGAGTTTTAGTGTGTAGAAAACCCTAGGTAGGTTTAGCATCTGAGGGTTAAATGGTAGCATGGTCGGGGGTAGGTTAGCACATAGGATGGTTTTAGCACATAGGGTATGCAGGGTAGCGTGTTGGATAAACATGGTAGCACAAATGGTGTGTTAGTTAGCACGTAGGATAGGTTTAGCACATTGAGTGCATTTTATAGTGCATTGGTGGAAAAGGTTAGTGCATAGGTGGCATATTAGAACTTCAAGGCCCTGATTTGGCGTGTGGGGTCCAAAGTTAGAAAAATAAAGATGTGAAAAATGTGTCGTGAGTCAAACAGATTAGATAGGTTGTGTAGATGTTGATATGGATCTGTCGATTGCTCTGATATGGTTCATAATCCAATGTGAGTCCTATTTTGTGATGATGTCTGATTTTGATATGTTGTTGGATTATAAGATGAGTTTGTGTTTGATATGGATCTTGTTTCAATATGACTTTATTTTGATATGGATTGCTGAGTTGATTTGAATCTTAGTTTTGATATGGGTCTGATTCTGATTTTGATATGGGTCCTTGATTTTCGATATGGGTCTTTGATTTTCGATATGGGTCCTTGATTTTCGATATGGGTCCTTGATTTTTGATATGGGTCTTTGATTTTCGATATGGGTCTTTGATTTTCGATATGAGTCCTGATTTTTGATATGAGTCTTTTATTTTCGATATGATTCCTTGATATGATGCACTGATTAATTCACTAATTGATGCGAATATGTTTCTGATGTGCTATTGATATGCTTCTCTTTTTCAAGTTGATATATTTTTGATAAATTTGATGGAATTGACAACTAATGATGGATATGTGTTGATTTGCAAGTAGATCTTAGCATTCTCCAGTCTCGAGAGCGATTTTCAAAGCCATGGACACTTATCCCACATTTATCATAGGCTGGCAGAGATGTGACTGAGAGATGTGGGTTATCCTCTTTGCTAGATATGCTTTGATATATCATTAACCGGGGGTTATTTACTTCTTTGGTGGAGAGGTGGCATAGTGATACAAACACCTTTCACTTGGTGACTGGTGAGATGACAGTCACACTAGAGGACTATTTTGGGATTCTGCGGATTCCTATGGTTGGGGCTTTGTTACCTCATGAGCAGATAGAGGAGGGTAGCACAGAGGCTCTTCATCACATCTTTCAGGATGATGAGATTAGTGGCTATGAGATCCCGTGGCAGGAGTTCTTGGATTTAGGTTACACTCTGCTGCCATCAGTATTAGTAAGTTTCATTGGTCGGTTCCTGTATCCCGATCTTAGGTCGAAGGGACTAGCCGCTGGATGAAAATTGGATCTTGAGGATATGGTGACACAGAGACGCAAGTTTGCATGGGGGTTGTGTTGGCCTGATGATGATTGTAATGAATAACTTCATATGTTGTCATTGATGGAACATGTACACACACACACACATATATGTTCACATTGTCTACCGGTATTACTTCTAAAGTTACTTGTATTAGAATTTTTTATTATCATGGTGTCAAACTGGTACATGTAGACAATAGGTATATGCAGGAATGACCTGACACCAACTTGAAGATCCAACGGAGGTCTTCAAAGAAGAAAATGGAGGACAATTGGTTTACATGTTGAAATGGTTAACTCCAACTGGTATCAGTGTTCCAACCGGTATTCACTTATTGTGTGATGAGTTATCACCAGTCGTGATGAGTTACCCTAACCGACAAATTTTGGTGGTAATTTATGATGATTTATGTTTGATTATCCAGATACACTTCACCTAGGAAATTGTGATATAATTTCTAAAGTCGACATGAAATCTAAATGTCTATATATTGATATTATGATGAACTATTTTGGAGATATGATATGAGATGATTTGATGTGAAGATAGAAGTGTTAAGTTGTAGAGTATGTTGGTGATGCAGTTTTGAGTGTGCAGAAGAGGATCTATTCAAGCAAGTTGTGCTACTTCTAGATCACACCACCTGTTGTTTTCTAATCACTACAATAGTCAAATCCCCTAACCGGGTAAGCTCTAACAAGCTTCATTGTACAAAACCTTTAACAAGGTGATCCATTAATTTGGATTCAGAAATCCTCTATCGAGGTTACTCTTAATAGGGTACTATCTTTAACAGGGTATAGCTCCTAACAGAGCTTTGGGATCTTTAACAGGATTTGCTCCTAGCAGAGCACTTTTGTAGACCTTAACTGGTTAGTTACATATTACTGCAGATAGTTAACTTGTGAGTCCCATCTCACCATGGTTTTTCTCATTTGGGTTTTCCACGTATAAATACTCATTTTATGGTGGATATTTTACTTAGTGTGGATGCTTTAATATCTTTTTGGATTGTATGCATAGTGTTGAGTAAACTTGTTAAGTATATCTACCAGTCAGTGGTTAAAGCAGTATTATTTTTGGTATCACTAATTCACCCCCCCTCTAAGTGCTTTATAATTCTATCAATTGGTATCAGAGCCTAACTTCTGTAAGGCTTAATTGCTTGGAAGGGAACCCTAAAGCCACCATGGGGGATATGAGCTACTTTGAGATGGCCAGAGTTCTTGAAGCTACTAAGGATGAGCTTGAAACCCTAAGGGTCAGATTTAAAGCTTCATAAGTCAAAAGGAGAGAGCTAACTAAACAACTAATGGAAATATCTGATAATAGTTCTTTAGATGAAGCTAAAATTGATGCATTAGCTGAAGAAGTTGAAAAACTGAATGGTGAAAAGCTAAATCTAATAAGAGAGTTAGAAGCCCTAATTATCCACATGAGTCAAGAGCTGGAAGCTAGGAGGGGAGCTAAAGACCTTGTCAAAGAAATAGATCATGATATTGCTAAGATCAAACAATAGAATGCAATCTTGCATGAGCATTGGTATGAAGAGATAGAAGAAAAAGAGGCTTTGCAGCTAGATCTTGAAATGGCATCATCCCTAAGAGAGACTCTTACAAAACACAATGCATATCTTACAAGAGAACTCACTGAGGCTAATGGAAAGCTGGAAAAGTTCAATAAAATTTCTACCATGTTGGATGAGAAGATCCAATCACGAAGGATGAAAGGTGATACATCTAGACTAGGCTTTAACACATCTAAGAAAGGAGAGCCTTCCGGTACAAAAAGCAACATTCATAGGGACAAAACTGCTCCTAAGGCTAACAAGCCTACCAGTAAGAAAGTATTTAAACCTATTTTCTTTGTCTATCATAAACCTGGACATACTGCAAATGTGTGTAGAATTAGACCCAATGAGATTACAGGCTACAATACAAATACTAGGTATGTATCTAGGAGATTTGAAGGTCATTGTTTCACATGCAAAATGTATGGACATAAATCAGTTGAATGCATATATGGAGCAGATAATCCAGTACCTCACATGAATCTAAGACCTAATGGTATCTAGATGAGAACCTATGACAACTAGGGTAACATGAACCGGCAGAGATCCTATGTCAACCGGTTTAGCCCATTTGAGATGGAAAAGGTAACTAATGTCATTTGCACCATTTATAACAATTATGGTCATGTGGCTATGAATTGTAGAAGGAGAAATGGAAGAGGAAATGCAAGACCCTAGAGATCATCTAGAATGGCCTTCTATCATTGTCATAAACTAGGACACAAGGTGAAGTTTTGTAGATCCCAGAAAGAACAAACCAGTTAATCATTCTGAAGATCAGAAAGGTAAATGTTGAGGAAATTGGAGAAGAGATGAACCAAATCTGAAAAAAGAAGAGTGAAGATATATTTGCAGAAGAACCTAATCCTTCATCCAGTCTGGAGAATCCTTCACCGGTGAATTGAAACTTTGAACAGGGCTAAGGGGAGCATAGTGGTAAATCCACTTCTAGACCCCTTGAGAGATGAGTGGTAAGAGAGTTTGAATTTTGAGTTATTATGCGTGAAATATTTAAATCTTTATCAACTGGTTTTACACATGTTAATATTGTATGCACCGTTAAGCAGTGTATTAGGGTTTGTAACCCTTGTGGTCGAGCATTTAATGTAGTAGGTAAAAAGGATAAAATCAAGTTTTACTATTGTCGTGCCTATGAAGTGTGATAATTGTAGCTGCAACACAAACACTCAATAGATCATTACAAGCATGGTTAGCAAATAAGAAGAAAATGAAAGATGAACCATGACAAAGTGACCTATCACCTCCTAAGAGATGCGAATATGGATTTCCTCTTAGATCTGGATAAGCAATCCTAGTGACTTGAATACACCTAGATCGAGGATTTGAAATGATAAAGATATGCAAAATAGATGAGATTGATCCAAGAGTCTAATTAAGCTAATGATATGCATGATTTAGCTATGATGATGATGCAATTAAGCTAGAAAAGAGATTGATTAAGCTACATGACTCAACAATTATGCTAGAAAATGATCAAATTAAGCTAAATCTAAAATGCAATTGCTTATAACAACAATGTTCAAGTGATATGCCTATAGTAATAATGCCTAAATTGTTAATGATATGGGATCCTTTGTACTCCAAAATGGGGGATATTTATAGGATTTCCAAGGCCAGGGGTGAGGTGGCAGGAATCAACGGTCAAGATTGAGTTTGAAGATATCATGGGTGAAATTGGAGGAGGTTGGAGAAGAGGTTGGAGGAAGGGACACTTGTCATCTTTGTGGTGGCAAGTGTCAAGGAGCTTTTCTCATGAGAGGGCAAGTGTCCAAGAGAGGAGACATGTGGCCAAAGTGCCATGTGTCTCAAGGGAAGAATATCCACACCATAGGAGGTTAGGATAAGGAGGTCAAGATGTGCAAGATAGGATAGGGTTAGGCAAACCCAAGGCTAGGTGGAATGGGTTAGGTTAGAGGGATGGTTAGGTTAGGTGGTTAGAAGTTAGGAGGCATGTGGGTAATTTTTATTTGAAAATTCAAATAAAAGGGAAAGACTAATTAATTTTCAACAACTCATAAATTGATTTCTTTAAATTAATTAGGGGATTAGAAGAATTGATTGAAATGGGGGGGGGATTAATTAATTTGAATTAATTAATCAAAGGGGATTATTGAAATGAACCTATTAAATAAATCCTTAGATTTATTAATAAGTAGATGAAAGGGAGAATTTAATCAAATTGTTGATGAATTCAATTAAATTAGGAAAAGGGATTAATTAAATAATTGCTTATTTAATTAATTATCTTCAGACCATTTTTTAGGTGTATAGAACTATGTTATTTTTACCCTAAATGCATTCGAAAGAGAATTCTTGAGCACTTGCAGAGTGTAGAGAGATTTGCTAGCTGGTCTTAGTCGAATTTGTGCTATGATTTGCATGATTGATGTTGATTTGAAGGTTAGTGAAGGTTGAACTAGTGTGCACATGAGAAATAAACTGGTAACCGAGGCAATGCGTGAGAATTAAGGTATTTCTTTGTAAATCCCTTTTTTGAATCTAGTTTGTCTGAATGGCTTCATCATCTAAGCAAGTAAAGAGACTAATGATCACATCAGAACCTATGGATGTTGTGGAATCAGAACGAATAGAATGTTACAATGCTTTATCTCAAGTTCTTGACGGTGTCATTGTAAAAGTTGATTTGTCCAGCTACATTGATTGTAAAATTGAAGATTTAGGATCATTGTCAATTTATTCTTAGTTGAAATCCCTTTGCGATAAGAGAAGAAAGATTCAACCCAAGTATATTAGGGTTTATGAGAAGGGTTTTCATAATGCAACTTGTTTTCTTCAGGATTTTGAAGAGGAACATATCTGAATAATTCTAAGTTATGTTCATGGTGAAAATATGTATTTGGAAAGGACACACACTATACCAAGGAGGCTATTCAAGTTGTGGTTGGTTTTTGGTTAATCGGTGAAGTTTGCAAGCTGAGGCAGATTTGTAAAGAAACTGTAACCACTTTAACCTTGTCTACCTCTGATGGGCATGCATTTTCTGTTAATAACATTAAGGACCCATCAGTTAAATTGGATGCTATGGTTATAGGCTGCATGATATTCTATTCCAATAGAATGAATAGTGTACCATCTACAATAGTGTATATAGCCTATAAAATGATTATTGAGAATGCAGATTATGACCTATGTGAGGCCATAAGGAATCAATTAATGTTGAATCTTCAGTCAATTAAGAAGGACAACAATCAAAGTTCAAATTTGGTCAGTTATTGATTGGTTTATTCTTTTAATTTTAGAATTTCTTACTGGGAATTGGTGATATTGAATGGTCTAAAGACCTACCGGTACCTGCTCAGATCAAGAACAACATTAAGGCTATTAAGAACACTTTCTCTACTGCAATGAACAAGTACTTCAACAAATTTCAGAAGAAAATGAGTATGAGGGTAAGGCTATCCAAGGATGTGGTGAAAAAATTTGCTAAGAACATCATTTTCATAGTCACCACTGATTTTTGTTTAATGGAAGCTATTGAACCAAGAGAAGATGAAATGGAAGACATGAGCTATGAAGTCAATTATGACTTATTGATTGGTTATGCCAATAACCTGTTGGCATCTCTAGTGGACAACAAGAAGAAAAGACTGGATACGATTGAGGAGCAAACTGCAAAAGATGAAACCAGTAGTGCTCCAACCAGTAGTGGTAAAAGGAAGAAGAAGAAGGTTGAGAAAGCACCTACGATGTCAACAAGTACTAGAGTGACACGAAGTGTCCAAATTAAAAAGGAACCGACACCTAAGGTATACATAAAGAAGCAGACTACAACAAAGAAAAGAGGCTGACAACTGATTCTTCAAGCATAATCTGATGATACTAACACTGAGGAAGAACCAAATAAAATGAAGACAATTGGCAAGAAGTCCAAACCAATTGAAGTCACCTCCCAATAGACTATTCCCATTAAAGCTTTGTCTTACAAGCTTATGACTAATTTTGAGAGAACGGTAAAGACATTGGGAAGGAATAGATTTGATAGTGTAAAAGAATGTTTTGATTTATTTGATGAAGATCATAAGGAACAAATTATTCAACAGGTAATCAGCTATTTATGTCATTACGATTGATTACCTCATAATCTTAAGACAGATATTTCTGATTCTTTATATTCTATTCTTTTGAATAAATGGGAAGAAGTTGTGAAGAAGGAAAAATAAATTATTGATAATGTGTTTATGCAATATTTTCCTGATTTGTCAGAAGATGAGTTAATTGCATTGCTTGATAAACACAAAACACAATTTTCTTTTAAATCAAGGAGATTAAAGCTATTAAGTGGAAAGATGCAATTTGTTGAAGTTGAAACTCATCAGATAGGAAGGGACATTCAGAATATGCATAAACTAATAGAATCCCAATGGTCTAATGAGAAAGATACTGAGGAAGGACCGGAAATGGATGAGGAAGACATAGTGCAGGCTGATATTGTCTATCCTATCAAGAAGAAGGACGACACTACTTCCCAACCAATGATTTTTGTTGATGAAATACAAGATACAATAGATCTATATGGAAACATCATTGAACCAAATATGAAGCCACCAGAAATTACTGATTCACAGGTTAATACAATGGAGATACCAACAACTCAACCAAGTGTGTATATTCCACTCCCATTGGTAAAAGATCAACTAGTGAAATCACAACTCCCACTAGTTTCACAGGATACCCAGGAGAAGCCTGCTGAAAAAGTTGCTGAGAAATCCTTTGAATAGGAATAGGAGAAACAACAAGAGGAAGAGAAGACTAAGAAGGAGAAATCTATTGAATCTGAAACATCATTAGTCAAGAAACAAAATAATGATGATGATGACTTATTTGGCATCAAAGGGACTATAGATGTTGACAACACGAGTGCATCAAAATTGTTGGAGATTGCAAATGTGATGCAATCCAGAGCACATAAGAAGAGGCTTAAGGAATAGAGGAAGGAAGAAGAAACAATACAAACTGCAGTGGAAATTTTGTCAAGTCTTCTATTCAAGACTGCTATTGTGAATTTATCAACTCCTATTGAAAAGTTTGGATAGTTGGTTGCAGATGCTTCTGATCAACTCAAGTCCCTTGAGGAAGCAAATTAGACTATGGCTAAGAAAATCTATAGGAAGAAAAGAGGAGAACAAATAATGAAATATATTGATACAAGGAAGATTTCTTTATCACTAAACAAAGACCTTTGAGAAAAGCTATTGAGTCAGGAGGCAAAATTATAGCATATAAATCTAATGTTTCATTTTTCTATGCTGATATTGTTAAGAAGTGAATAGTGACAAAACTGGAATTGGTAAAGATATGTAATTCCTACATACCTTTACAGGACTCGGTCTTAGCTTTTGGAAAATCTGTGGATGATTTGCAAAATTGGTTAGATGTCTATGATTTTGAATAGGCAAAAAGAATCCGATCACTAAAGGAGCTAAAAAACTAGTTGAGACCTAAAGTGGACATCTTACAACGAGTTTACAAGGATGTAGAAGCAATTTTGGCGACTCCAGAGATGAGTACAATTGATGCAATGGAAGAATTTTTTGCATAGATTATGACAACCATTGAGATCACTAAAACTTTACTAGAAACATGGGAAAATGATTTTTCTCAAATGAAGATTACTTTCAGTGACATTTTGTTGCAAATTGAAGTGAACACTCCTTAATGCAAACTTTTAAGTTTTTGTATATGTAAACTTTTGATGCAAATTTTGCTATATATATATGTATTTTACTTTTCAATTTGGCATTGTTGTCAAAGGGGGAGTAGAAATATATATGTGTTGTGAACATTTTGTATGTATTGTTAAGGGGGAGTAGAAATGGAGTACAAACATATATGTACAATTTTTGTAAGCACACTTAGTTGTATAGTTGTAAAATTTTCTAAGTGTTGCCATCAATACCAAAGGGGGAGATTTTTGGCTTGATGATGATTGTAATGAATGACTTCATATGTTGTCATTGATGGAGCATGTACACACACATATGTTCACATTGTCTATTGGTATTACTTGTAAATTTACTTGTATTTCAACCGGTATTAGAAGTTTAGTTTATGATGATGTCAAACCGGTACATGTAGACAATCGGTATATTTAGGAATGACCTGACACCAACTTGAAGATCCAGCGAAGGTCATCAAAGAAGCAAATGGAGGACAATCAGTTTACATGTTGAAATGGGTAACTTCAACTAGTATTGGTGTTCCAACCGGTATTCATTGATTGTGTGATGAGTTATCACCGGTCATGATGAGTTACCCTAATCGACAAATTTTGGTGGTAATTTGTGACAAGTTATGTTTGATTTTCCAGATACACTGCACCTAGGAAATTGTGATATAATTTCTAAAGCCAACATGAAATCTAAATGTCTATATAATGACATTATGCTGAACTATTTTGGAGATATGATATGAGATAATTTGATGCAAAGATAGAAGTATTAAGTTGCATACTATGTTGGTGATGTAGTTTTGAGTGTGTAGAAGAGGATCTATTCAAGTAAGTTGTGCTGCTTCTAGATCACACCACCTGTTGTTTTCTAATCATTACAACAATCAAATCCCCTAATCGGGTAAGCTCTAACAAGCTTCATTGTACAAATCCTTTAATAAGGTGATCGATTAGTTTGGATTTAGAAATCCTCTACCGAGCTTACCCTTAACAGGGTACTACCTTTAACAAGGTATAACTCCTAATAGAGCTTTGAGATCTTTAACAGAATTCACTCCTAGCAGAGAACTTTTGTAGACCTTAACCAGCCAGTTACCTGTTACTGCAGATAGTTAACTTGTGAGTCCCATCTCAATGTGGTTTTTCTCATTTGGGTTTTCCACGTATAAACACTTGTGTTATGGTAGATGTTTTACTTTGTGCGGATGCTTTAATATCATTTTGGATTGCATTCATATTGTTGATTAAACTTGTTAAGTATATCTACCAGTCAGTGGTTAAAGTAGTATTGTTTTTGGTATCACTGATTCACCCCCCCTCTCAGTGCTTTATAAGTCTATCAGGTCATGCATGTTGGCCCATCTATATAGAGAGCTTCACCAGGTAGTATATCTAGGATATACTAGTCTATCAACTGGGGTGACATTGTTACATGTGTGGGCCTGGGAGCATATACTAGTGTCAAGACTGCTTGCAGATAGGGATAGGCCAGTTGGTCGGGCATATGTTTATGGTTATATAGGTGTAGTTGTCTAGCGTAAGTTGGGCAAACTAGAGCATTGGTAGAGGGTGCTATATCATATTGATATGGTCATTTGGAGACCGTATATGGATTGTGAGGTGTGGGCAGAGGGCGTTCTAGAGATGCCCTATGTATATATGTTGAGGTATCTGATTGGGCGGACACCCTTTATTATTGAGCAATTCTTGCACAACCGCATTCATCGGTAGTATGGTAGACAATAGGGGATGCCACAAAGAGATTGTTTGTATGCTCCTTGATGAAAGGATGTGCCTGAGTGGGGACTAAACCTAGATAGAAAAGCAACTATAGAGGAGTACATGTCCCTGGTGGGGCGGATCTAGGATTACGGGGCTGAGGTTGTGGATGCTGGGATGACAGAGGAGTTTTCCACCTACTTTAGGGCACATGCAGTGGCACACATATCTGATCTGATAGAGCTGTTGCCTACTTTTGATGATGATGAGGCGGAGCTGCCATAGAGGTAGGGAGAGCTAGACAAAGAGAGGAGGATGAGGGAGAGGAGCTATAGGATAGGGAGGTGGATGTGGTGGTGGATAAGATGGTGGTGGAGGTGGTGGAGGTGGAGATAGAGGTGGAGATGGAGGTGGAGCTAGAGGTGGAGATAGAGATAGAGGTGGAGGGGATGGCAAAGGTGGAGGGGATGGAAGAGGTGGAGATGGCCAAGGAGGTCTCATTCTTGGTGTGGGTGGGGGTGGTAGGGTAGGTGTGGTGTTAGCTGCTATGGGAGGGATAGAAGATTATAGGTGACTTGCCCAAAGGAGGAGATATAATGTTCTACATCCACCGGTGCCTCAGATAGGGACAGGTGTGGGTGGGACCATGAGATAGGTATCCATTCAGACTAGGGTGCCCACCCATTGACAAGATTCTCAGATCAGAGTGCTACATGTCTTGGTGCAATAGCTATAGGCACAGGTGTTAGCGCATCAACGACAGATTATGCAGGTTATCGCAGAGTGGGATGCGAAGATAGAGTGTCAAGTCTAGGCAAAGACCCTTACT
Organism: Cryptomeria japonica; assembly: GCF_030272615.1. Lineage (NCBI taxonomy): Eukaryota > Viridiplantae > Streptophyta > Pinopsida > Cupressales > Cupressaceae > Cryptomeria > Cryptomeria japonica. The sequence goes on along the minus strand of NC_081411.1, from coordinate 274,519,458 downwards.
GATAGGATAGAGAGAGCCACGAGTGGTGCCCTAGTTCAGGACACACTGAGAGAGATATAATACTCGGCCAAGGAGGATGAGTATTATAGGTGTTTATATGAGGAGGTGGTCCCTTGAGATCACAAAGCTCCTAGCTATGCTGCAAAGGCATCCAGTCAATCTCACTGTAGTCATACGAGGACATAGAGAAGAGGTGTTATGGGGCCTGCCTGATGTGATCCACCTGATGGAGATCTAGGAGCTGGGACATCTACTGTCAGATCATATGCCTTGGGAGATAGTCATACTTGAGAGAGATGTCTCTGTTGTATTTGATCACTTTTGTTGTATTTTGACATACATGATATCCCTTGTACATTTTGACCATTTTTGAGATATATCCTTACCCTTTTTGATGAGTACCTGGTTCATTGTGTAGACTGCAGTGCTCACCACTTCTCTCCAAAAGGTGTGAGCAACCTTCCCTTGGATCAACATCATTCTAGCTACTTCAACCATAGTCTGGTTGTTCCTTTCTACTAGGCCATTTTGCTGTGGAGTCTGGGGGGCAGATAGTTTCCTCTTGATGCCATTCTCTTCACAGTATTTGTTTAATTCACCATAAGTGAATTCTCCTCCTTGATCACTTCTTAAGCACTTAATCCTCTCACTGGTTTCTTTTTCAACCAGTGCTTTGAAGGATTTGAAATTTCCAAAAGCTTCAGATTTGTCCTTCAAGAATGTGACCCACATCATTCTTGAGCAATCATCAGTAAGAATCATAAAATACCTATCTCCAGGATGCACACTCCTAGTTTTCATAGGACCACACAAATTAGTATGCACAAGATCAAGTAAATTTTTTGCAGTGAAAGGTATACCTTTAAAGGTTGAGGAAGACATTTTCCCCAATTGACACTCTCTTCACAAAGGATTCTCCAGTTTGCTCAGCATTGGCAATCCTCTAATTGCCTTGATCTTACTGGCCTTCACAATATTATTAAAGTTTACATGGCAAAGTCTTCTATGCCATATCTAGCTATCCTCAAACTTAGCCATTAGACATGTATGAACATTAGCATTTAGCTGAAATAGGTTACCTTTGGTCTACATACTGGTAGCCATCAGTTCACCATTCTTTTGTTTCATTTTGCACACTCCATTTTTGAATTCCAGAGTGAGTCCATTATCATTCAGTTGAGCGACACTCAAAAGGTTGTGTCTGAGACCTTCTACCCAATACACATTGTCAACACTGCTTCTTCCATTCAAAGAGATGGACTCTCTACATTTTACCATACATGGTGCATCTTTACGAAAATGAACCACACCACCATCATACTCTTCCAGAGATAGAAACTTACTCCAGTCACCAGTCATATGGTGAGAACAACCACTATCAATAATCCACTCATTACAATTATCAAAGCGGGAGACAAGAGCCTTCTTGTTTGACACATCTTCCTTGACTACTACAAACACAATATATTCACTTTCTTCATCTTTTGATTCCTCATTAGTGACACCTTCATCAATTGCTACCAAACAGTTTCTCTAGTTTCCTCCTTTGAACTTCTTGAACCTCTCTGATTTGCCCTTGTTATTACCATTAGCGTAGTTTACAACAATGTGTCCTATCCAATTACAAGAAAAGAATTTCAAAGGAAGCTTACCTTTGTATTTACCGGTTCCCTTGGGAAGTCTCTTGGAAAGAAGAGCTTCAAATTCCTTCAGGATCTCCTCAACATCCATTTCTCTACTTTGTCTTGGTTCACCATTGGTACTAGTTTCTTTGCCTTTTCTAGATGGTGTAGTAGATGCTCTGAAGGATGATCCAGTCTTCTAAATATTGCCATCATAATTATTTAGCTCATAAGCTATTAACTTTGCAATGATGGAGTCCAAGGATACCTTTGTCTTGTCTACAGACCTCAACTCCCGAATAGTAGCAGCTCTTATTGCATAGACCGGTAATAAGGATCTCAAAACATTTCTAACAACAGTGGAATCTTCCATTTTACCACCTGCACTCTTGATATCTCCAACAATAGTTTTGATTCTTATTCTATATTGTTGAATGGTCTCTCCTTCAACCATCTGCATGTCTTCAAACTTCCCCTAAGGCTTTCTTCCTTAGCTTGTTTCACATGCTCATCACTGCCATAGATATTCTCAAGGGGATCCCATACTTCTTTGGGATTCTTTTTATCCTAAACATCAATAAACTCAATGCCAGATAAACTACTGATTAGGGCTTCCATGACTTGCCCATTCTCCTGAATCTCTCTCTTTTGATCATTGGTTAGAGTACCGGTAGGGATAACATAAGCATTCTCAACATAGCTCCAGTGTTGAGCACCCATGCTTTTGATATATATCTTCATTTTGTCCTTCCATATTTTAAAGTTGTCTCTGTTTAACTTTGGACCTTCCCTCTTCATCATTAGAGTAGGATCTTTACCTCAAGCGGTTAAGCTTACAACACAGAAGACCTGGAAGATGCTCTAATACCAATTGATGAATCAATGTTGAACAGTTAGTACCAAACTGGTACTAAGAGGGGGGGTGAATCAGTACTGACAAAAACACTTTTCCTTGAACCGGTTTGACTGAAAACACTTCACTTGACTGGCAAGCAATAACACTGGTCTAAACCAGATTACTACTGGTTAAACACAGTAAGAATGTGAAAGACATAAATCGGTAACTCTTAGCTTTCCACACAATCTAACATCTTATTTCCACTTCACCCATATGCATACACTAGTAATACATCAACAAAAATATAAAGACTTACTGGTTCAACATGCTTTACCGCTTGACAGAGAATAAAAAAGCATCACATGAAAAGCATCACACATAACACATATATTTTTCATGTGGAAACCCAACTAGGAAAAACCACGGCTGGGATGAATACCCACAAGTTGTTATTTGAACCCTTTTGATGTCCTCTATGTTAGGAGCCTCGTCTGGTTAAAGACTTTATAATAAGTTCTATTAGGAACTGATCTTGCTAGGGATCACCCAGTTAAGGGATGGCTAAAATACCCGGTTAAGGGTTAAACCTTGTTAGAGGATTTTAAAAACTCAATGATTTTGAGTCACCCTGTTAAAGGATTTATAGAAAGCCTGTTAAAGCTACCTTGTTAAGGGATTTTCCAACTGTTGAAGTGGTTAGAGGTCAACAGGTATTACAATGATCTGGTAATAGCACTTTAATGCCAATGCAGATCTGCTTTAGTTCCTTCCTTTCGCAATCACACTCTGCAGGTGTCTATTCTCTTATCTGGTCTGGCAAGAATCATGTATGCCTGCACTTAGATACACACAACATTTGCCAACAGCTTGAACATGAAAAACAACATCGACCTTACAGGAAATATATGTCGGTAGCATAAACCCTAAACCCTAAACATTTAGGTTAAGAAATTCAGTCGGTTCAATCCTAACCATTGAATATATTGCATTGATTACAACAGTCTTGAATACATCTCATTACATTCTCCATCATTCATTCTTCACCGCTTCTTGGAGGCGGATAACCCATCATGTGTTCTCCACCGTTTACAGAGTTCACACATTCCCAAGGTAGATAGGATCAATCTCCCTCATGCAAGATCCTTCACACACACAAGGTTGACGTGGCAGCACAATTTGTTCTTCATTACAATGCTATGTCATCACACGATATCATCAGTTGAATCAGACAGGCATATAACACTTCAACCAGAAACCGTGAAGCTAAGACTAGCAACTGTTAGTCATACCATATGAAACCTTGATACAAAACATTCCATATACCAGTTCACATTCCAACATACCAGTTCACTTGGACAGTCATACCACTTCACTTTTTTACATATACTAGTTCACAACATCATACTGGTTCTCTTGCAAGTTGCGTACTTCAATATACTAGTTCACTCTTCAGCATATTGACATCAATGACAACATACAATATCATCATGTCATCATACTCTGCACATATGCCAACAAATTCTACGTGTATAAGCGTTCGATGGTGGCTATGGGCTTAGATCAGATGGATCAAAGATACGAGGTGAGTACCATTAGATAGAGGAGCCGTTCTCTCACATACAGTGCCTATTACCAAGTTTTCACCACTTGTTTTTATTGCACTTTTTGATTTTTTTTGATATTTTTTGATTTTTTGATTTTTTTTGTGTCACAAAGTGCCTGTTTTCCAAGTTTTCACCATAGTGACTATTTTTGATACTTTTTAATTTTTTTTTTGCTTTTTTGCTTGATCCATGCATTGGACAACTCAAGTGTAGAACTTCTTCAGATGGATGTTGTTGGTTGGTTCATCGATCATGTCCCCTTCTGAATTTGACAACTGATATGCTCCTGATCTGTAGGCTGATATGATGACAAAGGGACCCAACCAGTTAGGTTCAAACTTCCCCTTCTTTTCTTAATCTTGCTGATTTCTAGGATTTTATTTTAGGACAAGATCACTAACTTTGAAAGCCCTTGGGATGACTTTGTGATTATAGCTTCTACACATTCATTGTTGATATGCCTTGAGATGAACATAGGAACGTTGTCAATTTTCATCAAGAAGCTCTAGTTCCAGCAACATGTTTACTCGTTATTCCTTATCTGGTATGAGGCCCTTCAAAGATACCTGGAGAGATGGGATGTCTACTTGAAGAGGTATAATTGCCTCTAAACCATACATCGATAAATATGGCATAGCCCCTATAGTTGTTTGGATACTTATTCTGTAGGCCCAAAGTGTTGGATTGAGTTGTACATGGAATCCTTGCCTGCATAATTTACTGTCTTCTTGAGGATTTTTAGGATTGTTTTGTTTGATGCTTCTACCTGGCCATTCCCTTGCGGGTAATATGGTGTGGAGAAGTGATGTTGGATTTTGAAACATTCGCATAGCTCTCGCACATCTTGATTCTTGAAAGGATGTTTATTATCTATGATGATGGAACTAGGAATGCCATATCTGGAAATGAGATAGTTGAGGATGAATGATGAGATCTATTTTCTAGTTATGATGGTCATCAGGACTGCTTCAATCCACTTGGTGAAATACTCTATGGTGGTGATAATGAACTTATGCCCAGTTGAAGAGGAAGGATGAATCTTTCCTACCAGATTAAGTCCCCATTGATAGAGAGACCAAGATGTGGTGAATGACTGTAGCTCCTGTGCTGGTGCATGGATAAGGTTGTCGTGAATTTGACATTTAGGACATTTCTTAGCAAATTGATAGGTCTCTCTTTCCATTGTCGACCAATAATATCCCATTCTCAGAAGTTTCTTGGCTAGAGTAGGACCACTTGAATGCGTACCACAAATACCCTCATGAAGATCCTATAAGGTGGAGTCAAATTCATTATGATCGAGGCATCGAAGAAGAGTACCATCTAGACCTTGACAGTAAAGTGGGTCGGTGGTTAAGGTATAGAGGACGGCTTGTCGGATGAAGCTGCATTTTTAGTTGCGAGATATGTCAGGAGGGAGAGTATTGTTTTTGAGATAATCATAGACCATCTTGTATAGAGGGGAATCAGAATTAGTTAGGACACAGATGACTTGGGATGTAGAATTATCATAGGCTTGGGAAAACAATTTTTGTACCAGGAACTCGTAATGACTCTTTATTTGGAATTTGTAGTAGTGAGGCGATAGTGGCCATTGCATTGACAACTTTGTTGTCTAATTTTGGAATTTGCTCAAACGTGATATGCACAAAGGACTTTTTAAAATCATGCATCATTCTCTTGTAAGGCATTAGTTTATCATCCTTTGTTTGATAGTCTTTGTTAATCTGATTGATAACTAATTGAGAATCCCCATAGACTCTCAATTCTGTGATTATCCATTCCACAACCACCTTTATTCTTGTTACCAGGGCTTCATATTCAACAATTTTGTTGGTGCATGGAAACATAAGTCTATAAGATCTTGAAATTGTGTGCCCCTCTGGAGTGACAAACACGATGCTGTCACTCGATCCATGTTGTGTATAAGATCCATCAAAGTATAGGGTCCATTTCTTGGGGGTGATAGTGAGTACATCTATGTCTGTAAATTCCACCTTTAGTGGTTGTTGGTCTAGAAATGGCACTTCTTCCAGTTGATCTGCAATTACCTATCCTTTGATAGCTTTTTGTTCTATGTAATCAAAATCAAACTCACTTAGAATGATGACCCATTTAGCTAATCATCCTATGAGAATTGTCTTGTTGAGTAGATACTTGAGAGGATCACTCTTTTCTGCCAGCTTGATTGTTTGGTCTAACATATAGTGGTGGAACTTTTGAGAAGCAAACACCACTGCTAAGCAAGCCTTCTCAATGAATGTATAATTGAGTTCATATCCATTTATAATGTAATAGATAGCCCGTTCTTTGCCTGCTAGATCTTCTTGTGCTAGCAGTGATCGTAATGATACTTTTGTTGTTGATATATAGAGAATGAGTGGCTTACCGACTTTCAAAGGTACCAAAAATGGAGGACTCATCAAATATTGTTTGAGCTGGTGGAATGATTCTGCACATTTGTCTTCCCATCTAAAAGGTATATTCTTACAAAGTAGATGATTGAATGGGAGACATTTGTTTTCTAGCTGAGCTATAAATCATCTGATGGATTGCAACTGTCCTTGCAGAGATTTGAGTTAGCTAATATTTTTGGGAGGTGGCATCTCCATGATAGCCCGAACCTTTGTTGGATCCACTTCGATACCCTTTTCTGATACAATGTAGCCCAACAATTTGTCTGATGTGACCTCGAAGACACACTTCTTAGGGTTTAGTCTAACCTTATATGGCTCTAATTGTTGAAAGATTTTATATAGTATGCCCAGGTGTTTTGCTCAGGTGAATGATTTAGCTAGTAAATCATCCACATAATCCTTCATGAAAGTATGCATCATGTCATGGAAGATCGTTGTCATGGCCCTTTGATAAGTTGCACCAACATTTTTCAAGCCAAAAGGCATGGCGTTCCAACAATACATTCCCCATGGACAGGTGAATGCAATTTTATCTTGATCCTCTGGGGCTATCTTGATTTGGTTATAGCTAGAGAAGCCATCCATTAATGAGAATATTGCATGCCCTACTATTAGATCCACAATAATGTCAATGCTTGGCAAAGTAAATTCATCCTTTAGACATGGTTTGTTGACATCCCTAAAGTTTGTTCATATTTTGATACTTTTATCAGATTTTGAAATTGGTACAATGTTTGAGATCCGTTCATCATAGTCTATAGGTGAGATGAATCCAAAATCTAATAACTTCTTTAGTTCTTCTTTGACCAATAATGCCACATGTGGATTCATCTTTCTTAATTTTTGCTTGAAAGGTTTAGCTCCAAGAGCGATGGATAAGTTATGCATGATTAGATTCGGATCTACCTCTGACATGTCAGCATAAGACCAAGAAAAATTGATTTGCTTTTCCATGAAGAATTTGATAAAATTTGGTTATTCTTTTTGTGTGAGTGATTCTACCAGATGTATGGTTTTGACTACTGCTTCAGTGTCGATATTTATTGATTGAGTTGGCTCAATAAATATTGGTGACCTTTCTTGATAATGTTAAGGAAGAGTGTTAAGTCTCCCATCTTTAGGAACCTCAAAAAGATTTTCACCTTCAGATATGCCCTTTACTTTTACTTTTTTGTGATCTAATACTACCATTGACTCGTTTTCACCATAAGATCTATTGTTTATTTTATTTTTGTGATTAAGAGACTTGGCACTCCCTGGTGGAGCAAGTTTCTGGGTTGACTGAGAATAGGTATTGGACAATTAATTCATCATTTGGGAATATTGGTATATCATGATGTTCGAGTTCTTCTCAGTCTATGAGATCATGATATATGAGCGGTAAGGAGTCATTTGGTGGGTTAAGATCAGTTGTTGTAAGTGTCATGATAGAGTCATCATTATAGTCGTTTGGGATACTAGTGAGGTCTATGATATTTTTGAGGTCTTCTATGTTATTCTCTTTGATATTGCCTTGTTCGTGTTATCAGTGCTCATTCTCACTAGCCTCGTAGATATGGTGTGGTCCGAATTCAAACAATCGATATCTTGAGCCTTGTTCCTCCTAAGAAAGGGGCATGTATGCATGGATTGTACCCACCTTAATATCTTTAGTAATATCAGAACAACTATCCCACTCATATTCATTAGAATCAGTTTTTGAATCACTATCCTAGGTTACCTCGTTGTATCTGATAGGTATGTTGTATGGTGAGAAAATATCACTGATGATTGACACCAGTTTTGTAGATTGTTCTGATTTGGGATTGGTGCTTTCTTGTACCCTTTGAATTTGTTTGTACACTGTTTCCCTTTTGTGAGTAGAAATTTATTTAGGTTGTGTCTCCACCTTAGTTTGGTCAGGTCCTTGTACATGATGTACTTTTTTATACGAATCTTTGTCCTTTTGAATAGCAAGCTCTTCTTGTTGTTTCTCATTTTCTTGATGCTTTTTCTCCTTGTCTTTTTTGCTACTTGGTGTAGTGCTTCTTTCTACAAGTCTTCATTATATTTTTTCTTTTCTCTCTACTCAGGTTTTTGATGATGATTTTGCTTCTACCTAGGTGGAACATGTTATCCATATCCAAGTCCTATTTTGTCTCTTGCAAATTGTGAAGGAAGTTGTAGGGGTTCTATGATGCCTTCTTGGCACTTGGCAATAGGTCCTTTTCCTTTGTATCCCATTCATTGCATGATCTGGAACCCATTTCCATACTGTTTGTTGGCATGACAACTTCTATGGTAGCAGCTTTGACTTCTTCATCCTTGTATAGCCAACTAGGGATGTCTTTATCTTCTGATTCATTAGCTAGTGTGCCCATTTGGATAAATTTACCATCAAACTTGGTGATGGGTTGTGTTTCTTGATGTCTTGATGTGGAAGGTTGTCCATAAGATTTTGGCGATGTTGGAAATTTAGATAGACATAAGGGTTCAAAAGAGTACTCCCTCATGCCTTGGTCCTTTATTTTCATCTTTTGCTTGAAGTATATGAATAGAGACTTCAGTTCTTCTTGATGATTGGATGCTAAGGAAGCTTGGGCCTCCTTGTTGTGTGGAACTCGGCTATCTTGAGCTGCCCCCATAGCATTGCAATACTAAAAAGGGTTATTATTTGTAGATATTGAAATTTCCTATCCATTGTAGGGGAACTTGATACATTGATGGTATGTGGAAGGCACCGCTCACATTTCCTGTATCCATGGACGACCCAATAGTATATTGTATGTCAAGTCTATGTCCAAGACTTGGCACATGGTGTCTCTTTGTACATGAGAGACCTGAATGGGTAGTATTATAGTTCCTTTGGATGAGCTCTCTTCATCATCATAGGCTTTGATGGTGATTTTCTTTTTCGGATCAATAGACTGCTCAAAGAAGCCCAATGCACAGATAAGATTTAGAGTACAGATACTGAGACCAAATCCTCCATCTATTAACACTCTTTTTACTCGATGTTTATAGACTAAGACTTTGATATGGATCAGGGTTTTATGAGGATGATTCAAGGAGACATCACCGTGTTCAGAAAAAGATATGTTGTGTGGCACTGTCATATGGGCCACCATGGCTTGGAATCAGTCAATATCCAGATTATTTGTAACGACTATTTCGATAAGAGCTTGCTCCAAGATATCCTTGTGTTTTCAAAATTTTGAGCAACTAAAGTATAGATATCTAAGTGGGAGTTCTCTGTAGTGATCAACCAAGTTATATTCAATTTTGGGGAGATTTGTTGATGTTGATGTATTCCCTTTTATGACATATTTATGCGCTCTCGTGGTCACATTTATCGGTGCATGTTCTTGTTTGTCTTTGATTTTTATGACATTTACTTGATTGTCATATGTCGATATGTGATTGATGGTGTTTTCATAAATGTGATTAATACGAGATCCTTTAGTATTGTTGGATGTTGACGCTCCTCCTTTATCATAATTGGGAAGAGGATTTTTGAAAGCTTCATGGTCACTATTGGTTTTATGACCATCAACCATTAAATAAACCTTATCTATCATGTCCTGAACTATGTTCTTCAGCCTCATGCAATCATTTGTGTTATGCCCTTTGTTTTGATGAAAATCACAATAATGTGAGTCATTCCACCAGGGTGGTTTGACTTGGGATTCAAAGCTACTTGTGGCTGGAAATGTGATGATCTTATTCGCCAATAGCTCCCGAAACACTGATTCTAAGGTTTGTCCTAATGACGTATATATGCGTCGATATGGCAAAGTATTACTGTTGCCTCTTTGGTTTGTGTTGTTTGCTTGGTTGGTGTTGTTGTTTCCTTGATGATTTTTATTGTTGTTTTATGTTGAATCTCCTTGGTTGGTATTTCACTGATAAGTGTTAGTGTCTTGATTAGAACTCTTTTGATAATTATTGGATGGTGGGTTGCCTAATAAAGTCAATGCTGGTTGTTTAGACTTCACATTGTTGGCATTAATTACCCCATCATTAACAATGTTTTTGTTCCTTGTCCAAAATTTGGATTTGTCTGAATTGTTTTTATTGTTTTGATTGTTAAAGGTGTTATTGTTTGATGAATTAACACCTTCCTTAAAGAAATTCAATGTTCCTTTCTCGATGGAAGCTTCCTCTACTTGGATGCCATTTTCTATTAATTTTAAAAAATATGGTATACATTGTAGTTTGAGTTGATAACTCATCTCACTATTTAGATTGTCAATGAATATTTCCATCTTTTCCTTTTTAGACACATCTCAGGGATATTTGGAAACCATGCACCTCCATCGTTGTAGAAACACCATTAATTTTTCATTGCTCTTTTGTTTTGTGTTACACACATCTAGTATGGTGATTGTGTGTTGGATGTTATAAGAGTATTGTGTTATGAATTTTTTTACCAACTCATGAAATGATATGATGGGAGGTGTCAGTTTAGAGTATGTGTTGTTGTGAGAAACTCTAAGCTCATGGTACCAAATTACCGAACATGATCATGGGGATCACTCTTACCATCGTATTTGTCATACTTTGGTATATCTGAATTTGGGGGAAAAGGTACCATGTTCAATCTCCTATCAAAAGGATAAGGATAGATTTCATCCAAGGAGTATCATATCGTGGTTCCTTGTTGCATGTCCTGCATTTGTCTTTTTAGTGTTTGGAGTTGTTGTGTAAGAGAAGCCATGGGTGCATTTGTTCTTCGATGGGGAGCTTCCCCTCGTTCATTAAGATTGTCCCAATTGTGGGCATGGTCTTGTTCGCGAGTGTTGTCTTGTTCATGGGTGTGGTCCTGGTTGTGTATGTTTTCTTGATCATGTGTCTCTTGTTCTCTTCGTTGTTCTTGATAAGCATAGTTTATCGACCTTGTTCTTGAAATTCTCTCATATGTATTCCTTAAGTTATCTATGTCAAAATCCTCAGTAATGTTGACTCCTTTGCTAGTTAGCATGAGTAGATATTTTTCCTTATCCATTTCTATAAGTATTTCTATGAGTTTTTGGAAAGCTGTGTTTTCTTGACATTCTTGGAGAAGTTCGTCGGTGATCTTTGTTTCTCCCATATTTGCATATTCATGGAAAGGATTGGATAGTCTATGACTCATACTTGATTCTGGTTGTGATTCCTTCTTCTTATTTTTTTGAGATCGAGTGACATCAGGGATTAATATATCTCTACCATAATGAATTCATCTTCTTCTATTGGGGGTCTTTGTGGAGTTGGTGGCTCAGGTCGAGCTTCATTGTAAGTGATAAGAAATTTTGGGAACAAAGAGGGGTTAATCCTTACTCCACTATGAAGGTGTTGGTTGAATTCTTCTTTTTGAATGTAAGCCCTACTTCTCAAAGGCTCTTTATCAAATTCGTTTGTTTTTCCTTTGATATATAACCGCAAATGATGCAAGAATGCGCGATGTGATGCAAAGAGTTGGAGGTTGATATAGAGAAATTTATTCCTTTTGATAAGTGCCTTAGAACTAGGTTGTCTCTTCTTCAATGTATTCTTTTTATGAAGACTTCTTCTTCTCAAAATATGAGGAGTGGTCATACACAAATGATCAATGTTTGATGTTGATGCTTGGATATGGATACTTCGTTTGGAAAATCAATTTTACTTTATCAAGTAGAGGTTTACTTTGATTCATCTCCACGAAAAAGTGTGTCAAATGCTATGAGTCAAGTTTCCTAATGTAGAAACTTAATTTGACAACTTAAGGACCTAACTAGGTATTTTTTTGTTAGGATTCATTGGATGGTGGAACTTTGATCATTGTTCTAATACTCCTTAATTTTGTTGGATGATATATGATCTTAAGCTAGTTGAAGATGTGAAAAATCATTCTAAGAGTGATTTTTCCCACCTATGATTCTTTTTAAAGTTTTGTTGCTAGATTTGTCAGAGGACCCAAAAGGGTATTTGAAACTGTTGATAAATTTTTTCCGAGGTGACTGGTTTGCTCTCTATTTTTTACTAATTTTTACCATGCGCTAAGACAGAGACCTGATTCGCTAAAGGATGTTCTCAAAGCCTACAGAATGTTTCAGATGTGCTATGCTACCTCTCCCATGCGCTATTGTAGACTATTTAACAATAAAACCTCTCGATAGGTTATGCGCTAATATGTCCCTATGACGCGTTGATGTTTGGTATGAAAGCTCTATAATATGCTTTGAACATGCTAGGCTAATGCTTGTATGCACTACAATGATGCTGACAAGCGCTATCTTAATTGTTACCATTATGATATTGATCATGCGCTAATGTGAGTGATGAAAGTGCTAACTGTTGGTTTGAATGCGCTATTGTATGGTTGAGATGTGCTAGGATGTTGCTCCTATGTGCCCACTATACTAATAATTTTTTTTGATGACTTTTGCTGTGATGCTAAAAAATAACAATTGTGATTTTGATGGATGATTTTTTTGAAAATGATTCGAGAACATAGTAGATAGAAGAGATAACAACTTGTCTATGCTAAATAAATAGTGCATGTTCTTTTGAGGATGTTTTCAAATCCTCGATGTTTTCACTGGTTTGGATTCCAAAAAGACAGATCGAGATGACTCTTTATTCAAGGTTCATTTACAATATCATAGCCCAATAGTCTCGATACTCCATTAGCTCAAACAACCTTGTCACCCCCTAGGGGCGCCCATTTTTTGGCCTTTTGCCAGAAATTAACCCAAAGTGAATTGCTTCAAAGTTGGGTAGTTATCTTGGGAGATATATGGTGAGTGATCTTGGGGGCGGATTCTTCCCCACCCTTGCACTATGATATTTCCAATGTTTGGTAACTAACTCATCTCAAAGATTCTACTTCTATGTGTTGGGATCCAAGAACACTGAGAGGCGGGGGGGTGAATGAGCATTCAGTTGGTAACACAAGATTTTACCCTTTTATACATGCACATATAAATCGGTAAACAAATAAATATATAGCATGAAACAAATAAACCATCCACATAAATTAACACCATAACACACAAAATTTGTACGTGGAAAACCTCAAAGAGGAAAATCCACAGTGGGATTTGTGACCCACAATATCAGTTCATTGTCCATATGAAAGGATATTACATATAATGGGGGCTTGCACATGTAGGAAGGCACACTGCGTAGATCATACTGCTCATCACTAAAGAGTCTCACTGGCTACAAGCTTTTTCTAATGTAAAACAATAAAATTGAACTTAAAAATGCATTAGCTATGCCGAATAGAGTTCTGGTTCTAGCTCTGCTCTGTACCGGTTCATAAACCCTGAACACTACTACTGGTATCTCTTCTCCTCCAAGAATGCTTTACAAGCTATCTGTAGATCATTGCAAGATATAACACTCGCATACAAATGATCTACATACATATACTTCACATTATGCAGTTCTACTATATTCTCCTATGTCACATCCTATATCATATTCAGAATGACCTAGTAGACTGACCTATATACCTTTTACAAACAATATGCATTATGGCAGCTTTACAAAAGATATTCAATGTCAGCCTCAATAATAATTACAAAATGATTTATTAAATAAATCATTCTTGATGTCAGCTTCCTTCAAGTACTAATGTCGGTGGCGGTGCCGATATAATCCTGGATACTCCAATGTTGGTGTCTGCTGGTATATGCCTCCTAATGTCGGTAAATGACTTCCATCTAAGCTTGTTGCCATCAATGACAACAAAATGAATCCGATGAGTGTCAATTGCCAACAATCTCCCCCTTTGGCATTGATGACAACACTCATGTGAAAAATGGATTCCCTATCGGTTCAATTGAAATATGCTCCCCCCGAGCAATACACTCCTTTTGATATCCTGATATCCTTCCCATGTGATCCTGTCTGATTTTTTTGATATTTTTCACATTTCACATATATACATACTCCCCCTTTGGCTTCAATTGCAAAGACCAGTGAAATAATTGAAAGAATTCAGAACAAAAGAATAAATGAATACTTTTAATTTCATTGGAGCTTGACCTACTTCAAAATTTTGGGGTAAGCCTTATCCAACAACTAAAGATATGTATCCCAACTAGTTTTGAAAGTTTCAGAAATGGATGCTAGTCCACTTAGTAAGTGGGCAAGTGTTTCCTTCTCTTTATCATCCATCGGTGTGGGTTTAGCAATCATGTCCATGCACTCTCTCTTATGAAGACCCAATGAATCTAATTTGGGACTCACTAGTCCTCTAAGACTTCTTGCTCTCCTAATGACTTTATCTCTTTCTTTCTCAAAAGCAAAAATTTGGTTCTCCAAGGATAAAATTTGTCCATCAACAGATGTGGTCAGTGCGGTTAATCCATCAAAAGAGTTCCTATGTTACAACAAACCCTGTAGATATTTGTACACTATTTTAAACAAACCTTAATAAGAATGAGTTTGGCCTCAATTTTCTCTTTTTCTGTTTCTATGATCTGGTCAAAGGCTGCTCTTTTAGCTGTAGTGAATCTTTCTAAACCCTGTTGGTCTGTAATCTGCCTCAGAGATTGAAAATTGTTAGAAATATGTTCTGTCAGAGCCTTGAGCTTTTCGGAAGGGCTTGCTCCATCTTCAATCTAACAATTAGGTATCAATTTGTGCAATACTATAACTGATTGATCAATTATTCCCTTGTCTATAGTACCCTCCTTCAATAATTTATGACTTGCCATCATCATCAACTCAGTTGGACTCATCTCAGTGATGAATTTTTTTTCAACCTGAGAAGTGTCAATTGCCAAAACCTTTGCCAGGGAATTAATTTTAGCTATCGTTATAGACTCAGTTTCCTTTACGTTATCCTCAACCTCTTTTGCACTGGTGCCTTCGCCACTTGGTGCAGTGTCAATTACTGTCGATGGAGTATTATCCACAATATTTATAGTATCCTGTACATTTCCTTCCTTAGAAATAGTTTCAGCCGGTATGGACTATACACTCACCTTAGCTAGTTGTGTCTGTATATCTATAGTTACTATCGATGTTGTCAAAACTAGAGTTGAATTACCCAAAATACCTTTCCCTTTTGATTTATCTGGAATGTTGGAAGATGTAGCCTTTGAAAATTCTTCTTGAGATGTAAGAAAATTTGGATTCTTTTAGAAGAATTTGGTCCAACCCTTATTGGTTTCATTTATCACCTCATTTACTCTGCCCATCATAAGGCTTATCTACCAGGGTTTACTACTGAAAATTGTCCTATTTGCAACATCTATGCATCTTTTCATTTTCTCATTGTTTATTGAACCACACATTTCCAAAAGTGCTACTTCCTTAATCTCCCTATCCCTCTTGACAACGTCAAGTCTTCTAGCATCAAGTTTATTATACAAAGATAGAGGTATCTCCTTCAAAATCTCTACTAAGGCTTTCTTATATATATCCATGTATAACAAAATTGCCTCTTCAATCTCATTTTGCTCATCATCCTCTAAATCTTCATAATAATTAGAACATTTTTCAACATTCTATCCTTTGTAATTTCATCAATTAATTCAGCACATGTCATTTTAGTCTTACGGGTTTCAGTATCATCACTCTTCTTCTTTTTACTTGGGGTTTCCAGAGTGGATGAAACTAGTTTCTTCTTTTGTATAGGATTCCTTGCTGAAGGTGGTGGTGCAGTAGGTTTAGTTGCCTTTCTAACAAGTCTCCTCCTAGGATCCACCTTCTTGTGCTCTACCAGTGGTAGATCTAGTTTCTTCCTTTGTACCCTTCTGAAAGATAGAGGTTCATTATCCTCAGGGTCAGCATCATAAGTGATGGTAGAAATGTAATCTTCAAGCTTCTTCACCCCTGTAGTACTAGCCATTGTCGGTTCTACTGATGATTTGGAACCAAAACCTAGTTGAGTGTCTATCTTATGAATTACATCCTATACATATGCATACATCTTTTCTATTTTCTTCTCTATTCTCTTCCTATTAAAACCAGTTTTGACTTCAAGGACCTTCTCTTCTGCTATACCAAAATGCTCTGTTTTGTCATCCAATGGAGCTTTAAGCAACATTTTTGCATAGAGATAAAAAAATTCTATCATCTACCTCATATCCAAGCTCTGTAACCTAGATTGTCCTAGGTTCAACTGCCTCCATAAGGGTTTCATTGGTTTTCACCATAAAATAGATATCAGTGGAGTACTTCTCCACAATTTTCTTTGATATTCTCTCTCTCCGACTCATGTTTTCTTGGAATGTTTTGAAATACCCCCAAAGTTTCTCATCTCTGCCAATACCAAGACTGGTGATTGCTTCCTTGATTTTCATACCTACCGATATGTCATGAGCCCAACGCTTCTTACCAAGACAAGGTAGCTCACTAAGGAAGTAAAACATCAGACATACAATGAGATTACCATATCTAAAAGTTCCTTTCTTGATTCCCTTGATCTTTCCAATGTTCAACATCAATTCACTCCTCATCCATTCACATAAATCTTACTTTGCATTATTCCTCATCATTTGATATACAACATGAATGCATGAACTAGCAACATAATTCAATCAATTAGATTGAGCTACCTTATAACCTATTATCATGCTTGCAAATTTCACATCAGTGTCGGTGATTGTGCTAATCCTTATTGATCTGCTATCAGGAGTTGCACCGGTGAGTTTCTCGACCTCTGTGTTGGAAATTTTCTTGCCAGGTTCTTGTCCAACTTTGGGTAAGTCCATGACTGCTTGAATAGCCTCCTTCATGATCATGTAAGGTCGATCTAGCTAGATAAACTTGTTGTGAACCCTGCTCAGAATGCATCTACTGACTTCATCCTTGAATTCTAGTTTGTATAGAATACCAGTTAACCCTAGATCCTCAATTGCATTGTATTCTGACTTGATGGTTCTGAAGTCTCCTAGTATCACGGATTAATACATGCTTTTGATGTCCTCTGTGCGTAGATCCTCCAGGGTGCAGTGAATGTATGCCCTCACATCTTCAACATACATCACTCCATCAGGAACCCTAGAAAATGCTCCCACAGAGTCTTCTTTATTAGCAATCAGGGGAACCTCCTTGAATACAAGTCTTAACCTATCCTTTACTTCAACAATGGTGGGATTTTCAATTAAAGTAGGAGCCAAAGATCCAGATGCCATTTTCGAAGAATACGTGAAAGTGAATGCTAGTGGAAGATTTATAACTGCTTGAAATTGTTTCACAATGATTCTGCACGCTCTTAATTTGCCTGAAATTTGCCTTTTCTTCTCTCTGAATGCTTGAATTCTTGGTGAGTGAAAATGAATTCACTTACCCTTTTTATCAATGAATAAAACCCTAATCTTTCTATGTAATAAATGCTTCACAAACAACCCTATCGGGTGTCGGTTTCATAGTCTTATGCCGGGTGAACTATCTATGATGAACACAACTCTCTAGATCTCTTCCAGATCTCCTTAGATCTCCTCCAGGGTAATATGCAAGATTTTGCAATGATTTTGCCAACCCCTAAGGCTTATGCCTTAGTTACCAGTGGAATTTCCTGCCAGTAGAGGAATACCTTATTTTACCGGTGGAGTTACCGATGTAGATCCATATCCACTTGGTTCTTCAAATTTTCTAACCCATCTCTTGGTGTGATCTTGTTGTATTCATCTACCTTCTTCTTTCCTTTCTCATTTTCTCTATCATTGATAGCTGGTTGAGTCTTGCTTCTACAACATTTAGCAATATGACCTATTTTGTCACATTCATAACATGTAACATTCTTCTTTTGAATTGCTTTGAAAAATTCAGTGTCATTCCTTGATCTACAATGATTAGAAAAATATCCAAACTTTCTACATGCATGACATTTAACATTCATTCTGCAATCTTATGATCTATGACCATATTTCTTGCAATTTGTTCATTGACTCGAAACAAAATTGTAGTTTTGATTTGCTTTATTTCTACATTGTTTAGTCATATACCCAAATTTATTGCAAACAAAACATCTACCATTGAATTTATAAGCATTAGATTTCCTTACCAGATTCCTTTGTTCTTATGAGTTCTGCATACTGGTTGTCTGATCTTCATTTGCAGTACTAGAGCTTTCACCTTGTACAAATCCAAGTCCTCTAGAATCATCAATCTTCCTTTGTGTTTTAAATAAGTCATCCAACTGTGCATCACTAATCCTGAATTTTTCTTTATACTCACTTACAGTAGTCAGATCATCTCTAAGAGTAGTTATTTGTCTTTCAAGTTCTTGTTCGTTGTTCCAAAAGTGAGCCAAATCAGTTCTCAATAGATTATTCTCATGAGTCAATTTGGCACATTCATCAAATTTGTTCTTTAGAGATATAATAAGATTATCTTCCTTCTTATTTCTATCTGCAATATCTTTTGATAACCTCATAGTCAGATCTTACATTTAATTCTTAATGAGCATGTTTGCTTGACTTAGTTTCTGACATTGTTCCTTAAGTGCATCCTTTTCCTCATCATCCGGGTTTTGCAAAAGTTCTTTTCTCTAGGCTTGAGCTGATGTTAACCTTTCTTGCAGGATAAGAATGAACTCATTGGCTGAGTTCAATTCATCTTGCAATTTCAAGCTATTTATTCTCTTAGGATCATAATCCTCAAGAGCCATCTCAAGTTGATTCTCCATAGCCATGTTCAAAGATTTTGGTTTTAGGATCTTCCTCAAGCTGTTAAACTTCTTCCAAGGTACCAGGCTCTAATACCAATTGTTGGGATCCAAGAACACTAAGAGGGGGGGGGGGGTGAATCAATGTTATGCTGGTAACAAAATATTTTACCCTTTTATACCATGCACATATAAACCAGTAAACAAATAAACATATAGCATAAAGAAAATAAACCATCCACATAAATGAACATCATAACACACATAATTTGTACATGGAAAACCTCAAAGAGGAAAAATCACGGTGGGATTTGTGACCCACAATATCAGTTCACTAGCCATATGAAAGGATATTACATATAATGGGGTCCTGCACATGCAGGAAGGCACACTGCCTAAAGCATACTTCTCATCACTAAAGAGTCTCACTGACTACAAGCTTCTGCTAATGTAAAACAATAAAATTGAACTAAAAAATGCATCTGCTATGCCAAATAGAGTTCTGGTTCTAGCTCTTCTCTGTAGCGGTTCATAAACCCTAAACACTACTACCAGTATCTGTTATCCTGCAAGAATGCTTTCCAAGCCATCTACAAATTATTGCATGATATAACACTCGCATACAAATGATCTACATACATATACTTCGCATTATGCAGTTCTGCTATACTCTCCTATGTCACATCATATATCATATTCAAAATGACCTAGCAGACTAACCTATATACCTATTACAAACAATATGCCTTAGGTCAGCTTTACAAAATATATTCAATATTGGCCTCGACAATAATTACAAAATGATTTATTAAATAAATCTTTCTTGATGTCGGCTTCCTTCAAGTACTGATTCCGGTGCTAGTATAATCTGGATACTCCAATGCCGGTGTCTGTTGGTATATGCCTCCTAATGCCGGTATATGAATTCCATCTAATCTTATTGCCATCAATGACAATAAAATGAATCTGATGAGTGTCAATTGCCAACACTATGGTTTTTAATCAGGCTTCCATTCAGTCTTCAGTGATAAACTCCCTCGGGAGGTTTCCCAAGCTTTAGAACAAAGGCTTTACATATCTTAAAGATACTAGGGGAAGGATAATCACTAAGAAAAACCATTGGAGGGGACTTTCGTCAACATCCACATTTGATTATAGTGGGTTGGAACACTTGGTAATAAAGTCATTTCCCACTTAGGTCATTCCCCTCTCACCGGCCATTAATGGTGCCCTAAGGGTAACTCGGGAGGGCATGCCTTCTAAAGAATTTAAGTGCTTGAAGTAAAAGAAAGCATGAAAGAGTGGTCTAGTTTTTTTGGTCAAACAATTAAGGGGAGAGAATATACCTTCCACTTTTGAGACAAAGCAAACAAGTGTTCTTTTTAACTTTCAAGGCAATGATGATCTATCTTCTATTTGGAGATGTTGCTCGAACAAGCATGGTGTTCTTTTTAGTTCCTCATAGCAATTTGTTTGTTAATCTAGGAAATGAAATCCTGGTCAACTTAAGATAATGCACGTTGCTTGAAAGTGAAATACTTTGTAAGAAATTGACAAGTTGATTGTTCTTTTTAATTTTGCAAGAAAAGGTGGATTGTTATTTTTTACCTTAAGCAGGAAAATTAAAAAATTGTTGTTCTTTTTAGATTCTAAAAAGTAAGCATTTTCCCTAATCTTGCAAGAAAGTAAATGTGAATTTTGTTGTTCTTTTTAAACTTGCAAATTTTGATTCTTTTTAAACCCAAATAAAAAAAATGAGGTTGATTTTAAGCCCAAAAAAAAGATGATGTTCTTTTTAATCCAAAGGAAAAATAAGTTCTTTTTATCCAACTTTTAAAAAGATAGAAAGAAAACATAAATCCTAATTTTAACTCCTCCAACCTACAAGAAATTGTTAAAATCTGCAAGGAAGGAAGTTAGAAAATCAAAGAAAACATATGGTGGGCTTACACAAGGCTAATTTTTTTTAACTCTTTTACAAAATTTTGCTTTTCTATGTCAGAACCATGCGCTAAACTTCCACACATACGTGCTACAGAATGGTGCCAAAACGCTAAAATAAAACCCCTATACGCTACTCTAATGCTCAAATGCGCTACGTTGATACTTCTATGCGCAAAAAATGTGGAGAAGGTTATGCACTAAAAGGAAGTTCAAAAGCACTGGAAGATAGGTCCTATGCACTAAACAATGTGATGAATGTACTACAGTTTGCCATAGATGTGCCAAAGTATACTCCAGATGTGATAAAAGGGTATTCTAGCATGCTTGCAATCCTTAGCCTACATAAAAAATGATGTTATTTATGGGGAAGTTCCCCATGGTTGGCGCCAAAAATGTATGCGGGGAAATGCGGTGATGAAAATGAATAACTCGAATCCAAAAGACTCACACACCAATGAGATTCTTGGTGCAAGTATATGAACTAATTGAATTAGTTCAACTTCCCAAGGGGTGTCCCATTGCTCTATCTCACAAGATCCCTAAAGTAAATATTTTTCTCTCAGATCATTGAATGAGTGATATTTAATTTATATGCATGAATGCATTCTAAGATATATATGATGTTAAAACTATGATGATTCAACTAATATGAAGATAATGATATGATAAAGATATTGTTAAATTATCATAATCATGATATACTAGCATGGAAATATTATTGATATGAATATACTTCTAAATGTTATGATTACATTATAACAAACAGAGGCTATAATACTTAGTAAAATAGACTAAAATGTAGATGCATGAAACTTGGATGATTTGAAAATGAGGAATGAGAGCTCTATTTATAGGGAAAATAGGGAAATGGATGGTTAAGATTGAATAATCTAAACAAGGCTTAGGATTGAAAGTTAATCAATCCATATTTACAATTCTCACCAATGAAATGGTGACAATTGTCAACAAGAGGTTGCTTGAGAGGAGATGCAAGAAGCATTAAATGCCTGAGAAGACATGAAGGTTACCTTGGGAGGTAAGGGTTTAGGTTAGGTTAGGGTTATCCAATGGATAAAGCTTTTAACCAAGTGGTAAAATCTTGTGCAAGGGTTAATAGGATAACCAAGGTTAAAGCCATGAATGCTTGATGAGAACCTTGAGTCAAAAGGATGGTTAAGCTAGAGGAAAGTCTCTAACCAAAGGTCAAAGATGAGTTAACCATAAATGGTTATATAAGAGCCTATAATGGTTTGGAAGTCTTTAGAGGTTAACCATTTGAAGACACAAAGAATTTAATGGTTACTGAAGACTTTGTGGGCTTTGAGAAGGGTATGTGCAGGATTATGGTGTGCCAAAACATGCCCTTAAGTGGTAATGAAATTTCAGAAAACCAGAGTTATGCAACTTGACATGAAAATTTGAATAAGTTGTGAACATTATTTTGAAAATATTTAAGAAGAGAATCTATATAAAATTGAATGTAGTTTCTAAGCTACTAGCTGTTTTTTGAAAAAAAAAATCTTATTTGATGAAAATTTCAAATTTCAATTCAGTGGTACTAAAATTTTAGGAAAAAGATAAGAAGTAGGCGTATGTCTGACCACCCTAATCACAATAAAATAATAATATTTTTTTATAATATTTATAATATAAGTATTAGGCTCATGTCCGGATGTGAAAAATATTTTTTTATAATTTTTATAAAGTAAATAAATATTTATGATTTTTTACTACACCTTTACATAAATTTAGAAACTCCCACGTTTGACTACCTTAACTTGGTCAAAAATTTCTGAATTTTAAATTTTTTTTTTCCCTATAGTAGACGAAGCATAGGATGTGATGCATGTTTTGGATTCAAAATTTTTTATATCATTTGAAAGTTATGAGTGTTTTTCAATCAGTCTATGAATAAGTACTTTTGTCAGAATTCAATTAGAAAATCAATAATAATTATTTATTAAAGTCTAAATAAGAGAAACCCTTTACTGTTGTAAAGCTGAGAACGTCCTTAAAAACCCTTTTCATTTTATCAATTTTGGCTATAAAAAAAGTCATCAGCCACTAGTGTAAAGTCTGGAAAATCAAGGAATACTAAAAAACATGTTTTTTCCTATTGACTTTCTAGGCTTGTCACTTCCAAGCCAAATCCCAAAGCATTCCCAAGCCAAAATTTCAATTGTGAAATTTGTACAACAAAAATTGAATATCTGGTACAATCGGATATTCGATTTGAATAAGTAATTTCAATAACTAAATTTTCACATAATTAATCTATTGTTTATTAATATATAATATATTTTTATACAATATATTGATTTATAAATAAATTAGTATATGATATTAGGGAGAGGGAGAGGGGGGAGTGGAGGAGAGAGAGAGAGAGAGGGGGGAAGGGAGAGAGAGATAGAGAGATTAGGGGAGAGAGAGAGAGAGAGAGAGAGAGAGAGAGAGAGAGAGAGAGAGAGAGAGAGTGAGAGATGGGGAGAGGAAAGGGAGAGAGATAAAGAGAGATAGAGAGATTAGGGGAGAGGGAGAGAAAGAGATTAGGGAGGAGAGAGAGAGGGGGGATATATATATATACACACACAGAGAGAGAGAGAGAGAGAGAGAGAGAGAGAGAGAGAGAGAGAGAGAGAGAGAGAGAGAGAGAGAGGGAGGGAGGGAGGGGGAAAGGCTCATATTGTGTCCTATGACCCCTTAGGACACCATATGATCCCTTAGGTGACAAATTTTTGTAAGCAGTATTGGCACTACTTTTTATATTGTAATAATGGTTCATCTTGCCACCTTATGACACACTATGACCCCTTATGATACCATATTGTGTCTTTAGAGGTCATATGGTGTCATAATGTTAGGGATCGCACAAATACTAAGAGGGGGGGGGTGAATTAGTGTATGACCGGTATATAGAATTTCTTAACTTAAAACATGCAGAACATAATATAACAGTGTACCGGTATGCAAGAAATAATGCAATAAACAAAATCAAGAACATCCACATGAAAAGCACACCATAACACAAGATTTTAACGAGGAAACCTGGTGTGGGAAAAACCTTGGTGGGATTTGTGACCCACAATATTCACTCACTGGCCAATAAGAGAATATTACTTACAATAGGGGCCTGCACATGCAGGAAGGCCAACTGCCTAGAGCTCACTGCTCAATGGGAAGTCTCATTGACTTACAATGAGGATTATACAAATCCAATATCTTGTACTACTTTACAATAGCATCTTCAATGCTAGATTCAGTACCAGTTCCTACTCTATTCTTTACATATACCCCTTAACCTATATTTCGCATAATAGGTCTGCCTAATATTTTTCCTTACTTCTTACATTTTTTCTATCAAATGTCTACAATGATCTCTTTTATATATAAGTTATTTTACAATTTGCCAAGTCTTCTTACACATTTTTACAATAATAAACAAAATATAATATAACAAAATCCTGTTGGCCTCTGTGCCGGTATACTTCCTTTCTTCTGTGCCGGTGTCGGTGTCCTGAGTGCCAGTGTAGAGTGTGATCTATTGATGCCAGTATAGTGCCTTTGCTGGTGCCATAGGATTGCAAGGTTGCCATCAATGACAAAACCTTCAATCACATACAATGTCTCATTGGAGTGTGCATATGCCAACAATCTCCCCCTTTGGCATTGATGGTAACACTCATGAGAAATTTAAAAAATGATCCAAAATGTGAAGTCCAAAAAATGTTACCAAAAATGTGTGAGCTCCCCCTGAGCATATGATTCCTGTCCTGTGATTTGAATTTTCTCATCCTACTACTCCCCCTTTGGCATTAATGACAAAGGTTGTCAATATGTCAGTAGAGTTTGTAGTTTCAACCTTGTAATTGGGTGGTTACAATTTGAAAATTATCTCCCAAAATCAAGTTTATACTATTGATAAACTTCTTGTTGTCCTTTATTGTTGTCTCTGTTCTCTTCACTGTACCGATGAGATGCTGCAAATGCTTTGCCGGTGTTTTCATTCCCTGTATTAGTGCCTCAGATACTTCCTTCCATAGAGATGTGAGATAGTTGAATCTTGGACTTAGTTTTGATCTCAAATGCTTTGCCTTATTTACTATTCTTTCTTTCTCTCTTTCCAATTTAAGTAGTTCTTCCTCAAAATTTGTTATCTTCTCCTCAAAAACTGATAGTGTATAAGGTGAGTTGACAAAACTATCTGTAAGTTTATTGATCTCATCCTGTACCTTGCTCATTTTCTTGTCTATATCTACAGTCAAAAAGTTTGTTTTATAGGTATCTTTGTACAGATTTTTATACTCTTTCAATAAATTACATAATTCCGGTAGAAGTGTGTCAAAATCTCTGTTACACTTCTTTATTTGCTCATCAAAGAATTTCTGTTTTTCAACTTCTACTTTATCCTTCAATGACTCTTCTTTTATTTTCTCAATGTTTTTTGAGATATATTTACATAGTGTATCAAGTTGTCCTAAAGAATCTTTATTATCTATATTACAGTGGGAGCAATTACCTTCAAAATTGGTATGGTAACATCAATTGCTTTGTAAGCTTGTGAGCTGCAGTCGGTTATTTTCTTGATTGAGCATAAGCTTGAAACTAAATTGAGTCTATTTGCATGAGTAGCTTTATATCCTAATATCATGCTGATAAATCTCACATTAATGTCTATTCCATCATTAACTCTTAGGGACCTCTTGTCAAATATTGCACCAGTTAGGTTTGTAACTAGGTCATTGGATACCTTCTTGGTTTTATCTGGTCTTTTACCAGTGGTCGGTAACCCTGTGATAGCTTTCATAGCTTCCTTGGTGATTTTGTGGACTCCATCCAACCAGAAAAACTCACCATGTACACTGCTTAAGACTATCCTAATCACATCGTTGGGAAATTTAGGAATGCTAAGGATCTCTGTAAATCCTAGGGTCTCAATGATCTTGTGTTCATCTTTTACATTGCCGGTTTTATCACATATCATAGTTTTAAACATGGTTTTAGTTTCTTCATCTCCTAGTTCCTCAATGTTGCAGTGGATGTACATTCTGGGGTTTTCAGCATAGACAACTCCCTTAGGAATTTGAGAAAAAGCACCTAAGGTATCATCTTTCTTTGCTACCTCGGGAACTAACTGAAATACAGGCCTAGGTCTTTTTATCACTTCAACAATAGTAGGGTTTGCTATATATTCAATTGCAGAGGTGGATGCCTTGATTAAATACCTTTAATTGCCTTAGGATGGATGATTGTTTGGAGTGTTCTTGCTTCTTGCTCGAAATGCCTTATCTCGGAATGTTCGTGCTCTTCGTAAATTTGAAATCTCGGTGAAATGAAATGGAGCCAAAACCTTGATTATATAGTGTCTTTTTGCCATCTACCACATTAATTGCATGTCGGTTAAGTATTCACTTAACATTGTTTGCCGGTAATAAGTAATTTCCAACTTCTTATCTCTAACCGAGGGAATAATAGCACATGTGTCAATAGATTGCCAAACCCTCAAGGAAATTTTCTTCAATTTGATGAAGAACTTCCTGCCAGTGGAGCACTGCTCTGTCCTTCCGGTGGAGCATCACTCTATTCTACCGGTGAAGCATTGGTTGGTTCTACTGGTAGAGGAGTATTCCCAATATTTAGATCAGCTTTTCTAATCCATTGTTTTGAGAATTCTTGCTAAACCTCTTCAACTTTTTCTTTACCTTTCAAGCTAGAACTTTTGTTGTCTACCGATGTTCCTTTACTTCTACATAATTTAGCAATATGCCCAATCTTGTTACATGCATAACAAGTTACATTATTCTTCTGAATAGCTTTTCCATAACCCATGCCGGTTTGTGTTCTGCATTGATTAGATAAATGTCCAAATCTTCCACAAACATAACATCTCACATTCATTCTGCAGTTTTCAGAGTTGTGACCAACTTTTTTGCATTTAGAACATTGACCAATGGGTGTGTTGATATTATGATAATTTCTAGATCTACATTCATTTTCTCTATTACCATATTACAGTTAAAGCATTTTCCATTGAATTTATAAGCATTAGGTTGTCTTACCGGTTTGCTGTGATCCTGAGTGTTTGCAGTACCGGAGCTTTCACCAACTTCAAAGCCAATTCTAGAAGTGTCACCTTTAGGTTTTTGATTCTTCAGCAAGGTGCCAAGTTCCTCTAAGCTTTTCTTGAATTTTTCTTTATGTTGATTTGCAGTTTCTAGTTCTCTTTCTAAGACTTCTTTTTGTCTCATCAGTTCATTTGAGTCATTCTGAGTATGCATCAGATCTGTCTTCAACATGTCATTTTCATAGCTAAGTCTTGTGTTCTCATTTGCTGCATCACTTAGTCTTCTAGTCAATTCTTCTTCTTTCTTCTTCCTACCCTCAATCTCTTTGCAAAATCTCATAGTCATATCCTGCATCTCATTCTTTGTAGTCATGATCTCTTGTTTCAACTTGCTTATCATATCATTAAGTGATTCCTTTTCATCATTATCATTTGGTAATTTTTCACAAAGTTCTCTTCTCTTATTTCTTGCAACAGTAAATTTTCTTGAAATGCCTAAATGATATCTTGAGCTGCCCTTAAATCATCTTCTAGTTTGATATTTTTCAATTTTTCTACATCATAGTCTGTAAG
Source organism: Cryptomeria japonica (assembly GCF_030272615.1). NCBI lineage: Eukaryota > Viridiplantae > Streptophyta > Pinopsida > Cupressales > Cupressaceae > Cryptomeria > Cryptomeria japonica. The sequence goes on along the minus strand of NC_081411.1, from coordinate 274,491,831 downwards.
AGCTCCTTCCAATTACTTCATTAGATTTTCCATCTTTATCGGTGTCAATATCTTCCTCAAGCTATTAGGCTTTTGAAAATAGAGGACTAGGCTCTGATACGAATTGTTAGGGATCCCAAAGATACTGAGAGGGGGGGTGAATCAGTATCTGACCAGTATATAGAATTCCTTAACTTAAAACATGCAGAACATAATATAATAGTGTACCGATATGCAAGAAATAATGCAATAAACAAAATCAAGAACATCCACATGAAAAGCACACCATAACACAAGATTTTAACAAGGAAACCTGGTGTGGGAAAAACCTCGGTGGGATTTGTGACCCACAATATTCACTCACTGGCCAATAAGAGAATATTACTTACAATAGGGGCCTACACATACAGGAAGGCCAACTGCCTAGAGCTCACTGCTCAATGGGAAGTCTCATTGACTTACAATGAGTATTATACAAATCCAATATCTTGTATTGCTTTACAATAGCATCTTCAATTCTAGATTCAGTGCTGGTTCCTGCTCTATTCTTTACATATACCCCTTAACCTATATTTCGCATAATAGGTTGGTTCTACCGATGAAGCATTGGTTGGTTCTACCGGTAGAGGAGTATTCCCAATATTTAGATCAGCTTTTCTAATCCATTGTTTTGAGAATTCTTGCTAAACCTCTTCAACTTTTTCTTTACCTTTCAAGCTAGAACTTTTGTTGTCTACCGATGTTCCTTTACTTCTACATAATTTAGCAATATGCCCAATCTTGTTACATGCATAACAAGTTACATTATTCTTCTGAATAGCTTTTCCATAACCCATGCCGGTTTGTGTTCTGCATTGATTAGATAAATGTCCAAATCTTCCACAAACATAACATCTCACATTCATTCTGCAGTTTTCAGAGTTGTGACCAACTTTGTTGCATTTAAGGGTCATATGGTGTCCTAAGGGGTCATGAGGTACCATATGACCCCTAAGGACAACATATGACCCCTTATGAAACCATATTGGGTTGTCATGGGTCCTATGGTGTCCTAAGGGGTCATATTGTGTCTTATGATCCATTAGGACACCATATGACCCCTTACAACACCAAATTGTATCGTTATGAGTTAGATTGTGTCCTAAGGGGTCATATTGTGTCATCCTTAGGACATAATATGACCCTTTATGACTATATACAATGTCATTATTGGTCATATGACCCCTTATGACCCCTTATGACACCATATGGTGTTGTTAGGGGTCATATGGTGTCCTAAGGGGTCATCAGACACCATATGACCCTTAAGGACAACATATGATCCCTTATGACACCATATTGGGTCATTGTGGGTCCTATGGTGTTCTAAGGGTTCATATTATGTCCTACGACCCCTTAGGACACCATATGACCCCTTACGACACCACATTGTGTCATTATGGGTCATATTGTGTCCTAAGGGGTCATATTGTGTCATATGACCCCTTTAAGACACCATATGACCCCTTAGGACACAATTTGACCCTTTACGACTCTATACGGTGTCGTTATATGTCATACAACCCCTTATGACCTCTTACGACACCATATGGTGTATATGGTGTCCTAAGAGGTCATGGGACACCATATGACCCCTAAGGAAAATATATGACCCCTTATGACGCCAAATTGGGTTGTTATGGGTCCTATGGTGTCTTAAGGGGTCATATTGTGTCCTACAACCCCTTAGGACACCATATGACCCCTAAGGACACCAAATTGTGTTGTTATGGGTCATATTATGTCATAATGTGTCCTAAGGGGTGATATTGTGTCATATGACCCCTTTAAGATACCATATGACCCCTTAGGACACATTATGACCCTTTACGACTCCATACAGTGTTGTTATGGGTCATATGACCCTCCATGATCCCTTATAAAACCATATGGTGTTGTTAGGGGTCATGGGATACCATATGACCCCTAAGGATAGCATATGACTCCTTATGACACCATATTGGGTCATTATGCATCCTATGGCTTCCTAAGGGGTCATATTGTGTCATACAACCCCTTACGACACCAAATTATGTTGTTATGTGTCATATTATGTTCTAAGGGGTCATATTGTGTCATAAGACCCTTTTAAGACTCCAGATGACCCCTTAGGACACAATATGACCTTTTATGACTCTATACAGTGTCGTTATGGGTCATATGTCCCCTTATGACCCCTTATGACACCATATGGTGTCATTAGGGGTCATATATTGGCCTAAGAGTTCATGGGACACCATATGACCCCTAAGAACAACATATGACCCCTTGTGACACCATATTGGGTCCTTATGGGTCTTATGGTGTCCTAAGGGGTCATATTATGTCGTATGACCCCTTAGGACACTGGATGACCCCTCATTACACCAAATTGTGTCGTTATGGGTCAAATTGTGTCCTAAGGGGTCATATTGTGTCATATGACCCCTCTAAGACACCATATGACCCCTTAGAACATAATCTAACCCTGTATGACTCTATATGGTGTTGTTATGGGTCATATGACCCCTTATGACACCATATGGTGTCGTTAGGGGTCGTATGGTGTCCTTAGGGTTCATGGGATACCATATGACCCCTAAGGACACTATATTGGGTTGTTATGAGTCTTATGGTGTCTTAAGGGGTCATATTGTGTCCTATGACCCCTTAGGACACCAAATTTTATAGTTATCGGTCATATTGTGTCCTAAGGGGTCATATTGTGTCATATGACCCCTTTTACAACTCTATACGATGTTGTTATGGGTCATATGACCCCTTATGACACTATATGGTGTTGTTAGGGGTCATATGGTGTCCTAAGGGGTCTTGGGACACCATATGACTCCTAAGGACAACATATGACCCCTTATGACACCATATTGCATTGTTATGGGTCCTATGGTGTCCTAAGTGGTCATATTGTGTCCTACGACCCCTTAGGACACCATATGACCCCTTACAACACCAAATTGTCTCTCTCTACCCCTCTCCCCTAATCTCTGTCTCCCTCTCTCTCTCTCTCTATCTCTCCCCCCCATTTCCCCTAATCTCTCTCTTCCCCTTTCCCCTAATCTCTCTCTTTCCCTCTCCCCCAATCTCTCTCCCCTAATATTTCTCTCCCTCTCTCCCCTAATCTTCCTCTCTCTCCCCCTTTCCCCTAATCTCTGTCTCCCTCTCCACTAATCTCTCTCTCTCTCCCCCTCTACTCCCTCCCCCTATCTCCCCCAATCTCTCTATCTCTATCTCTTTCTGTCTCTCTGTCTCTATCTCTGTCTGTCTCTTTATCTCGCTGTCTCTCTGTCTCTTTGTCTCTCTTTGTCTCTATCTCTCTATCTCTCCCTCTCCCCTAATCTATCTCTCTATCTCTGTCTCTCTCTCTCTCTCCCCCTACTCCCTACCCCATCTCTCCCCTAATCTCTCTTTCTCCCCCTCCCCTAATCTCTCTCTCTCTCTCTAAAATACAAGTACTGAAATTGGATATCTGATTTCATCAAATATTTGATTTCTGCCATTGCCATTAATGTGGCAATAATAAAAAAAACTACAGCAATGGGAATCATTTTTGGGACCACAAATTTATGCATTAAAATCGAATATCTGATATAATCCGATATCCGATTATATCAGATATTCTATTTTTGTAAATAAAAAGAGCCTCGTGGGCCATTTTGTGGATTCCAATTACCCACATTCTATTTTCTGTCGACAATCATGGGTTTTCAGAGAGGTTGAGACAAATTTGTGCTTTTGAGAGATTCTTAAAGTCAAATCTTACATTGTCAATCATTTAGGAGCATCTTTGTGGAGGTAAATGGGGAGTAGTAGTTTTTGGAAGTCTAAATGCAAAAGAAAGCTTTCAAATGACTAAATTGAAGTGTATAAAGAAAGAGATAGAGAAGGTCATAAGAGGAGAAGACAAGGTATGTTAAATAATGCTAATGTTACTTCAAGTGAAGAGGAAATTGAATTTGAAAATGTTGAACAAGTTATTGAAAATGAAAATGTAGATTTTGAAAGTGAAAATGTTGAACATGTTGAAAATGTTGAAAGTGATAATGAAAATTCTCAACATGACATGAGAATGGAAAGTGAAAATTTGGGAGTTGACAATGAAGGTGTCCATAATTTTGGTGTAAATATGAATTTTTTTGACATTGCAGGTGAAAATGTAGAAAATTTTGACATAGGAGGTGAACATGTGTAAAATTTTTTCATTGGAGGTGAAAATATGGAAAAATTTGACATTGTAGGTAGACTTGCTCAACCAAGTGAGCAATATGTAACACCTAATTGCTTCAGAAATGAAGACCCTCTCGTGGATGAAAGACAAATTCCAAATCCAAGACCTTCAAGAACCCCAAAATGGTTACTTGAAATTGATGAGAACATTACTGCAAATCTTCAAGGCAAGAGCTCAACAAGAACCAATCGATTATGGGCTACACAACTTTTCGACCAAAATTTTAGCAATAAGACATTGACCAAGCAATGCCAACTTTTTGTTTAATTGCTAAAGATGATAAAGATGGGACCATTGCTAAACAAATTGAAGATTCGTATGAACGAGAAGATGGAGAGAAATTCTATTATTGCCAAAAATCTATTTGATTCTCTCAATTATATTGGAAAGAATACCAAGGAAGGAGATAAGAGAGCTACTTGAAGAGTGATTACAACCTCCTTAGTAAGCCATCAATTGAGGAAGGCTCATCAAATGAGACAAACTTGTGTTGATTTAAACATAAACCATAAAACTTTGGATAGAGCACTTGCACGAAGACAAAGACTTGATGATACACTTCAACATGATACATGGGCTTTTGGTGGAAGGCTTCCACGTGTTGATAGAAAGTTGACTGACAATGTGAAGGAGGAGATTCAACAATTTTGGCACTCTAATTATAGAGTATCACCCAATGTAAATAACATTTTAAAATTAGGAGTTGACAACAGAGACCGCACACCGCATCCCAAACATTTCTTGGAATCAAGCCAACAATGTTGTACAATTTTTTTTGTGAAGTACATCCAACTTTGCAAATATCACAAAGGGCCTTTGAATTTTTGAATCCATTTTATTGTGTACCTCATAAGATTCGTAATAGTTGTTGTTGCAAGTACCATGTAGAGTTTTCAATGTACCATGAACTTTTATGCCATATTCGTTCTATGATGCATACTAATGAGATGTTGCAGGAGTGTGGTGCAATGCTATTTCCGAGATCATCAAGAGACTTGCAAGATCTATTTTTATGCCCTAGATATGATGGCTGCTATTTCTATAGAAATGATTGTTTGAATGAGAAGTGCTCACAATGTGGTGAGTTGTCAAAGTTTGTTTCATGTTTTCATGAGGGCAGTGAACATGAGTTTGGAAAGAATTATGTTGAGAAAAAAAGATATGAGACAGTGAAATATACTTTGAAGAATGGAGGTGAAGGTTCTAGATGCGAATTAGTCTCAAGAGAAGTGAGTGTTGCTGATTTTATTTTGGATTTTAAGGAAAATATTTTCTACAAGTATGCAGGACATACCCATAGGTCTCAGTGGTTGGATCAATAGTTTAGGATGTGTAAGAACTCTTTCCCGATTGGCACTAATGTATCGATGGTTGATTTTGCAGAGAACTATACATTGCAACCATAGAATGAGGTACAGTCTTAGTACTACAATTCAATCTAGATTGCTATTTTTGTTCACATTACATATAGACATGCTCCTAATAGTACAAAAGAGGACATGAAGATAATCAAGGAGTATCATTTTTATATGAGTGATGATAGATCAGACTCCTCCGAGTATGTACAACATTGTTTCAAGATTTTTTTTGAGTTCTTGCATGAGAAAGATATTGTAGTTGATTGACATATCATATTGTCAGATATCTGGACGAGTCAATTCAAGAATGCCTGTATGTTTTATTGGTTGATTAGAATGCATGTAGAGAGGCATATACCTCATATTTGGTATTTTTTTGAGGTAGGGAATGGGAAGGGGGAGCATGATGGAGCAGGTGCATGTTTGAAGAGAGCTCTAGTTAAGGAGCAATTGAGGATTTCAGGTGCAAATTTCTCTAATGCACATTCTATTGTTGATCAGTGTAGTTCAACATTGTCACATGGAGGTACTCTTGATTTAGCAATAACTAGATTCTTTTGGTTGGTTCATGAGGGCACATTGGGATACAGATTGGATTGTCAAACAATTAAAGATTCTAAAAAGATGCATTCATTTCTTAGCTTAGATGCAAGTACATGGAACATTTGGACATGATCGTTGGCTTTTTTTGTTAGAGTTGTGTTCGATGTGATTGGGATCAGTGTGAGTCAAGTGAGTGGGTTGATACATGGGTTCCCCAATATCTAAGTCCTTTATCTCAAACAATATCCTTGTCAAATGATGACATGGAAAGTTCACTTGAGTATGACTGTCTATCAGATCCTGTACAACCAAGACATGTTTTTGCAGTTGTTGCACCACAAGGGAATGAAAAGAGATCAAAATATTGGTTGGCATGATGTGTACAGGGAAAAAATAAGCTAGCACAACCAGTGACAGATGATGATGGGTTCACATATCCTACAGGTTCAGTTATTGTTGTGGGAACTTGGTTGCAAATATACATGATTAGAAAGAATGGCATACCTGCATTTGAAGACTATGAGACAAAAAACCATTCTCATGTATTCACACCTTATTATAGCTACAAATGCCAAGTTGTTGAAGCATCAATAAAAACTGAAGACCAAAGACCTATGGAAAATGACTACTGCTGATCATGAAGCAATATTCGATACTCTTAAGCAAAGAGATGACCCTTCAGGCATACTTGAGTAGTAGGTCTTTAATGGTGCCTTATTTTTTTTTATCATGCATTTCATTTCAAATAATGATCATAAAACCTTAATGTTCAAGTTTGTTACGTGGATATTAAGGATGTGTTCAAAATGTAGGTCTATTGATAAAAGTTTTTTTGGAAACATAATTTTTGCATGCATATAGTGAGTACACTTGATATAATTCAAAGGGACATATTTTTGCAACAAAAATTATGTTAGACATAATGCACCACTAAGAGGGGGAGGGGGTGAATCAGTGGCTCTCAAAACTTTTCTTTTGGCTTTCTTTTGTGAGCAACACTGGTTTGTGAATCAAGCACAATGAAGACTTACCAGTTAGTAATGAGACACTCAAATATATAGACACACAAAGAGACATCACATAGCACCAGTATATACGAGGAAAAACCAAGATGGGAAAAACCTCGGTGAGAAATGTTGTTGGAGTCTACTGCTCCAATCCAACCTCACGGTAAAGCATAGTTACACAATTTAGGGCACCAACTCAAGGAGATACAACCTCTGACTTTAGGGCACCAACCCAAGGAGCTACAACCCCTAAATTTAGGGTACCAACCTAAGGAGCTACAACCCCTAATAGTTTTATGGGCTACAACCATAAGGAGCACCAACCCCTACAACAAGCTACAAATCAGTGTTCATAATGCAAACTTCAAATACATAAGTTATTGTCATGTCACAAGTTAATCTTGCAACCTTATCAAATGTCTTACTCTATCAGTGAAGCAATTCTCTCTTCTACTGACTCACTCTTGTTCTTGCTCTGCACCTGCTGTTACTCTGTTGGATTTGCACCTCACTCTCTGCACATCACCAGTTTCACACTCTGTTGGTGTAGTCACTACCGGTTCTTCTCTCCAACCAATTGAAAGCTTCAACCAGGTTCACTCTCCCTCTCTTGCTTGTTGAGCACTTGACTGATCTTGTCTTTACTTGTAGAAGTCTACAACTTCACAATAATACAATATTCTCTCTATTCAACAACACCAAACAATCTCTTAGGCCTTTTTAGTTATAGCCCAGATTTCCCCCCAAAATGCCAATTCAAAACTTAGGCAGTTAGGTTTCTTTATCATCTTTGAGACATACCAAATCCAATCAAATCTTGCAAGATCTGATCTTTCTGACATCTGAATGCATATCTCTACCATATTTGTGTTTCCTTGATCATGTCCTTTAGTCCTGGTGATTTGGTTTTTACCTTCTGAGAAAATCCTTGGGTTAGTCACAAGAGATCTATCGAGCTGTTTCCTTCATTGCCTTGATCTTCTAAATCTCTTAGCTGGCTCATAGTTGTCTTTCATACCTTGAGCCTCAAACCACTGTAATCCTTCTGCAACATGTCCATGATTTGTGGGGTCTTTCATTAAAGCTAACCAACCTTGCAACAACCTTATCACTATACATTCTATCTTTATCCAATCGCTGATTTGCCATGTTGACTCTGTGTCGACTGTCTGCTAGCTCAACACTTCAGGTCAATCCAAGTACGATCATAGACCAACCACCTTACCGGTTCCTCACTTTGACCGGTTTGCTAACCCTTCCGGTCTCAACCATTCTACCAGTTAATTTGTCATATCTACTCTCATCTTGAGCTGTCGATGGAACTCTCAAACTAGTTTCCAAACTGGTAATTCCTAAGTATGCTCATTTCCACAAATGGGAAATCTTCTACAACAGCACCTTGCATATATAACCTATAGACTCATATACCGGTTACCACTGTTGATGACATCATGTCATTAACCTTCACAAGACTCCTATCTTCTTTTAGAGAGATCAGATTCCTATACTTACATTTACACATCCTTTCTTCCCGATCAAGGATGTTCCTTCCTCTACCAGTTTGTTAGGGTGACAAACACTTCAGACTTCCTCTGACTCTTCTTAAGATTACTGCAACTTCTTTTGGTGGGAGTCCTGCTGTTCTGCAACCTTACAACATACTAGTTCATTCTTCTCTTCCAGTGTTGAAGTGATTTAGATAACATTCTGCCTCTTCATCCCAAGTAACCACTCACAACACTTCTCCACCTCTTCACACAAGTCAGGCACTAGCTTGTGTATTGATGGCCTCTGAGGTCATCTTCCTTATCTTTACCGGTGTTCAACAACACAAGGTGATATCTCAGATATCACATCCTGTACTCCTTCATAACAGTGTTGCACATACATCTCTTCTACTAGTAATCATCCCATATCGGGTGATATCAATGACAACACAATGCCAACAATCTCCCCTTTTGGCATTGATGTCAACATTTGTAGAATCTGACATACTACAAAATTCTTCTCCACCTTTGACACAATGACAAAGGGCACTGTCAGGATATTATTTCTCTTTGTATCCATCGGTTACTGATAGAATAATTTCTCCCCCTTTATCTTCATTGGATGTTACACTTCCTTAGATACCACTTGTTATCTAGTCACTAGTTGTTACAACTTCTCAAGTTACGACACTTGAGATGGGGAACTTAAACATCAAATGACACCAATTGAGTATGCGGGTCCGAAGTCAAGAAGGACTAATACCAACTGTAGATGTGTTAGTGAATATTGCTCTCCTGCCAGTCAACCTGCAACACCTTTGCAAATTCTATCTCCTTTAGTTTGGGTAGTCAACATTCTTACCAGTTCAAGCAAGCCAACTCTTCATCATGAGCACTTGAACTCCCCCTAAGTCATACATCTCAGGTCCTCATCTCCAGTTAGGTACAATACCAGAGTTCCATTCTTCACCATATACCACTTTAGCTATTCATATGTGATCATTTGATGATCCTTCATCTCCATTTTATTCAGCACAACTTTTGACATGATCCTAGACTTACACAATGTCAGACAATGTTATCATCTTGCCAAGAATCAAAATCTATTTAGCCCTAAAGCATGCATACTTCCATGATCAATAAGTGGGCCAATCATATGTCATTAAGGTATTTTCCAATACCGCCTAAGACACGAATTCCACATTTCAAGCTACCAGGTCCAATGCAATGACCTTCTAACTTCATTGTCTTAGATAACCAACAAGTACCTGTTAGCAGTCATACTGGTAACATTATGCACATATCGATTAACACTTATATTAATTGTTAACCATTACTTCTTGATTCATGTAGTAGAGATCTATCACTGATCTGTAGATGTGTAGTCAAGGAAACACCTACACACTCTTGTCATCTTCTTCCTTTATGCCGCCACCAACATGGTTTTCCATTTTGCCTTCATTTATGAGGGGGTGACTGATTATCTCATAGTGCATTTCTCGCCCTAAGATCCCGCATCTCCTTTAGGCTTTAGTAGATATTAGTTGTGCCTTGAATACATAGTGCTAATCCATGATCTTCTTCCTCCATACCTACTTTATCTCATTCTTCTTCCCATTTTCAAACTTGGGAGCAGGTCTTTCCTTCTTCTGCTGATGGGTCCTTTCACTTTCTGATTCTCCACCACGGCCAAAATTTGGTGCTATAGTAGCATGCAACATCCATCCCAACTTCATGTTTGGGGAATTTTCTAACATACCAGTTTTCTCTTACTTTTCCGATCATACTATTTTGGCTGGTTACCGGTTTCCTTTAATTTCTTGGTTGTGTAGGAACACTTTTCATTTTGTTCCATGCAGGTCTTTGCTGCTCATATGTCCTATAACTGCCTTTGATTTGATTAGGACAGTTCCACTAATTGTGATAGGAAGGTGATTTCTTCTTCCTGCATTCATAATTTCTATGGCCAAAACCATTGTAGTCATAGCATACGACATTTGCATTTCTAGGAGTAGTGAGTGGATTCTTGTTAGCATAACCGAGAGTGGGAATATGCATGTTTCTACAATATGATATTTTATGCTCAAATGCTTTTCTTCTCTTGTAGTCTAACATGTTGTTCCTAGGAGGAGTACCTAGTCTATTCTTAGGCCTTATTTTACATTCATCTGCCCTATAACCAAATCCTTTACATTTAAAGCAATATCGAGAGAAAGGTGGCTTATTACTTCAAAATTTGTTCTGCTAGACATGAGGCGATTTTACTGGTTTGACCTCACTATTTCTATTTTTCTGGGAATGGATCTAGGGTTTTCCATTCTATGTCAGTCTTTGATCAGATCCCTCCTTCTTCCATGCTTGGCATGATGTGTGGGCAGCAACATCTTCCTGTCTTCTACTGGTGAAAGGCCTTCTAGGTTGCCTTCTCATGTTCTTGTTTCCATTGAAGATATCTTCTCCTATTTTCCTTTTACCTTTGTGGGATGTCTGCTTTCTTGTAGAGCATTTACCGATAGCACATCCTAATCCTCCACTATCCTTGGAATGTTTTTGTTTACTTAACATTTTGTCCAAGGCCTCAGTATTGTCATCATATTTCTTTCTTAGTTTGAGCTCATCTTGACACTTATCCAACTCTAATGTGAGCTTTGTAATTTCATCCTTAAGAGCCTGACACTCCTTTCCTTTAGTCTCCACCTCTAGCTGGAGATCCTCACATCCTCCCTCCTTAGAATCAAAGACTGATTTCAACTCACTAGTCAATCCTTTTGTTTCTTCTAGTTGAGATGTTAATATGCAAATGTTATCATTTGATTGTTTAAGGCATATTCTCAACCTACTGCATTCATCATGAACTGAATCCTTGTAATTTTAAAAATTCTTTCTAACACTTTGCAGTTCATCTAGTGCACTTACCAATTCACTTTCAAGATCAAATTCGGCTTCATCTTCATCATTACTCCCAAACACATCTTGCCGGTGGGATCTATCAGCCTTCACACACTCTGATGTGTGTGCATCACTTTCTGTCTCTTGTACCATGAAGAGATGATTTTCCTCTTAATCAAAACTGCAGCAACTGATGGATCTGCTATCAACACTTCCATATGTTTCAACATTGTTGTTCTTTGTGCTTCCACAATCTGATTCAGTAGTGCATGGCTCATTTCCATAAAGCATCTTCGTCTATCCCATAGACTCTTTGTTGTTTTGCATCTATCCACTTGTGAGGAGACATCACTGGTGAGACCATTGAGTATAGCCTTCATGGCTTCTTCATTACATAGGTGTCTTCTTTCTGCTTCAGTGCCAATGGGGGGACATACATTCCTAGGGAGACCATTTACAACTACCATCCAGACATAAAACCCTAGGGAGGATATGAAGACTTCCATTCGACAAATCCAAATATAATAGTTTGATCCATCAAACATTGGAGTAGGGACTGACACTAAAAAGACCATTATGTCCTTAGGCCAGAATCTACCCAAGTTGGAGAACACTCTTCTAACTAGGAACCTATGCTTTGATACCAATTATTAAACACAATGCACCACTGAGAGGGGGAGGGGGCGAATCAACGGTTCTCAAAAAATTTCTGTTGGCTTTCTTTTGTAAGCAACACTGGTTTGTGAATCAAGCACAATGTAGAATTACCAGTTAGTAATGAGACTAACTCAAATACACACACACACAAAGAGACATCACATAAAACCAATATATATGAGGAAAACCCAAGATGGAAAAAACCTCAGTGAGCAATATTGTTGGAGTCTACTGCTCCAATGCAACCTCATGGTAAAACACAATTACACAGTTTAGGGCACCAACCCAAGGAGCTACAATCCTTGACTTTAGGGAACCAACCCAAGGAGCTATAACCCCTGACTTTAGGGCACCAACCCAAGGAGATACAACCCCTAATAGATTTATGTGCTACAACCCAAAGGAGCACCAACCCCTACACCAAGCTACAACTCAGTGTTCATAATGCAAACTTAAAATACACAAGTTATTATCATGTCACAAGTGAATATTGCAACCTTATCAAATGTCTTACTCTATTGGTGAATTACTTCTCTCTTCTATCAACTTACTCTTCTTCTTGCTCTGTAGCTGCTGCTACTATGGTGGATTTGCACCTCACTCTCTGCACATCACCGGTTTCACACTCTGCTCGTATAGTCACTATCGGTTCTTCTCTCCAATAGGTTCAAAGCTTCAACCAGGTTCACTCTCCCTCTCTTTCTCATTGAGCACTCGACTGATCTTGTCTTTACTTGCAGAAGTCTACAAGTTCAAAATAATACAATATTATCTCTATTCAGCAACACCAAACAATCTCTTAGGCCTTTTTACTTATATCCTAGATTTCCCGCCAAAATGCCAATTTAAAACTTAGGCGGTTAGGGTTTCTTCACCATCTTCAAGACATACCAAATCCAACTAGATCTTGCAAGATCTGATCTTTCTGACATCTGAATGCATATCTCCACCATAGTCATGTTTCCTTGATGATGTCCTTCAATCCTGGTGATTTGGTTTTTACCTTCTCAGCAAATCCTTCGGTTAGTCACAAGAGATCTGTCAGAATTTTTCTTCATCACATCAATCTTCTCAATCTCTTAGCTAGCTCGTAGTTGTTTTTCAGACCTCGAGCCTCAAACCCCTGCAATCCTTCTGCAACATGTCCCTGATTTGTGGGGTCTTTCATTAAAGCTGACCAACCCTGCAACAACCTTATCACTTTACATTCTATCTTTATCCAATCTTGGGTTTTCCATGTTGACTCCATGTTGACTGTCTACCAGCTCGACACTTTAGATCGGTCCAAGTAGGATCACCGACCAGCCACCTTACCAGTTCCTCACTTTGGCTGGTTTGCTAACCCTTCCAGTCTCAACCATTCTATAGGTTACTTTGTCATATCTCCTCTCATATTGAGCTGTCAATGGAACTCTCAAACTAGTTTCCAGACTGGTAAGTCCTAAGTATGATCATTTCTACAAATGGGAAATCTTCTGCAACAACACCTTACATATATAACCAATGGACTCATATACCGATTAGCACTCTTGATGACATCATGTCATTAACCTTCACAAGACTCCTATCTTCTTTCAGAGAGATCAGATTCCTATACTTACATTTACACATCCTTTCTTCCTGATCAAGGATGTTCCTTCCTCTACCAGTTTGTCAAGGTGACAAACACTTCAAACTTCCTCTGACTCTTCTCAAGATGATTGCAACTTCTTTTGGTGGGAGTCCTACTATTCTGAAACCTCACAATATACCAATTCTTTCTTATCTTCCAGTGTTGAAGTGATTCAGATAACATTCTACCTCTTCATCCCAAGTAACCGCTCACAACACTTCTCCACCTCTTCACACAAGTCAGGCACTAGCTTGTGTATTGATGGCCTCTGAGGTCGTCTTCCTTATCTTTACTGGTGTTCAACAACAAGGTGATATCTCAGATATCACTTCTGGTACTCCTTCATAATAGTGTTGCACATACATCTCTTCTACCGGTAATCATCCCATACCGGTTGACATCAATGACAACACAATGCCAACAATCTCCCCCTTTGGCATTGATGTCAACATTTGTAGTATCTGACATACTACAGAATTCTTTTCCCCCTTTGACACAATGACAAAGGGCACTGTCAAGATATTATTTCTCTTTGTATCCATTGGTTAGTGACATAATACTTTCTCCCCCTTTATCTTTATTGGATGTAACACTTTCTTAGATACCACTTGTGATCTAGTCACCAGCTGTTACATCTTCTCAATACATGACACTTGAGATGGGGAACTTAACCATCAACTAACACTAATTGAGTATACGGGTCTGAAGTCAAGAAGGATTGATACCAATTGTTGATGTGTTAGTGAATATTGCTGTCCTGTCGGTCAACTTACAACACCTTTAAAAATTCCATCTGCTTTAGTTTGGGTAGTCAACATTCTTACCAGTTCAAGCAAGCCATCTCTTCATCATGAGCACTTGAAATCCCCCTGAGCCATACATATCAGGTCCTCATCTCCAGTTAGGTACAATACCAGAGTTCCATTCTTCACCATATACCGGTTTAGCTGTTCATATGTGATCATCTGATGATCCTTCATCTTCATTTTATCTAGAACAACTTATGACATGATCCTAGACTTACACAATGTCAAACAATGTTATCATCATGCCAAGAATCAAAATCGGTTAGCTCGATGTTTATCCCCTGTGACATGGCGACTGAGGACATGGTAGTTGTGGTGGCAGTCTAGGTGGATTCAAAGCAAACCAGGAAGTGACACATGGCTGACGCACTAGAGGAGAGAGTAACCCACATGAGTTAACCAGTGGGCATGTTAAGAGGGATCTGACGTTTGGATGGATTATCTAATAGTGGTCACCTTGTTGTGATGGAAAGATGCTCGATGGCTAAGAGGCGCAACTGGGCGACTAAGCGGTGGGACCCATAGGAAGAACAGTTTGGAGGAAGTAAAGAATAAGCAAGTTCAAGGAAGATCTAGGGTTATCGCCATACCACAAGATGGAGGTGCTCGAATGTTAATGGCTGTGACTTGGTGACTGGTGAGGTGGCAAGACAAGTGGAGTCCAGAGGGACTCCCGAGTGAACCAGGAGGTGACATGTGGCCAAAACCAATGTGCAAAAGTCAGGTTAAAATATAGTTTCAGACTGTGGTGAAAAGGCAAAAGTTTAAATGACCAACCTGCAGAGGGATTGATGGCTGAGGGTTGAATTTTTGCCTAAATATAGATTTGTCATATATCATGGGAAAGCTCTCGATTCGAAGAATTTGATTCTATAGTCAAGTGTAGCCCACAACAAGTATATTTGGAGCAGTGACCTCAGGATCTTAGAAGTTATTTCTTAGATAGAAGGTGATGATTTTTTGCAAGCCAGGTCTAACAACGTTAATGCAAGTAGTTAAGGTAAGCGGTTACGGCGGCAAACTAGTGGTAGTGGTTAAGTTTTTAACAGTTAGAGACCAAGTGGTGGGGCCCGTTTCTAATCAGATTACTCAGGAAAGTTAAAGGGCGTGTTAGTTTACCATGATTGGATGGTTGTCGCTATACCGCAATGGAGACACATCCAAACTTTAAAGGCTGCGACAAGGCGACTAAAGGAGAGGTGTTTTTAAAGAAGACCTCCTGATCTGTTGGCACCAAATTTTTTAAATATTCAAAAGAAATAGTGGCAAAGATGTGCAAGTTACATCTGACATTGCTACAAGGTGAAAAGGGGTTTTTGAGAGGTGTCCAGGGAGATCTGTAGGGAGATCTATAGAGGATATGATGGTGCACGACTCTATGTTTTCTTAGGTAAAACCATCAATGCTCTAGCTCAAGATAATACCAGTGCATTATGAAAGCTGTCGGTTGTTGTAACCAATTTTGGGTAATAGGGGTCTGACCTTTAGGCCATTTTCCAAATCAATGCCCTGTGAATTAATGAAGCCCGCATCCTAGAAAGAATGTTAGATTTCTCCCTCAACTGCAATGGCACAAAAATATAATTTTATCAATAAATGACTGTTAGGGCAAGATTTTTCTTCTAGGTAGACTGAAGCTTGTTGCATCGTGATTTCTATAAAAGAATACCAAGGCTACCTAGAAAAGGGACACATAATTTTGTAGCTAAACTCTGGCAAAATCAATACAAGCCTTTGTCTTAGCAATTTCTGAGTCAAATATGAAGTACTTGTAACCTTCTGACAGAGGAATGAAATATACAGTCTAGAGAATTTAAATTCAGATTTGAATTGTTTCTATGTCATTGTACTGGTGTTCATTCCATTTAAGTAATCAAGGATTGCTTATTTTAATGATTTGCTAGGAATCTAATGAAGTTGTTTTGAGTCTTTTTCTTAAGGAGAAAAGTATAAATATACTTTCAACAAAGTCATTGATATCAGTATTTCAGGTGTGGATTTGATGATGAAATCTAATGCAGATTAGGACTCTGTGTATGTTAGGCATATCCAGAGTTGATAGATCAAGTACTTGTGATTTGTGTACTAGTTTATCTTGTCATGTTACAGTCTATTGTAGATGACTCTGTTGCCCGGATAAGGCACTGGTTTATCTGTTGGTTTTTGTTGCATTTTATGATCCTTCTTTAAAAAGTCAAATCAATTTTCCATTTAGGTTAGTTGTACTCGTCAGTAAGGAAAGTTTGCAAGAATTTACACTAGTTTTCTGCAAACCATTTACTATTTTTGTGAGAAAATAGTCTTTAAAAGGGTTCACCTGCCCAAGCTTTTATAAGCTTAAAGTGTAGGAGGTTTCCTAATTCTAGAACCTCATATTGTTGTTTTTATTTCAAACTTTTGTTGTTCTCTTCCATTGCATCACAAAGGCAGTAATTTTCACTTTTAAAGAGAAGAAACAAATTTTTTTAAAATGGAGAACAACACATGCTAGATCATTCGTCGTTGACTAGTTTACTCTTGGTGATGGTACATATTCCTTTGTGCATTAATAAGATTAAATTTTGTACATAAACACTAAGTCCCTCACTTTGTCAATGTGATTAAATTTTATAAATTTTCACACACTATGTCAAGTGAATGTATTGCCATTTAGAAATGACAATATCTACCATCTTCTTCAACGATGTAGAGAAATGCAGTGAGAAGGGCTTTAATCAACATGCGTCTATCTTCAAAGTTATGTTTGTAGACTTTGCAGAGAAACTGGTAAGTTTCGTAATTATACAATCTTGTATGTCTTAAAAATGTTTCAAATGATCTATTTATAATTTGATAAAATAATTTGTATTAAGTGTTATAATTTGTTTCTTATAGCACATTCATTTCACATAAAAAGGTTACTTATTTTGGTCTTCATTTATATGCAGGCATTGCTGTATGTAAGATTTTCTCTTAGGACATGAGGATGTCTGAAGCATATGAAGTGGGATGTTGTATTTGTATATGGATGTGAATTGATGTAACTTTGTTATGATGATACACGATGTCCATGAGCAAATTGGTTTAGTTATATTGATGATATACAATGTATCTGTACATGAGTACATTGGTGTAGTTGTATTGATAATGATGAAAAATCATGTTTGCATATTCGTTCATGGATGTCGCATGCAAGTCTAATGGTAATTATGTGTATAGAATATATGGAAATATTGATGATCATTATGTGTCTACAATGTGATGCTTATTTATCTATATGTTTTCATTGAATGAGACTAACGATTTTTTCGCCAACTGAAAAAATGCTACCCTAATAAAAAAAATAGGCAAAATTGAAAAACCGAGATAAGATTTTGTAAGGACCCCTCTTGTGGCCGCATAGGTTCGAACAAATCATTTTTAGGTGCCAAGGATTTTGAGTTAGGGCCCGTCAAAGTTTGATAATTTTTAGCACTTAGGGTGCTCAAGGGATGACGTTAGTAGGGTATGACCCCAAGTGTTCAACCGAGTGGGGGGTGGGGGAAATAGGAGCATGCATAGGGTAATAATGCCTAAATGGACATGTCAAAACTGATGGTTCATGATCATGACAAGCAGAATGAGAATTTGGCCACGCGACAACATTCAATTGAATGAGACTGACGATTTTTCACCAACTAAAAAAATGCTGCCCTAATAAAACTGTAGGGAAACTTGAAAAAAAGATATGCTTTTGTAGGGACCCCTCTCATGGCCCCATAGGTTCAAATGGATAATTTTTAGGTGCCACAAATTCTGAGTTAGGGCTCCTCAAAGTTTGACAATTTTTACCACTTAGGGTGCTCAAGGGACGACGCCGGTAGGGTATGACCCCGAGTGTTTGACCGAGTGGGGGGGGGATAGGAGCATGAATAGGGTAATAATTACTAACTAGATATGTCAGAACTAGCATTTCATGATCACGACAAGCAGAATGAGAAATTGGCCACGCGACAACATTCGATTGAATGAGACTGACGATTTTTTTACTAAATTAAAAAATGCTTCCCTAATAAAACGTAGGGAAACTTGAAAAATTGAGATAGGAATTTGTAGAGACCCCTCTCATGGCCCTGTAGGTTCAAACAGATCATTCATAGGTGCCACAAATTTTGAGTTAGGGCCTGTCAAAGTTTGACAATTTTTAGCACTTAGGGTGCTCAAGGGATGATGACGATAGGCTATGAACCCGGGCGTTCGACCGAGTGGGGGGGGGGAATAGGAGCATGCATAGGGTAATAATTCCTAGCTAGACATGTCAGAACAAATAGTCCATGATCACAATGAGCAGAAGAAGAAATTGGCCACGTGACAACATTCGATTGAATGAGACTAATTATTTTTTGGCCAATTGAAAAAAATGCTTCCCTAATAAAACCATAGGGAAAATTGAAAAACTAAGATAGGATTTTGTAGGACCTTTCTCATGGCCCCATAGGTTCAAATAGATTGTTTGTAGGTGCCATGGATTCCAAGTTAGGGTTCGTCAAAGTTTGACAATTTTGAGCACTTAGGGTGCTCAAGGGACGACGCCGGTAGGGTAATACCCTGAGTGTTCGATTGAGTGGGGGGGGAGGGGGTGAAATAAGAGCATGCATAGGGTAATAATGCCTAGTTGGACATGTTAGAACTAATGGTTCATGATCATGATGAGCAAAATGAGAAATTGGCCACGCAACAACATTCGATTGAATGAGACTGACAACTTTTTCACCAACTAAAAAATGCCACCCTAATAAAACCATAGCAAAACTTGAAAAAATGAGATAGGATTTTGTAGGGACCCCTCTTGTGGCTCTTTAGGTTCAAACAAATCATTTATACATACCACAGATTCTGAGTTAGGGCTCGTCAAAGTTTGACAAATTTTAGCACTTAGGGTTCTCAAGGGATGATGTCGGTAGGATATGACCTTGAGCATTCGACCGAGTGGAGGGGGAAAAATAGGAGCATGCATAGGGTAATAATGAATTTTATTGTTGATTAAATGAAATGTATTGTACTGTTCATTAAATGAATTGTATTGTTCATTATACAAACACACTTATGATGAAATGAAATGAATTGTATTGTTCATTAAATAACCATTATTAACCATTGTTAATTATTGGATTCAAGATTAAATTTTCCCATGCTAACACCATGCACACATGAGCAACAATTTATATGATCAAATATCAACTTTTGTATATATGAAAATGTCCAATGATTACAAGTGTATGTCCATACACAAATATGGCATAAATGCCAACTCAAATAAAATGTATGTCTATATACATGAATGTATGTCCATATACAAAATATAAATGCCAAATAGAGATGTAAGCATCCCAAAAATATCTATAACATCCTAAGCTACTGATGGATCATCAAAATCGATCTTCGTTGCACTGCTTAGCTCTGAAGGATCTTGCACAAGACAAAACAAACCATGATTAAGATTAATTATATTATATAACTCACATTCAAAAAGTTAACATAAAAATGAACTATAATTGAACTATTCTTGTTTATCTCATCTCCATGTTTTTTCTTTAGCTTTGGAGGACTCTTTATGTATGTCTTCAGTAGAGGAGGTATGTTTTCAACATTGATACAAGCTAGCATATAATTGTCACTCTTTATGTATGTCTTCAGTAGAGGAGGTATGTTTTCAACATTGATACAAGCTAGCATATAATTGTCACTGATAATAACGAATTATATCTACTAAACACAAAATAAAATAAACACACATGTACTCAAGGCTGCTTCTCTTCTTCTTCTTCTTCTTCTTCTTCTTCTTCTTCTTCAGTCGGTGTAGTCAACAAGGATGTGAAGCCAAGAACTTTCTGTACATATACACAACAAGTATATGAAACTATCAATCTATGTCTAGACGTGTATAATCATTATAAGTTATTTAAACTATTCATTCAATCATATTTGCATTCAATTACCTTTCCCTTGTCTCCAACTGCACTACCAAATCCTAAATCACACAACCCTTCACTCATGCTACTTGTGCCCTACAAAAATAAAATAAGATATATATGCAAGTTACTACATAATCTAATTAATACCAATATAAATGATGAGAATTTATGTACAATAATACAAACAACTAGGTGAAATAATGTATTGTAAAGCTATCAAGGCCAAATCAAAGGGCCGTCAAGGTGCCCTCCTGGATTTGTGTCAACTCCTTTGTCATCAACTATTAAATAGACCATGTAAATAAAAATTAGTGCTTAATACCATCTAGATTATAAATATTCATTTAAAATATATAATGAATTGTGAAAATACAAATCTTACCACTACATCATCAATGTATGATGAAGGTGCCTCCTCACCTCTAGAATGCGAGGACTCTCCAAGGTATCCTCCAGTCTCTGTCATAACATCTGGTGCATCATGTATCTTATGCACCTCATAATCTGCAGTGTGCATAGGAGGATCAACATGCTGTCCAACTGGACCCAAGCATACATGCCCACACATGACACAACTATTGGTTGAAATTTTGTGCAATTAAATCCTGAATTGAGGAGGGGTTTGGCAAAGGAGGGTTTTGTGGAGGAGGGTTTGGGTGTTGCGGTTGCGGTTGATCAATGTTTTCACTATTATCCCCCATTTTTAACCTAATTGAATGTAAACAATTGAATTTAGTTAACAAATTTGATCAATTTTGTATTTGACTTAAAAAAACCTAATTTTCATGAAAAAAACATATTTTGAATGAAAAAAAAAATAAACATTTAAAAAAATGCAAAAATTTGAATGAAAATGATGAAAAACAATAAAAATCCTACCTTTTAATGAATTTTTTTGCAAATTTGGGTCACAAAATCAGATATAGAGTCCAATCGGATATTGGATTTGAAGGCCAAGAGTCACATTTTATAATTCATTTTAGATGTCCCTATTGGGAATTGAACTTGGGTCTCCACAATGAGAACCCAATGTTTTAACCAATTAAGCTCAACCCCTTGGACTATATTATATATAGTATATTATTATATTATATAATATATTATGATATTATATAATATTATATTATATTATATAATAATATATAATATATTATTATATTATATAATATAATAATATATTATTATATTATATAATATATTATATTATATATTATATAATACATAATATATAATATAATATTATATTATATATTAATAATATAATATATTATTTATTATATAATATATAATATAATATAATAATATAATATTATATAATACGTATTATATAATATATTATTATATTATATTATATATTATATAATACATAATATATTATATTATTAATATATAATATAATATTATATTATATATTATATATTATATATTATATAATATATAATATATAATGTAATATATAATTTATTTCTTAATTTAAAATTACCTATAAAAATCGGATATTCGATATTGTCGGATATCCGATTTAATCAGATACCCGATTTTATCTGATATCCTATTTTTTTAGGTTTTTATCATGCCAAGGTGTACTGACACCCAGGCCAAGCAAAAAGTCAACACAGATTTTTTGCATTTTTAGGCAAGTGGAAAAGGCTATTTTTTTCACATTGCCATTTTTTGGCCCCCCATGATCCTGCACTAACCCAGAAGTGACTTCTCTTTGCTTAGGAATGTGACAATAATTAGGAGACGAATTAGGCTAAATTGGAAGTGATTAGAAGAATCTAGAAGGAGTTTAGGAGGCAAGTGGGAGATGTAGGATAATGCAAGTGGGGGGGAAAGGATTTTAATTAAAATAAAATTACTTTATTTCAACTAAAATAGATGCAATTTGCATAAATACAAGTGGGGAGATTTAATAAATAAATTAGATTTATTTATTTGCAAGGATGAATTTAATTAAATGTAAATTTAATTAAAAAGGGAGAAAGGGGAAATAATTAAATAAAGTGATTTATTTAATTAAAGGATACAAAAGGTTTAGGTGAATTTAATTAAATAAATTGAGTAATTTATTTAATGAAAATAGATGAAAATGCAAAATTTAATTAAATATAATTTAATTAATAGGAGGAATGAGTTTAAAATAAATATTAAATATTTATGTGAGATTTTGCCAAGATCTAGAGGCAATGGAAAGAACAAATAGAGAGACAAAATATAGGACAAGAATAAACTGTATTCTCGTCAATATATAGATCAATAGTTGTTCATACAATGTAGATGAGCTTGCATATATAGGCAAGGCTATATGGATATGTGAACACACAAACATGACATGTGGCTTAATAAGAAACAAGGGTAGGTAGGAAATAGGTGTGGTAGGTAGGAGAAACAATAAAATATTCCACATGAGATGGATCACCCACTGAAGGTGGAATTATCACTCCACAAAAAGTGGATATGATAAAGTAACAACAAGATCACACCATAAAACATGGAAATTCTCCTACACACACTATCCCAATGTGGCACAAACACCCAAGTGTCTCATACCCAAACTACTACGAAATGCATTATCTTAAGTAAACTTAAGTAAGGTGTAATAATATCCATGATGAATAATTATTTACACCAACACCCCCCCCTTAAGTGCAACTTAGGGGAATGCACCAGGGATAACTTTAAGGAACCACCCCCAGGCAAAAGTGTAAAATCCTGGCAAATCAAACATTATTTTTTGGGGGAAATTTCATATTGATGGCGATTTTTTTTTTAAATATGAAAAAAAATTATTTTGTATTGGCGATTTTTTTCTAGGGTACGAAAATTCCATAAAATTATGGTGAATAATATCTTGTTCTATGGGGAAAATATATATTGTAGGAGGCGAATATTTTTTTCATTTAAAGGAACAAATATATAATTGTATGGGCAAAAAATTTTAGTCCGAAGGAAAAATTATTTAAACGTATTGGCAATTTTTATCCACCGCTTGAAAATTATTTAATTTGTTTGGATAATATTTTGTTATTTATGAAAGAATATATATTTTATTGTTGTTTTCATGAATTCATTGCCATTAATAGACAAGGCACATCACATCACATCAGTAAATCACATTGAGTCTAGACTCTACATGATGTATCGAAAAGCGTGACCTCTTTGACATGTGAAGGGTGACACACACCTAAAATCCATCAATGATTTTAAATTGTTCAATGATCATATATCAATGGCTGAAGTTTTATTTCGGCCTAATTTTATGAAGAGAACATAGTTCACCAGAAAGTGCTCGGAATGGAATTGGATTCAATAGACACATATCAAATGTCACGATCGATAATGTTGGTCATTTAATATATGTCTAGTCACTAACTGCAATCCACTCTGTCCCGATGACTTCCAATGTGGTACTTGCTAACTTGGTATTGGCTTATAGTTGTTTCCAATTTTGCACACTAGTGCATTTATGGGAAAGATTTGTAGAGATATACGAAAGATTTTAAAAAATTTAAAGCAATTAATATGTGTGAGATTTTGCCAAGATCAAGAGCTCAATGAAATGTACAAAATAGAGACATAATATGGGACAAGAATAAACTGTATTCTCATCAATAGAAAATGATCAATATTCAATTCAATAGTTGTTTACAATGTAGATGAGCTTGCTTATATAGGCAAGGCTAGGGATATGTGAGCACACAAACATGACATGTGGCTCAATAAGAAACAAGGGTAGGTAGGAAATAGGTGTGGGTAGGTAGGAGAAATAATATAATAGTCCACATGAGGTGGATCACCCACTGAATGTGGAGTGTAACAACAAGAGTGGAGTGTAACAACAAAATCAACACCATAAAAGGTGGAATTTCTCCTACACACACTATCTCAATGTGGCACAAACACCCAAGTGTCTCATACCCAAACTACTATGAAATGCATTATCCTAAGTAAACTTAAGTAAGGTGTAATAATATCCAAGATGAATAATTATTTACACCAACACCCCCCTTAAGTGCAACTTAGGGGAATGCACTTAAGTCTACAATGCAACTAAGCAATGCATAAAGGGTCCCAGCTACGAGGTCATGTAAGGTACCCATGTACAAATGCAAATGCATGTAAATCAATGCAATGAAATCTCTCACAAAGTGGGGAAAGAGAGAAAAACCTAATGGGAAAAAACCCTCCCCCAAAAGAGAGATGAAAACATACAAAGAACTCTCATAGAAGAATGTGAGGAACAAAACCCCATGTGAGGAAAAAGTCCCCCCCATTTGAGAGAAGAAGAGAAGCTAGGAAGCCCCCCCTCAATGTGGAATCTGCACCAATGATAGAAGCTTGATGTATGAAGAAACTGCTCCACGAACGTCGAACAACATTCCTCCCCTTAGGAAGAAACAAAACCAAAGGTGTATCCATGAAGTCTCCCCAATCATGAAGGGAAGATGTATGAAGAAAACTCATGATGAAAGGAATCTTTGAAAACTGCTCAAGTGTCCCCATGTCGATGCTGAAAGATACCCCCTCCAAAGGTGGTAAACTGTGCCACACTGCTGAAAAAGGCACTCCAAGATCTAGTGGAGATGGATGTAGAACATGTCCTAAAGACTCACATGTCTCCTCAAAACATAAAGAGACCTCCTCCAACTAGTGTACATAAGTATCCACAATCATGTCAACCTCGAAAGAATGATCATGTAGAGAATGAACAAGAGGGTTAGAGTGTGCCCTCGCAACAATCGAAGAAGGATCAACTTCATCAAAGAGAAGATGAATGTCATCAATGATGTCTCCCAAATCTACAATGTAGGATTCCACAAACAAACCTGCAATATCTGTGAAGTAATCATCCCATGAATCTGAAGCTTGAGGACAATGAATATCCTACTGCATTGAATCACACGAAGGCAAAACTGTCGCACTATCTACATCATCAGGTGCAATAGGTGATGTGATATCAATATGAGGAGGTGAAATACAAGACTCAAGAACGGGTTTACATGTGAGAATCCCCATGTTCAAGTGTCCAAAGTTCTCCTCAAAATCTGAACCATCACAATAAGTGTGATCATAATGTGTAGAATCATCAAATGTGAAATCATCATCATCAAAATTTGAAAAGGAGTATAACTGAGATGCATGATCAACCACCTCAGTCGCAATGATAGCTCTAGTCTCCATGTCTCTAATGAAAACTAAGTCAGGTGTGAACTCCACAACTCTCTTAGTTGTGCTATGTGTGATTTGATAGATAGAAAGGAGATTGTTTGTCAAGTGGGGTACACACAACACATCATTGAAGGAGTTATCCCCAATGTCAATAGATCCTTTCCCAATCACATTCATGTATGTATGATTGCCCATCGAAATATGTGGCATGGTGCAAGGCTCAAATGTAGAGAACATAGACTGCGAAGATGCCATATGATGAGAAGCCCCTGAATCTAGAAGCCATCTCTCTAAATCATGACTGATAGTAGCACATAGAGCTTTTCCTTTTCTTGTTCCAAAAGAGTGAGTCTTCCCACTTGTAGAAGCCATGAATGCTTGCCCCTTTCCTTTTGAATGTGAGGAAGTGGAAGTTGATGAATCATCCTTCTTGTAGACTTTAGGCAAATCAATGTTATGCTTTTTGATGATATGTGTGAGCTCATCAATCTTCTTAGAATGGCAATGATGCTCCTCATGACCAATCTTTTTACAATAAGCACAAGTAGGTCTCTCTCTCTTTGGTGAATTATCTCTCTTGGAAGAGGATGAATCTCCTTGTTGTGGAGAAGATGGTGTTTTGTCTTTATTCTTTGATTGCCATTTCTTCTTGTTTGAGTTGTCCTTTCCTTGATTTCCTTTGTTTCCTTGATTTGCCACTAATGCTTGATACTCAGAAGCCTTAAGAATGCCCATGCTTATCAACTTAGTTTGTTCCATCATCAACATTTCATTGAAAGCATCAAATGTAGGCATTGTGTAGCTTGAACCCATTGTCATCCTATGGGTTTGGAAACTAGAAACAAATGCTGCATATTCTTGTGGAAGCTTGCCTATCAAGTTGAATGTCAATTGAGTATCCTTTTTATCAATGCCACAATCTTTGAGTTGTGCCCTCAACTCATTTGCCTTAGTGACATAATCTTGTATAGTATCAAAGTTCTTAGGATCTAACATGGTGAGATCACTATCAATTTGATATCCCCTAATCTCATCAACTTGACCATACAAGTCTTGAAACTTTTGCCAAGCATCCTTGATTAGAGTACATTTCTCAATGTGAAAAATGAGATCCTTTGATACATACTTTCTTAAGGTACCAATTTCCATGATAGTTTTAGTGAGCCAATCTAAGTGACCAACTGGATCAGCCTTAGGATCAGCTGGAGCAACAATAGTTCCATCAATGTAATGAGTGAGTCCGTTTTCCATAAGTTTACCCATGCATCAATTTTCCAAGTAGCATAGTTGTGTGGAGTTAAGAGAGGAAACTTAGAAGAACCCATAGCAGCAAAAAGAAAGGAACACAAGAGCACAAAAGCACAAGAGACACCCCCCCAAATTCACTCAATCAAAGTACCCCCCCAAAGTGATGATTTTGGCACTTTATACTTAGTGCGATTACAATGAGCCACTTGCAAAACAAGGCAAAGTGGACATATGATGCAAATTTTACAACTTATCAAATGAGATACAAGAGACTTCTATCAATAGTGCAAAGAATCTAACTGAGATTCAAGCAAATATACAAGTACCAAGAGAGCCAAAAATGGCCAAAATCTTAAAAGTATAATTTCTACTTACAATGGCATCAATTTGATAGCATCATGTGAAAGTAGACAAAAAATACACACTTTAAAAAAAATGACACCTAAAAAAGAGGTCGTATGACCCCAAACGAAGCCTCTGAAGTTGCAAAAACTAGGATTACTCAGGTACAGTCACCAAAAACTACATTTTTTGAAAAATATGTGCATCAAAATCAAAAAATTTCTTCACCACTGTGGAGAGCACAAAATTCTAGCCCATTTCAAAAAAAATTGCACCCAAAAAGGAGCAAAAATGAGCAAGTTATGACCATTTGAAGTTGAACTGTAAAATAAAAAATGCAAATGAGAGGGGCGTGCCAAATTTTTGAAAAATGCTGATGCGGCGCTAACATCAGCAAGTCACTGGGTTAAATTTGATGACCGTATGACCGTCGCAAAAACTTTGCCCCTGCTAACTGGGCGTCCGTACTGTACGGACTGCTGACTGGGCAAATGACTGTACAGTCCGTATTGTACGGGAAATCTGATGTGGTAGGCTGGCTAAGCTGATGATAAGGCGGTCGTACGGATGTTTGCATGGCTCTGTGATGTGGTGGCCGTACGAATGTTTGCGTGGCTCTGTGACATGGCGCGATGACGTGGTGTCCGTACGGATGGGTTTTACCCACGGGCCAGTGGCCGCCTGCCACGTGGCGAGCGCGGGTCCTTCGGTTTGTGTAGATCGCCGGTGGAGTTTGAGTGACCGGTGGGCGGTGGCGATGGAGGATGAGGCTGCCGGACCGGAGGCTAGCGGTGGTGGCAGGCGCCGCTGGGCGGAGCAGGGAGGACGCGGCGGGGACCTTGGGAGCCGGTGCGGCGGCAGCGGTACGAGCGACGCTGTCAGGTGAGCGTGTGGAGGACTGGCAGGACGGGTCATGGCGGCGGCATCGCAGCAGGTCCGGACTGGTAGGCAGGTACGCGCGCAGACCTATGCTGCAGACCTACAGTACAGGTCACGGGGGGGGGGGGGGGGGGGGTCTGTGGACCCCCCAAAAAGAATTTTTTTTTTTTTTTTTTTTTGAAATTTTCTCAATTTTATTTTTATTTTTGATTTTTAAAAAATATTTCAAAATTTTTTTTTTTTTTTTTCTGAAAAATAATAATTTTTTTTCGAAATCCGTACAATACTAGCAAAATTGGAGAAATTTTTTTTCTCACCAAAATAGGCCGACTTTATAACCAAAATTCATGGAAATGGCCTTCTGGACGTAATGGCGGGGTTGGATCTGGTCTAGGATGCCTCCAAAAGATGCTGCTCCTCAGATCTACCTCTTGACGTCACAATAATGCCTCTTCAAGACGAATCAATGAAGCCCCAATAGCTCTGATACCATGTGAGATTTTGCCAAGATCAAGAGCTCAATGAAATGTACAAAATAGAGACATAATATGGGACAAGAATAAATTGTATTCTCATCAATAGAAAATGATCAATATTCAATTCAATAGTTGTTTACAATGTAGATGAGCTTGCTTATATAGGCAAGGTTGAAGATATGTGAGCACACAAACATGACATGTGGCTCAATAAGAAACAAGGGTAGGTAGGAAATAGGTGTGGGTAGGTAGGAGAAATAATATAATAGTCCACATGAGGTGGATCACCCACTGAATGTGGAGTGTAACAACAAGAGTGGAGTGTAACAACAAAATCAACACCATAAAAGGTGGAATTTCTCCTACACACACTATCCCAATGTGGCACAAACACCCAAGTGTCTCATACCCAAACTACTATGAAATGCATTATCCTAAGTAAACTTAAGTAAGGTGTAATAATATCCAAGATGAATAATTATTTACACCAACAATATGGTTAGAGAAGGTATTATTACAATCAAGATCTTCAACTATTTACATATGGTCTCTTCTTCTTTCATATTCATTTAGCCTTTGCCATTTGGTAGATAAATCATCGGAGCTCATGGTATTGAAATTCTGCCTCTGGTTTAGGTCTATAGGCTTAGGTTGTTTAATTTGGTAATCTGATTTATCAAGATGGACACTCCTATCCATTAAATATTTTTGGTTTATGGTTGCCAAAAAAATATCAATTTTTTGAAGAAGCAATAATAGACAATAAAGTATAAGATATGTTTCATTGGCCCTACGACCTACAATCTAGATGTCTAAGGTCTGAATCTCCTGGTTGACCACTTGGCACTGACGGGTCCCCACTGAATAATAGTGAAATCAACAGTGCAAAAAAATAGATAAATTCATAATAATATTATAACACATAAAAAATATGATTGTTCACCTTTAGGTCACTAGCAGTCGTCAATGCAATCAACAACAATGATTTTCCCTGGTCTAAAACTTCGCTATTGATTAGAATTCAGAGCCTAAAACCCACCAAATTGTGTAGAGATAGATCTGATCTTTGAATGTATTTATACCCATCCTTATATGGCAAATTCCATGGGAATTTTATATGGTATACAAATATTTGGCGAATCTCACGTAACTATAACATGATTTATGGTCTAAGGGGTTGAGCTTACCTGGTTAAAACATTGGGTTCTCACTATGGAGATCCAAGTTCAATTCCAAATAGGGATATCTAAAGTGGAATTCTAAGTTGTGACTCTTGGCCTTCCATAAGATGGGGAATGTCTTGGGTCAATCTAATCAAACATAATAATAATTCAAAATATTGCAGCTGCAACCTATTACCTATAAAAAAAAACAAAAAAAAACTATAACACAATTTATGTAATTTTTGAGGCAATTATGGGTCGTCCAAATAATTGGCAAATACAATATAGTTGGTGAAAGTTGGGGTGAATGAAGACACACATCAGTAAAATGCCGGGTGAATTGGGTCCTCTTGGCTAACAAATCTTCATATGCCTATAGGCAAATTATGGTCGTCTATTAAGGCAACCTCGGAAGTGTAGGGGAAAAAAATAAATTTACCATGTGTCCATCGTATATTGTATTGGCGAAATCCTCGCATAGCCACATTTAATTACATAAAACATATGGTGATCGGGCCATGAATTTGATGGAAATTGATAATGTTTTGGTGACATGGCCACCCCTAGTCGGTACAAAATATTCGCCATTTCCTAGGTTGCTGACGTGAAAAATCCTCCATTGGCAAGCTACTTCTATCAATTAGCAGAATCTATTCTAATCAATTGCATTAAGCGAACTCTACTCTTTCTTAGAAAGAGTAGGAATATTCAGATGGCAAGTTCGTCAGAAAGAGTAGAGGTCACCTAATGCAATTTTTCATAGCTAATTTTTTTTTCTCTCGAAAGGGTTTTCCCCATGTAAATCACTATGTTATGGTATGAATGCTATTGTGTTATTTATGTTTAATTTCTACTTAAATATCATAAAGATCTAGAAACTTTTTTGGATTACCCTCCTCTCAATATTAGTGTAGGAAGTTGTTCTGCAACCTTAACTTGCTTACAAGTGGTATCAAAGCCTGATCACCTTTGGTTCTAGTTGTGGATTGTTGGGTTTTTGGAGCTAATATAGATTTGAGTGGTAGCTTGTGCAAAAGGTAGTTTTTGATCTTGTTGTAGGAATATTTAGATGGCAAATTCATCAGAAAGAGAAGAGGTCACCTAATGCAATTTTTCATGGGGAATGCACTTAAGTCTACAATGCAACTAAGCAATGCAAGATGGGTCCCAGCTACTAGGCCATGTTAGTTACCCATGTACAAATGCAAATGCATGCAAACCAATGCAATGAAATCTCTCACAAAGTGGTATCAAAGCCTGATCACCTTTGGTTCTAGTTGTGGATTGTTGGGTTTTTGGAGCTAATATAGATTTGAGTGGTAGCTTGTGCAAAAGGTAGTTTTTGATCTTGTTGTAGGAATATTTAGATGGCAAATTCATCAGAAAGAGAAGAGGTCACCTAATGCAATTTTTCATGGGGAATGCACTTAAGTCTACAATGCAACTAAGCAATGCAAGATGGGTCCCAGCTACTAGGCCATGTTAGTTACCCATGTACAAATGCAAATGCATGCAAACCAATGCAATGAAATCTCTCACAAAGTGGAGAAAGAGAGAAAAACCCAATGGGAAAAAACCCTCCCCCAAAAGAGAGATGAAAACTAGATACAAAGAACTCTCATAGAAGCATGTGAAGGACAAAACCCCATGTGAGGAAAAATTCCCCCCCATATGAGAGAAGAAGAGAAGCTAGGAAGCCCCCCCTCAATATAGAATCTGCACCAATGATAGAAGCTCGAGAATGAATGAAGAAACTACTCCATGAATGTCGAACAACATTCCTCCCCTTAGGAAGAAACAAAACCAAAGGTGTATCCATGAAGTCTCCCCAATCATGAAGGGAAGATGTAGGAAAAAAACTCATTATGAAAGGAATCTCTGAAAAACTACTCAAGTGTCCCCATGTTGATGATGAAAGATACCCCCTCCAAAGGTGGTAAACTGCTCCACACTGCTGAAAAAGGCACTCCAAGATCTAGTGGAGAAGAATGTAGAACAATATCGAAAGGCTCACATGTCTCCTCAAAGGATAAAGAGACCTTCTCCAATTGTTGTACATAAGTATGGGTATGTGCACAAAGATGGTGGTAAGAAAAGTGGACACCACCCAAATAAAAAATAAAAAAACAAGCAGCATGTACGCGGTTATAAAATTTGAAATCACCACGTACGCGCTTAGGTCCGTTGTTTCCGAGCCTAAAAAAGGTAGCGCATACGCGTTGCTTTTAGGAAAGTGAGCGCGTACGCACTACCTTTAGGAAAGTGAGCGCATATGCGCTACTTTTAGGAAAGTGAGCATGTACGTGCTAATAAGCCTGGCTAAAGGAGCGTGTACATGCTAATAAGTCTGGCTAAAGGACCGCGTACGCAGTACTGGTCAAAAAAAGTTAAAAAAAAAACTGGGTCTTATTTTCCCATGACAACCACATTTTTTCCCCCATTTTCTCCGCCAAACTGCGAACGGGGTGCCTCATTTATCCTCCAAACACTATGGATCAATGTTAGTTTTTTGTTAATTTTTGTCTTTCTTTCCTGTTTGTTCAATTTGTTTTACATTTTGAATTTAATTTTGTTAGTTTTGATTAGTTTTTTTCATTTTTTGTTTCAAAAACCAGATTCTGAGAATCCACAACAAGAACAACAAAATGTACCTCCTGAAAACTCACAAGATACACCCCCAATTCTTCCTTTTGACCGCACACCTAAAACACAGGAGCAATTAATTAATTAGTTAGGTAAAAATACATCTAAAAACAATAGACTGATTGATAAATTGAAAACATCAAAACTTGTGCATCATAAATCCCTCGCCACTAGCCTAGAAACATTAGCTAGTGGTGCCATAGCCGTTTCCACACAAATTACAAAATGGGGAAACTTTAGGGATAGGTGTCATCAATACTATGCTGATGGGTTATCATACAAGGGAGTGAAAAATAAAAATATTAGTAAACAACAAATATGTGCCTTTTTTGTTGATCCTAAAACTGGTTAGTCATTACCTCTTAATGCAAAGAGGTTTCCCATATATTGGTGTACCAATGTGTAGATGAAGAATATTTTTTGGCAGAGGTGGTGGATGGTCTTTGATGATCCACCTTGTAATAATTATGAGGTGCCATTTTATTTATTGAGAAAAGTATACTGTGAGTTTGTGCTCAATGTGCAACCAAACTATTTTTACATGAGAGAGTTCCATGGTAGAGGTGGCAACTCTGCCCAAGATAGACCCGAAGCTCGTAGACGAGTAGCCCCAGAGAGTCATCGCCCCCTAGCACCCAAACCCAAAGTGCATCAGGTTGTCCTAGTAGAATTGAAAGAGTCGATGGAGCTACAGACTCTTTAGGTGACCACAACATTGACTGGTGCCATCATCCATCATGGGACATCATTAGCACACCCTATTATACTGGATGATGAGCCATTAGCTGCTCTAGGTGGCAACATAGAGCCCATTCAACATATGCGTGTTAGTTGCTCAGGGATAGATGATGTGGCCAGTGTTGATGGATCCAAATCTCATCCATGCAGGATTTGCAAGAGTAGATGTCAGGCCCACATGGCTAAGCATTTTGCGCTAACAGATGATTTGATGGACATGGTGTTTGCCCATCAACGACAGACACAGGTGTGTTGATTTGAATTCATAGCATTTTATTTATCAGTCACTTTAAATTAGTAATTACATAAATGAATTTTCATTTATACATCGATTTAAATTGAGACAAATAATATGCATTTCAGGATGCAACAGCGGTATCCCATACTCCTCTCGTAGTTACTATAGCTACAACTTTGATGCCTGAGGTATAAATTTTGTAACATGTTAAAATAGAATATTACACTTTGAATCCAAAAATATTACAAGATATACTAGCTATCTTTAATTATTTGTCCAATTTTTGGTTTGTAGGTGTTGACAGGGGGCCAAATGTCCCAGATTGATGACATCATGCTCTCAGTGATCAATTTTGCCCTACAAGGCTATAAGGTATCATATTTTGTACAACCATTTTTATGTATTGTTTTGATGGAATATGTAAGTCATTTCATTTTAGATTTTTTAAATTATGTTTAATATATTATCTATACTAATATCTCATGTTAATTTTTTTTTTTTAGGGTACCCCCTCTGTGTCTAGGCCTCGTCCTAAGAAAAAGAATTCCTTGAAGACGCCAAAATGTGGGAAGAAGGTAATTGAACACATTTTTAGTTGTACAATTGTTTGAAAATGTTGAAATCAATACTAGTTGGGATTTGTAGATTGATTAGTGTTTTTTGTCTATTTTACATGTACAACAGCCATTGAGCTATGTGGTTTTTTTAATGCATCTGATTCACCCGTGGATCAAGAGAGGGCGGAGGTTTGTATCTCTACTTTATTTTCTTGATTTCATGATTTTATGCACACATACATGAGAACTTGTGATATATTATAATCTTATAATTTTTTCATACAGGAAATATCCATAGCTTCTTCATGAATGGCGAGCTCTCCTTTGTGCACCAGAGAAGCATCTTAGGATCTGATACACGTTTTTTTGATATATTACTGTAGTCACATAAATCTGTCCACTTAATTAAATGAATATTTACTATTTATTTGATTATCTAACCCTTAATAATCAGTTAATTAAATGAATATTTAATTAATTCATCCTCAACTCCTTCTCATATTAATGAAATAAATTAGTCAATTTATTTAAATTAATTCATTAAGCCACCCTCAAAATCAATTAAATGAATATATCATATTTATTTAATTTAAAACCCCCCCTTTCCTCTTGTAAATAAATAATAAAATATTTATTTAAATCCCTAAACTACCCCCCCACTTGCATTCTCCTACAAATGCAAGTTGCAATGACAATTGAAATAAATTAATTTTATTTTAATTAAAATCTTATTTTCCCTCACCCACCAAACCCACTTGGAATCTTAAATCCCCTTCTAGACTCTTCTAACCACTTTCTAAATTCTTCTAACCACTCCTAATTAACCTAATCCCATTTCCTAAATATTGTCGCATTCCTAAGCAACTTGAAGTCACTTCTCAAAGCCTACAAAGTCTTTGAAAAACATTTAATGTTTTATGTGTTCAACAAGTTAAGCCCTAAAGTCTTCCAAACCACTAATGGTTCTTACATGACCATTAATGGCTCTTACATAACCATTTATGGTTAATTCCACTTGCCCACATGGTTAGAGACTTCTTCTCTAACTCAACCCTCATTTAACTCATGGGTCTCTTCAAGCATTTATTGCTTTGACCATGGTTATCCTTACTAACTCTTGCACAAGAGTTTATCCATTGGATAAAGGCATTATTTATTGGATAATGGTTTTATTCATTCAACTCAACACTAACCTTACCTCCCAAGTTAACCTTCAAGTCATGTCAAGCATTTAATGCTTCTTCCCTCTCCTCTCAACCCATCTCATGATGACATTTGTCATCCTGGGATTGGATTGAAAACACTCACATGGATCATAAACCCATCAATCTTGACCCTTGTTGAGATTACTCAATCTCAACCATCCATTGCCCTATTTTACCTGTAAATAGAGCTCTTATTTCTCATTTTCACACATCTTGCGATAATCCAAAAATGTTGTATGCATCTAAGTTATAGTGAATTTGAGAGAGCATTTTACAGTAAAATCATAATCTACATTGTCTTTTGGTTAAAATTGACAATAGCTTAATTAACTCATTTTCTCTCATTCTTAGCTAGCTTGCATTTGCATAATCTCATAATCATTTTCAATCTTGAATCTTCATTGGAATTCCATAGTAGTGCAAAGCTGAGAGCTACACTCATGTGGAACTTGGAGAGGAGAGGAACAAGGGAGGAGCAACTATGAACATCTTGGTTAGCATTTGGAGGAGTATAGTTTATCTCTTTCGTATTTGCATGTTTTCCATTTCATGTTTAATATCTCTCTTGATATGCTTTCTTAGGATAGTCTTTTGTTGCTAACACTAATGTTTGAACTTGCTTATTGTGTTGTTGTGTTTCCATCACTATTCTAATCCTTTTTGCAGAGCATCAATTACATTAATTTTTTTTAACCTACAATACTTATCATTATATTAATTGTATTTAATTTTTGATCATTTTTTGTATAGGTAATAGTGATAGTTTTTCCATCAATGGTGATCCATCCTTAGTCCATTGGAGAAGCATCTCAAGCATTGGTACATCATTGTTCTCTATACTATAGCTTTTAAGTGTTTTTGATGTATTTATGTTAATACATTGTATTAATTGTATATTTAATATACAATAGACCCCTTCGCGGTATGACCATAACGTGGATCCTTTTAAGTATGTCTTCAAGAAAAATCCTAAGAGTGACAAGGAGAGGGGAGCGAAGATATTGGCTCTTAGATTAGCCGATGAGGTAATCTATATTTCAATTGAAAAGGAATTGTAGTTAAATACAAAATTATGTTGTTAATTGTGAACTATTTTCAACAAAAGAATTATAACTTGGCTTTTGAATTATGGTTTTGTAGCCATCTACAGAGCCACATACTAGATCGAAGAGGCTTGATTTTGATGATCCACCACAATTTTAGGATCATATAGTGTTAGTTTTGGTCATAGAATGACCAATACATGTAGATATATTCTACATTTTTATTGTAAATCGATTTGGACATGGCATATGCCACATTTTTGTAATACTTGTATTGACTTGGTAGACATGCCTTTTTTTGATATATATAAATGTTGATATTTGATCCAATAAATGTGTACTGAGTTCATTATTTTATATTTATATTCGTTGTATTTCATGGCTGTCCGTTTATAATGTTAATTGATCATTTGCCTAAGTAATCAACAATATGAATATAAACAACAAAAATCTATGATATAAAACATTGCAATCACAGAATATGATCTGATAAATTTCTAAAATGTTGAATTAACCCTACAAAACTCCTTGTATTCAGTTCATTATTATATATTCTTTGTATTTGGTGGCTGCCCTTTTATAGATTTAAATTAATATTTGCCAATGTAATCAACAATATGAACGTTAACAACAAAAATCGACAATATGAATATAAGAAACAATATGTGTGTGGTGCGAGAGCACCATCATGCTCGCAATGGTCAAATTTTGGTTGTCATGTGCACAAACCAATGTCATGAGCACGTTTGGGTGGGTAGTTTTATGCTAGGCATGCTCCTCTCGTGCATCCCAAAGCACCAAAATGTTGAGAGTCATACCCTACCGGCGTGATTTCTCAAGTGCTCTGAGTCCAAAAAATTATCAAACTTTGATAGACTATTTCTTCTAATCCAGGACACATATGACCAATCAGTTTGAACTTGTGGGGTCACGTGAGGATCCTCTACAATGGCCTATCTCGGTTTTTGATGAATTAGAGCCATTTTCAATTGGTAGTATTTTTTCGCCTGTTGCAAAAATCATCAGTTGCATGCAATGCAAAGTTGCAGGATTGGCTAGAATTGATTTGGTTCTTCATGTGCACAAACCGACATCACGAGTGTGTGTAGGTGGGAAATTTTACACTAGGCATGCTCCTCTCGTGCATCCCAAAGCGTTGGAACGTTGAGAGTCATACCCTACCAGCACGATCTATCAAGTGCGCTGAGTCCAAAAAATTATCAAAATTTGACAAACTATTTCTTCCAATCGAGGACACACATGATCGATCTATTTGAACTTGTGGGGTTGCGTGAGGCTCCTCTACAATGGCCTATCTTGGTTTTTGACTACTCAGAGCCATTTTCAATTGGTAGCATTTTTTTGCTTGCTGCAAAAATCGTCAGTTGCATGCAATGCAAAGTTGCAAGATAGGATAGAATTGATTTGGTTCATCCTATGCACAAATAGACATCATGAGTGTGTTCAGGTGCTTAGGTATATGCTAGGAATGCTCCTCTCATGCATCCCAAAGAGCCAGTGCCCTGAGTCCAAAAATTTGTCAAACTTCGACATACTGTTTCTTCCAATCCAGGACACATATTGATTGATCCGTTTGAACCTATGGGGTTGCATGAGGCTCCTCTACAATGGCCTATCTTGGTTTTTGATGACTCAGAGCCATTTTCAATTGATAGCATTTTTTTGCCTGCTGCAAAAACCGTCAGTTGCATGCAATCCAAAGTTGCAAGATAGGCTAGAATTGATTCGGTTTGTCGCGTGCACAAACCAACATTACAAGCATGTCTAGGTGGGTAGTTTTATGCTAGGCATGCTCCCCTCATGCATACAAAAGCATCGAAATGTTGAGAGTCATACCCTACCGGTGCGATGTACAAGTTGCTTGACAACTTTTTTGCCAATTTTTTTGACAATAATGACATTTTTTGCTCAAATTGTATCTAGACTCAATCTATGACCCCTATGACCCGATAATGACTCAAATAATTCTCCATGATTATAAAAGAATCAATAATTCTCATGATTGACCTTATCACATCACATAAACTCAAAACATAGTCACAAAACATAGACACAAAAAATAGTCACAAAACATTGTCACATATTATTCAAAAAATTGCCTCTTAATATGGTCAAATTAGCTCTTGGCTATTTGAATATACAAAAAAATGTCTTACAAATCATCTCATGGGCTTTTATACAAAATTTGGCATTACAATATGTGTGATTTAGCTCATTTTAATATACAAAATTTGGCATCTACATATGTACAAATCAGATCATTGCCGTTTAAATATACAAAATTATGCCCCTAAAAATGTAAATATCAGCTCATGGGCATTTATATATACAAAAATGAATATAGAACAATTCATCGACGATATATACAAAATTCTCAAAATCATTCTACTTTGAACCGTAGAATCAATCAAGTGAGCCTTCAGGATCTACTCTAACCCGTATTGTGTCAAGTATTGCCTCGTGGTCACATTCACAAACTTTCCATAAAATCTTGTTATGAGGTCTACCACGATACTTCATCAAATGAATATTTGTTGCAACAACAAGGTTAGAGAAATGAAGAATGTTTGTGTGTTTCAAAGTCCTCAAACAACCAAACATCAGAATTCTTGATAGGGTATCTCCTAAGCCATGTTCCTTTCACAACAATAGACCCTATTGGGTACTCAATACCCTCTCCATCAATGATTGTGGTTGGCAATTTTCTTTTTGACTCAACATAACGACACAAATATTAATCTGTTCCTTCTTCATTGTTCTCTTCTGCAACAACTGCATACACATGACCTGCATTTTATAAAGTGTTAATTAATACCAAAAATAAATTATGATGTACAACAAAATGAACCAAAAAGAATACTTACAAAAAAATTAATTCAAAAAATCACCTGAATCCACTAGGTCAGATACATGGTCAAAATCCACTGATGTCTCCATCTGTCTCAATTGTAGTGCTTTGGGAATTTGATATGTATCAATGGGAACCAACAGTCTACAAGACCATTTGTCAACCTACTCTTATGATTCACATTCTTCCCACAAGCAATACATACATGAAGAGCAAAAACATACCATTTGTCTTGTATAAATTACTAGTGAACTTGAATTTGAACTCATAAATGAGTGCATGTCATTCGATCCTGCAACTGTACAACAATCTAGATATTTTTCAATGTTAGATTCAGTGATCAACCAAAAATATCTATGAACCATTGACATACCTGGATTACCTGAATCCATCATAGACTTACACCATTGCACAATTGTTTCCGCATCTATCAACTCAACACCACCTTTGTACTTAAATTCTTCTCTAGCTAGGGCTCTTTTTACACATGCTCTTGCACCATTATGCTCTCCCTTACCATGTCTAGCCTCAGTGAAATTCCAAAAAAGTTGTACATGGCTTGTCATATGCATCCCTACCAACCAATAAAACATCCTTGCATTCTTGAATTGTGCAGTGCAATTATCTGACCATATTAAGTGTCACTTGTATCATATGTTCCTTTCCCTTAAACTATCATAGAAAAATTTAAAGCATCCTTGTACAAACTCTGATGAATGAGTACTGTAGACACCCAAAATTGTCATGTTTAATTAAATAAATATTTTATTTATTTAATTATCTAAGCCTAATTCTTCTATTAATTAAATAAATTTATATTTATTTAATTAATTCATTTATCCTCTTCTAGCCTTATTTCTCATTTAAATAAATACATTTATTTATTTAAATTATCCCTTTCCTAAATTAAATAAATATTTTATTTATTTAATTGTCCCATTTCTTCTATTAATTAAATAAATCTTTATTTATTTAATTAGTTCATTATCTTTTTCTACACATGACACATGTCATTCATCTCTTAATTCCTACACTACCTACCTCTTTCATTATTTTGGTATTTCTTATACCTACCCTCTAATCCTAGCCGACCTCTCTTTTTACACCTCTCAATCTTAACCCTCCATTTCTTATTGTGTCTTCTATTTAAGGAGATGCTTTCTTCATTGACAAACCCTAATGACATAGCCTAATGACACATGCTAATGACTGATTTTGGAGGACTTGGCTACACTACAATTCTACTTGCAACCACATTCCGTTCTTTGTTGAGCTCTTGTGCATACAAAAATCTGAGAGCAAGCATATCAAACAAGATCAATGGAGATAGGAAGAATGGAGATCAAAACCCTAGTGGACATGTGATGGTATAATGTTTGTGATTTTTGAGTTATTTGCATTGTCTTAGGTTATCTCCATATGTTATGGTGGATCTTTGTTCATTGTTAGGCTAGGGTTTAGTGGTTGAATCCATTTTAGTCTTTCAAATATTGTTGTTTATTGCTATCCATCTGATCGCGTCTATAGAAGAAAGAGGCGTCTGTGTTCTTAGATCGCGTCTGCGAATCACAGAACCGCGTCTGTGTCAGACAGACGCGTCTGTGTCTGGTATAACAGCGTCTGTGTATTCTGTTTTGCAAATTTTTCAAGTTTTTCGATTCGGGTTTTCGGATTTTGTACTTAGGGTTTCAGATCTGGTTTATTTTCGGCTAACCTTTGCAGATCTAGCTAACCTGGTTTGTGCAGCTTGCTTTGGAGGCAAATACGTTTTTGTTGAAGGCTCCTTTTTCACAAAGTCTTTTTGGGTTTTCTTAAAATTTACCTAACTTGTGTGCTTGCAGGAAGGGGTTATCACTTGAAACAACCCAAACTACTAACAATTTTGTTGCAAGGCCTTGGCTAGGGTTTTTGTAATTTTATTGTGTGCCTTGTTTTCATAGCTTAGCAAACACTTCAATTGGTGCACTAAAATTGAACCATTGTCTTTTGTGTCTTGAGCAATAGGCTCTTTTTGTTTACTCTTTAGAGGGCCTGTCTTCTCGTGTGGTCATTAGGACTACTAGTGAGAAGAGAACGACCCAAGTGGTAGCAAAAGAAAAGCCATCTTCTTCCAAGCCACTATAATCAAATGTATTCATGGTGAAAACTATGAATAACGTGTGCTGATTAGTTCATACCGACACTATGTCTCCCCATAAACCCGTTTGATCAAATTTATTTGATCATTTGTAGGGCGTAACCCCTACCGGCTGGGAGCCTTCTGTATTTACAGAGCTGAA
Organism: Cryptomeria japonica; assembly: GCF_030272615.1. NCBI lineage: Eukaryota > Viridiplantae > Streptophyta > Pinopsida > Cupressales > Cupressaceae > Cryptomeria > Cryptomeria japonica. The sequence continues at coordinate 274,450,444 of NC_081411.1, read as the reverse complement.
AGTGCCACATGTATGGCCACACGAGCGGATGCCCTTACTAGCACCATTTTGTTTTAGATGCCCAAATCCTTCTAATTGTTGAGGCAGGAGGTCGGACCTCTGGTAGCGGCCCACACACATACGGTTCTTAGTAGAGATACAAAGTTTGCCATGGGGAGTTTTCATGGGGACTGATGCTTGGTTGACCTGAGAAGTGAGTGCTGAGGGTGGAGCCAGTGAGGTCAAGCATCTAAGTATCCGCTCTGAATAGCGTAGCCTCGGGGGTAAAACCCCATGTGGGATCAACAATTATTGTCCTGGCCAGCCATAAGAATTGTGCTTGACTTATGATAAACATTCAAACAATCAAGACAAAACAGCAAAACATTGTGTCTTTTGTGTCTTCAAGTGTATGCAAAAACTTTTTACATCAAACAACACACTTTTTGGAGTCTAAACAGTCTGCAAACATTGGGTCATCAACACTGTGCCCTCTTGTCACGAAAAACAGTCGAAAAATCAGATTTGGTCATAGCAAAACAAATTCACAGATAGGAAAGATTGCACTAAGGTTGCAGAAACGCGTCTGTGTCTGTTCAAACCGCGTCTGTGTCGGATAAACGCGTCTGTGAAGTACAGAATAGCGTCTGTGTTTTATCAGCGTCTGGGTAGAACAGAGACACGTCTGTGTCTGGAAATTGCGTCTGTGAAGTATACAGGCGCGTCTGTGTCCACAATTGCAAAAAACTGTTACAGTCCTAGCAAACATCAAACAGGAAATCTCAGAATCACGTCTGCGTCAAACAGAATAGCGTCTGTGTCTTAAAACCGCGTCTGTGAAGTACACAGAGGCGTCTGTGTCAGGATTTGAAAAGTTTAACAGTCAAGTAAACAAAGAAATCAGTTTCGGCATACTTGAGCTTCCTAGGTTGTCTCTTCAGATTTCATCTAGCATTCAGCCTGTTCTAAGGTCTTACACAGTCCATCATTGCTTCATACCTCATTTTACATTCATACTTGTCTAAACTTGAGTCAAAAGGTCACTTGCTTGTCCTCACTATACTTTGTCAACACACTACATACTACAACACTTTGCTAAGTGGTCCCTCATCAAGGTTTCTTACCTTTGGGTCTCATTTGGTCTTACTTAGAGTCAAGGTCAGCTTACCTCATCAAGAGAAACTATCCTCTCTTTGGAAGTTACACCTACTCTACTACATACATACTTGGTCTCACACTTTGGACATTGCAAGTAAACTTCAGATTCATTTACATTCCATACAACTCTTGGTCTTACATACTCTTGTCATTTTCGTCCAGTCTCTCACATATTGCTAAACACCTAGTTCATGGTTGAAACCCATCTTCAAAAATCTAGGAGAAAAGCTAAAGAAGCTCAAGGGTCCGTAAACATGAGTTCTTATGAGTATGACAATGATGTCTTCTACAATCCTGAGCACACTACATTACCAGACATGAATGTTTATAGACACAATCCAAATGTGGAAAGCGCAAACGCTATACACAACGCTACACACAATGATAATGTGGACAATTCTTCAATACTATCAGCAGACATACAAGAATCTATAATGGACCCTCAATTCAATAGATTGGTTGAAGAGATAATGAGGAGAGATCGTCAATATTTCCTAAACATGATGGCACAAAGTGGAGCTAAAATACCACATGATTTTGACTTATCTCAACTTATGGAAAGCAAACCTTCACAACAAACTCAGCTTAATAGTGGAGGACCAAATAATATGATGCCGGAGTCACCATCAGTTTTGCTTCAGAAACCAGCAATCCCACATATACAAGCTCAAATGCATGATACTTACACTCAAAGACCATCATGGAGGCCTTATGTTCAAACACATGCTCAAGATATGGGTCAACCAAGACAAATGGATACTCAAGGACTTCCTCAAAATTTTGACACAAGGAGACCTCATGCCAAAATTGGGGGCAACACAATGGAAAATGAAAGGCCCATTGAATATGGTTTATATACACAAAACAGATATGGGGTCCCTCAACAAGAAATTATGCCAAGTGCTCCATACATGTCGCAACAATATAGACCTCCATATGGACATGTCTACGATCAATATCATCCATATATGCAACAAGTTCCTCCTCAAATGGGTGTTTCAAACATGGGACATGCTATAAGAAATCCATCTCCTCCCAAAAATAATTTGGAGCAACAAATTAGAGATCTACAAAAGAAAGTGGAAGACATGGGCACATCAAAACCCACATATACTATGAGAGATATATGCCCTTATCCCTTTGATAAGAGCATTCCAATGCCTCCGTTTCCTCCGCACTTTGTAACACCAAAATTTGACAAATATAGAGGGAGAGGAGACCCCAAGGCACATATAAGACAATTCTTCACAGCTTGCATTGAGGTAGCAGCAGAAGAAACATACTTAATGAGGTTGTTCCCACAGAGCTTAGGAGATCAAGCAATGGAATGGTTTTCTCAATTACCTCCTGGTATTAAGTCATGGGGCGACTTAGCAGAAGCATTCATTCAACATTTTTCTTACAACATTGAAACAGATGTCTCAGTTACTACCTTGTGCAATACGAAACAAAAAGAAGGAGAATCTTTTGCGTCATTTTTACAAAGATGGAGAAACTTAGCTAGTAGATGCTCTTGTGAAATCCCGCAAAAACAAATGGTGGAAATGTTCACACAAAATGTTAACAAGGCTATTGGCTATGATCTCAGAAAAGCTTGTTTGTCTACATTTAAGGATGTCATTGAAAAGGGCCTAGCAACAGAAAAGGTCTTGATTGAACAAGGAGTTATCAAACTATTCAAAGAAAACAAAGAGGACTTTAAGGGAAAGGACAAACCAAAGTTTTGGAACAAGAACAAGAATACAATTAATGATGGTGTTGTTGATGCCAACACAGTGAGACCAAAGTTCGTCTTTTCTGGATCAAGTTCTACCAACAATCAAGTGAATAATCAAACGGCTGCTAAACCACAAAGGAAGTACACTCCATTGGGAGAACCACTTGAATCAGTATTCAAAAATCTTGTAGCAAACAAGGTGATCACGGTCCCAGATTTTCCTCCATATGAACCAAAGGTAAAACCGAATTGGTGGAATGATGATGAATTTTGCGAATTTCATAAGAGAAAGGGTCATAAGACAAGTAATTGCCATCGATTGAAAAACATTGTACAAGATCTCATTGACAGAGGAGATATTGAGATTGAGGGACATTCATCTAACCAAGAGCATGAGGTGTTTAAGGAACCATTCCCAAAACATGACAAGGGAAAAGGCAAAGTCACAGATGATCAAGCCAATTACACCAGAACATCTTACAATTATGATTCCACTATTAATCACATCTCAATGGACAATCATATTTCTACCATTACTATCAAAAATAAAAATCCTGAGAATCCTCCTCAGCGACCTAAAATTGTCCTAAAAGGTGTGGGATCTTCATCCACATCTACCTCTGAATGTCATGTTACAACCCGTCGAGGTAAGATCACATTGCCAGGTACCTCTACTAAGAATACCAATCTTCCGTCAACTAAGCCTGAGTACGATCTTGTAGAGAAATTAGGGAAAACACCCGCACTCATCTCTATTCTTGAGCTCTTACGTATATCTCCTGCACATAAAGCTGTCCTTGACAAAACCTTGAGAGATACTGCTGTCCCTACTGATCTGAACGTGGATCAGTTTCAAGCCATGGTGGGATACCTATCTGTTCCACACTCCCTCACATTCACAGAAGCCGATGACGCCTCCATAAGTCAGCCTCATAATGCACCTCTACATATTGAAGCCTTCATACATAAACACCGAATAAAATGAGTTCTGATAGATGGAGGAGCAGGTCTTAATATTTGTACATTGAGCACCATCAGACAATTGGGATATTCTGACAAAGCTGTGAATTCTATGAACCAAATCACTATTAAGGCTTATGATGATGAAGAGCGTTCCTCCAAGGGCACAGTCATCTTACCACTAAGAATAGGGCCAGTCACAAAGGACGTGATTTGTCAAGTCCTGGATCTAGACCTCACGTATAACATATTGCTAGGACGTCCGTGGATTCATGAAATGAGAGCAGTCCCATCAACGTACCATCAGTGCATAAAATTTCCTCATAATGGAGTTGAGGTAACGGTCAATGGTGATCCAAATCCATTCATATATTGCAATAACTTGAGATCACATACTGAGACTATCATTCCTAGCAATCGTGAGGCTACTCCTTCTTCAGCATATATTGATCCTGAGTCATTAAAGCCCTCGACATCCAAACAAGGTGAACCTAGAGCCAAGTTTCAAGACAAAGGCATGGGAGAATACACTCTGAATCAAACAATGTTCTTACGACAAGTCATGAACTCCCCCAAGGAATATGGGAGGCCACATCCTAATAAGCAAATCTCCATCATGCTACTCAAATGGGATCCTACCGTCTTTCAAAAATGGGGCGAACTAGAGGAAGAAAATTTATATAAAATGCTATATAAGGACGCTGAAGATGATACACATGATCAAATTATAATACCCTGTGAAAACTATGGTAAAGGTTTCAAAATTCTGCAGAGATTCGGGTATGATGGAAAAAGTCCTCTCGGACTACGCAAAGAAGGTGTCATGGAGCCTCTACAACCTGAGCTAACTACAAGAAGGGAACGCTCCAAGGGGCTTGGTTTTCTAAATCCCAAGATTCACAATAAGAGAACAAAATAGATATGGCGAGTCAAAGCGGCTGAAGTTCAACAAGAGGATAATTATTCCACAGACTCCAATGAGTGGGAATGGGGTTCAGACAAATCCTCCAGCGACTATGAACTCAATGAGACATTTAGAGAGCCAGATGAACTAACAGAGGAGGAGGAGTTTTACAAGAAATTCAGAGTTGGTCAAGAACCGACCCATAAGGATCCCGCACAAACTTCGTTTCAAGGCCCTAGGTCAGGATCACATAGGATGAGGACACCTGTCCCTGAGGGTGCTACTAGTGATGATAATTTGGACTCATTCATGATCGACACTGATGAGGAGAGTGCCATTGACGACCTCGATGACTACCTTGACATACCTGAATATAACCACATCTTTACTATTAGCCTTGCAGACTCTAAAAACACTAAAGACCTTCCCCTCGTTCACCCCCAACTCATTGACTGGGATCAGGATGGACCACCACAGTTTGATACATTTCAAAATGATGAAGCTATTGTTGATTATCTTGGCATTCGCGAAGATCTTCCTCTTGGAGACCATAAAGCAGGATACGTCATAGAGCTAAATAACATGGCATACTTTGGTGAGGGTGTTGGGCCTTCTAGTCGCAAAAATGTGAAAATAAAAACAAAACAAGGGTCTTATGGCGAAAACCACACTGTGGCGCTCTCCGACTCTAAAAAAGTAAAAAGAAAGGATGTATCTGAGGGTGAAAACCTCTCTGAGGCGCCCGAAGATGGAAGGCTTGACATTCTCCCAACATCATACGAGGAAAAATCATCTATGTTGGTAGAGGAGACTATAAAGACAAACATTGGTACAGCAGAGGTTCCACACAACATATTTTTGGCTCAATCATTGACAGAGGCCGAGAGAGCAAGGTTCATAAGCTTCTTTAAGGAACGACAAGTCAACTTCGCATGGTCTTATGCTGATATGCCTGGACTAGACCCCGATTTAGTAATGCATCATTTAACAGTCAAACCAGGGGCAAAACCAGTAAAACAGAAATTGAGGAAAATGCATCCACAAGTGGCATTATTAGTCAAGGCAGAGCTGGAGAAATTACTAGATGTCGGATTCATACGCCCAATTGATTATCCTGAATGGATTTCCAATTTAGTACCTGTCAGCAAACCAGATTGCAACATCCGAATATGTACAGACTTCAGGGATATCAACAAGGCTTGTCCGAAGGACGATTTCCCATTACCAAACATTGATTTAATTGTTGATCTCACAGTAGGCCATGAGATGTTATCTTTAATGGACGGATTCTCTGGATATAATCAGATCAGGATTGCACCTGAAGATCAACATAAAACATCATTCACTTGTCCATGGGGAACCTTCTGCTGGAATGTCATGCCCTTTGGGCTGAAAAATGCCGGTGCCACGTATCAACGAGCCATGACTACAATCTTCCATGATCTCATGCATGTAACGGTGGAAGATTATGTTGATGACCTTTTGGTTAAATCAATAGATAGAAATACACACTTGGACATACTTTCAGTTGCTTTTGATAGGCTGGAAAAATACAAGGTAAGATTAAATCCAAAGAAATGTGTCTTTGGAGTAACCTCCGGGAAGCTCCTAGGATTCATTGTGTCTAAAAGAGGAATAGAAGCGGATCCAGCAAAAGTCAAGGCTATCTTGGACATGCCGCCACCCAAGAATATCAGTCAACTTCGGTCTTTACAAGGGAGACTCCAGTCCATACGAAGATTCATAGCACAACTTGCAGATAAGTGCAATCCTTTCCAGCACCTGCTACACAAAAACATTAAGTTCAAATGGGATGAGAACTGTCAACAGGCTTTTCAGGCGCTCAAAGACTATCTTTTGAACCCGCCAGTTTTGATGCCACCAATTCAAGATCAACCATTGCTACTTTACATATCAGCTACTCCAACAGCACTGGGGGCACTTCTAGCACAGCAAATACCTGACGGCAAGGAAAAAGCAGTCTACTATATCAGTCGCACATTGGTGGGATATGAGCTAAACTACACACCAATTGAGCATGCATGTCTCGCTGTGGTCTTCGCTTCACAAAAATTACGACATTACATGCTTACTCACAAGACCAAGTTGATTGCCAGAATTGATCCACTAAAATATCTACTCAACAAAGCTACACTTACTGGGCGACTGGCCAAGTGGGTAATGATTTTGAGTGAATTCGACATTGAATACGTGGACACAAAAGCCATAAAAGGACAAGCCATCGCAGATCAACTGGCAGATGCTCCCATGATAGATGATGTTCCTCTACAGTCAGAGTTTCCAGATGAGTCCATTCTAACAATATCACCTGCAAAGCCATGGCAACTATACTTTGATGGCTCATACACACAGCATGGGGCAGGAGCGGGTATACTCTTTATAACTCCCCAAGGTGATTCTATACCAAAGTCATACCGCTTATCATTTCCTTGCACCAACAATATAGCGGAATATGAGGCATTAACAACGGGGCTAAGGATTGCAGTTCAGTGGAAGATCCAAGAACTTCATGTTTTTGGGGATTCTCAACTTGTCATCCATCAAGCAACTGATGATTATCAAACAAAAGATGAAAAGCTAATGCCTTACAAACAACTAGTAGATGATCTGAAACAGCACTTTGCAAAGATAGAGTCTGAGCAGATACCAAGAGAACAGAATCGTGCTGCTGATGCCATGGCTACAATTGCTTCGCTCATTGACCTACCACAAAATGAGACCTGCTATGAGTTCCTGGTGGACAACCTGCTGATTCCATCATATGAAATCACTCCTACGGAAATGATATGTGTTGTTGGTCCTGAATCCCAGTTATATGGTTCCATATTCACATACCTTCGCGACATCTTACCTCCCGATTTATCGAACAACCAACGCCGCACTTTCATCCGCCAATCCTCCCGATACGTTATCCTAGCTGATATCCTATACCGACGAGGTCTAGATGGCACCCTCCTTAGATGTTTAGAGAGTGACGAAGCTCAGATTGCGTTACGAGAAGTACACGAAGGGATATGTGGTCCGCATACTAGTGGTCCTACCTTGGCCAAGAAACTTATCAGGACTGGATATTACTGGCCTACTATGGAAAAAGATGCATATCAGTTTGTCAAGAAGTGTAAGCAGTGTCAAATTCATGGAGACCTCATACATGCACCAGCGTAGGAACTACAACCACTTGCATCTCCTTGGCCCTTTTGTCAGTGGGGACTCGATCTCATAGGCAAGATTCACCCTCCTTCTTCCAATGGACATAAATTCATTATCACAGCCACAGAGTATTTCACAAAGTGGATTGAAGCCGTGCCTCTCACACAAGTTACTGGTAAACAAATCGCTACTTTCATCCTGAACTACATCATTTGCCGATACGGGATTCCTACTTCCATTATCACTGACAACGGGCGTCCTTTCAAGAACCAGGATGTTCGTGAACTCTGTGAGCGCTTCCATATCTCTCATCATTTCTCCACACCATATTACCCCCAAGGTAATGGCCAAGCTGAGGCGTCTAACAAAACAATTCTCAAAATACTTAAAAAGACAGTCGACGACGCTGGCCGTAACTGGCATGTCCAACTCAATCCTGCACTTTGGGCCTATCGTACCAGTGTGCGCACACCTACAGGAGCTACACCTTACTCACTTGTCTACGGTGCTGAAGCCATCTTTCCTATTGAGGTCGAGTTACCTTCTTTACGGGTCTCCTTGAGAAACATAATCAACGATGAAGACTATAGGGTCTCTCGCTTACAAGAACTAGAACGGCTGGAGGAACGACGACACACTGCTTTTAATCATCTCAAGGCTTACCAACAACGAATGAGTCGCAGTTACAATCACAAGGTCAAGCCTCGCACATTTGAGGTAGGTGACTTAGTCCTCAGAGAGAACCCCAAGAATCAACAAGATAGAGAAAAGAAGGGCAAATTTGAACCCAACTGGCTTGGTCCTTACATCATCACAGCAGTATATGGATCTGGGGCATATCAACTCTCAACTACAGAAGGTGAACCCTTGGAGGATCCTATCAACAGCATGCACCTTCGCAGGTTCTACACATAGCTTTTCAGAATATCCTAATTCAAAAATACAAAAAAATCAAAAAATTCAAAAATACAAAAAAAATTTATAAAACAAAAAAATCGTTACTTGGTGAAAACCTGGCAAACAGGCGCCTTGTGACAACAAAAAAATTGAAAAAATCCAAAAAAGTAAAGAGAAATAATTTCGTCCAACGGTGAAAACCACTTCGGTGGCGCCCTGGGCAAGTACCATTGTGAAAACTGGGTCACCAGCGCCATGCGTAGGGACTTTGCTCCTCCCTCCTTCAGGATTCACTTTCATCCTTTCACTTTGCACACACCCACAACTTATTCGCCCACAACAAACTTGCCCATTCCCATCATGGCTTGTTATGGATCTACCCAAGATTGGTTAGCCATCCATAACCCTCCCCTTTCACTCCCTTTTCCATCCATAATAAATCAGATCCTATCTGTGACTACGGCCAATTCCTACGTCTAGTAATGGGTGTGGCACTGAGAACATCACATGTTTCGAGGAGTACAGTTTCTTTCAGCTTTCTTCAGTCTATCTGCGCACAATCCACAATAAAAGTTTTGTCTTCTCCACAATAAAGTATCAGTTTCATGGATTCAGTTAGTTTCCAAGGAGACACAGCAGCAACAATGGGCTTCAACAAATCAAATCTTTCAACAGACTCAGACAACATATGGTTCAGTGCTATCAATCCTTTTTGTGAAAGTGAACATTGTGACCACAATCGAATAAGACTTAAACAAGTGACAAGAGACACTAAACTTGAGGACTACAGTGGATGTTGGTGTCGAGTCTTGGTTTTCTTTTGATTTTATCTTTTTGGTGACATGTCTTTTAGCTTTTCCAGGATGTCTTTGACTAGAGATTCTATCTCCAGGATGTCTTTGACTAGAAAGGCGAGGATGGGGTATAGTCACCTATTTGCATTTGCTGTCTATGGATTGTCTTTTAGTAATGCTATGACTTGTCCAAGGATATGAGGACACTGTGAGTCTGGTATGAACTAGGGCATTCCTTGTTTGTGACTGTCTTATCTCCATGCAAACAGGTACAATGACTTTCTGGGCCAAACAAATGCCTCGATTGTCATAACCTATTTTGCCATAATAAAGCTCAATGATGATAACGCACAAGAAGCTCTTTCACGTTCATATCTTCTATCTTCCATCCCCCTTTCTTGATTGACTTCCATAGTCCTTCTCGAGTCCGTGTAGCCCGCTATCACATGACTGAGTATAATGACACACCAAAAACATTTACATTTCATATAGTTGCACCTGCATCACCACATATAAGCATTTCATACATACATATAGATATCACAATTGCATCACATCCTGCATACAACACATGTTAGCACATTTCACATTTTCATTAAGTAAATAATCATTTGCATTATCATATTCATTTGCATCACATACATTCACATTTGCATCATGCATCACATATACAACATAAAAGAACAAAAATATATTGCATTGCATCATATAAGCATCCATATCATAAAACATGTATCACATAAGAACATCTCATCACATAAGGTACACATGCATACAGCTGCCGCAAAAAATGGATCATCTCTCATATATAATCAAATGTGTCATAATACAATGATGTCAAAAGAATCATATGGCTACAAAAGAATCACCCGCAGGTGTCTACAATACAATAATGGTACATATACTGATACAAGGGGAGCCCACTATAGCTATGAGGAACTCCCTCCCTCGGAGCCGCCTCGCCTCGACGGAGTCTGAGCTGTAGATGGACCCGCCCCAGGATCCCCCTGCCTCTCTGGTGGTGGTGGAGGCCCCATAACCCCACCGCTGGATGCCTGTCTCCTGCGGCTCCCTCCCGTAGCCGTCGCTGTGTGCGACGATCTATGAAAGCTCCTAGCCCGCTGATCTGCTGGCACGGCTGCATAGTATAGATCCCTCCAGTAGGCGATCTCCTCTCCGGCTCGCAAAACATATGCGTAGCCTGCCCCTGCATCCTCTGCTGCCCGCCTACCTGCCCTCAGAGCTGTCTCGGCCTCGGTGTATCTCTGGATGGCCTGATCCCTCTCCCGCTCTGTGTCTCGGACCCTGATCCTGAGATGGTTCCTCTCTCGAACCAAATCCTCAATCTCATCTGCCTGGCCCTGGTAGATCTCTCGCAGCCTAAGCACCTCATCCTCCTCAGAGTCTCCGCTCTCCGTCCCTGCCTGTGGCTCCTCCTCTACAGGTGCTTGTCCCTGTGCCTCTGCCTGCACCTGTCCCTGTGCCTGTATAGGTACCTGTGGCTGTACCTGTCTCTGTCCCTCTGGCTGCACCTGTCTCTGTCCCTCTCTGGGACCCTGTGCTGCTGGCACCTGCAGGGGCAGTCCACCCCGTCCTCTCACCACTGGAGCTGCTCTCTCCTGTCCTCCCTCCCTCCGAGGTGCTACCCATCTCTCTCTCACCACTCCCCTCCGCCTCCGCCGGCCCCTACCTCCATCCCCTCCTCGATCATCATCCTCTCCTCCACCCTCTCCATCCACTGGCTCTGCTGGATCTGTCAATCTAGGAAATGGATGCTCTGCCCAGTACGCAGAGTACTCTGCGTCCATCCCTGCATCATCTACCTCTGGCCACATGTCCCATGGCATCGGCGTCATCTCCGCTAGCTGCATAACTGCCTGATCATATGATAGCAGTGGGCCAAACTGCACCTGATCTCTGACCGTACGGGCATACATGCCCGAGCCTCGTGGCATCCACTGGATCCTGCCATACTGCCTGCATACCCTGTCCACCAGCTGTCTCTCTAATATATAGGGCATCCGCCCAATCAGGTACCTGCTCCGAAAGGTGTAGGGCAGCTCCAGTGCATCGTCCTCCCACTCCTCGCACCCCAGGTACGGCCTCCAGATCACCATGTCAATGTCATCAATGACTCTCCTCCAGTGCTCCAATCTCCCTATCCGAGGCTGGGATGTAATCATGGCATACAGGTGCACAAAACTCTGTCCCTGTCCTCTGCCTCTGAAGTGAATAGGCCGTGTGATGGGAAGGTGCTCATAGGCCCACACCTGCAAGAGAGTCACACCGCAGCCCAAACCCACTGATCCATGGTATACAAACTGATGCAGCTCATAATACAAATGTGCTAGGACACATGGCCCCCATGCATACCTAGTGTGCTCTGCCATCAGCGTCTCCAAGGCCCCTCCCCAACCCAGTGCCAATCCTCATGTGGCCCTGTCTGGACACAAGTATCCACTGATGACTCCCCCAACAACTACTGGCAATGCTAATCCTGTGGCAGTCATGGTGTCCCAGGCTACATGACCTGCTCGCATCTCCAACTCAGGATCCTGAAAAACCTGTCTCAAGGCCTCTCTGTCACCGTCACGGTCATAGGGGATCAACTCTCCATCAATGGGAACATGTAGTATCCTGTATACATCCTCCAATGTCACTGTCATCTCACCCATCGACAGGTGAAACGTGCATGTCTCTGAGTGCCATCTCTCGGCCAACGCAGTCAACAACCCCATGTTTGCCCGAAACTCGGGCACATAGAGCATATGTGTAAGACCCATCTCCTCAATGGAAATCATGTCCTGGATAGACAACTCTGGTCGCAGTCTCTGAGTCGACGGGAATCTCTCCCGTGACTCCAACATTGGCAAATACTCCTGCAGTCAAGCAAATCAATCTTGTCAGTTATCGTGGCATTCACTGTTTATCACAAAATGCTACTTGCTACCTAAATGCATCTGGTTATCTACCCTAGTGACACTCACTGTTCATCACAAAGTGTTGCTATCTACCCTAAGTAGTGCTCCCTGTTCATCACAAAGTACTACGTGTGTGACATTCCCTGTTCATCACAAAGTGTCACTCACATTCGCACTCCCTGTTCATCACAAAGTGCTGCCTATCTTGGTGCTCCCTGTTCATCACAAAGTGCCTTGATCTATCCTAATTTTCCTAGAGGATCTGCTTGAGTGTATCCTCTCAGCAGCTTATCCAATCGACAGCGTATGTTCATCACAGAACTGCCGATTTGACCTACAAGACTAAAACTATGCATTTAAACACACAAACGCACTGTTTCAACACACACGCGCTTTTAACTCATAAACGCGCTTATGGACTGCACAAACGCGCCTCTGCAACACAGACGCGTTTTATGAACACAAACGTGCCTATGCCAGACACAAACGCGACTAGGGAACACAGACGTCCCTACATGACATAAACGCTACTAAAAATCACAAACGCTTCTGCATTTCACAAACGTGTCCGCATTCAACACAAACGCGGTTCCAGGCACAGACGCGCCTGAACCCGACACAGACGCGCCTGTTGGACACAGACGCGCCTGGCGCTGACACAGACGCGGTTGCGCGTTTTTGCTCTTTTAAACTATCCTATTCCTAGCGCATTTATTGCTCCTAAACATGCATTTATGACAAAACTCGAAATGCGTGAAAGTATGAGGAGGTTTTCGGGTACTTACCGGCTCTCCTGCATCGGCTGGTCGCTGGAATCGGCGGACACGGTCGAATCTATGAACGAATGCCATCGCTGCTGACTGCTGCTGCTCTTTTCTCGCTCTGCACTGTGATCTTCTAAGGGTGTGGATGACAATGAGGATGTCTTTTGCCCGTGGTCTATCTTATAGCCTACCCTAGCCCTGCCCTTCATTTCCCGAGTCAGTATTCTTCATCCTGTGACTTTGTCACATTATTCGCTCAACCCATTCTATTCCATCTTTCTTATCGAGAGATTGTCTGCACTCTTTCCAGACTTTTTCATCCAATCTCTCGAGGGGGCATATACTTCCTTATTCTGGGGCAACTCTGTATCAGTTCATTTTATCTTCTTTGAAACAACGCGACAAGCCGCATTGTCTCAAAGAGGGGCAAAATGTAGACACCCAAAATTGTCATGTTTAATTAAATAAATATTTTATTTATTTAATTATCTAAGCCTAATTCTTCTATTAATTAAATAAATTTATATTTATTTAATTAATTCATTTATCCTCTTCTAGCCTTATTTCTCATTTAAATAAATACATTTATTTATTTAAATTATCCCTTTCCTAAATTAAATAAATATTTTATTTATTTAATTGTCCTATTTCTTCTATTAATTAAATAAATCTTTATTTATTTAATTAGTTCATTATCTTTTTCTACACATGACACATGTCATTCATCTCTTAATTCCTACACTACCTACCTCTTTCATTATTTTGGTATTTCTTATACCTACCATCTAATCCTAGCCGACCTCTCTTTTTACACCTCTCAATCTTAACCCTCCATTTCTTATTGTGTCTTCTATTTAAGGAGATGCTTTCTTCATTGACAAACCCTAATGACATAGCCTAATGACACATGCTAATGACTGATTTTGGAGGACTTGGCTACACTACAATTCTACTTGCAACCACATTCCGTTCTTTGTTGAGCTCTTGTGCATACAAAAATCTGAGAGCAAGCATATCAAACAAGATCAATGGAGATAGGAAGAATGGAGATCAAAACCCTAGTGGACATGTGATGGTATAATGTTTGTGATTTTTGAGTTATTTGCATTGTCTTAGGTTATCTCCATATGTTATGGTGGATCTTTGTTCATTGTTAGGCTAGGGTTTAGTGGTTGAATCCATTTTAGTCTTTCAAATATTGTTGTTTATTGCTATCCATCTGATCGCGTCTATAGAAGAAAGAGGCGTCTGTGTTCTTAGATCGCGTCTGCGAATCACAGAACCGCGTCTGTGTCAGACAGACGCGTCTGTGTCTGGTATAACAGCGTCTGTGTATTCTGTTTTGCAAATTTTTCAAGTTTTTCGATTCGGGTTTTCGGATTTTGTACTTAGGGTTTCAGATCTGGTTTATTTTCGGCTAACCTTTGCAGATCTAGCTAACCTGGTTTGTGCAGCTTGCTTTGGAGGCAAATACGTTTTTGTTGAAGGCTCCTTTTTCACAAAGTCTTTTTGGGTTTTCTTAAAATTTACCTAACTTGTGTGCTTGCAGGAAGGGGTTATCACTTGAAACAACCCAAACTACTAACAATTTTGTTGTAGGGCCTTGGCTAGGGTTTTTGTAATTTTATTGTGTGCCTTGTTTTCATAGCTTAGCAAACACTTCAATTGGTGCACTAAAATTGAACCATTGTCTTTTGTGTCTTGAGCAATAGGCTCTTTTTGTTTACTCTTTAGAGGGCCTGTCTTCTCGTGTGGTCATTAGGACTACTAGTGAGAAGAGAACGACCCAAGTGGTAGCAAAAGAAAAGCCATCTTCTTCCAAGCCACTATAATCAAATGTATTCATGGTGAAAACTATGAATAATGTGTGCTGATTAGTTCATACCGACACTATGTCTCCCCATAAACCCGTTTGATCAAATTTATTTGATCATTTGTAGGGCGTAACCCCTACCGGCTGGGAGCCTTCTGTATTTACAGAGCTGAAAGTGCCACATGTATGGCCACACGAGCGGATGCCCTTACTAGCACCATTTTGTTTTAGATGCCCAAATCCTTCTAATTGTTGAGGCAGGAGGTCGGACCTCTGGTAGCGGCCCACACACATACGGTTCTTAGTAGAGATACAAAGTTTGCCATGGGGAGTTTTCATGGGGACTGATGCTTGGTTGACCTGAGAAGTGAGTGCTGAGGGTGGAGCCAGTGAGGTCAAGCATCTAAGTATCCGCTCTGAATAGCGTAGCCTCGGGGGTAAAACCCCATGTGGGATCAACAATTATTGTCCTGGCCAGCCATAAGAATTGTGCTTGACTTATGATAAACATTCAAACAATCAAGACAAAACAGCAAAACATTGTGTCTTTTGTGTCTTCAAGTGTATGCAAAAACTTTTTACATCAAACAACACACTTTTTGGAGTCTAAACAGTCTGCAAACATTGGGTCATCAACACTGTGTCCTCTTGTCACGAAAAACAGTCGAAAAATCAGATTTGGTCATAGCAAAACAAATTACATAGAACCATCAGATTTGGCATCTTATAATAAATTCAACCATCATGTCTATTACATAGAACACTTGAAATAAATTCTCTTACCGAATTAGGAGGTTCTTGTATAGTGCATTCCTGCAAAACATCGTTAGTGTGCAAAGTAAAACAAATATGATGAAAAATATCATAGTGCATGGAAAATTCAATATGCATCCTACAACAACACGTGGTGCGTACATGATTAATCTTAATATAAAAAGGTTTTTCCATTTCAAAAAATCTTTGAGAAATTCTTATTTGAGGAAACTTTTGAAGGAATCTTTCATAAAATTTAGTTTGAGTCATATCCAGATAGTGTTTGGCATGTGGCTCACGATTTGTAGACTTGATTCTCCTTCTAACATCTCTTTGGTTGGACGAAACTCTTGTGTTGTCATGCCAAATTTTTTCAATTAATGTTCTTAGTGCATCAACAATAACCTTGTCTTTGCGTGGTAGTCTACCCAAGAATGCCCAAAGAGAATTATTGTTAGGTTCCTCTATTTTTTCTCGCCTCTATAATGCTTTACTTAATGTTTTTCTACTAACGTTTAATGATTTACTTGGTTTGCTTATCAAATGATCTTTTTTTATTTTCTTGCTCATTATGGTTGATGTAATGACATGTCGAGTAGCATTAGAATCTTTAGTACATGATTTTGAACCAATAGCTTGATATGCATCAAATAGATTTCTCACAATAGTTTTTTCTGTTACTTTCAGATGATCTTAGGCCTAGAATTTTCATTGTCTCTTTAAAATTCAAATTTTTAATCATTTGAACAATTAATTGACATCTTGTGGTTTGATTTAAGTTTTCAAAATAATTTTTCCATATTCTTTTAACCATTCTCCTACAAGTTCGTTCATTCATTTTATCGGGCATTGGCTTCAATATATTATCATCAATGTCAATTAGATACTCTGGTTTCCTATGAATGATTATAGGAGGTTTTAACATCGGTGCATTATAAATTCAATTCATCAAATAGAGAAGGTGTATGTTCATTATTTAATTAATTATTCAATGTAGTATCTTCTTCAATTGCATTAGGTTCATACTGTAAATCAAATGTCTCTTCATGAATTGAATTAGGTGCATTATGTTCATTTGGTAAATCGAATTGAGATGTTGAGGATGACATACTTTCTTCTCCCATTGTTCTTATGTCATGTAATTTCTTCATACGTTGCCTTTGTCTTTCCTTTTCAGCCTCTCGTTGTTCTCGTTGTTCCATCATTCCTTGCTTGTTCTTTCCCATGGTTGATATCGGTTGTCCTAAATAGAATCATATTACATATATATGTAAACAAAAGTTCTTAAACAAACAAAAAACCACAAATATGCATCTTATCATTATTTTTTTGAATAAAAACTATTAAACAATCACAATAATATTGACAAAACTAATAAGAACAACAATTCAATCATTTGAAATCATGCAAAAAAAAAAATTCACTTACTTCTATGTATAAAATAGTGATAGAAGTGCAGACACAGTTGCAGTGGGGCCTTCAACGACCTCAAAAACTTCTTTTGAGGCTATTGAGGCTCTTGCCCATACAAAACTATGTCTAAGTACCTCGTACGCACTATATTCATAATCACCTGCGTGCTGTTAGTCCATAAAATGTTGGCAAGCCCAACGGTATTTTTTTCCACTTTGTACTAATAAGTAGCGCCTATGCCTTAAAAAATGTTATGGCATGACAGTGAACTCATAGGCTCAGTACCCCGTACGTGCTCCTACGCCTTAAAAATGTTATGGTAGGGTAGTGAACTAATAGGTTCAGTACCTCATATGTGCTATTTGTAGTAAAGAAAATGTGAAGGAAAAGAGAGGGATGGAGAGAGGGAGAGAGAGAGAGAGAGGGAGAGAGGCAGGGAGGGAGAGAGAGGGAGGGAGGGAGAGGGAGAGGGAGAGGGAGGAGAGAAGGGGGGAGAGAGAGAGAGAGAGAGAGAGAGAGAGAGAGAGAGAGAGAGAGAGAGGAGGGGGGAGGGAGGGAGAGAAGAAGGGGTATGGAGGAAGGGAGAGAGAGAGAGAGAGAGAGAGAGAGAGAAGAAGGGGTATGGAGGAAGAGAGAAGGGGAGGGAGAGAGAGAGAGAGAGAGAGAGAGAGAGAGAGAGAGAGAGAGAGACGAATGGGTATGGAGGAAGGGAGAAGGGGAGAGAGGGAGAGAGAGGTAGAGGGAGGGAGAGAGAGAGAGAGGGGGAGGGGGAGAGAGAGAGGGAGAGAGGGATGTCTCTCCAATCTCTCCCCTTCTCTCAGGTGTATCTCTCTCTCATTCTTTCCCTCTCTCCTCCCCCTCCCTCTCCCCCTTTCTCATTACATGTCTTTCTCACTCTCTCGTTCTCTCCCTCTCTGTGCACCTCTATCTCTCTATTCTCTTGTACTCTAATTCCATCCCTTCCTCCCTCTCACTTAGACTCTCTCTATCTCTCACCCTCTCTCTACTTCCTTCCCTCCACCTCTTAGGTCTCTCTTTCTCTCCCAATCCCTCTATCCACCTCTTATATCTCTCTATATCTCCCCCACTCCCTATCTCTCTCTTTCTTATTCTCTTAGGTATATATATATATATCCGAGTCCCCTTCCCTATGTTACTCTCTATCTCTATCTCTCCCTCTATTTCTCTCTCTCTCTCTCCATCTCTCTCTCCCCCTCCCTTTCCCTTTCTCTATCTTTGTCTCCCCCCCTCTCTCTCAATCTCTCTTTCTTTCATTTATCTCTCCCTCTTAGTCTCTATCTATCTATCTCAATCTCCTTCTCTCTTAGGTGTATCTCTCTCCTATTCCATCCCTCTTGTCCCCCTCTCTCCCTCTCTAGGGTCATATGGTATTCTTAGGGGTCATATAGTATCCTAGGGATCTATGCATGTGTCCTGAGGGGTCATAGGACACCATATGACTCCTTAAGACACCATATGACCCATAACAACACATAAGAGGTTATATGGAGTCGTAAGGGGTCACAAGACACCATATGACCCCTTAGCACACCATACAACCCATAATGACACCAAATGGTGTCCTAAGGGGCCATACAACACTATATGACCTTTTAGGACACCATACGACCAATAATGACACCATATGGAGTTATAAGGGGTCTAATGGTGTCCTAGGGGGTCGTAGGAGACCATATGACCCCTTAGGACCCCTAACGACACCATATGGTGTCCTAGGGGTCATAGGACACCATAAGACACATAACAACACCATATGGTGTCATAAGGGGTCATAGGACACCATATGGCCCTTAGAACAAAATATGACCCCTAACAACATCTAAGGGGTCATAGGGTGTCCTAATGGGTCATAGGACACTACATGATCCATTAGCACACCATAGGACCTTTAACGATACCAAATAGTATCAGAAGGGGTCATAGAACACCATATGGCGTTGTTATGGGTTGTATGGTGTCTTGAGGGGTCATATGGCATCCTATGACCCCTGAGGACACCAAATGGTGCCGTTATGGGTCGTATGGTGTCTTATGGGGTCATATGGTGTCCTAATGGGTCATAGGACACCATATGATCTCGTAGGAAATAATATGACCTCTAATGAAACCTAAGGGGTCATATGATGGGCAAATAAAATGATATATTATTTAAAGTTATAAATAGAACATCGTACAATAGAACATCAATAGTTTAGTTTTTATATAGCTAAGTTAGACCATTGCAAGCATAAGAGAGACTCCAAGTGAACAAACAATGAGGCTTCACTAAAAAGCAAGTGTAAGAGCTTGACCTAACCCTAAGAACTTACTGCCTTTCTAAAACATAAGATGCTATTAAATTTGCAAGGCTATAGGATTGATCTCGAATGTGACTATAGGAATTACACACTTGATATCTTTCATGGGTATGTACCCTTCCAGGCCTTTTGACAACTGGTGATCATCATATACTACCACTGCCATGCTTACAACAAACTTCAATTTCTTTAGATGACAGCATTGTGTAACAACATGAGAACTCTTGCATACCCAACACTATCATTCTCTATGACATCATCTATGTTACTTTCCCTCTTTCTCTTCCTACCAGTTGTTTCCTTCTAAAAAGCATATTGCAAGTAGTCCGACTCATTATTTTTCTTTGTTGACACTATTTTCCACATCTTCTTTGCTCATTAAAAACACATTCGAGAAGAATATTGCTATAGGTTTCCTTGTTTATCACCATAATGTACCCATGGTTCACTTTAAGACCCTTCTTCCTCCTATTCAATATACACACACAAATCCATCAGTCAATTTTCTTAGGAGAGCATACATGATAAAAATCAAAGAGGAAGTTGCAGACAAGAAATAAATTCACTTACTTCTATAGAAGTGCAGACATAGTTGTAGTGGGGTATGGAGGGAGGGAGGGAGAGAAGAAGAGAGAGAGGGATGGGGTATGGAGGAAGGGAGAAGGGGAGAAGGGGAGAGTGGGAGAGGGAGGGAGAGGGAGAGGGAGAGAGAGAGGGGGAGAGAGGGAGAGGAAGGGAGAGAGAGAGAGTGAGAGGGAGAGAAAGAGAGGCACCTTGTACGTGCTTGAGAGGGGGAGACAATACACTTATTTGTATGTATATATATACTTAATATATTATATTTTATTGTATAAATATATATAAATATTATATATTATATATAAATATTATATATTATATGTATATAAACATATTATATATACAATATCATATTATACACACTCCCAAAATTTAAACAAACGTAGCACGTACGCGTTGTTTATAGTAAACATAGCGCATACATGTTGTTTATAGTTAAGATACAGCGTACACGCTTCTTACACCATAAGTACCCTATACATGGTTTTTATACCATAAGTACCTTGTACATGCTTTTGAGTGTTTGGGCTTGGAAATAGGCCTGGATGACAAAGCTACGGTTTGGAAGTTTGATTTCCCTCCTTTTTTGATGTGTTTTATTTTATCAACTTTGTTTCTCAACTTTGTCATCATCAGGTTTACACTTCACCAAGTGGGTATTTCTAAAATTTCCATCATATTTTCACCCATCTACTGAGATTTCTAACCATGTATTTTTTTAAAAATTTAAACAATAATAACATCATTATTGAATTTCTTTTACCAGTGTCTCCATAGTTCTCACAGAACATAGGTGCACCATTTTTTTACTAACTTTTTATATACTTATCCAAATTTAAAATAATTTATATATTATTGTAGTGCACTTGATTATTTATAGTTAAAAAAAATAAAATTATATTTTCAATTTGTTTAGTCCAACTTATGCTTCGCGCACGAACATGTACCTAATTTTCAGAATGTGCGTTATTGGAAAAATCATAAAAAAAAAATACTCAACAAAAAATTACAAAAAAATACACATCTTCTAGTGCTCACTCTTAGCTATCTTTTTGCCAAAGGATTTGTCAAAATAATAAATCTAACTATGACTTTTCTGATGCGCACATCAGACACTATGTTATATTTTTTTAGAAAAAATCAGGGTCTATTTTTCATGCGCGAAGGATTTGACCCCCTCAATCTTATCCAATTTTGAAAATGTTTAGTAGTTTGGAAACTAGATTCAAAGTATTTAAATATTTTTTATTTTATTATCTTCATATCTTGAGTGGATGACTTTCAAATTTTGCCTTTAAGTTCAGGTTCACCTGATTTCAGAAAAAAAGTGTCCACTTATACCGCCCCTTTTGACCACCATCTTTGTGCACTTACCCATATCAACAATCATGTAAACCTTGAAAGAATTATCATGTAGAGAATGAAAAAGAGGGTCAGAGTGTTCCCTCATGGTGTAGGAGCACCCTTCAAAGGGCTCCCACCATTTGATTTTGATTGTGTTCTTGCTTCTTTCAGAAGCAATTGTAAATAAAATAAGAGCCATGTGCTCATTGGTCCTAGTTTGAATCCTAGGTTCATGAGTCTAGGTTGAGTCTTCTTGTGGTATAGAGGGTATGTGTGCCTTTTATGTGTTTAGGGTCCTTCTTAGCATGGTGGTGTCCTTAGGATAGCCCAATGTGGGCCTAGGAGTCAAGAAAAACAACATTGAGAAAGTTGCTCAAAAGTTGCATGACAACTTTTCAAAGTTGTCAAGCAACTTTTCCACCTAGTAGGTCAAGATCTTTAGTTTAGCATGGAAAACCCTAATATGGGCACAAAAACCAAGGAAATGGTAGTATATGTAGTTGCAAACCATAAGATGATGGGTTGGATGTTAGTTTTGTACGGCCCAAGAAGAGTGACTTGACTGTGACTGTAATTTTGGTTGCCAGTCGGCACAAATGGAGTAAGGAAAGATTATTAATGGATTGATCTTCAAGAAAAAATGAATTGAGAGTCTTGTATGGTTTATATACTTCCATTTTGAGCATTTAGATTAGGTTTTGTTTTGCAGGTGGTGTGTTTGTAAATATTTTGTAAACTACCTTCTCACTGTCCAGTTTTGGACTGTTCTGAGAAAATGGGTTGATAACTCCTTTCCCCATTATGGAATCACCATGAAACCATGGGGAATAGGAGTATAGACCCTATACATTACTTAAAAGTAATTAGGGCCCTTGAATATGCAAGGAAGCCAACCAAAGACCCACTCATAGGTGAGACTAGACAGTGCCCGACTAGGAAGGGTCAAAGTTGCAGAGGTCCAGAAGAGCAAGGAAGGACAGAGGAGGATGCACCCTTTGGAGGAGTTGTAGAGGGGTGAGTGGAGCCCCATTGGTGAGAAGGAGGATCTTACACCAATCTAGAAAAGTTGGCAAGAACATCAAACCAACACTGTGACCCTGGCAGGCCTAAAAACCCTCTTTAAAACCCTTAAAAACCCCAAAATTCACCCAAGGCAGTGTACAGACACTTGGAGGTCCAAAACCAAAATAATCCTTGAGCCCATGACAAATGAATAGTATTTCTTCTAGGGAGTTTCACAAGAATATGCATCATTTGCAAGAGGGAGCCCTAAAAGACCGGATAGGAGAACTAATTGGACACATTCCTTGTAGCCCTATTTTGTAGGAAAAAGACAAAATAGTGAAATCGGTAAGGGGTTGGAAGGTTGAAACCTATTGGAGGCACATGAATGGATGGGAAACCTTGTCTAAGACCTATCCTATCCTTGCTAGGACCTAAGAAGGTGTGGAACAAGCCAAACCCTTATTAGCCTAAGTAAGGGTTCTTTGAATCTCATGAGTAGGTGAGACCTTAGGAGGAGAAATTCAAGTTGTTGGTGGGTGGATTGGGCAAGATCAGGGGATTCCACAAGTAGGGGAAGTCCTAGAGACCCTAGGGTGTGGTTAGAACACCTAGTGATCCAAGGAAAGTATCTAAGAGCATAGACTAGGCTAGTCTATCCCAGTCCCTATCCCATCAGATTGGTATTAGAGCAAGTTAAAGATTTGGTGGACTGTGCATGTCTCTGTATTCTAGTGAATCAGTAGGGGAGAGCATAATGGTCTGTAATGCAGAGCTGGGTATGGAGGTAGAAGAGTAGAAGGAGAATAATAGACTCCTTGAAGAAGCTATGAGTGAGAAAAGGGACAAGTTGGAAGAAGTGGTGGATCAAAGGACACATGGACCTTGGGGGGAGGACACCAAGGATAAAGGCAAGAAAACCATTGACATAGATGACATTATACCTGAACCAAACCCCTTGATCAATGAAGAAACATTTGTAAAGGCCATTAAGGCTTTGAATACCAAAGCTTTTGAAGGATTGCCACATTTTAGTGGAAGGATGGACATTGACACTGTCATGGAATGGATTGAGGGTATGGAGAACCACTTTGAGTGCGAGGGGGTGACAAAAGCTCAAAAGGTTAAGGTTGCCAAATCAAGACTAAGGGGAGCAACCTTGACATGGTGGAAGTATCTGCAAGAAGAGAGAGTTAGCATGGGGAAGCTATCTATTGCCAATTGGAAGGGCATGGAGAGTAAGATCAAGGAGAACTACTTACCAGAGGATTATGAAGTCCAACTTCATAAGAAGAGATAGGGATTGAAGCAAAAAGACCTTGATGTGACCTCCTACACCGAAGAGTTTCAAAAGATTTTCCTTAGATCCAAAGTCTAAGAAGAGGAATCTATCAAGGTGGCTAGGTATCTAAGCAGCCTAAAGTGGAACATTCAAGAGGAAATAAGCCTATGGACTCCCACCACTGTCCAAAAAATGTCATCAGCTTTTTGCCAAGGTGGAAGAGAGGAACAAAAGGAAAGGAGACTCTAATACCAGGGGTAGAGGTAGAGGTAGAGATCAAATGAATCACCGAGGTAGTTACCAAAGCAAGGCAAATGAGCAAAGGAACCAAGGAGAATCCAAGTTGACTGAACATAGCAGTGACTCCAATCTCAGAGGAGGCCATTCTAGAGGAAGAGGTGCATAAGGGGGTCCAAGTAGGGGTAGAGGTATTGGCAGGGGTAACTCCTACATTGCAACTATGAAATGTTACAATTGTGGTCTATTGGGACACCCGGCCTATAGATGCCCTAAAAAGCCCACCTCATCAAACAGTGGAAATAGGGTTGCTTATGCTCACGAAGAGACATCAAGCAGAAAGACACCTGAGGTAGACCATATTGAATCAGAGATTGGATAAAATCTGATGTTCAATAGGGTCTTGATAAGACAACCGGTTAAGAATGAACCTAAGCATAGGAGAGCATTGTTTAGGGCAAGATGCAAGATCCTTGGTAAAGTTTGCAAGGTGATAGTTGATTCACTGTCAACTGATAACATAATATCAGAGGAGGCAGCCAAGAAGTTGAAACTCACAAGGATAACCCACACTAACCCTTACAAGGTGACATGGTTGAATCAAGAGCAGAGCGTGCTTGTCACTGAACAGACTTGGGTAGAGTTCTCTATTGGAGGATACAAGGATAAGATCCTTTGTGATGTGTTACCCATGGATGGCTGTCACCTATTTCTAGGTAGACCCTGGCAATTTGATAGGAAGGTGATCTATGATGGAGAGGAGAACTCCATTTCCTTCAAGAAGGATAGAAAAACCTTTAAGATTCAATCTTTGACAGAGAATGAAGAGGGAACCTCAAGAACACCTAGTGTCTTATTGGCTACTGGTAAAGAGTTCTTACACTTGCTACATGAGGAGGAGACAGTGAGGTGTGCCATCTTTGTGAAGCCAAAGGAGGAGGTCCAAGACAAGTTGCAAGTAGAGGTACCCAAGGAGGTGAAGCAAATGTTGCAAGAGTATAAGGACATAGTGAGTGATGGAGCACCTGCAACACTCCCACCAAGAAGGTCTATAAGCCATCAAATAGACTTTGTTCCTAGTGCATCCCTACCTAATAAAGCTACATATAAGCTCGCACCTGACCAAAACAAGGAGGTGGCA
Source organism: Cryptomeria japonica (assembly GCF_030272615.1). NCBI lineage: Eukaryota > Viridiplantae > Streptophyta > Pinopsida > Cupressales > Cupressaceae > Cryptomeria > Cryptomeria japonica. Next base: position 274,425,297 of record NC_081411.1, on the reverse strand, counting down.
AGGCAAGTGTAGGAGTTGTTGGAACAAGGACTGATCAAGAAGAGCATCAGCCCATGTGCAGTCCTAATAGTGCTAGCATCAAAGAAGGGAGGCAAGTGGAGACTTTGCACTGATTCAAGGGCAATCAATAGGATCACCATAAGGTACAGATTTCCCATTCCTAGAATAGAGGATTTGATGGACTGTTACTTTAGGAGCTGCTTTGTATTTTACCAAGTTGGACCTTAAAAGTGGTTATCACCAGATTAGAATTAAGGAAGGAGATGAGTGGAAGACCGCTTTCAAGACCATAAAAGGGTTGTATGAATGGCTTGCGATGCCATTTGGACTCACTAATGCCCCAAGCACCTTCATGAGGTTGATGAATGAGGTGTTAAAAGACTTCACAGGTAGGATTGTGGTGGTGTATCTAGATGACATTCTCATCTATAGTAGAACCAAAGAGGAGCACCTTGAGCATTTGAGGTTAGTCTTAGAGAGGTTGCATGAAGAGAAGTTATCAATCAACCTAGAGAAATGTGACTTATTGAAGCAAGAGTTGGTCTACTTAGGATTTGTGGTGTCTAAGGGAACCTTGAAGATGGATCCAAGCAAAGTGGAGGCAATCTTGAATTGGGCTGCCCCTAGGACAGGGATTGAAGTTAGGAGTTTCCATAGTTTAGCTCAATTCTATAGGAAGTTTGTGAGGAACTTCAGTGGCATATGTGCACCAGTCTTTGACACCATAAAAGGAGGCCTTAAAAATAAGTTCAAATGGACTGAATAGGCTGATAAAGCATTTCAATTATTAAAGCAAGAAGTAGCCACAAAACCCATCCTACTCTTACCTACCTTTGACAAGCTATTCACATTGGAGTGTGATGCAAGTGGAATTACAGTAGGGGGTGTATTGAGTCAAGAGGGAAGGCCTATGGCATTCTTTAGTGAGAAGCTTAACGAGGCCAAGAAGAAGTACTCAACCTATGACTTAGAGTTGTATGCACTAGTTCAGTCTCTCAAAAAATGAAGGCATTACTTACTCCCAAAGGAATTTGTGGTGTTCACAAATAACCAGGCTTTGAGTTACATTAACACTCAAGAGAAGCTTAGCAATAGATATTTGAAATGGATGGAATACCTCCAATCCTTCACCTTTACCATCAAGAATAAAAAGGGGCAACTCAACAAGGTGGCAGATGCTTTAAGCAGGAAGTTGTTGACAGTTCAAGAGTTACAGTTGCAGAGCATAGGAATAGAAGGTTTCAAGGACCTCTATGAAGGAGATGAAAACTTCTCATCAGCCTACAAGGTTTGCAAGGAGTTTGAGAACACTCTCCAAAATGGTCTCTTGTTCAAAGGTAATAAGTTATGTGTGCCTAGAGGATCCTTGAGGGAAAACCTCATCCAAGAAAAACACAATGGTAGTCTAAGTGGACACTTTGGAGTCAACAAAACTTTGGATCTAGTACAAAGGTACTACTATTAGCCAGAGTTGCCAAGGGATATGAAAAGGTATGTGGAGCAATTTGGTGTGTGTCAAAGAGAAAAAGGAGGATCAAGTAATGCATGCCTCTATCAACCATTACCGGTCCCAAATAGGCCTTGGGAATGTGTAAGGATGGACTTTGTAGTAGGACTCCCCAAGACAAAGACAGGTGTCGATAGCATCTATGTGGTAGTAGATAGATTTTCCAAGATGAGCCATTTCATTCCATGTAGAACTACACATGATTCTAGCTATATTGCACATCTCTTCTTTAAGGAGATTGTAAGGATTCATGGACTCCCATTAAGCATTGTTTCTGTAAAGCGGAAAAATCATGATCGAACCCTAGTTGTTCTCCCCTCTTCTGACTCCGAGGAGAGAGAAGGGAGGTTCGCTAGGATTCGATGGTTTTCACTTAGGGGAGAGACTTTACATTCAAAAGAGGGGTTGAAACTCATAAGATCCAATCCCACACAATGTAAGATTGGATGCTAAATGAATTTCAAGGGTTAGGAAAGCAAGGCCACCCTCTTTTGTAAAGAATGTTGTTAAGGAAATTAAGCTAAGAATACATAGAAAGTCATAAAGATTCGCTTATAAACTGAGTTCGGGTTATAGGATGAAGCTGCGGACCTAGAATTAGCAGTAGAATGTCAATACGGCGCTGTCCTGCAAATTTGAGCAAAAGTTGTCAGGATGATGGCGCCCGGCGCCACGGTCCTCCGAAAAATCCGCAAAACGAAGGGGGATCTGTTCGTCTCTGCACAAGGATTCCAGATCTTCAATCTTAGCCGCGTACCTGCAACCTACACACAGAAAAGCGAAGACGATTGGGGGGTTAGGGATTAGGGGTTTGCCTTTAGGTCAAACCCCGGTTTTGGAATTAACCAAGAAATGAGCAAGTGCTGTAAATGTAAATGACTGTAATGTAAAACAAGTACTAATACCTTGTTCTAAGGATGTTTGTATCCTTATGTGCGAAGGTTTAGATGTTGTATGTTGTATATTGTAGTAGCATGTAGTAAGTGATCTCCTCTTCAATGGTTGAATCCTTGACTTGAATGCAACACTTAGCCTTGAATGGAGACTTGAAATGATCAATTGCTTAAAGGAATGCTTGAATGCTTGAATGCTTGAGTATAGTTTCCACGCCTTTTCCATCATCTCGAATGAAAGAGGAAAATGTAGTTTATATACTTGTCATTTAGGGTTGATAGACTGATTTTCCCGACCTTAGGCCGACCAGGGAAGTTTATTTCCAATTTGCAATCAAAAAGACCCGATACCACTTAGGAGACCGGGCCCAAAATAGGACCCAGGGACCAGGGCGCTGGGCGCTCTGGTCCCACCTCCGGGACAGCGAGGTGCAAGGGGGTTCAGGCCAATGGTGCTTGAAAAATGCAGTTTTTGGTGTCGTGAGCAAGTTTTGGGGTCTCCATTTAGGTTGCGTGTTGCGTCGCCATAGTGAAGACCGAAATGCAGTCGAAATTGCAAGTGTCGCAATTTTAGGATGCTACATTTAGCCCCCACTTTAGCGGGAGTATGTATGCTCATACTTCCGGTAAAGTACAAGGAAACAACATTGAAAGACTTTCACCACGTCAAGGAGGCAAGACACACCAAGCCCCCAATGGACTAAGGATCTTACGACTTTGATTGACAAAGTAAAAGGGAAGATCACGAGGGAGAACCATGATTGTTAGTAGTAAGATTCCCTCACTATGAGTCATGCAAAAGAAATACCAAAAATTTTCAAGACAAAGCTAAGTTCGCCAAGAAATTTTCAAGTATCGTGAAGGGATAGACAGGGTGTATGCCCCCCTACGTTAAAGTGATCGCACACGCCTCAACGGGGGTGATTGTTTTAACGTAGTGATACACATAGGAAATGAGAAAGGAAAGGAGCACGTTACCACAAGGATTTAGCCCCCAAGTGTGAGATAAACCCAAGGATAATAGACACAAAACACAAAGCACGAGGTGACTTCACTTTCCTCGGGGTCAGTATGCTGTATGATAAGTCATGTATATATCATATGTATGTATGCATAATTGTTCTTCATTCCCCAATCAAGGAAGGTCACCTAGAAGAAGGGAACACATGTGTCTTTTGAGTCAACATGAGAGAGACCAAAAGAGATCTCAATGCTTTGCATCGTCCTCAAGTAGACAACACTAAGGACGACAAATAGAAGAATGAGAATAACATATAGAAGAAGTAACAAAAGGGAGGGGGAGAGAATCTGCTATGCTAATGTAACTAGTCTAGCACGTCATCTACCCCCTGATCTTGCTGATCAATGTTTCGGGAAGGCAGGGAACACGCTAGAGGAGGAACATCCAACACAGCAGATGGAGCTATCACAAGATCCAAACAAGGGCTATGTTCATGTTCCAAGCCACGTTGTTCTTGTCTAGGAGCTAGGATAAGTGCTTTTGAAAATTCATTAGATAAATGGTTGTCAATATCAACAAGTTCATATTCACTATCAGAAGCAAGAGGAGTAACATTTTCATCATGCATAACATTTTCATCTATATCATCATCAAGATTTATAAAAATAGGATCTTTAACTCGCACAGGATCAAGACCATCATGTATCTTGTGTTTAGGAGATTTAGGCTCAATATCCGGTTGAGGAGAAAATGGAATAATGCTTGTTGAAGGTGTTTTTGGAGATTGTAAATTTTGAGAAGCGGCTGCTTGAGCCCTACGACGACGTTTTTGTCGACGTTCGCGTGCAGAACGATTACGTCTAGTCTTAGTAGGAAGTGTAGAAGATAGAGGAGGAGGAATGTTCTCATCCTTATCACTTGGGTGTTTAGGTTGTGGTCTCTTAGGCTGGATAATAGGAGAAGAAGAAGGTCTCTTTTCTCTATAAAAGGCAGGAGGAGGAACTGCTCCGTATAAAGGAGGAATTTTTGGTTTAGGAAGAAGACCAAGTCCATCATGACGAGGAGGGATAAGTCTACTTTTAGAAGATTTATTAGGCATAGACATAGTCACATCCATGGGGACGGGTTGGGGATCTTCTTGAGGAAAGACATTAGTTTTATATTTCAAAGGAAGAATTTCCTTCTCAAGAATGATAGGAATGTCAAGTTTAGGTGTTCTAGGTTCACTTAAAGATAGGATCATATCTGTTTTCCACTTTTGATAAGATTTAAAAAGATGATCACTTCGCGGAGGAAGAGATTGGAATTGTTTAGGCCAAAAGTAATCAATAGGAATGCTAGAAGTTCTTTCAGCTGGTTTAAAGAGACTATGATTGACAGTAACAATTTCACCATTATGGGGAAATTTCAAACACTTATGAATAGGGGAAGCAATAGCTTTCATGGAAGATAGCAAAGGATAGCCAAGCTTCACACGAAATTGTTCGGAAGATGGAATAATAGCAAAGTTCACATCAAGGGATTTGTTATGGACTTCAATAGGCAATGTAATAGAACCAATTGCAGGAGAAGAAAATGCATCAAATAATTTCACAACCACATCTTTTTTGTCATAGATTACTTGATTCAATTGCAAAGTAAAAAGAAATTCTTCAGTAATAACATTAGCCATGCACGAAGGATCAATAAGCACTCCACGGCAAGGCATATTCTTGACTTTTGCAACTATGTATAAAGGACCATCAGGTGCTCTAATGGTTTCACTAGAATCAAATGTGATGGAAGGTTCTTTAGGGATTTCTTGCTGCTCTACAAAGTTAATCACATTCGGAGTCATAGACACAAGACCATCAGATGAGAGAGAGGAATCATTAGCCTCAATCGCATTAGAGGTATGAGAAGTATGAGACGGTAATGGATCAGTGAAAATCTGAAGATTTTGGTTAGGAGGAGCTACAGATGTGTTGCCTTTATCATTCACTCCAGAAATAGAGATAGTATTATTATCAATCAAATCCTGAATTTTACCCTTTAAAGAAAAACATTTTTCAGTATCATGACCAGGCCGACGATGAAAATGACAAAAAGCTTTGTGATCAAAATAAGGTGAAGTAATCTTTGCAGGATCAATTTGTCTTATAGGAGGAGGAGTAAGCACATGTTGTTCCAATAACTTATTCATAATACCATGCAATGATTCATTCAAAGGAGTATACTTTCTTTCTTTCTTGAAAAATTTAGAAATAGGAGGCACACCTGATGCTGCATTCACATTGTTGTTGATGATGTTTTCATTGAATTTGATGGAATCTCTATTCGGTTTAAACTTCCCAAATGGTTGTTGACTGCTATCACCCTTATCACTCGGAGCCATAGGATGTGATTGTTCCATTTGACTCACAGTCAGTTGATAATTGTGAAGAGTGGCACACAACTGTTGGAAAGAAGTAAACTCAGAAAACAGAAGTTTGTCTCGAATATCTTTTTGCAAATTAGAAATAAAGATTCTTTGAATATCATTATCAGGCACTGGAAAAGAAATTTGAGCATACAAATGCTTATATCTACCAATGAAATCAGTCACTTTTTCTTTAACACCTTGTTTACAATGCATTAAATCAATCAAAGTAACTTTAGGACTTATATTGTTTTGAAATTGTTGAATGAAAGCATTTGCAAGTTGTTCGAAAGAAGTAATAGAATAAGAAGGCAATGAGAAATACCATTGTAGGGCTTTGTCTCTTAATTTTCTAGTGAACAGTTTTGCAAGCAACCTTTTGTCAGAAGCAAAATCAGTACATATTGTTTGAAAAGTCTTAACATGTGTTAGAGGATCTCCTTTACCATTATAGAGCTCCAAATGTGGGATTTCAACATGTTTAGGAGGAATAGCTCGAACAATATCAAGAGAAAGTGGGCTCGCAACATCAAATGTAGGCACACCAAACTTAGATTGATTCATAGAGGCAATTTGTTGCTGTAAAGAAGAGACAGTTTGTGCAAGATTGTTAATGGTCGCTTCAGTCGAAGAATTCATATTAGGTGTGTTAGATTGAGATGGAGGTGTTATGTTATTGAAAGAAGGTAGAGAATAAGGTGGTGGGACTCTATGATAATCAATCATAGGGGATGATTGGACAAGAGGAACACTACAAGGAGGGATGGAATGGTTAAATGAATTGCCCCCTTGCGTCATGTTCATTTGTGAAGATGTAATAGGAACACTCATTGAAGGAATGTATGAAGAATTTGGATTGAATGAAGGAAGAGGATTAATTGAAGAAGGAGGATTGCCCCCATGACTGGTAATCACAGGAGGAATGTCTTGTATAGAGGTAGCCATGATGTTTGATGTAAAGGTAGGTATACTAGCAATAGGAGTGGTCAAAGGAATAGAATGATTGACTTGTGTAGGAGGTTGTGTATAACCTAAAGATTCAGCACAACTCTTCATAGGCATCACATTCGAATCCACAATATGTGCGATACCACGTAAAACATCAATTCCATTCTTATCACTTTGAAGCATGCGTTTTAGACCCTCAATTAAAGGAAGAGCTTGACTATCGGGATACTCATGAGACATCTATTGGTGAAAATCGTCAAATTGGTTATCCAATTTCGAAAGTTGTTCAACGAAAATTTCATGGAGAGCTTCTTCATCATTCGGAGGATTAGAGGAATAACCCATGTCCTCGTTAAAAAGGCTACTCAAATTAGGTTCCATCTCCTCGGTAGTTAAACCTCGGAAGGACTTAATTCTACGGCTTCGTCTAACGGGAATAGTGTAAGTAGGGCTTACTGTTGTAAAACTCATGCACTAGAGAGAAAGAGAAAATTTTGAATTTAGAGGTAGCAATTTTCAGTAAAAACAGCCAATCTTCCAGATTTAAGCTGTTAAATGCAATCACAACAGTCTCCCGAAATTTCGGAAAAAATGTTCGGGACCGTGGCGCTCGGAGTGCAACACAGTCCTTGCAACTTTTTTTGAAATTTGCAGGGATAAAAGGTATGATGATTTTAGAGCTAATCTGAAAAAATTGAGTGATTTTACGATCTGTAGATAGGCCAAATTAAAGTTGCAATCTCAAAATTGAACCCTATCAAGATTGTCGAAAAATGCAAAATTTTGAATTTTGAAAAAGAGAGGGAAACTGAAATTTTGAATTTTATGATTTTAGAGGGAATGTCAAAAGCAGTGCAAGTTTTGAAATTTAAAAATTGACTCAATTTCACGCAAAATTCAATTTTGAAAGCGGAAATCAAGGTTGTTGTAATTAAGCACTTAATTTCAAAAGTCACAAATTGCAAGGATTTGAATAAAGCACTGAAATTTCGAATGAATGTAGACACACTTTTCAGATTTATGATAATAAAAACGCAATTTTGACACAAAATTTTAATTTCAATGATTTTTGAATGATTAGGAGCCCTAGACCAAGCAATCACAGGATCAACTTTGACTGCAATTTTGAAAGTGTTATAATTGACAAAATCAGCCAAAATTTTGGATTTTAGCAGGAAAATACAGCAAGATCTCGCTCCCAAAATTTTGTAAAAAATGTCGGGGACGATGGCGCTCGGAGTGCAACACGGTCCTCGCAACTTTTTTCCAAATTTTCAGGGATGAAAGATATTGTGATTTTATTGCAGAATCCAAAGTTACAGCTGATTTGGAGATGTTTTGATTAGTGAAATTGTCGGACAAAGGTTGAATTAAGAGGGTTTCAAAAATTAGGGTTTTGACACTTAACCACTTAATTTTCAGAATTAAAGCACAAATATGAATTGATAATTTGTAATAGAAAAGCAGATCTGAAGCAAGCATTAACAATTAAACATTTCGCAAGTTCAATATTCAAAAAAAAAATTTAGGGTTTTTATGCAATCACCTCTAAAATTTTGCAAAAGATCAAACATGGAAATGTAATCAAGGAATCAAATTTCAGATCTAAGCATGAAAAATCAGAAAGGATGTTCATGTCGGGTTCACCAAAATGTAAAGCGGAAAAATCGCGATCGAACCCTAGTTGTTCTCCCCTCTTCCGACTCCGAGGAGAGAGAAGGGAGGTTCGCTAGGATTCAATGGTTTTCACTTAGGGGAGAGACTTTACATTCAAAAGAGGGGTTGAAACTCATAAGATCCAATCCCACACAATGTAAGATTGGATGCTAAATGAATTTCAAGGGTTAGGAAAGCAAGGCTACCCTCTTTTGTAAAGAATGTTGTTAAGGAAATTAAGCTAAGAATACATAGAAAGTCATAAAGATTCGCTTATAAACTGAGTTCGGGTCATAGGATGAAGCTGCGGACCTGGAATTAGCAGTAGAATGTCGATACGGCGCTGTCCTGCAAATTTGAGCAAAAGTTGTCGGGACGATGGCGCCCGGCGCCACGGTCCTTCGAAAAATCCGCGAAACGAAGGGGGATCTGTTCGTCTCTGCACAAGGATTCCAGATCTTCAATCTCAGCCGCGTACCTGCAACCTACACACAGAAAAGCGAAGACGATTGGGGGGTTAGGGATTAGGGGTTTGCCTTTAGGTCAAACCCCGGTTTTGGAATTAACCAAGAAATGAGCAAGTGCTGTAAATGTAAATGACTGTAATGTAAAACAAGTACTAATACCTTGTTCTAAGGATGTTTGTATCCTTATGTGCGAAGGTTTAGATGTTGTATGTTGTATGTTGTAGTAGCATGTAGTAAGTGATCTCCTCTTCAATGGTTGAATCCTTGACATGAATGCAACACTTAGCCTTGAATGGAGACTTGAAATGATCAATTGCTTGAAGGAATGCTTGAATGCTTGAATGCTTGAGTATAGTTTCCACGCCTTTTCCATCATCTCGAATGAAAGAGGAAAATGTAGTTTATATACTTGTCATTTAGGGCTGATAGACTGATTTTCCCGACCTTAGGCCGACCAGGGAAGTTTATTTCCAATTTGCAATCAAAAAGACCCGATACCACTTAGGAGACCGGGCCCAAAATAGGACCTAGGGACCAGGGCGCTGGGCACCATGGTCCTGGAGGACCAGGGCACTGGGCGCCCTGGTCCTGAGGGACCAGGGCGCTGGGCGCTCTGGTCCCACCTCCGGGACAGTGGGGTGCAAGGGGGTTCAGGCCAATGGTGCTTGAAAAATGCAGTTTTTGGTGTCGTGAGCAAGTTTTGGGGTCTCCATTCAGGTTGCATGTTGCGTCGCCATCGTGAAGACCGAAATGCAGTCGAAATTGCAAGTGTCACAATTTTAGGACACTACAGTTTCAGATAGGGACAACAAGTTCATGGGCCATTTTTGGCAAACTTTGTGGAGGAGACTAGGGACTAATTTATCATTTAGCTCAGCTTACCATCCACAAATTGATGGTCAAACTGAAGTCATTAATAGGGTGTTAGGCAACTTGTTGAGGTATCTAACCAAGGAGTATGGGCAGATATGGGACCTAATCATTCCTCAAGTAGAGTATGCCTATAATGAGAGTGTGAATAGGACCAGTGGAAGGAGTCCTTTTGAGGTTGTCTATGGTAGACACCCAAGGGGAGTGTGTGAAATTAGGGAACTTGGTTCCATGGAGATGAAGAGTGATCAAGCAGAGGATTTCACTCAAACCATCAAGGAGATCCAAGAGCAGGTCAAGAAAGCCATCCTGGAATCTACTAAAAAACTGAAGGCCAAAGTAGATGAAAGAAGGAGAGAGCTTCAATTCAAAGTGGGTGACTATGTGATGGTCCATCTGAGCAAAGCTAGAATGCAAAGTGGCAAGCCTACTAAACTACAAATGAAAAGGGTAGGACCTTGTAGAATTCTGTCAAAATATGGTGAGAATGCCTACAAGGTTGATCTTCCTTTAGACTTAGCCATTTCACTAGTCTTCAATGTTGCTGATCTGATAATGTATAAGGGTGAGATAACAGGGCAGATTGAGAATCAAGCCAAGGTACTTCAAGACTTAGATGTGAATGCCTTGCCTCAAGTGAAGTAGCCCATAGTAGAGGAGATCTTGGAGTCAAGGGTGAAGAAGTCTACTAGACACTAGGTCTACATGGAACACTTGGTGAAGTGGGCAGGTCAACCTGTGTCTGAAGCTACTTGGGTTGAAGAGAGCAAGTTCAAGAAGCTTGGCATTGATCTGGCTCTTCTCACTCCCCTAGTTCCTTAATTTTTTGTAGAGGGGGAGTATGGTGTAGGAGCACCCTTCAAAGGGCTCCTACCATTTGATTTTGATTGTATTCTTGCTCCTTTCAGAAGCCATTGTAAATAAAATAAGAGCCATGTGCTCATTGGTCCTAGTTTGGGTCCTTGGTTCTTGAGTCTAGATTGAGTCTTCTTGTGGTATAGAGGGTATGTGTGCCTTTGATGTGTTTAGGGTCCTTCTTAGCATGGTGGTGTCCTTAGGTTAGCCCAATGTGGGCGTAGGAGTCAAGAAAAACAACATTGAGAAAGTTGCTCAAAAGTTGCATGACACCTTTTCAAAGTTGTCAAGCAATTTTTCCACCTAGTAGGTCAAGATATTTAGTTTAGCGTGGACAACCATAATATGGGCACATAGACTAAGGAAAGGGTAGTATATGTAGTTGCAAACCCTAAGATGATGGGTTGGATGTTAGTTTTGTACGGCCCAAGAAGAGTGACTTGACTATGACTATAATTTTGGTTGCTAGTCGGCACAAATGGAGTAAGGAAAGATTATTAATGGATTGATCTTCAAGAAAAAATGTGTTGAGAGTCTTGTATGGTGTATATACTTCCATTTTGAGCATTTATATTAGGTTTTGTTTTGCAGGTGGTGTGTTTGTAAATATTTTGTAAACTACCTTCTCACTGTCCAGTTTTGGACTGTTTTGAGAAAATGGGTTGATAACTCCTTTCCCCATTGTGGAATCAGCATGAAACCATGGGAATAGGAGTACAGACCCTGTACATTACTTCAAAGAAAGAAGGGCCCTTGAAGATGCAGGGAAGCCAACCAAAGACCCACTCCTAGGTGAGACTAGACAGTGCCCGACTAGGAAGGGTTAAAGTTGCAGAGGTCCAGGAGAGCAAGGAAGGATGGAGGAGGATGCACCCTTTGGAGGAGTTGTAGAGGGGTGAGTGGAGCACCATTGGTGGGAAGGAGGAGCTTCCACCAATCTAGACAAGGTGGCAAGAACATCAAACTAACACTGTGACCCTGGCAGGCCTAAAAGCCCTCTTTAAAACCCTTAAAAACCCCAAAATTCACCTAGGGCAGTGTACGAACACTTGGAGGCCCAAAATTAGAAAAATCCTTGAGCCCATGCCAAATGAATAGCAGTTATTTTGGGGAGTTTCACAAGCATATGCATCATTTGCAAGAGGGAGCCCTAAAAGATCGGATAGGAGACCTAATTGGGCACATTCCTTGTAGCCCTATTTTGTAGGAAAAAGACAAAATAGTGAAATCAGTAAGGGGTTGGAAGGTTGAAACCTCTTGGGGGCACATGAATGGATGGAAAACCTTGTCTAAGACTTTTCCTATCCTTTCTAGGATCTAAGAAGGTGTGGAACAAGCCAAACCCTTATTAGCCTAAGTAAGGATTCTTTGAATCTCATGAGCAGGTGAGACCTTAGGAGGAGAAATTCAAGTTGTTGGTGGGTGGATTGGGCAAGGTCAGGGGATTCAACAAGTAGGGGAAGTCCTAGAGACCCTAGGGTGTGGTTAGAACACTTGGTGATCCAAGGAAAGGATCTAAGAGAATAGACTAGGCTAGTCTATCCCAGTCCCTATCCCATCAACATCAGAGCAAGTTTGATGCTAAATGTGATGAGGGAATATTCCTAGGGTATTCCACAAAGAGAAAAGCTCTCAAATGTTTCAACAATAGGACTCAAAGAATTGTTGAAAGCATCAATGTTAAAGTTGATGAAACCTCTGAGAAATCTGAGGAAACCGGCAATGAGAAAGTAGGAGATGAATTGGTAGTAACCTTATGGGAACCAGTTGCAAAACAACCAAGCACTAGTAACAGTGCTCCTACATCGGTAGATGTTGATGCTGATGAACATGAGGATGAAGAAGAAAATCAAGAGGAAACAACTAAGATCATTCCTAGGTATGTAAAGTTGAATCATGATCCAAACCAGATCATAGGAGACAAGGATGCAAGAATTCTTACAAGAAGAAAGGTTAGAGAAAACTCTTGCATGATCTTTGAATTTGAGCCTAAAACATTCACAAAGGCACATAAAGATGAAAACTGGATCAAGGCAATGGAAGAGGAACTTGACTAGATAGAAAAGAATGGTACATGGTCTTTGGTACCCAGACCAAAGCATAAAAAGGTCATTGGCACCAAATGGGTTTTCAAAAATAAGTTGAATGAAGATGGCTCAGTGGCTAGAAACAAAGCCAGATTGGTGTGTAAAGGATATGCCCAAGAAGAAGGAGAAGACTATGGAGAAACCTTTGCTCTAGTAGCCAGATTGGAAGGAGTTCGTATGCTTCTTGCATATGCAACATTCAAGGGATTCAAAGTATTTCAAATGGATGTAAAGTCTACATTCCTGAATGGAATACTAGAAGAGGAGGTGTATATAGAGAAACCAGATGGGTTTGCCCTATCAGAAGATAGTGACATGGTGTGTAGGCTACATAAGGCCTTGTATGGACTCAAGAAGGCACCTAGAGCATGGTATGAATGCTTGCACTCCCATCTTGTGAAGATTGGATTTGAGAGAATAGGTAAGGATAGTAATATCTACCTAAAGTCAGAAGGAGTTCAGATTCTAATCTGTGAGGTATTTGTTGATGACATAATTTTTGGAGGAGATGACAAGATGAGTCATGACTTTGCAGATGAGATGAAAAAAGAATTTGAGATGTCACCTATAGGGTAGATTAAGTTCTTCATTGGGCTATAGATTCAACAAATGAAAGATGGAATCTTTATCACTCAGTCCAAATATGTCAAAGAGGTGCTGAAGACCTTTGGCATAGAAGACAACAAATCGGTTGGTACACCGATGGTGACCTGTTGTAAATTATCAAAAGAGGATGACTTAGGGTTGGTAAATGAGAAGGAATACCGATCAATGATTGGTAAATTGCATTATGTAGTACATAGCAAACTGGACATTGCACATGCAGTGGGAATTACTGCATGGTTCCAAAAAAGCCCAAGAGAATCCCACTTGGTAGCAGTCAAGCGGATTTTGAGATATCTTAAGGGAAGTATTGACTATGGATTATGGTATCTATATAGTAATGATTTCAACCTAAAAGTGTTTAAAGATGCTGACTGGGCTGGTAATGTGGATGACCAGAAGAGAACAACCGGTGGTGCATTCTTTCTTGGTGGTAGACTAGTCTCATGGATGAGTAAGAAGTAGAGTTGTATCTCTCAGTCTACAATAGAAGCAGAGTATGTTGCAACATTTATGAACTGCACCAAAACAATTTGGATGAAGCATGTATTAAATGGCTTCAAAGTTCCTGTATCTGAACCGGTAAGTATATTTTGTGACAACACAAGTGCGATTAACATCTCCAAGAATCCAGTTTTACATTCTAGAACCAAGCACTTTGAGCTTAAGTATCATTTCTTAAGGGAAAAGGTTCAGAACAAAGAATTTGTACTGGAACATGTCTCCAGTAAGGAGTAGTTAGCAAACATATTCACCAAGCCTCTACTGAAGGCTACCTTTACCTATTTGAGAGGTGAATTATGGGTGTTACCCCTTCAAGAGGTGAACTAAAGGTGTGTGCTCCACATCAGTTAAGACTTACATTGATATATCTTTTTTAGGATTGGTGTGTTGAAGGACGCTATTCCTTAGGGGGAGCAACATAGTAGAACATAGATGTATCTACCTTCACTTTGACATTGTTGTCAAAGGGGGAGAAGATGTGAAGCAGAGAAGATATCTGCAGTGTTGGGGGAGAAGATGTGAAGCGGAGAGATATCTTTGTATATTGCCATCAATGCCAAAGGGGGAGATTGTTGCAATATTTGCAGAGTATGATGACATGATGATATTGTATGTTGTCATTGATGTCAATATGCTGAAGAGTGAATGGTATATTGAAGTAAGCAACTTGCAAGAGAACCGGTATGATGTTGTGAACTAGTATATGTGAAAAAGTGAAGTGGTATGTCTATCCAAGTGAAGCGGTATGTTGGAATGTGAAGCGGTATATGGAATGTTTTGTATCAAGGTTTCATATGGTATGACTACCGGTTGGTAGTCTTAGCTTTAGGGTTTCTGGTTGAAGTATTCCAAGCCTGTGTGATTCAACTGATGACATCGTGTGATGAGTTAGCATTGTAATGAAGAACAGGTTGTGCTGCCACGTCAGCCTTGTGCGCATGAAGGATCTTGCAAGAAGGAGATTGATCCTATCCACCTCAGGAATGTGTGAAGTCTGTAAACAGTGGAGAATGCGTGATGGGTTATCAACCTCCAAGAAGCAGTGAAGAACGAACGTTGGAGAATGTCTTGAGATATGTTCAAGACTGTTGTAATCAATTCAATATGTTTGACGGTTAGGATTGAACCAACTGAATTTCTTAACCTAGATGTTTAGGGTTTAGGGTTTATGCTACCGACCTATCTATTTCCTATAAGGTCGATGTTGATTTTCATGTTGAGGTTGTTGGAAAATGTTGTAAGTGTATCTAAGTGCATAGATATGTGATTCTTGCTAGGCCAGATAAGAGAATAGATACCTCCAGAGTGTGATTGCCGAAGGATGGAACTAAAGCGGATCTGCATTGGCATTGAAGTGCTGTTACTAGATCATTGTAATACCCATTGACCTCTAGCCACTTCAACAGATGGAAAATCCCTTAACAAGGTAGCTTTAACTGACTTGCTGTAAATCCTTTAACAGGGTGACTCAAAATCATTGAGTTCTTCAAATCCTCTAACAAGGTAACCTTTAAAAGAGTTTAACCCTTAATCAGGTATTTTAGCCATTCCTTAACCGGGTGATCCCTAGAAGGATCGGTTCCTAACAGAACCTGTTGTAAAGTCCTTAACTGGACTAGGCTCATAACATAGCGGATTTCAAAAGGGTTCAAAGAACAACTTGTGGGTATTCATCCCCACCGTGGTTTTTCCCAGTTGGGTTTCCACATGAAAAAATATGTGTGTTATGGGTGATGCTTTGTTATTCTCTATCAAGCGGTAAAGCATGTTGAACCAGTAAGTCTTTACATTTCTATTGACGTATTACTAGAGTATGCATGTGGGTGAAGTGGAAATAAGATGTTAGATTGTGTGGAAAGCTGAGTTACCGGTTTATGTCTTTCACATTCTCACTGTGTTTAACCGGTAGTAATCTGGTTTAGACTGCTGTTATTGCTTTCCAATCAAGTGTAGTGTTTTCAGTCAAACCAGTTCAAGGAAAAGTGTTTTTCTTAGTACTGATTCACCCCCCCTCTCAATACCGGTTTGGTACTAACCGTTCATCATTGAATCATCAGAATTGGATTGGCTAAAAAAGTTGAGTTGTCCATATGGTCGCTGATGTGGCATACAGAACGTCTGCGCTAACAGGGGTACGAGGTGTATGGTACTACAGATGTGCCAGGGTCGCATGGCAGGGCCACTTGGTGCAGAGCCGTGTGGCGATGGGGTCGCGTGGCAATGGGGCCGAGGCCAATGGGAAGGAGGCCAATGGGCGGATGACAGGAGACAGGTGGTCGCCGAATAGTGGACTATGGTGTGGGAGAAGTGGTTAGTGGGGTGGAACAACAAGCGTTGGTGGGATGACATAACATGGTTGCCGACGGTGATCGTAGTGCAAGGTCACCGGGAGATGGAGAGTTGCCAGCAAGTGGTTGGCGACGAAATACGAAGGAGAGTGCTGACCCTATAGTACACTGGCAATCGGGATGGAGCCGACTCTGCAGAAAAAATGATAGAGGTAGGCTATGGTACGTAGGGGGGGTGATCACAGGACCCCCCCGAAATATATATTTTTGATTTATTTATTTATTTTTTCAATAAAAATTTTCAAAAAATAAATTTTGCAGATAAAAATGAATTTTCTTTTTTTCTTTTCTAAATTTGTTTTGTGAAAATCCATACCATGCCGCCCAAATTGGGCAAAATTTTTCCTCCAAGCCCGAAATATGATTTTCATTAAAATAGGCTAAATTTATACTCAAAATTCATGGAAACGGCCACTCGGACACAATGGTGAGGTTGGATCTAGTCTAGGACACTTCCAAAAGATGATGATCCTCAGATCTACCTCTCAACATCGTAATAATACCTCTCAAAGACGAATCAATGATGCTCTAATGGATTTGGTACCATGTGAGATTTTGTCAAGATCTAGAGGCAATGGAAAGCACAAATAGAGACAAAATATACGACAAGAATAAACCGTATTCTCATCAATAGATAGATCAATAGCTGTTCATACAATGTAGATGAGCCTGCATATATAGGCAAGGCTATATGGATATGTGAACACACAAACATGACATGTGGCTCAATAAGAAACAAGGGTAGGTAGGAAATAGGTGTGGTAGGTAGGAGAAACAATAAAATATTTCACATGAGGTGGATCACCCACCGAAGGTGGAATTATCACTCCACAAAAGGTGGATATGATAAAGTAACAACAAGATCACCCCATAAAGGGTGGAAATTCTCCTACACACACTATCCCAATGTGGCACAAACACCCAAGTGTCTCATACCCAAACTACTATGAAATGCATTATCCTAAGTAAACTTAAGTAAGGTGTAATAATATCCATGATGAATAATTATTTACACCAACAATTTATTTTAGAAAGTGGTCAGATTTTTATGTCTACAGTTGTTTTTCTTTTATGATTGTAACATGTGATTTGACCATTGAAATATCATTTGGGAATAGTTATTCAGGCTGAATTGATGTATATTCCTATTGATACATATATATACACATAGTCACATTATGTTTGAAAGAGAGAAAGAGATGAGATGGATGAATTGCAATGAAGTAAGTGAAGAGTAATGTGGTAAGCTATAAAGCAAGGAAGTTGATGTTGAATGAGAAAAGGAGAAGGATAGACATAGTGCGACAATATTTTGGAGCAGGCAGATTGTTGAAATGTGGCGACTGATCAATTTTTTTGCCATTTTTTGTTGATGAAAACCGACATTGTAAAAAAACCCTAAAAAGGCTGAATTTTTTTGTTGCCCTAAAAATGCATGTTATAAGCGGTTGGGATGCTTAAGGAATTGTAATGCTGATGTACTATTTTTTGTTGGATAATAAGAAAGATTGGACGACAGTGTATGGTGGACGTAACCCATTCTGGGTGAACCACGTTAAATCTCTGTATTATCTGTGTCCTATTTTATTCCTTTATCTTTTGTATTTAAATCTGCATATAATTGTTAGTTCATATTTGTTTCGGATCTGCTTGAAACCTTAACACAAATAGCAAAGTGATTTGCAGAGTTACTTAATGGGTTCCACTGCAAACAATTGGAGTGTTGTCTAAGCTTAATAGGAATTGATCCCTTGTATATGTAGATATAATTTTCTCAGTTCATTTCTTTATTTTCTAGCAATGAGTCTTTCCAACTATGAGCTATTATAATCTGGGTAATGAGCTCTCCAGAAGTGAGCCTATTTTGTAATCCCATATAACTAGTTATATTTTCTTGAGAGGTAACCCTCTTCATGATTTTTTCCATTTGGGTTTTCCACGTATAAAAAATATGGTGTATCTCTTATGGTTGTGTATGTTGTACATTTCTCTTCTATTGCATACTTCATTTCATGCTAAGGATATCTAAGATCAAATTGAGTTTAATATTATTAGAGTGTTTTAATTTGGGAATATTGATTCACCCTGCCCTCAGTATTCCAATATGTTCAAGAATTGGTATCAGAGCTTGGTCCCTTTTTGCTAGCTTAACTTCTTGAGGGAGATATTGATTTGTACAGATGGATCATGTGGATATGGATGTAGAATATTGTTTGGATAAATAATTAAAGACAACCTTGAAGATCTTGAGAGTGTGGAATAAGAGATTGAAGACTTGAAAGAGAATGTTAAGGTAACAAATGAAAGTGTGAAGAAGCTAGGAGATCAGATCCGGAAGTTCAAAGAAAGGTATTGAGAAGTTAACAAGGAATTGAAGCAAGCGAATGAGACTATTGTGAATCTAAAGTTGCAGATTGAAGAAAGAAGGAATGTTGAAGAAAGCTTAAAGGATACATTCAATCTAAAGATAGAAGAAAATGGGAAGCTAGACAAGAATTATTGAAGCTAAAGTCTAAAGAAAAAGTTAGTGAAAGTAGTGCATTATTTGGACAAACTGTTATCCATGTAGAAATCTCACAAGGATAAGGAAGGATTAGGCATTTCTAATGAATTTTCAAATGACAAAAGTAAAGGGAAAGAAAAAATAGAATTTGAGAAGAAACTTGAAGATTCAAACATTGTCCGGAATCCCAGACTACTACAAATAGACCTCCATTTCGACAACCTAATGCTCAAAGGCACTCATCATTTAATGGCTATGTTTTTAAAGCAATTGTTTTGGACATAAATTTGTAGATTGTAGGCACAATGTAAATAAGAATATTCAATGCTTTACATGTAGAAGTTTTGGAGGCAAGGCTAATAATTGTAGTCATCAACTCATGAATAGAGGTTATAGAAAGTTTGTCAATGGAGTAAATGGATAACTTAGGAATAAGCCCTTTCAAGGTTATTGTCACATATGCTTTAAATTTGGTCATAGAGCTAATCAATGCAGATTTAGAGCAAATTTGGTGAATTCAAGACATAGAAATCTAAAATGTTAAAATTGCAACAATTATGGATATTTTGCTAACAAATTGAGGAATGCGAATGCTCTGGTGAAATCTAATGATCTTAAGAAGAAGTATTATATACTATGGAGAAACAAATAAATAAAAGTCCACTACACTTGAGTCCAGTATTGGTGCTTCTTCCTTCGAAAATTGATCCAGTAGCTTTGGCTTATGGGGAGCTTCAAAGAAAAATATATTAGTACCCACTTATGTGAAAGAGATGCATGTGGTGGCTCATGTTAATGTTGTTGTTGGTATTATATTCTCTAATGGATTGCATATGCTAAATTACAAAGCTCCATTGACATCACTATGAGAAGACAATTTTTGGTGGTGAAACCCTAGGTACATCAAATAAGTTAAATATCTTATTTTTTGGTCATTTTTGCATCCTGCATTAAAGAATTTGAAGAGAAGAGAAGTAGGAAAGGAAATGGAGATTCACAGAAAAGTTTGCATAAAAGGTATTGTCACATATTTTCTCTATGGATTCTAAGAAGTTAGTTGCAAGTGAATCTAGTAGTAAGAATGTTTGAAGAATTGAAAATGTGCAATTAGAGGATTATAATCATGAGAAAATAATAAACTTGGGAAATTATTTGTCAAGTGAAGAATTGCAGGAAATAAAATATTTTGGGCACAAGGGTTTGGATGTTTGGAGTGAATTTATGTGGTTTGCAGATCAGGACTTGATTGAATTTATTTTGAATTTTTATTGTTGATGATCGTATGGTGTTGGACAAGCATTGCCAAATTTCAAAGGAAGCAATTCTTGTTGTCTCTAGTCTATGTGATAATAGAACCATTCCACTAAATAAATCAATCAAGAACAAAGAACTCGGAACCCTAACTGGCATCACAGGTGATCAATGAGCATTAATAATTGATACTATCATCGACCTTGTTGTGAAGTGTGTTGCATATAGAATTTCATACAAAATGTATTTCAGAAATAGAGAAGGATATATTTTGGCAATTGCAATATATATTGCTCATCAAATGGTGAAAGAAGGCAACAAATTTGATTTGCATGAGTTGTTACATAAACGATTAGCAGAAAATATTAACATGACAAAAGACTAATGATATTCATTTTAGTTTGGTTCTTTGATTGTGTGCTTAATGTTTGGTTCTTTAATTAGGCATGTAAGAATCACTTCATAAACCCTCAAAAGAAGCTAAGAAGTGTGTACAAAATCCTATTGTTCCTAGTTCCTTATCTAAAGCAATTGATGTAATAACTAAGAATGACAGTTTGAGCTTGAGTCTCTATTTAGAAATGAACTCTTGGAAGACATTCTTTCTAGAATTGGAGGATAAGTATAAGAGAATTTTTTAGAAGTGTAAGTAAAGAACTCTTTCTTTTGTAGTGCAAATTTTCTATTAACCTTTTTGTTACCCTTTGTCCTTGATATTAGTGTAGCCATAACCGGTGAATCCTCAAAAGATAACTGACTGACTTATGCACCAAGAGTAACACAACGAAAGCAACAATAAAACATAGAAAGATTACATAAACAGATCATATTATTATTATCTTAGAACCTTTGGTAACCAACTGGTTATCATTATACAATCATCATAGAACATCTGATAGTCAATTAGTTACATGCAGTCTACATGCCAGATAGAATCCATCCAGAACTCTCATAGTCAACCGGATCTCTAATTACGAATCTAAATACTTATTCTGATCTCTACTATCCTACAAATGATTACATAATACCCTATATATACCCTCCGAAACATATCCTGGTTGGCCATAAAAGATTACATTTACCAATGTAGGAAAAATGAAACATGTAACTAGGTAGACCCTAAGAATGAAAGAAATTCCTCCAAAAAATAACAACCAAGAAGTGCAGATCAATAGGAAGGTCGGCCACACGCCAAAGAACATTGGACAACACCCCAAATATATCCACACACCAAGAAACTACTTTAGAAATGAAGGAAAACCAACCAGTAAGCTCAAGAACTGTCCCAAAACCTAGAAATAGTCAAACTAGAAGTGATAACTAGCTAGAAAAGAATTCAAATGGACTAAAAATATGGAATTAAGCACATGAACTAGCCTAGAAACTGAAAATAGGTTCTACAATGAAAATTGAGCAACTACCGGCATGAACACAAAATACTGCACATAGAACTAAATAATAACTAAATTAAAAGGAAATATTTTTGGTCGATGCAAGACTTCTAAAAGAACAGGGATGCTCCTGCATCAGACACCCTAGGTAGAAAGAGATGTTCCATGAGAGGCAACTCATGACCATCAAAAAGGATTTGAGATAAAGACCCCATGCTCATTTCTGATCCAAACATCTTCCTTATTTGCAAACCTCTTCTTTAGCTCCTCCGGGACCTCAACCAGATTATCTAACCCATGAATCTCTTTAATTCTCTTCCTTTGCTTCAGATCTTCACATTGTCGTTGCTTATTGCTCTCTTTTTTCTACAAATTTGAATCATTTCTGCCACTAGACTTCATATGATGTATCACCATAAGCTTTCTGTCATTCGATTCTATCTGTCTATCAGGCTTATCTATCAGATCCTTCTGCAAACTCATGCCACCTTCTGGTATAACCTTTACAACTGGTTTATATGTACTGCAACTTCTCTCAAGACTCAGGTTATTCATCTCCTTCTCTTTCTCCTTCAAAGAAGCCAACATGAACTTTTTCCCATCCTTCTCAATAGTGATCAAGTTTCTTCTATAGTCATAAATAGCTCTTGTATCAAACTGCCAAGGTATTACCAACAAGACATGACAAGCACTCACAGGTACAACATCACACAAGACCTCATCCCTAAAAGGCCCAATATTAAAACTCACCAAACACTACTCCTTTACTTCTAACTTTTGATCATCTTATAGAAAACTTACTGTTGGCATTTGTATATTGATTGTATTAATAAAATGTTATATTGTTATTGATGTCAATTATAACCGGTAATTATGTTGTTATAATGTTGTTTTGCAACCGGTAAGTGAGCTTGTGAAGGAAACCGATATTACTAGAGAAGAAGTGAGATCAACCGGTAAACCCTACCTGTTGATATGATAAACCCTAACCGATGGAGTTTGATGAAACAATTGTATTGGTTTATGATCTAATAATGAGAGGTAATGATTATGACACATATGCATGTTGCATGAGATAAGTTTCCAATTATTCAAGGTGCATAGAGATAACAGTTTTTATCTTGGGAATGAGCAAGTTCATTGCATGTAATGTAAACCATGCGATGAGTTACAAACTTTGATGAAGTGGTGATCAAGGAGCGCTCGAGGTTGTCTTGAATGTTGTGCAATGATTGTTATGTAATCCAATGATCATACTTGAACCAATTTGTTTGTAATCTTTGTGAGATAATTATGTTTGTGATGTGTTACCAACCTGATGATTTGTTTATAAGGTTGATGAGTTGTTCTGTTGTAGAGTTGGAAATTTTTGATTGAGAGTAAGAGAGTGTGGTTGCCGAACGAGATGATGTATCTGTAGTTTGTGTAAAGGAAGATAGGAGCTTGAAAAGGATCTAAACAAGAAAGTGTAGTGCTATTCAAATAGATCAACAAACCCCTATTGTTTTCTAACAATTACAACAGTCAAATCCCCTAACCGGGTAAGCTCTAACAAGCTTAGTGTTATCTAAATCCTCTAACTAGGTGGTCCATTAGCTTGGATTTGAAATACTCTACCGAGGTTACTCCTTAAAGGGTATTGCTTCTAATAGGGCATTATAGTCAATCCCTTAACCGGGTGGTCCCTAACAGGATCTGTTCTTAACAAGATTTTTTTAAAAGCTTTAATAGGATAGGCTCCTAAAAGGGTGAACTTCAGAAGAGTTCAGAATACTTGTGGGTATTCATCCCCACCATGGTTTTTCCCATTTGGGTTTTCACGTCAAAAATATTGTGTCAAGTGGTGAATTCTTTTGTGGTTATGTTTACTATGGTTGAATTGCTTAACTGCTAAATCCACTTTGATATGTTATGTTAACTGGTAGCAATCTGAAATATGTTTTACTTATGTCAGTAAAGTATTTGGATGTTTGTGAGTTTCAAGTTATTTTACTATTAGTTTGTTATAACACTCAATCGGTTTAACTTATTAGTAATATTGCATTTGAAGTTCAATGTTTAAACCAATCAGTTTAGAGTTTACTTTGAGAGGTTGATTTTGAGATTGGTGAAAGTCTATATAGTTTTCTATCTACTGATTCACCCCCCCCCCCTCAGTAGGTGACCGGATCCTTATTATTTCATCATACCATCAATTGGTATTAGAGCATTTCAGTTCCTCTATGGTCTAAGCCTAACAACTTGAGGTAAAGATCTTGTGGAACATGATGAAGAAAGAAGGTCCAAAGTTTAATAGAAAGAACTGCAGAATATGGAGTGATAGAATGAAAATCTATATCAAGAGTCTAGGAAGTCAATACTAAGAACATGTTGGTACTCAATATGTTGCACCTAGTGGGATTATGACTGATGATCAAAAGAAAGAGAAACAAGAAAACAATCAAGCACTGGAGGCTATTATCAGTTCTTTGTCTCATGCAGAGTATGTTGATGTCCATGGTCTGGGGACTTCTTATGAGGTATGGAAGAAACTTGAGGAGATCTACAGTGGTGATGAGCATGTGAATATTTCCAAAGAAGAGAGTCTTAGAGGAAAATTTGATGACATGCAGATGGCTAAAGGTGAAAATATCCAATAGTATGGTCAGAGGATCAAAGAGATAGTTGGTGAGATCAAGAGTGTTGGTGGTAAAGTGGAGGATGCCACAGTAATTATTAAGGTGTTGAGAACCCTTCTACTAGTCTATGCTATCTGAGTTGTAGCCATTCAGGAGGTAAAGTCAATTGATAAGACTAAGGTAACTCTTGACTCCATCATTGGTAAGATTAATGCTTTTAAATTAAATGGTTATGATGGCAGTGTTTAGAAATCTAAATTTGCATTTAGAGCTTCGGTTTCTAAACCATCTATGAGGAAAAGTAGAGATGCTTGTCATAGTTATGAATCTAGATCCAATAGAGAAGTTGATGATGAAGGCATTTTGGTTGAGATTGAAGCATTGTTGTCCAAGCGGTTGCCTAGATGTACCAATAAGTACAGAGGTAAATTACCTTTGAAATGTTTTGCATGTAACATGATTGGACATATTGCTACTAACTGTCCTAATTATGACAATGAGCATAAGTGTGAGAAGTTCAAGAAGTACAAAGGAAAAGGCAAAATATATTGTCTCATTGCAGTTGACGGTGGTATCACTGATGAGGAATTTGAGTGTGATGATAATGAAAACATTGTCTTTGTAGCCATTAAAGAGGAGACATTTGATCAGAAAGCATTAGTTTCTTGCATGGATAATTCTGATGATTGGATTATTGATAGTGGTTGTTCACACCACATGATAGGTGACCGAAGCAAATTTATTTCTTTGAAGGACTTTGATGGTGGAGTTGTGAGATTTGGTAATGACTCACCCTGCATGGTAAAAGGTAAGGGAACTATTTCTCTTAATGGAAAGAGTAGTGCAAATGTCTATTGGGTTGAAGGATTAAAGCACAATCTTTAAGTGTAGCCCAACTCAATGACAAAGGTTATCCATTGGAATTTAAGAATGGTATGTGCAAAATCTATGTGAGAAAAGGTGAACCGATTGCAACTAGCAAGAAGACTAAAGGTAACTTATTTAACTTGAATCCTAAAGTCAAAAACTGTTTAGTTGCTAAAGTAGATGATAGTTGGCTTTCTCATAGAAGATTTTGTCATATAAAGTTAGATAACATTGTGAAAGTGAGTAAGTCCAAGTCAGTGAGAGGTTTGCCTCAGTTGGACAAACCGGTTAATGCTCTATGTAAGGAATGTTAGTTGGGAAAGATGACATCCTCAACTTTTAAGAGAAAGTCTTTTTTAGTAGAACATCTATTAGATTTGGTTCATACAGATCTTTGTGGACCCATAAGGACTAAAAGTATTCAAGGTGACATATATTTTATGATCTTCATTGATGATTGCTCAAGAATGATGTGGGTCACATTCCTGAAGGATAAGTCAGAAGATTTTAGTAAATTCAAGGCCTTAGCTGAAAAGGAAAGTGGTAAGAAGATAAAGTGTCTGAGGATAGATCAAGGTGGTGAATTTACTTCAGAAGAATTGACTAGATATTGTGAAGAAAATGGTATCAAAAGGCAGTTTTCTGTACCGAGGACACCATAGAAGAATGGTATTGTAGAAAGGAACAACCAGTCAGTGGTTGAAGTTGCTAGAACGATGTTGATACAAGGAGGTGTAGCAAAAAGTTTCTAGAGAGAAGCTATTAGCACAACTGTCTACACTATGAACCAGATATTGGTAAAGAGATGTAAGGATAAAACTCCTTATGAATACTAGTATGGTAGATCACCTAATGTCAGTTTGTTTTAGATATTTGGCAGTAAATGTTTTATTAAGAGAGGTGACTATGTTAACAAGTTTGAGGCTAAAAGTGATGAAGGCATATTTCTTGGTTACTCCACCAAGAGTAAGGCCTACAAATGTTACAATAACCGGACATAGAGAATCATTAAAAGTGTTTATGTTTGAGTAGATGAGTATCCTGAAGTCTTAGGGGAAACCAGTGTGGAGAAAAAGGATGAAGATCCTTGCATTCTATTTTTGGAACCAGAACCAGCGAAACCTGAAACTGGTGAAGAGAATGCTATTGTACGAGTTCAACTAGAATAGGTAGATTCAGAAGAAGATGATGATAATGAAGAAGAAGAACTTGAAGATAATGATCATGTTAGTCTGAGGTATGTGAGACTCAATCATAATCCTGACCAAATTATTGGAGATAAAGATGTCGGAGTGTTAACTACAAGAAGAATTAGAGAAAATTCTTGCATGATCTCCACTATTGAGCCTAGAACTGCTAAGGAAGCATTTGAAGATGATCACTGGATCAAAGCTATAGAGGAGGAGCTTGATCAAATTGTAAAGAAAAATACATGGACCCTACTATCCAGACCAATGAATAAAAATGTGATAGGTACTAAGTGGGTATTCAAGAACAAACTGATTGAAGATGGAGCTGTAGTTTGAAACAAAGCTAAATTAGTTTGCAAAGGTTATGCACAGAAAGAAGGAGAAGACTATGGTGAGACTTTTGCACCAGTGGCTAGACTAGAAGGTGTTAGGACTTTACTTGCATTTGCAGCATATAAGAGATTCAAAGTATATCAGATGGATGTGAAAGCATTTTTAAATGGAATACTGGAAGAAGAAGTATACATTGAGCAGCCAGATGGTTATGCTCTGATTGATGCAAAAGATATGGTATGCGAATTGCACAAGGCACTATATGGTTTGAGGAAAGCACCGAGAGCATGGTATAAAAGGTTACATTCACACCTAATGAAGATAGGTTTTCAGAGAACCAGTGAAGACAAGAACATATATCTCAAATCTGAAGGAGATAAGATATTGGTTCGTGAAGTGTTTGTGGATAATATCATATTTGGAGGCAATGATGACATGAGCAATGACTTTACAAATGAAATAAAAAGTGAATTTGAAATGTCTCTAGTCGAAGAGATAAAATTTTTCATAGGCTTGCAAATTCAACAAATGAAGAGTGGTATTTTTATCACACAACTTAAGTATGTAAAATAGGTATTAAAGACATTTGGTACGAGTGTTTGTATTTAGTTGGGACACCAATGGTTACAGGTTGTAAATTGTCTAAGGAAGATGAAGCCATATATGTTGATAAAAAGGAGTACAAGCCAATGATAGGGAAATTGCACTATGTTGTTCACATCAGATCGGATATAGCTCATGTAGTTGGTCTAGTTGCCAGATTTCAAAAGAATCCAAAGGAAACACATTTGATAGCAACCAAGATGATATTCGGATATTTGAAAGGTACTATTGACTATGGTTTATGGTATCCATATGCAGATAAAATTGATTTGAAGGTGTATACAGATGTAGACTGGGCAGGTAATGTTGACGATAGGAAGAACACAACCGATGGAGCATTCTTTCTTGGAGGAAGACTTGTTTCATGGAGTATCAAGAAGCAAAGTTATATATCTCAGTCTACTGTTGAACCTAAGTATGTTGCAGCTTATATGAATTGTACCTAGGCTATCTGGATGAGACACATTCTGGAAGGTTTCAAGATGAATATTTTAGAACCATTAAAGATCTTATGCGACAACACGAGTGCCATAAATATTTTAAAAAACCCTATTTTGCATGAACAAACCAAGCATATTGAATTGAAGTATTATTTTTTTAGAGAAAAAGTGTAGAGTAAAGATGTGATATTGAAGCATGTTTCTACCAAGGAGCAACTTGCATATATATTTACTAAACCTTTTCCTAAGACTACTTTTGAGTATCTTAGAAGTTAGCTAGGGGTTGTACTCCTCCATGAGGTCAATTGAGCATGATGTAGATTACATCAGTCCTAGAGCTACTTGCAGAATTTTAGAGCAGGATTGGTGTAGAGTAGAGTTATTCCACAGGGGGAGCATCAAGTTGCAGGTTGTTGATGCTTAACTATGAAGTTTGACATTCCATGTTTTACTTTCACTTTTGCATTGTTGTCAAAGGGGGAGAAGAACTATATGATTGGGGAGAAGAATTGTATGATTCACACAAAGAAGGTCTATATCTAGTTACCAGCTGAAGACAAGGAGAGTACATTGCAAAATGTAAACCAGGATTCCTATTCACAAATATAGCAATCAAGGGTATTGATACTTGTATTGCCATCAATGCCAAAGGGAGAGATTGTTGGCATTTGCATGATGATTGCATTAATAAAACATTATGTTGTCATTGATGTCAATTATAACCGATATTGATGTTGTTATAATTTTGTTTTGCAACCGTAAGTGAGCTTGTGAAGGAAACCGGTATTACTAGAGAAGAAGTAAGATCAATCAGTAAACCCTACCTGTTGATATGATAAATCCTAACCGATGGAGTTTGGTGAATCGATTGTATTGGTTTATGATCTAATAATAAGCAGTAATGATTATGACACATATGCATGTTGTATGAGATGAGTTTCAAATTATTCAAGGTGCATAGATATAACAATTTTTATCTTGGGAATGAGTAAGTTCATTGCATGTAATGTAATCCACGTGATGAGTTACAAAGTTTGATGAAGAGATGATCAAGGAGTGGTCAAGGCTATCTTGAATGTTGTGCAATGATTGTTATGTAATCCAACGATCATACTTGAACACATTTATTTGTAATCTCTATGAGATAATTAGGTTTGTGATGTGTTACCGACCTGATGATTTGTTTATAAGGTCGATGAGTTTTTTGTTGTAGAGTTGGGAATTTTTGATTGAGAGTAAGAGAGTGTGGTTGCTGAACCAGATGATGTATCTACAATATGTGTAAAGGGAGATAGGAGCTTGAAAAGGATCTGAACAAGCAAGTGTAGTTCTATTCAAATAGATCAACAAACCCCCATTATTTTCTAACAATTACAACAGTTAAATATCCTAATCGGGTAAGCTCTAACAAGTTTAGTGTTATATAAATCCTCCAGCCAGGTGGTCCATTAGCTTGAATTTCAAATCCTGTATCGAGGTTACTCCTTAAAGGGTATTGCTTCTAATAGGGCATTATAGTCAATCCCTTAATTGGGTGGTCCCTAACAGGATCTGTTCTTAACATGACTTTTTGTAAAGCTTTAACTCGCTAGGCTTCTAATAGGGAAAACTTTAGAAGAGTTAAGAATACTTGTGGGTATTCATCTCTACCATGGTTTTTACCATTTGGGTTTCCACATCAGAAATATTGTGTCAAGTGGTGAATGCTTTTGTGGTTATGTTTACTATGGTTGAATTGCTTAACTGCTAAATCCACTTTGATATGTTATGTTAACCAACAACAATTTGAAATATGTTTTACTTATGTTAGTAAAGTATTTGGATGTTTGTGAGTTTCAAGTTGTTTTACTATTATTTTGTTATAATAGTCAACCAGTTTAACTTGTTAGTAATATTGCATTTGAAGTTCAATGTTTAAACCATTCAGTTTAGAGTTTACTTTGAGAGGTTGATTTTGAGACTGGTGAAAGTCTATATAGTTTTCTATCTACTGATTCACTCCCCCTCTGAGTAGTTGACCGGATCCTTATTCTTTCATCATACCATCACTTACCTTGTAAGGACAAGGGTGCTCAAGCCTTTTCAATCCAAGATTCACTACCATCTCTTCAGATACCAAATTATCAATACTTCCACTATCCACAATAATCTTGCAACACTTACCACTTGATTTGCACATAGTTCGTAAAAGAATCCTTCTCTTCAAGTAGGTCTAGTATCTTCACTGCTCTACTCCATCATGACTCTTCTAAACATAAGGGATTCTCCTTGCTTAGGTGCACAGTCAGTTCCGGTAACTTCTCCTTCTGGTTCCTCATTTGCCACACAACTTCTTGCCATTCCCTGCTTACATTCTTAAATTCTATGTCCAGTTTCTCCACACTTGAAACATTTGTCAGGAAATTCTTTGTTGGTACTGTCACTTCCTTTTGTCTATGTTTTCTATTCCAGTTCTTTATTCCACTTAGGTTTTGATTCTTCAACATTTTGCTTCTTTGTACTCATCTGCCCCTTGAATCTCTCCTTCCCTCTAGGGTTATTCAGTTGTCTTCTTCTCACCTTCTCCTCAGCCTTCAAAGCATACTGGTAAACTTCTTGAACTATGAAAACCCTCAACATACTCATCTCATCCTGAATTATAAGTGCAAGTCCATTTATGTACCTCACTACCTTTTCTCTATCCATTTCTCTATGTCCAGATCTGATCATCACCTTGTAGAATTCCTTTGTATACTCTTTCATAGTAATGTTTCTCTATTTCAGGTTTTGCAACTTCTTAAACAATTCAAACTCATAGTCTCCTGGTATGAAGTTGGGCTTCAATCTCTCAACCATCTATCTCCACCGGGTGATCTTCATTTCACCATTCTCCACTCTATCTCTCTGCAATTCTTTCCACCATAAGGCAACATGCCCTTTCAACTTAGTCTATGCCAACAGGACTCTTTGTGAGTCCTTGACATCCTCAAACTCAAAATAATTCTCCAACTCTCCGATCCAATCAATCAGATCATCTGGGTTCAGCGTTCCAAATTTTTTTGAAACTTACACTTTATGAACTTTACTCTCTTGTGCCACTGCTCTTAGGAATATTTCCTCTCTTCAGTCTTCCTGTCCTTCAACCTCTTCCACCTCAATCTCTTCACTGACTTCTTCAAACTCATCCTTAGATTCTTGATTCCTCCGCAAACCAACCAATACATTTTGTATTTCATTCCTCATCTTATTCTTGAAATCCTCCATCAACTACTCTACCCTCCGAGGGTTTATCCTTCTAGGAGACATCTCCTCTTCTACCCCGGTGAATTGCCTAAACTCAGTGATTTGAATACCGATTTCAATTGCCTCTCACTCAAAGATCTATTGAACACACACACAACCTGCCTCCAATCGATGATCTGTCCACCCAAAGGAATGCCTCAAGGTTCCCAAACAACTCTTCCACCAACTAGTTCATAACCAGCTCTGATACCAATTGATGCAGCCATAACTGGTGAATCCTCAAAAGAGAATTGATCGACTTATGCAACAAGAGTAGAAAAAACAAAAGAAATAATAAAACATAATAAGATTATAGAAAAAAATCATATTATTGTCTTATAACCTCCAATAACCAACTGGTTATCAGCATACAGTCATCATAGAACATCTGGTAGTCAACTGGTTACATACAGGCTACATGCCAGATAGAATCCATCTAGAACTCTTAGAGTTAACCGAATCTCTAATCACGAATCTAAATCTTTATTCTGATCTCTACTAGACCCTACAAATGATTACATTATACCCTATATATACCCTCTAGCACATATTTGGATTCACCACAAAATATTACATTTACCAATGCAGGAAAAATGAAACGTGTAACTAGGTCGACCCTAAGAATGAAAGAAATTCTTCCAAACAATAACAACCAAGAAGTGCAGATCAATAGGAAGGTCAACCACATGCCAAAGAACATCAAACAAGACCCCAAATAGATCCACACACCAAGAAACCACTTCTGAAATGAAGGAAAACCGACTGGTAAGCTCAAGAACTGTCCCGGAACCTAGAAACAGTCAAATCAGAAAAGAATCCAAATGAAATGAAAATCTGGAATTAAGCACATGAACCAGCCTGGAAACCAAAAATAGGATCTGCAATAAAAAGCAATCAACTACTGGCACCTACCGACAGGATCACAAAAAACTAAACATAGAACTAAACAAGAACTAAAATGAAAGGAAATATTTTTGGTTGATGCAAGATTGGTCAAAGACAAGGGATTCTCTTGCATTAGATGTCAAAGGGGGAGAAATATTGAGTATCAAGGAGGAATATTGAGTTTTAAATTTTGGAATCTTCTAGAAATAAGGAAGCATTATCTAAGGGGGAGCTATGGAAAGTTTTTGATATAAATATTTTGGCATCAATGACAAAGAGGGAGATTGTTATAAATAGATGTCATAGTTGTCATTGATGTCAAACCCAGTGATCTGGGTATGTTGCAGAATAGTGGAAGATAGGTCTGTATGATATAGATTATAGATCCTAGTTGTTGGTGATGTATTGCAGACATGTTTGTTGCTCGAAAAATATGTATTGTAAGTATGAGGATACATTTATCTTGAGATGAGAGACTTGGTGCTGGTTATGGTAATTGGTTTAATGCTCCAGTTGTTCATACAATTTGACAGTATGTAGTTGACTTATTTTAGAGGTGCAGTCCCCTGCATTTGTGTCTTGATATGGATATGGTAGTGCAATATTGGATATGATTATTTTCATTGTTTGAGATTGTTGTATTCATGGTTGTGGTACTTTGAAAGTTGTGCTCCAAATTTTGTGCTTTAGAAATGTATTTGGTCATGTAGTGTTGAGCAACTCTATATGCTCCAGTTTCCTTCAGTTTCTTGATTTTTGCTGATAATCTTTTTCATGATTCCTTGTTCATGTATTTAACTTCATAATGCTGAGTTGGATCATGTTCTTTATGCTTTGTTATCATGTTATTGTTGAAATTTGAGGATATGCTCATTCCGAGTCAAGCCGACCTTGAAAGATTATGTTGTTATTTTTCTCTAGTGATTGTAGCATGTGATTTGACTATGGAAATATCATTTAGGAAAATGTTATTAATGCTGACTTGATGCATATTCCTATTGATACATAAATTTACACATAGTTAGATTATGTTTGAAAGAGAGCAATAGATGAGATGGATGAATTGCGATGAAGTGAACAGTAAGGTGATAAGAGATAAAGTGAGGAAGTTGATGCTAAATGAGAAAAAGGAGGACATATCTAGTGTGACATTATTTTGGAGTAGATAGATAGTGAAGTGATTTGTAGAGTTTCTTAATCGGATCTACTGCAAACAATTGGTGTGTTGTTTGAGCTTAACAAGAATTGATCCCATGCATACGTAGATGGAATTTTCTTAGTTCATTTTTTAATTTTCTTACAATGAGCCTTTCCAGTTGTGAGTCATTGTAATCTAGGTAGAAAGCCCTCTGATAGTGAGCCTCTTTTTTAATCCCATATAACTAGTTATATTTTCTTGAGAGTTAACCTTCTCCTTGGTTTTTCCCATTTGGGTTTTCCACGTATAAAAATCTGGTGTTTCTCTTATGGTTGTGTATGTTGTGCATTTTGCTTCTATTGCACACTTCATTTCATAGTAAGGATATCTAAGATCAAATTGAGTTTTAGATTATCAGAGCATTTTAATTTGGGAATACTGATTCACCCCCCCTCTCAGTATTCCGACCTACTCAATTTTTTTTGATTTGTTTTTATATTATTTATCTAATGTCTTTAGTAATTATTTTCATTAAAGATATAAATTTTCCACAATCCATAGTAAATTATTGTAGAGCATCTGGATTCAATTGTGTTAACAAATTTTTTCACCATCAACATTTCGGATCACACTCTACAATAAATTATTTTCATTCTTAGTATTAATAGATTCTTGAAATGATTTGATTTGCTTTTAAAAATTTTCAATGTTCCTTGGACTTCATTGTTGAACATTTTATTTATGTGTGAATTTAATACTTTATAAAAACTAGGTGACACATACATATATATAGAGTTTATATATAACTTTAAATATATTTTTAAATATTAAATAAAAATATAATATTTTATTATTTCATATTAAACCAAAAAATATTTATTTCATAATAAATTTTAATTAATAGAAGGATTATATACTTAAAAATTTATATCTATTATATATTATAAATTTAATTTTTGAAAACAAGTCTATATTAATATTCATAGATTCATGCCCCCTTGACATCAGTTGGCTAAAGTTGAATTTTGATGGGTCTTCCCGGGGTAACTTGGGTCGGGTGGGAGGGGGTGGCATGATGAAAGACTCACATGGTGGCTTAATCCTTTCTTATGTGGTGAACTTTGGTGTCCAAACCTCCAACATGGCAGATGTGCCCGCAATGTTTCTTGAGTTAGTTGCTGTCGGGGAGAAGGGTTTGAGATGAATCATTGTTGAAGGAGGCTCATGTAATACAATTATGATGCTTAATGGGGTGGCTAAACTGGATTTGAAGACTACCTCTCTCATTGCCAAGTGTCTTTCTCTCCTTCCTACTCTTGACAATGTCAGATTCTTCCATGTGTGGTATGAGGGCAACTGTGTGGCAGACAAGTTGGCAAGGTTCGATGCAATGGTTAATAATTTTAAAATATGGTCCCACGTATACAAAATCTTGACTGTGGTTCATGCCACGATCTTGAATGAATTAGCTATTGATGATGCATAATCCGAAGATTATCTTTTTGGTACTTTCTATTCTTGCCTTCTCATTTCTTTGTTGGACAAGGTGGCAGGAATTCAATATTGTTGGTACCTATCACTGTAGCTATCAGACTTGCCACTTTCTCAATCTAGATTTTAGTTTTTTTCAGAGATAGAAGGTGATTTGAACTAGGTTGAACCTGATGATTACTTCGAATTCAAGAATAATGGGGAGCTTTGAAGTAAGGTGATTCAAGGAAATTTGGACTCCCATGTTGAGGGGATGGCTGACCAGGATCCTAAACTTTCTACAACTTTTCTTCAAGCTCGGGATAATGACGTTGTTAAGTTTGGGAGTGTTTCCTTTGTGGTTTCTAAGGAGACCATAGTGAAAATGACTTAGAGGTTGGCCCTTGAATGATTCTCCTTTCCTAAAAATCCCAAGGAGAGTTACAAGGAAGATTTTGAGAGTTTATTTGAACCTGGGGAAGGGGTTTCCCCACTCCAAAGTAGCTACAATAGGGAAGAGATTCCTGGTATCTAGAAGGAGGTAGCCCTTCTTCTCTTGAAGTAATTCACTCTTGACAGAAGGAAGAGGAGATTCCACCTTCAGATTTTCTCCATCTTGAACCACCTTCTCTATGGGATAAGAATGAATTTTTTGTATTGGGTTTTGTCCTCTCTATCGCAATCTATTTCTAAAGCTCGTGTTAGAGTAAACCCCTTCTTCATCAGGGTCTCATTCATAGGTTATATAACTTCCATTTGGTTTTAACCCCCTCTGGTGGGATTCCCATTGTTGATATTGGGTCCACTTATGACCCCAACTTATATACATTTGATCACATTGTCACCCTCCAATTCTAGTGAAGTGTCACATTTGGGTTAAAAAATGCCAACAAGAAAGAACCCTATACGTATGACCAAATTTAAAGCCATTGCCACCACTAAAAAGGACTATGATGTGGAAACTCAGACTGAGATGCACAGTAATGTGGAGATTGTTGTGGACTTAGGTTCAAGTTCTATTTCCCTTGATCTATTGGATTCCTTTGAAACCACAAGCTTAGATTGGTCCCCTTCCATTAATGTTAATGTTAATGATAACCTTAGCCTTCCTCCCACAAACCCTTCCCCCTCTGCAAATACTAAGCCCCCGATCTTGATTACGGTCCTCACTAAAATTGTGAAGGACCTGCATGATGGTGTGCAAAGGCAGTATGACTTGTTAAAGTGGCTATTTGGGCAAGTGAATTTCGTTATCATTAATATTAATCAGTTGGAGGCGGTGGGTGAGGCTAAAGTTAGTGCTAATACCTAGTTGGAG
Organism: Cryptomeria japonica; assembly: GCF_030272615.1. NCBI lineage: Eukaryota > Viridiplantae > Streptophyta > Pinopsida > Cupressales > Cupressaceae > Cryptomeria > Cryptomeria japonica. The sequence goes on along the minus strand of NC_081411.1, from coordinate 274,389,932 downwards.
GATTTAGATGAAGACAAAGTGTGGAGATCTGCCAATGACCTTGTTGGTCTCATGGGGTAGTGTGATAAGGTGAATGAAAAGATTGAAGATTTGGATGCCAAGCTCAAAATGGATGGGGCCAAAATCAAGTTGGAAGAAATTTAGAGATCCCAGGAGGCCCTCAAGAAGAAAATTGAGGAGGTTAATCTTGCTTGTAGGAATACAACCAATATGCATAATGGCTCCATGTAGGCTATCGAGGCTATCTAGATTGAAATGAACTAAAAAGGGAGAAGAAATGTAAATGTATAGAGACCTTGATTACGGGTTCAGGGCTCACATAATCCTTGGTTAAAGCCACCCCTAATTCCGCCTTGGTGTCCTCTGGCTGTGGGATTGATTCTTGCAAAAATGAGTCCTTTTCAAATAAAGTGTTAAGTCTGTGCCAGGATTGATAGGATAAAAATTCCCCTATGTAGTTGGTCATCTCTTTGTGCCTTTACTAGATGGTTATTCTGGCTTTTTGTGGTTTTCAGTCTCTTTTTGTTTCTGCTAGTTTTCTAGTTTTGTTGTTGACCATCTCTTTTTAATGAAACAATAACTATATTTTAACATATACTTTATATATGTTTTGAATGTTTAGCTTTAATGTTACTTGATTTATTTCTTAATCCAAAACAATGTTTATAAGTTATAAAATCAATGCAAATCAATTAAAAAGAAAAAAGAAAAACCTCTTATACTTAATAAATTCAAACCTAAAATTGAACTCACTTCCCTCCTTCCAACATATGTTATTATGAAAATTAGGGCAATACCAATGACCTTTTTTACCAATTGTACATTTCTCCATTGATTAATGGAGGGAGCATTTCAAAGCTAAAAATTGGTGTCCCTTTGTTCTACATTCACTGTACCTGCATATGGTTTCTCCTTATCCATTATTCGATGCTACATCTTTATCTCCCACCAATAAAATAAGTCGACAGTCCATTAATCAACATACTTCTTAAAAACTGAGCCTCAAACGCAAGTCAAGTCCGGTTTACCATTGCCCATAAAATGCTTCGGGCTTCAATTTGTTTTTAATGATAATATAGTTGAGAATAATAACAGTTCCTTGCATCGAACCAGAAGGATTATGTGGAGACGCTCACACAAAATTATTTGTAATGTTTCCAAAGAATCATGGAGGTTTGTAAGGTAATGCATTTAATAATGAAGGCGTGATAATAACATACAATCAAGAGTATGACCATTTATCAACTATTCCCAATTCTCCAAACAAATAGTTGGAGACAAGTTGAGCGTTCATTAAATGTAAATGCAATTAGTAGTCTCCAATAGACTGGTTCATTCACTCTTCCTTTTTCCTTGGATATGCTCTGGAAATATACCAACTAAACTGGCACAAGAAAGTACAGATGATATTTAAAAATAATGTCTCTAATTTGAATTCTTTCCTCTTATCAAAATTTAAACAACTTTCTTCAATACTATTATTTTAAAAATAAATTCCTATTTTTAACTAATCACATATATGTCAATTTTTTAATGGTAAATATTGTATACAAGAACATATATTATAATATTATCTAGCTAATGATAGTTTACTTTTCTTTTGACTTTTCACTACCAAATTTTTTATCCCTTACAGATGTTAAAACGTTCTATTTGAACACCTATTATGCATATTCTTTTTCATAACTATCTCTTCATTTCATCTCTTAATTTAAGGCTGTATTACTTATATTTTTCTTTATTCTTCTTTTCGCATTTATATCACTTTGTAAAAACATAGTATACCCTTGTAGCAATCAAATTTATTGCAATGACATGAAGTCTTTGAAGGTTTCCATGTACAGCAATCAAATTTTTTTATCCTACCCTAAACAGCCAACTTTAAAGATTTATTGCAATATCATGAAGTATCTATTGAAACTTCGATTTGCAGAAATTATACTTGGTCTTCCAAAGAGACTGCATGAGAAGATCTTTTCATACTTCTAGTTTAATATAAATTGACAACCATCAATTTAAAAAAAATGGGTTCAAATCTCCTCTTCAATGGTTGAATTTTTTTTCAAACTATTAAACTCTAGATTCCTTTTTCATTTGTACCTTACCATTTTACAGAACAAAATGATGAATGATTTGAGCTTGATAGACTTAAAATATTGAGAGGATGACCTGTTTGAAATAATTAGCAGAGATATAACTACTGCAAATTGAGTTCATTTGAATAATTCATCCACGTCTCAATTACAAATGGTCTTAGTTTATATATAAGCCCTGACATTGGGAGCATTTCTGAAAACCAGTTGCATATATTGTTCAATTTAATGGTTGCATTTAAAGTCTAACATGGTTACAACATTTAGAGACTGTCAAACCTACGAAATGCTCAGATTGCACATAAGTTTGACTTTGACCCCATAAACGTGTGCAAATCAAATGGTTGCCTGAATAATTCTTGTTGACTAATAAAGTCCAACAAAAGCATGTGATACATTTTTGAAAAAAAATCATTATTCCAAGTACTTTAAAAAAAGAAAATGAAATAAAAAATTGTAAGATGCTAATAATTTTGATGGGTGTATGGAATGTGTTTATAGTTGAATTTCATTTGATTGGACAAGTATTAAGAATATTTTATTTTATTAATCAAGTTGATTGATTCTTTAATTATTTATTAAATTTTGTTTTTAGTAGTCACATTTGAGGTGTAAAGGATTTGATGGAATTACATTCAAAGCAACAATGCATTCAAATGTCATGCCTAAAATATATACACTTGAAGACATGACACAAACCTATCTATTATTCATCAACTTGATTTTAGTTACAACTATATTTTTACAATCATCTTATCATATCAATCCTCTTGAAATTACCCATCACTAATAAATATTGTACAATGATTTATTACATCTATTAAATAACAAATATGATTATGTTGGTTATTACATCTATTGAATTGGTTTTTACTAAAGACAACACATGTCAAGAAGAGATTTAACAATGAATCCACACAAATCCTTGGAGATATCAATACACAAGGGTTCAATATATATGGATCCAGCTAAAAGATATCACATGGTGTCATACAACCTCCTCAAGTAGGCCCTCTTATCCCGACTCTCAATTTTATTCACTAAAAATATCCATGTAGACAATAAAAGTGTCATTAATTTGTTAGGTAAGAAGTTTGACACAACATTAGTCTATATGCCACCAATGATAATGTACATAATAAAAGGAGAGCGTAAGTGTAATCATTGTGAATACTAAGAGTCTAAAGTGTTGCATACAACCAAATAAAAAGGTAGCAGCACTTTTTTGGGAGGTGAGAATGATAAAATTGATATCAAGTTATTTAAAATTTACAAGAATACTAGGGTCATGTGAATCTCTAATATGTGGATGGACATAAGTCTACATTGAATTATAATATATAATGTAGAAGTGTCCCCACTAGATTACCATTTGCACCATGAAGTCTACAATAGTGGCAATGTCACTACTATGTATGTAAAACTACAACATAATTGACATATATTTCTTATATTAAATATTTAATACTCTTATAATATGATATACATTTTGATTTTTGATGAATACTAAATAATTTATTCACTAGTCTTTCAATCTACATCATATATTACATATTAAAATAAATATAACATATTTTACTGAAATATTAATCAAACAAACACATAAATTTATTTACATCTAATTAATTAGTTAGCACAATTGAACCAACTGTATTAATAAATGAATTACTTAAATAAATTTAAGTGTAATTAATCTATCTATACAATTGAAAGATAAGTCAATGAACTCCAATATTAGTAATTTACCTTCCATAGTACATTGAATTGTCAAGCATCACTTCTTACCAAAAATAAATAAATTAATAGTACTCTTAGATAGTCACAATAATCTATAAACAATTGTAGATCTATTGACAATTCATTAATACCACTGAAACCTTTTTATTTATAAAATTGAAAGATGTAGGAAATGAGTGATGTTGTATATACTCCCCCCTAAAACTAATATTAGCCCGACATAACATAGTATATCAAAAGTAAAAACAAACTCAAACAATTTATTTATAAATAAAATCTAAAATGCTCTGTACATTAGAACAAATATAATTTATGTATTAAATTAGTAAATAATATAATCTTAAATCCTACATATATTTTCAATGGTTAATGCCAGGTAGAAGCAAACAATAGGAACATAAATTTAAAAGATTAAAAATAACACAAAACAAGAACATGATATTTATAGTGGTTCGTCCAAAGATGGCTATGTCCACTTTTAGGGATTATCTCTTTTATTAATTCTCAGTTGAATTACATATTCAACCAACAACTGTATTTATAAAATAGTCTCTACTCCAATAATTGGAAAAATCCATTGAAACAAACAACTTCTAAATTAGTGAACACATGTCAATTAGAAGTCATTACAAAGAAGGCAACCGTTTCAAATCTGTGAGAGAAACTTGCTAATTTAGGCTTCACTGAACCCAATAATCTCCCACTTGAAGATCAAATAGCTGCTTAGAGATATCCCTCTACTGTAGGTTTATTGTTAGAGTTGGACAAGGTCGAGAGAAGCTCTACAAAATTCAAACTTCTCCTTGGATACTACCTTCGTTAACATATTAGTCGGATTCAACTTCGTGTCAATTTTCTCCACCTACAGCTTATCCTCTTCAATAACATGACAAATAAAATGATATCACAACTCTCTATTCTTTGTCCGACTGTGAAAGGTAGAATTCTTGGACAAGTGAATAACACTATTGCTATCACAAAAGAGACTAAAAAATGATCACTTACACCATAACTCACTTAACAATCGTTGCAACCATATCATTTCCTTTGCTCCTTCAGTGAGCAATATATTCTACCTTTGTAGAAGAAAGTGCAACCACCTGTTGCAACCGAGAAACCCAACTGATGACTGCCCCGACAAAAGTGAACACATAATCGGTAGTAGAACACCGTTTATCCAGATCTCCAGCCATATCTGAATCAACATAACCTCGTAGGTGAATTTCCTTAGCACCAAAACATAAAACATGATCAAAAGTATCTTTGAAATACCTAAAGATCTGTCAATGTGGTTTACTTAGATTACTCAAATCTGCTAACAACTCCCACTGCATGAGCAATATCCAGATGAGTACAAGTCATGGAATACATGAGACTACCAACCGTTGATGAATATGGAAAACTCTTCATGTTTTATTTATCCTCTTCTATTTTAGGACACATAGCTGAGGATAATCGAAAATAATTAGCCAAAGGAGTACTAACTGATTTGAAATTCTTCATATTGAATCTATCTAAAATTTTAAGAATATATATTTTTTTTGAGATAATAGAAGTTCTCTCTTATTTCTATCCCTAATTATATTCATCCCAAGAATCCTCTGCATATCTTAAAAAAATACACCTCTTTGATTTGAAATCAAGCTTTGTTCATTGCTCCTTGGGAATATGCACAAAAGCTTCACAACCAAACACTCGCAAATGGTGATCTAAAATTATTTTCGCAAGCCATCTTTCCTCTGGAAAATCCAAATCCAAATGAGATGACAGAGCATGGTTGATTAAATATACTGGAGTGTTACATGTCTCTGCCCAAAACTCTTTTCCCAAACTGACATTGAAGAGCATAAAGAGAGCTCTCTCAAGAACTATCCAATTCAGCCTCTCAGCTACTCTATTTTCTTGAGGGGTGAATGAAACCACTTTTATTCTACAAATGTCATTGTCTGCACAAAAATTGTCAAACTCCAACGAGAAAAACTCTCTCCCATTATTAGTTTTAAGACATTAAATTTTATGCCCTATTTGGTTTTAAACAAGAGCCTTAAATTTTTTAAATAAGCATAAACAACAATCAAAGAATAAATACTGTCCACATGACACCAATATTTGTATGTGGGGAAACCGGTTAAGGGAAAAACCATGGTGGGAAGACTACCCATAGTCAAATAATACTTCTGCAGTAAGTATGTGATTACAAATGAGGGGCCTGCACTTGCATGAAGGGCAACAACTTAGAGCACACTGCTAATCACAAAAGGAGTCTCACTGATTACATAAAAATCCAGACTACAATCTGAAGAAATGAATGAACTGCAATGATAGCATCTCCTATGCCTGAGTATAGTTCCAGTTAATCTCAATACCGGAGGACTAAATCCTCTTACATAAACCCAACTCGATCACCAAGGATCGACCAAATCCTCTTCCTGAATGATTATTACATTATTCGCTCCTATTACATTCCATCCTATTCCCATATGATCTATAATGAGATCTTACATCATATATATACAAACCCTCGATCACAAATAATAAGATCGGCCACCAGAGAATAAATCAATTACATAATTGCAAAACATGTCGGCCTTAGACCAAACAAATAATATCCAACCCATAAGACATCCTGGAAACACATCGAGAAGTCCAATCCACACGTTACATTAAGAAGGTCCATAACCTAGATAAATCAGGACCCAATTTAGGTCCACACACGCTAAAGAAATGATCCTAATCAACTAAGTCTTGAACATAATCACCATCAGCATCCTGAATCTCCACTAGAAGCCACACCAACACCACTTATGCATAACATCCAAGATCTTCATTAAAGCTCTATCGGTGAAACCCTCACCGGAACAATAAACCAAGCTTACTAGCATGCAGGATAGCATCTGATCACAAAATCCAAAACCAACTGAGTGAACATGAATTTGAGTAGCATGAATAAGCCAATTTCATAAGCCAAACATACCAGAGCATACCGAATCATGGTAATCCAATCCAACCAGAAACCAAACATCCTATCGAGACCATAAGTATGCTCGTAAACAATCAAAATAGCTAGTGTTGACATCAATGACAAAACATCAATGCAACACATAATCAATTCCTCCAAATGGCCAACAATCTCCCCCTTTGGCATTGATGGCAATACTAGATGTGAAAAACATCCAAGTGCCAGGAAAATGCCAAACAAGTCTCTCCCAATGGAAGACATCCAACAAACTCTCCAAGATGATATGACAATGAAATTATGAAATAAAGACCAAACTCTCCCTATGAATGATATCTCTGTAGAGCTCCATTTTTCACATATATCTCTCCCCCTTTGACATCAATGCCAAAAATCTGACATAAATATCAAAGAAAAAACAAAAACCAAAGGCTGACAACTCCCCCTGAGTAGTAGCATCCTCACATCAATGCCAAACTAAATAATATCTTTGATAATGCATACCGGACTGATGCAAAATAACATCAATCAATTTTTTGCCGTAGGGGCATAAACCCCTAACCTGTCTCCCAGCTACTCAAATGATTCTTTAGGCAAAGGTTGAGTGAAAATATCTTCATTCTGTGTTCACATAAACCAATCTAACCTCATTTTCTTCCACCTTCTCCTTCAGAAAGTTGTACTTGATAGATATGTGCTTTGTCTTAGAGTAAAATACCAGATTCTTTGATATGTTTATAGCAATAGAGTTATCACAGTGAATAACTACCGGTCCAATGCAATGCACTCTAATGTCCTTCAAAATTTGCTTCATCCATAGAACTTGTGTACAGTTAGTAGCAACAACAACATACTCAGCTTCAACAGTAGATAAAGAAGTACATGATTGTTTCTTGTTGATCCATGAAACCAATTTTTTCCCAAGAAAGAAAGCTCCACTGGAAGTACTTTTTTGATCATCAACATCACCTACCCAATCTGCATTTGTATATGCACATAAAATAAAGTCATCATTCTTAGGGTGCCATAAACCATATTCAGATGTACCTTGCAAGTATTTAAAAATCCTTTTCACCGTACTCTCATGATTCTCTCTAGGATCACTTTAAAATCTTCATGTAATACAAACATCATTCATTGTATTAGGCCTACTCTAAGTCAAATATAGAAGACCTCCAATCATAGACTTGTATCTTGTAGGATTTACCGGTGCAGATTCATCTTTCCTTGATAATTTCTCACTGGTAACCATAGGAGTACTTACTAGTTTAGAATCTACCATACCAAATTTCTTCAACAACTCCCTAGCATACTTAGTTTGACAGATGAAAATACTTTATCAGTCTAAGTAATCTACAAACCTAAGAAAAAGTTCATTTCCCCAATCATAGACATTTTAAATTTTTTCTTCATATTTTTAGAAAATTCCATGCACAACTTATCTTCATCTCCAAAAATGATGTCATCAACAAAAAATATAGATTACTTTATATCATCATATATAAAGTAATCAGTATATCATCATCAGTCACTTTATAATATAGATTACTGTCAACATTACCCTTAGTGAAACCAAGCTTCAAAAGATATTTATCTAACCTTGCATACCAAGGTCTAGGTGCTTGTTTCAATCCATATAGAGCTTTCCTTAACCTACAAACCATGTTTTTATCATCTAAAAGTGAAAAACCATCAGGTTGCTCAATATAAAATTCCTCATCAAGATCCCCATTCAAAAATCACACTTGACATCCATCTGATAAACCTTGTAGTTTTAATATGCATCATAGGCAAAAAATAATCTTACAACTTCAATCCTAGCTATAGGTGCAAAAGTTTCACCATAATCAATTCCTTCCTTCTGAGAATATCCTTTACAAACCAATCTAGCTTTATTCCTTACAACTTGTCCATTGTCATTTAATTTATTCCTAAGAACCCATTTAGTTCCAACAACATTCTTATTTCTAGGCCAGGGAACTAAAATCCAAGTGTTATTCTTCTCTATTTGATCTAATTCTTTTTCCATAGCCTTCATCCAACATTCATCTTTACATGCTTCAATTACTGATACTAGTTCAACTTGAGAAATTAAACATACCTCATTAGCTACTAATCTCCTTCTTGTCATCACTCCATTGTTCTTATCCCCAATGATATGATCTTCTGAATGATTCAGTGTTACATACCTAGGAGTCTTCTGATTCTCTGTTACTCTTTCCAGTTCTTCATTTTCTATTGAGTTTTCTGATACTGCTGGAGTGACTGGTTCAATATTCTATTCCGGTAAAGGTGTTACTGGTTCAGTTATCATCATTTCCACTACCGGTTCTTGCTCATAAACTCTGATTTGACTTCTATTCAGCTCATCCACCTTGACATTAGCGCTCTCCACAATTCTTTGCAATCTCTTGTTATAACATCTATATACTTTTCTTTCATTAGAATAACCAAAAAAAATTCCTTCATCACAATTAGGATCAAATTTGCCAATGATATCATCTCTCCTGATAAAACATTTACTACCAAAGATTTTGAAATACTGGACTGTAAGTGTATTGCCAAACCATAATTCATAAGGTGTCTTACTAGTTTCTCCTTTGATATGTACTCTGTTGAATGTATAGACTGTTGCGCTCATTGCTTCTCTCCAGTAGATATGAGGTAGATTAACTTCCATCATCATTGTTCTATAAAAATCCAAGATAGCTATGTTCTTCCTTTCCACAACTCCATCCCGTCGAGGTGTTCAGGGAGCAGAAAATTGTCTCCTTACACCATGCTTCTCACAAAAGTTATTAAACTCATTAGATGTGAATTCTCCACCATGATTTGACCTTAAACATTTAATCTTCAATTCTGTCTTAGTCTCAAATTTAGCTTTAAAGAATTTAAACTTTTCAAAAGCCTCAGATTTCTCCCTTTAAAAAGTAACCCACATCATTCTAGAATAATCATCAATGATTAGTATGAAATATCTATCACCTTGAATAGTTTTTAACTCTAGTAGGGCCACATAAATTAGTATGAATAAGATCAAGAACATCATTATATTTGTCTTGTATACTCTTAAAATAGGTTTTGACCTGTTTACCCATTTGACATTCTTTACATACCAGATTATAGGGCTTCACAATCTTAGGTATATCTCTAACTGCTTTAGTTGAACTGATCTTTACAATGCAATCAAAATTCACATGACATAGCCTTTTATGCCATAGCCAACTCTCATCAATTTGTGCAATTAAACATGTCTTCTCACCAGAATTCAAATGAAATATATTACCTTTTGTCTATGTACCAGTTGCAATCTCCAATCCAGATCTAATAATGATTTTGCATTTTCTATCTTTGAACTGTAATTGAAATCCCTTATCCACCAATTGTCCTACACTCAAAATATTATTCCTTAAACCTTCAGCATAAGAAACATTATCAGTATTGTGCTTACCATCCAATGATATAGTTCCTTTTCCTTTGATCATACATGGTTTGTCATCTCCAAATCTAACCAGACCGCCATCAAATTCTTTCAAAGATAGAAACTTCCTTTTATCTCCAGTCATATGAGGTGAACATCCACTATCAATTACCCATTCATCCTTACCTTCAATTTTAGCAGCAAGTGCCTTCTCTTCAGGTACATTCTCTTCAAGTGATAGAACATCTTCCTTGATAGCTAGGAACACCAATTCCTTTTCATTGCCAGAACCACTAGTAGATTCTTGTGCCGGTTCATCATCAGAATCAGTCACACCTTCCTCATCTGCAATGTAGCATGATTTATCTCTAATTTTCCTATACTTATACTTATTCTGGTATCCAGGGTTAGGCTTAAAATATCTTCTATCCCTCTCTTCAAATCTTGAATTCTTTTCAGGACATCTAGATGCAAAATGACTTATCTTACTACATGAAAAACATTTAAAAGGTGTGTTTCCTTCATTCTTACTTCCTATCGGTCCTTTATGTACTCTTCTAACAAATAGGGCTTCAAGTTGCTCAAATTATTCATCTTCTCTCTCCATATCATCCAATTCCCTTACATACAAAGCTTTCCAATCTTGCTTGCCAGTTGGTGATGTAATTGCATGAAAAGAAGATTCAGACTTCACAGCTCCAGAGGGTCCAAATTCTTCAATTTCAAAAGTAGATGATTTCCCAACCAAGGTATCTCTATTGACATTAGTATTAGCCATTGTTCTCAATTCATTAATTGCAATAGCCTTCATCTTGTAAGCCAGTGGAAAAACTCTCAGAACTTTAAAAACTATTTCATCTTCACTCAAAGTTCCACCACAACATTGAATTCCTATAACAATCTCATTTACCCTTTCCATGAATGCAGTAATCCTTTCATCTTCTTCTATATTCAAGTTTTCATATCTCACATGGTAACCATCAAGTTTAGAAATCTTAATAGTAGGGTCACCTTCATTAAGAGTCTCCAACTTATCCCATATAGCCTTTGCTGATGATTTGTCAGTTAATCTTATTATTTGCTGATTAGAAAGTGCACACAAGAGGGCTTCTCTTGCTCTACAATCATTCTCAAGCTCCTTATCCAAGTTTTTCGAAGGAGGATTTCCAGATGTTGGATTAAAAGGAGTAACCCCATTCTCTGTGATTTCCCAAATTTCCTTACCAAGACATCTCAGATGAGTCTCCATTCAAATCTTCCAAACTCTGTAATTTGTTCCATCAAGCCTAGGAATATCTTTTGAAAGATAGCTCCAAATGAACTAGATGAACTTGAACTGTTAGTCACCATAGGATCTTCCTCAAGTGGTTAAGCTTCTGCAGAGAGTACTAGAGCTTTGATGCAAATTGTTAGATAGTTCAAATAATCGAAAGACAAATGAGACGAGGGGTGAATAAGTTGTCTCAGATTATTAGAACATTTAGCAATTAAAACTTTAATACTGGAACCCAAAAGTTCAATACCAGAATGCATAAATCAAATACCAAAATAACAGATAAACCAATTAAGCATAAAAAACAATCAGAGAATAAATACCATCCACATGACACCAAGATTTGTACATGGAAAACCCGGTAAAGGGAAAAACCATGGTGGGAAGCCTACCCACAATCAGATAATACTTTTGCAGTAAGTATGTGATTACAATTGAGGGGCCTACACTTGCAAGAAGGCCAACAACCTAGAGCACACTGCTCATCACAAAAGGAGTCTCATTGAGTACATAAAAATCCAAACTACAATCCAGAGAAATGAATGAATTGCAAAGATAACATCTCCTATGCTTGAGTACAGTTCCAATTAAGTTCAATAACGGAGGACTAAATCCTCTTACATAAACCCAACTCGATCACCAATGGTCGACCAAATCCTCTTCCTGAATGATTATTACATTATTCACTCCTATTACATTCCATCCTATTCCCATATGATCTACAATGAGATCTTACATCATATATATACAAACCCTTGACCACAAACAATAAGGTCGACCACCAAACAATAAATCAATTACATAATTACAAAAGATGTTGGCCTTAGACCAAACAAATAATATCCAACCCATAAGACATCTTGAAAATACATCGAGAAGTCCAATCCGCATGTTACATTAAGCTGGTCCATAACCTAGATAAACCGGGACGCAATTTAGGTCCACACACGCTAAAGCAATGATCCCAATCAACTAAGTCTCGAACACGATCACCATCAACACCCTGAATCTCCACTAGAAGCCGCACCAACACCACTTATGCATAACATCAAAGATCTTCAATAAAGCTCTGTCGATGAAACCCTCGTCGGAACAACAAACCAGGCTTACTAGCATGCAGGATAGCATCTGATCACCAAATCCAAAACCAACTGATTGAACATGAATCTAAGTAGCATGAATAAGCAAATTCCATAAGCCAAACATACTCCAGCATATCCAATCATGATGAGCCAATCCAACCAGAAACAAAACATCCTACCGGGAATAGAAGGATACTGGTAAACAACCAAAACAACTAGTGTTGACATCAATGCCAAAATATCAATGAAACACATAATCAATTCCTCCAAATGACCAATAGTAAATCCAAAATTTGCGAGTGTAATCATCAAAGAAAGTAACAAAATAATTTTCACCTCCAAAAGAGGCTACCTTAGTGGGACTGAAAACGTCCAGATGGACAAGTTCCAAAGAAGTGGTTTTTTGATCATGGCCTATCCTCAAGAAGCTGGCCTGATTTTGTTTACCATAAAGGAAATGCACATAGCTCCAAATCCACTATTTTTAAATTGGGAAGTTGATCTTGGTGAAGCATTACTTCAAGCTCTTTCTTGCTCATGTGCCTGAGCCTCTTATGCCAAATATTAGAATTGTTGTCCATAACTGTCATGGCAGCTCCCACTTCACCATGGCATTTTAAAATGTAAAGATTAACCAACTTATTTCCCTTTGCAAGCACTAAAACTCCCTTGGTTACTTTCCAATTGTCTAAAGAAAATTTAACATTACAACCAGAAGCAATAAGCTAAATTACACAAATTAAATTTCGTTTCAACAAAGGAATATATATCACATCCTTTAAAATCCATTAATTTCCATTTCTCAAATTCAAAATTATATCATCTTTACCAACGATTTCACTTTCCTTATTGTCACCAAGAAAAACCTTACTGAATGTACCTTCTTTGAAATTTATAAAAGCCTGCCAGCATGAAGTAGCATGGAAAGAAGCACTAGAATCAAGGACCATGAATCTGTAGTCATGTCTCAATAGCAAAGACCAAGACACCATCATCTTTTTCAGCTACAATGTTTGCTTCTTTGTTACTAACTTATCTAGGACCATGAATCTGTAGTCATGTCTCAATAGCAAAGACCAAGACACCATCATCTTTTTCAGCTACAATGTTTGCTTCTTTGTTACTAACTTTGTCTTGTGCCTTATTATAATTCTAAATTTTTTTCTTTGTGTGGCCCAGTTTGCTACAAAAGTAATAGGCACTAGTCCTTCCTTTGGACCGTGATCTATGTGCAAATTTTGACCTTCTATTATTATTTCTGCCTCTTTCTTTACTTCTACTTCTATTGTTGGTACTTACAGTGGTCAATGCCTTACTGGATGAGGGTTCCTGATTTTTTCTCCCCATATCTTTGCTGAGAAGAGTGGCTGCAACATCATCGAATTTCAATTTGCTTTTAGTAGCCACCGAAGTGCTCACTTCCATCACCACACCTTCCCAAGTATTCGGTAAAGAACACAGTAATAAAATTGCTTTGATCTCATCATCTAAATTAATTCCCAAAGAAATCAACTAGGTGACTAATGTATTAAATTCATTTAAATGATTAGACATAATCCCTCCTTCTCACATTTCCAAATTATATATCTTTTTCATAATGAATATCTTATTGAAGCCAATGCTATCTCATAATTGAAGAGAGATTCTCCCACAACTCCTACGTTGTCTTCTCAACTAAGACATTAAATAAAACGTTACTGGACGACGAATGGTAAATCGTAGCTCTTTCTTTTTTGTCCAGTTTCTCCCAATCTTCATCTGATAAAGAACCTTGCCCTTTGGCTTTTTTTGCCAATGCATTTGAGAGATCTTGCATGATGAGCAACGACTCCATCTGTTCCTTCCACAGACCGAAGTTTTGACTTACAAATGTTTCAATCTTCATTTGTCTGCATCTTCCATGGCTCCATAAATTCTTCCCTGAATTTCTTCATCAAGCTCTCATACCAGTTGTTGTTTATAATTGCAGAAGCAAATGAAAAGAAATTGGAGAAAAGGAACATAAATACCAGTTGTTGATTATAATTGCAGAAGCAAATGAAAAGAAATTGGAGAAAAGGAACATAAATTAAAAGATTAAAAATAACACAGAACAACAAGAATTCGATATTTATAGTGGTTCTTCTCAATTGAATTACATATTCAACCAGCAGCTGTATTTATAAAACAGTCTCAACTCCAATAATTGGAAAAATCCATTGAAATAGACAACTTCTAAATTAACGGACACAAGTCATTACAAAAAAGGCAACCGTTTCGAATCTATGAAAAAAATTTGCTAATTTGGACTTCACTGAACCCAACACAACCATTATTTTTTTTTTTCTTAAACCAAAACAATTTTTATAGATTGCAAAATCAATCCAAACCAGTCTGGGAAAAAAGCCCTCCTAAACTTCTAAAATTCAAATCTAAAATGAAACCTAATTTCCCTCCTTTCAAACATTATTATTATTATGAAAATAGCGCAATAGATGTACCATTACCAATGAACTTGTTCAGCAGTTGTAGATTTCTCCATTTACTAATGCATGCAGCCTTTCAAAGCTAAACATTGGTGTCGTTTTGTTTTACATTCACTGTACCTGCAATTCATTTTTCCTTATCCATTATTGTATGCTACAACTTTTTCTCCCACAAATAAAATAAATCGACTGCTGACAGGCTACCAGCCCATTGATCAAAACACTTCTTAAAACCTGAGCTTCAACTGCAAGTCAAGTCTAGTTTACCATTGCCCATAGAACGTTTTGGACATCAATGTGTTTTTAATGAT